>NW_028270190.1:25506186-26164520 GCF_037043375.1 Chiloscyllium plagiosum
ATTTCTACAGTTTATCTCCACCATCCATCCATTTATGCTTAGAAAGAGAAAACTTCTAAGAGCACCAAAACAAATATATTTTCATTCTTCGTCGGATGTGGTTATTCCAGAAAAGGTCAGCATTTATAAACCATTCCTAATTTGCCTGGACAAAATGATGAGAAGCTGCCTTCTTAAATGGCAGTTTCCATGTGGTGGTAATAGACCAAATTTATCGGGGAGTGACATCCACAGTTTTGACCAGTGGCAAACGGCAGGAACGTCAGGATGGTATCCAGATCAGGATGGTAAGTAGTTTGGCGGGTTTTCCGATCAACTACTGCCCTATTCTTTTTTAGATGGATGTGATTGTGAGTTTGTAAGGTATTGTTGATGCAGCTTTGTTGAATTTCTGCAGTGCATCATGGGGATGTGTCTGAGTGTTTGGTATTGAAGAGTGTGGATGTTTGTCGATGTTGTGTTAGTCTTGTTGTGCTGATCAATTCAGCTGCTCTGTTCTGGATGTTGTTGAGCTTTTCAGCATGGTTGCAACTGCAGTCAGGAGACCTCAATATGTTTTTGAAGTAAATATCTCTTGCTACTCAGATGCTGCATATTATACTCTCCACCTCATGTGCAATACATCTTTAACACTGCACTCATCCCGGCAAGCAGGAAGTATCCCATCATGTTTCTTACTTCTGTATTGTAAAGGGTCAGGTGGTATGTCGTGAAAGAACACAAGGAAAGAGAAGAACAGTTGGACCAAGGAGTGTATAACGATCTGGATAGGAGAGTGAATAACTGTTAACGGACACTGCTGCTGAATAGCCACAGGCGGTGTGTAATGGCAGGCCATGTGATAAACAGGCTTTAGCGAGTCAAGAAAATCCCACATTATGACCTGTCCTTGTGGCCACTGTGTTTATATGGCTGGTGGTTAGTTTCTCAAAGAGACTGAGACTTTTATAGCACTGAAAGAGGACTTTTGGCCCATCTTGCCAATGTCAGTCATCAAGCACCTATGCACTCTCATCCAATTTTCCAAACCTTTGTCTCGAGCCTTATGTGTTGTGATGCTTCAAGTGATCAACGATGTTTTTTATTCCACCACCTCCAGCGAAATACAATTACGATGCATGTATTCTTCTCCCCTCCCTTTCCGATTTCTTAAAGAGCATTCCATTCGGGGCACCCTGGTGCGCTCTGCCTTCAATCCCAACATATCTCCCCCCCGCCCCGTGGAATCTTCCCCCGCAGTCACTGAAGATGTGACACGTACATTCATATAACATGAGGACAAGGAGCAAGAGTAGACCGTACGCCCTGCTCCGCCGTTCAGTAAAAACATGGCTGATCTTTCCATGGACTCACATCCACTTATCCGCCCTCTCAACATATTCTTTAATTCCTTTATTGTTCAAACAAAATTCACCAATATGTTTAAAACATTTACTGAAGTAGCAGCTACTACCTCGCTGGGCAAGCAGTTCTATAGATGAGCAACCCTCTGGTTGAAGAAATTCATTCTCAATTCAGTCCTAAATCTGCTCCCTTTAACTTTACTGCGATACCCACTTGTCCTAATATCGCCCGCCAGTGGAAGCATCCTCTCTACTTTTATCTTACGTATTCGCATCATAATATTAACTGCTTCTGTATTACACACCCTCATTCTTCTGAATTCCAATGAATAGTATCCAAATCTACTCAGTCGCCACTCATCAGCCAACCCACCCAATGCCGGAATCAACCTCGTGACCCTCCTCCAGTTCCAGGACATTCCTTTGTTACGTAAGGATATCACAACTGCACATTTACAGCAGGGTAGTCTCACCAGCACCTTGTAGATCTGGAAAAATTATTGTTCTGCTTTTAAACTCAATCCCTTTCGCAATGAAAAACAAAAATCCATTGATTGCTAATTGTTTTTCGCAGCTGAAGACCAACCTTTTGTTATTCATGTACAAAGACACCCAGGTGTTTCTGCATAGCAGCATGCTGCAACGTTTTACCATTCAAGTAATAATCGTTTTTTTTTACTTTTATTCCTATCAAATTAAATGATTTCACATGTATTATCATTGCATTCCGTCTCCTCGATCCTTGCCCACTCACTCAACGTTTCTGTTTTCCTCTGCAAAGTTCCATATTCCTCTGCTTTCATTTTGCTCTGCCACTCATTTGTGTGTCATCTGGAAACCATGACACGCTGCATGTCGCCCCAAACTCCAAAACATCGACATGAATTGTAAATAATTGCGGTCACAAAACCGATCCCTGAGGCACACCACGTGTCACAGATTGCAAACCAGAAAAACACTCATTTGTCCCCACTCATTCCTTCCTGATAGTCAACCAATTCTCTATACATGGTAATATTCTACCCTTAACAGCATGCATCATAATGCAGCAGCCCCTGTGTGTCACCTTGTCGAAGGCCTTTTGGAAATCTAGGTGCACCATATTCACTGGATCTACATTGCCCATCATGCTCGTAATATCTTTGCAGAATTCCAAAAGATGTTTCAAACATGACCTGCCCTTCATGAACCCATGTGGTTCTGTCCACATTCTATCGAAATGACGTGCTATTTCTTTCTTGATAATAAACTGAAGAAACTTTCACATTAGAGAGGTTAAGCAAACTGCTGTCTACACCCCCAGCTTTTGTCTGCCTCACGTTTTAAGTAGGGGTGTCACTTTTTTTGTTATCCAGTCTGCTGGGACTGTTCCAGAGACCAACAAATATTGGAAAATTACCGCCAGTGCACTTGATTTTTCTCCCACCATCTCTTTTAGTACCCTGTGATGAATTCCATCAGGGCCGGGAGACTTAACTATCCTTACTGCATTGGCTGTGACAATCCAACACGAGCTCTTCTGTAATAACGATTTTTTTTTTCCCCGGGTCGTCACCTAAATTCATCTCTTTGTCAATTATTGGCATGTTAGCAGCGACCTCCACTGTGAAGACCGATGTAAAATACCTGTTCAATGTCTCAGCTGTTTCATTATATCCCAAAGCTAAATGTCGCTTCTCATCCTCTGAAGGGACAACGTTTACTTCGAGCATTCTTTTTCGTTTTACGTTTTTATAGAAACGTTTACATTATGTGCTTGTGTTTCTTATGCTATTTCCTACTTTTCTTTACAGCTCTTTTGGTGGCTTTTTTGGGGAGATTAAAGTTTTCCCATTCTTCAAGTTCCATGCTGTGTTACCACTGTGCATGCTTTCTCTTTCAATTTAATAACCTCTCTTATTTTCTTAGACATCCAGGGCAGAATAACCTTTGATTACGTCCTTCCTTTTTCACTGGAATATCCTCTTGCCGAGCACTTTTGAAAAACTTATTTGAAACTTATCCACTGCTTGTCAACTGTCCCAGCAAAAACTTATGTTTCCAGTCGACTTTAGCCAGGTCCTCCCTCATTATATTGTAGTCCCCCTTGTACACGTACTGGAACCTGGATTAGGATTTCTTTTCTCACACTCTATCTGTATTCTAAATCATGCATGCAGTGAACACTTCTTCCAAGAGGATCCTTAATTGAGTTCATTACTTGTTCAAGTATCGCTGCAGAGGAGCAGATATAGCATAGATTGCTCCTTTGGCAGTTCCATTAAAACATAGAACATAGACCATTACAGCTCAGTACAGGCCCTTCTGCCCTCGATGTTGCATCGCCATGTGAAACCAATCTGAAGCCCATCGAACCAATACTATTCCATTCTCGTTCATATGCCTATCCAGTGACCATTTAAATGCCTGTAAAGTTGGCGAAACTACAACTGTTGCAGGCAGTGCTTTCCACGCCACTACTGCTCTCTTAGTAACGAAACTACCTCTGATATCTGTCTTATATCTATCACCCCTCAATTTGAAGCTTTGGTCCATCGTGTTACCATCACCATCTATGTCCCTCTGCACACTACAACATTCTTTGGCACTATCCAAAACAGTACCGATCTTTCTGTTGTCCGCAAATTTACGAACCCATCCTTCTATGAGCTCATCCATATCGTTTATAAAAATGACAAGCAGCAGTGGACCCAAATCAGAATCTTTCCATACGCCACTGGGAAGTGAATTCCATGATGAACATTTCTCATCATGCAACACCATCTGTCTTCTTTCAGGAAGCCAACTTCTGATCTAAACCACGAAATAGTCCTGAATCCCATGCCTCAGTATTCTTTGCAGTGGCCTACCATGGGAAACCTTGTCAAACGCGTTACTGAAATCCAAATTCACATCATGAACGGATTTCCTCTCATCCATCCGTTTGGTCACCTTCTCAAAGAACTCAATACTTTTTCTGAGGCACAAAATACCCTTCACAAAACCATACTGACTTTCTCTAATGAACTAATTCCAATCGTATTGAATATAAATACGATCCCTTAGAACCTTTTCTAACACTTTAATCACAATTAGGGAGATTTAAGAAATCCTTGGATAAGCACATGGATGGTGATGGGATAATGGGACGAGCTGACAATAGTTCACAGGTCGGCACATCATCAAGGGCCGAAGGGCCTGTTATTCGCTGTACTGTTCTATGTTCTATATATGTTCTATAACATCCGTTCTCTCTCCTTGGCCGAACCTGCTCGTTACTTCCTCAAATAATTCTAATAGATTTGTCAGGCATGACCTCCCCTTGATGAAGCCATGCTGACGTTGTCCTATTTCACCATATACTTTCAAGAATTCAGAAATCGCATCCTTCACAACGGATTCCACGATCTTACCTACAAACGAAGTTAGGCTAATTCCGACTTTTTACTTTCTCCAATTTTAACTGGAGTGTCATAATAGCGACCTTCTATTCTGCTGCGAGCCTCCCTGACTCTAGTGATACCCGAAAAATCATCACTAACATCTTTTCGATCTCTTCACCTATCTCCCTTACAACTCTGGGTTGTAGTCCATATGTTCCAGCTGATTTACTCACCTTCAGACCAGTTAGCTTTACATGCACCGTCTCCTTAGTGATGACCGACATACTCAGCTCTGTCCCTTCACAGATTTGTATTCTTGTATTACATATGTCATCCACAAACACAATGGAATTCATTCCTCAGTCTTTTCTGTTTCCATCAACTGTCTTTTCAGCGTCATTTTCCAGCGGCCCAAAGTCTAATTTTGCTTTCTTTTGCCCTTTTTTCAAGGAAGACTCTGAGTCTTCCTTGAAATTACTGGTGAGGTTACTCTCATGTTTAATCTTCTCCCCCCTTATTTCGTTTTTGGTACCCTCTCTTGGTCATTGCAAGTTTCGCCATGCTCTGGTTTCCAACTACATTTCGCGATGTGAAATGTTTTCTCTTTTGCTTTAATGCCGTGCCTGACTTTCTTCCTCAGCAATGGTTGCCTCATCCTCCCTATTATTTTTTTGCTCGGAATGAATCTCTGCTGTGTCTCTTGAATTAGCAGTAGAAACTCCTACCATTTTTGATCCTCTGTCTTTCGTGTTCTATATCTCTCTAAGTCAATTCTATCCAGATCGTGCCTCCATCATTACTTTACTCAGATTAAACAGGATTATCTCTGATTCATCTTCTTCCTTTCAAATTGCACAGTAAATTTAATAGAATTATGTACACTGCCTCTTAAAGGTTCCCACATTACCAACCTGCCGTTCTAATACATCTTTTCTATCTCCTGGTTTATCTTGTGCCCCAGTTCCTGAGTACTCTTTGGAGGCAACTGGAGGTTACTTTTAGACTTTGCATTTCCTTAATTCTACCCACGCATATTCTACACCATCGGACCCTACTTCATTTCTTAACAATGATTTAATTTTATTTCGTACTAATAAGGTAACCCCATCCCCACTGCTCACCTGACTATCATTTCAATAGGATGCATATCCTTGAAACCAATCCAGCTACCAATCCTGAACCGCTTGCAGCCACGTCTCCGTGATTCCCAAAACGTCAACATTCCAATGTCAATCCATGCCACAAGCTCATTTATCTTCTTCTTATACTGCGTGCAGTCAGATATAGTCGCTTCATTCTGTCTTCACTCATTCTCATTTGTTTGCCCATTGTCCTTGATGTTTGATTGTTAATCCTTTCCATAAATTCTGTCCTATTTGTACATACACTGGAGATTTTAACAATCTTTTCTGAATTCTGCACTCTTCTCTTCTACTTTAATTCGGCTTTGATAGTTTCCCCTATAACTGAGCGCTCCGGTACAAAAGTAGGGGGAGTTTGAGGCTTACAAATTATACCGGGGCTGCATCATTTTGGAGGGCCTGAAGAATCTGGCGGCGGGGGTCTGCAGAGGTACAGGAAAGGAGATAGACTGGGGAATACAGAGACGGGGAACAAAGAAACAGTGCACATGATAAAGAGACACGCGAAAGAAAGGGACACTAAAAACGGCAAGGAATTAAAAGGCGAAGAAAAGAACATGGGTGTCAGTAAACAGACGCCTGACAAAAAGGCATAGTCGAGACAGACAAACACCTGGGAGAGTAGTGTTCTGGAGAGAGATGAAGGGGTGAAGACAGAGTGGGAGTGAACAAAAAAAACATGCACAAGACGAGAAATGGAGAGGCAGAGAAACAACAATTGGTATGAGAAAGAAGAGAGACAAAATTAGAGAAGCGTGTTTAAAATCAGAAACGCTGAAGGAAGAGATTGGCAGAGACTGGACACTATGGAGAATTTAGCATGACAAGTCCACCTAATCCGCGCGTCCTTGGAGATTGGGAGGAAAGCAGAGGACCAAGAGGAAGCCCACGCAGGCACAGAACAATGTGCAAACTCCATGCAAGTTTCCATTCCTCCTTGGGATGCAGCATTTCTGACCACTGATTCACTATGCCACCACATGTTACTCAATGAGGTAGCGGAAGGGAGGGAAGCAGCAGAGGCAACTAATCAGAGTGCCTAACTCTCAATGAGAAAGACGTTCCATGAGATTCTTACACTTGGTGTTGAAAGTGATGATAGAGGAGAAAGAGGGGACTGTCAGCCTCAAACAAAAGTTATTTACAGAGTTTTTTTAGAAAAAAAAACACACAATATTGAATTAGTAAGCTATTTTATTTTTTTTAATCCAAAGTATTAACAACTCAAACAGCTGGAATGTACGAGCCAATGAACATGCAGTTAGTTCTGGATGTGACGACCAGCAACTTTCAACTTCTGTAGTTTTCTGTGGACTAAAATGAGAGCATTCCTACACTCAATACAGGTGATTGTCCTCTTCTAATTATGAACTCGCTGGTGCATTGTGAATTGGATGATTGCTAGAGCGAGCATCGAACATGGCTCTCTTGAGTGGGAACACGTTGCTGAATCATCAGATAGCCAAATTTCTTCCAGTACCTCCTGCAGCCTAAGCAATTAACTTCTCTCTCCGCAGTGTGAACATATTAATAAGATCTTTACATGATGCAAATTTTTAAAGCATTTCACACAGATTGAATCAATTGAAATGTTTCTCCTCAATGTGTACTCACTGGAGTAGCATGGCCTCTCCTCGATGTGAATTCGCTGATGTGCAGAGATATGAGACGATATTTTGATAACAATCCCACAGGGAGAGCATGTACAGAGTCTCATCAGTTTTACCATATCGAATGCGTATCAGTTCTCTCGAACTTTTAAAACACATCCTGCAGACTCAGCATTTAAATGTTCCCTCCTCAGTGCGGATTCAAAGGTATATTGTGAGTTTGGATGACCAATTAAATAATTTCACACGCAGACTGCAGGTGGACTAGAGGACAGTAAATTCAGATGACGTCTTGAACACTTTTATTTTCTGAGCAGTCTCTCCTCAAAATGAAACTGTTGATGGGACTGCAGTTCCCAGAACTATTTCCAGGAATCATGCCATCTGAGTACTTAAAAGTTCTCTTCCCAGAGTGAATCTGCCAGTTGGTTGCAAAGTGGGTAGCGTGAATAAATCTCTTCCGACACTTGAAACATGTGAATGGCCTCTTCCCATTCTGAATGTGCGGACCGTTCTCCAGATCAGGCAAATACTTGAATGTTTCATCACACTCCCAATATCTTCATGGTCTTTCCCTAATGTGACAGCGTTGGTAAATTTCCACCTCAGAGTGGTTACGGCATAACTTGCTTCAATCCCCACATTTCCATGGCTTTTCTCCGAGGTGATAGCACTTGTGTGTCAAGGGCAAATAATTAGCTGAAGCCTTGTCCAGCCACAGAGCACGTGCATGTTTTTTCTTCACAGTGAACTGAGCTCTTTCCCTCTCTGTTCAGAAACTAATGGCATTCTTGCTGTAAAAAAAAGGAACTCTCGATCAGATTTTGAACCGCTGTCCCGGCTGTAATTTCGCCTCCTTTGGCACCTGCTTTAAAACAGAAAAAAAAACGAGTGATGGAACTGCTACAAAATCACGAAGACTCACATCGAGCTGAATCAACATTGGCAATGTTGGGCTGGCATTGAGAGAACCTGTCAGAATGAAGTGAAGATGTGTTTGGTTCATTAATGCCCATCAGGAAAGGAAAGTGTCACCGCAGTCTGAATGCACACAGCAGGATGAACCAAATTGCAACATGAGTAACGTAAAGGCAAAAGAGAGAGATTACGAGTATGTATGTGGACACTCACTTTTGAGTTTCTTCCAATGTTCACTGCCTCCTGATATCTGCGACATCCAGGACTGAATCAGCAGAAATATCCTCTGTTAACACTAAAAGATGAATTCAGCTGCCTTCAATCTCCAGATTAGAGTGGTGCTGGAAAAGCACAGCAGGTCAGGCAGCATCCAAGAAGAAAGAAAATCGACGTTTAGGGCAAAAGCCCTTCATCAGGAATCTTCAGTCTCTGTTAAAAATTCAATATCTGTGTCCCAAATATCTGGGTCCCCCATTTCCTGCAACTGTCATGTGCAAAAACAAATCACTCAAAACAACAGTGCCATACTCAAAGTAAACTATGATTGGAATTGCCGGTGTTGGACTGGCGTGGACTAAGTCAAAAATCACACAATATCATGTTATAGTCCAACAGGTTAATTTGGAAATACCAGCTTTCAGAGCACTGCTTCTTCATCAAGTAGCATATGAATCTTAGCAAAATAAATTGAGCAATATATTCACATCATCAAAAAGATCCTTGATTTACTTCTGCTTACATCAGCCAACTCCCCCCCACCCCGTACACACCAGTTTTAAAACATGCCATTTTGCTTCATGCCCATTCTTTTATTATCTGGAGAATTAACGATATTCCTGCTCTCCCAGCTGGTCTCGCACTTTCAAACTTCCAGTAATATGGAGTCGATTCAAAAAGCTGCTACTGTTCTTACTCCTAATAGGTCTGTCTGTGTTCCGAGACTTAGTTGTTAATTTGTAGATGATGGAAATTTAAAACAAAAAGTGGAATTCGTGGGAAAATGCAAGTAACGCAATAAATTTGAAGACAGAAGAACTAATATTTTAGAACGTGCTGAATAAATTAAATAGAACAAAATTGCTGCAGAATGTTAAAAAAAACACACAACACCAGGTGAGTGTACAACGTGTTTATTTGGAAGCACTAACTTTCAGAGTGCCGCTCCTTCTTCAGGTGGTTGTGGAGGTTAAGAACATGTTCGCAAAATTTATATTGTGTGTGACGGAGTGTCTGCGAGGGTGGTTGTGTGTGTGTGTGTGTGTGTGTGTGTGTGTGTGTGTGTGTGTGTGTGTGTGTGTGTGTGTGTGTGTGTGTGTGTGTGTGTGTGTGTGTGTGTGTGTGTGTGTGTGTGTGTGTGTGTGTGTGTGTGTGTGTGTGAGAGAGAGAGAGACAGAGAGAGCATTGTACAGTGGGGTCGCCTCCAGTGTGACATGACCCAAAGGTCCCGGTTAACGTTGTTCCCATTAGTGGGGAATTTCGCTCTTAGCTTCTGATCAGACACTCTTCGGTTGATGCTTCTCCCAATGTCTGCCTTGGTGGATAGCCCAACCCTGACTGTGAGGGAGCAGTCCGACCTGGTGATTGTTGTGCAGTGTCCATTCATCCATTGACATGGTATTTGCTCGGTCTGGCCAATGTAACATGCCTCAAGGCATCATTGCCTGCAGCACATAAGACAGACAAAACAGGCCGAATCATAAGATTACCTCCCGCGTGCATGATGGGAGGAGTTCTCACGTGTAATGGTGTTACCCATTTCGATTCTCGAACACGTCTTGCAGCAGCTGCTGTGACATTGTGGTATGGTGTCATTGTCCCGAACGCTTGCTACAAATCATGACCTGTTTAAGGTTTGGTAGTTGATGTAAGGCTAGTAGAGATACGGGGAAGGTCTTGACGAGTAGTTCATCCTCATTGGTAATATGTTTCAGGCTAGGAAGAACATGACATAGTTTTTCGGCTCCTGGTAATAACTGCACAATGAAGGATACCCTGCCTGTTGCAGCTCGTGTCTGTCTTTTGAGAAGGTAATTATGCTTTCTCGCTGTGGCATCTCAGAACTGGCGGTCGATGAGTTGAAAGTCAAGGTGTAGGGTAAATGATTGTCTGGGAGTGCAATGGTTTATTGAAATCGAAAGTAGTTGGAAGCAACACTTAACATTCACAAATCCACTGAGGTTTTACGTTATTTGCACAATTTCTGTTTGTTTCCTTTGGCCCGAGCTGCCTCCTCTTTACCATGGATTTGCAATTGCTCTGCATATCCATATACCAACAGAATAATCTGAAAGTACTCTGCTTCTTCTACAAAAAAGAGTCATGAGCAGTCCACAACCAACATAATCCACTTTGACCAGGCTGAGCCCATTTACAATTTTTTTTTAACTTGTCTTACTTTCTTCAAGTCAAAGATATGGTTCTGGTTCCCTGCACTGGTCCAAATTGTATCTGTAACTTTTGGACAGGTTGGGTATCCACTCATAGCTCTTCCTTCAATATATCAGTGAAACAATTGGTGCTATTCCTGCTTTAGCCAGAAGGAGATAAAATTGCTTCTAATTTCTATCTTTCTCTCTTGGCCCTCGGATCCTTTTTTGACCGTTTTCTTTCGTGTTTGAATTTTTGGGGAAAGGTTGCACATTAATATCCATTACAAATATTCCGACTTTCAAAGTTCAGATAAGAGAACATGAGACTGAATATTACAATTACCTTGTTTACAATCGCGGGAATCACAGTTAATGTGTCTCTTTAGCAGACGCAGAGACGATGGAATTCATGTTCTCACTCTGTTCCGTAAACATTCTGTGATATTCTTGTCTAATACAGCAGACCGGTTAGGAACGTTAAACTCATGAGGTCCAAGGAACACTTACAGATTGGTTTGAGCTACACAGTCTGACCTATCACTGCTAAATGAATTTAATCGCTCGTCGACTTCACTCAGAAAATAAATACAGTTTCATTGTATAAGATTTCATTCGCCTCTGAATTCCCACATTCGTTGTGCCTTCTTTGTGATAATGATTTTTTTCATGAAATGCTGTGTGGAGATGGATCAGAATTATTCTGAGTCTCTGAGCATATTTTTCTCCTCCAATTCCTATTTCTTATTAAACAATTGATTCCTGCAAAAACAGTTAGATTCTGCTCTCCCTGGAAACTGAAAAAAGTAGTTTTATGTTTCCAAAAACTTCTGTGGAGACAGGGAGAGGGTGGGTTTAAGTATCAGGCTATGAAAGCTTAAAATACAGTTTTGCAATCTGGAGCTTCTAAACGGCCAGAATTCTCGAGTCCTTCATTTACGTTTCAAATTATATTTTGCATCCGTTTACAGCTAAATCTAGAGTTGTTTGAGCAAGTACTGCACAGCTCCGGCATGGAGCAAATGAATATGTTCACGAATATCTAAACAACATTCTTTATGATGCATAATTGTTTTATTTAATCTAATTGTGTACCGAGTGCACAGAAAAAAATCTGTTTAATCACATGAGCTGCTTGATTAAACCGGAGAGACTCTGCGCATGTCTGTGAGTTTGCTGCAAATCTTAGTTGCGGCCAGTAGTAGTCATTGACCTGTACAGCAGTGAAGTTCCTGGGTCAGAGAGATGGAGTCATTAGACAATAATTATTCCGCTTGTGTTGGATGGTGTCAGGGAGATATAATAAGAGTGGGAACCGGCTGCTATGTCATTTCCAGGGGTGGGAAAGGGATTGCAAAATAAAATCTCTGAGACATTTTCAATGATCACTGAGAGTGAGGCCGATTACTCTAAGACATTCCACGTGGATTGTTAAGGAAAGTTTGTATTTGACGAACATGAGTGACTTTCTTTACCAGACCCAGTCTGATCGCAATGGAGATGATACTGAATTTGAGCGACTAGATTTTGTAAAGGTGTTGAGTGTGATTGACGGAAATTCCTCAGCTGGCTGAGCATGAGTGAGGAAAAACCTAAAGGTCACTTCCTCTATCCAGGGATTTGGCAATAATTGTTGGGCCTTACTGTCGCCAGAACACTTGGAGAAGTGGCGTCTCTCTGTGCTGAGCGTTATCTGTGATTTCTGCTCCAACGTGATTGGCTGGTTAGTAAATTAACCACTCATTTAAGGAACAACAAAGATACAAGATGTCTCGAAAATAAGATTGCAAGATAAGATTATGGGTGAAGGACGTTTGCTAAAATCATGACCTGTTTAAGGTTTGGTAGTTGATGTAAGTCTAGATGTAGAGATACGGGGAAGGTCTTGACGAGTTGTTCATCCTCATTGGCAATGTGGATGTCATTAGGAAGTTGCTTCCACATGACCTCCTTCGTGTTGAGTAGTGGTACATGCTTTCGCTGTTAAATACCATTGATGTGGAGTTATCAATGTAAAATGCAATTTACAAATGATATATATATATCGCCAGATCGTTGCCAGTGAGGTAAAAACCTGCAAACTGTAGGATAATATAATTCAAATGGCTAGTCAGGCAAAAAAAAGTGACAAATACAACTCAATCTGGAGAAGTGTGAAGTAACGTTTTTGGCAAGGAAATGCAGATGTGCAAGAATAAGCTAGCACAGTAATGTGGGGCGCTGCAATTTTTTTTAGGGTGCAGGCAGACTGCAACGTCAAGAGAAAGTGTGTGAGCGAGAGAGAGAAACGATAGAGGGCAAAGTCAGGCTCAAAGACTGAGAGACAACGTCAGACCTGTTTACATAGAGATAGAGGGAGAACAGGAAAAGATAATGTCAGAGAGAAACACAGTGAGAGGATGGTGGGAAGAGATCGACAGCGTGCCAAACAATTAGCTTTACAAATTGGAACAGGGTGTGAGAAAGAAGTGAAGGCAAAGAAAAAGATAGAGAGAGGCAGAGACGAAGAGACACAGATAAGAGGAAAAATGAGACAAATTCGAGGCAAGGAAATACGTGGAAAGACAAGTATTAAAGAGGCTAAGTTCACCATTTCAGTTGTTTACAGCTCTGCCTCACCCTCGCTCTCTTCAGTTGGAGACATATTATGCTTCAGAGGCTTCAGAATGGCTGCTTTCATGGAGTTAAGCGATCAAATATGCGATTCAGATCTACGCACTACCCAGAATCTTTCAGACACTGAGACAGAAACTCATAGATGCTCACCTCTGGTCAATCCGCACAGTAAGAGGCAAAATGGCTGCAAGAGCCAGGTTAAGGTACTCTGCCCTGGTCAGTCATTCAGAGCCCCTCTCCACCAAATTACAGGTCATCCAATCAGCTGCCAGCGCCTTCCCATGTCTGTCTGGGATTGTCGTGATTGAGAAAGGAAGAACATAATAAGGGCTTAACCTGGGCTTCTCTGTCTACCTTTTAAATACCTAAACCTCGACTGCTTACTGACTTCGAATGCACACAATTACCAACCTGAAGTCTCAAACGTTTTGCAGATAAAACACATATTTTGCACAAATCAACAAAAACTTTCATATAAATGAAAACGTGTGGTTCATATCTTGGAGGTACACACACGTTGATACTCAGGGAATGGTGATACATCTGCAAGTCAGGATGCTGAGTAGTTTGGATAGAAACTTGCAACAGATGGGTTTCGCATGTAACTACTGCCGTGTCCCTCTACATGATGGTACTCATGTTTTCGTAATTTGGTGCAAAAGGAGCCATGTTGAGTTGTTGCATTGCATCTTGTGCATGGTACGTACAACCGCTACTGAGCATTGATGCTGGACAGACAGCATGTTCTTCCTTTCGTTCTCTGTTTCATCCAATGGTTTTTGGTCGATGGTGGAAATCAGAAATACAACTTACTCAGTAATGGTAACCATGCAATTGTCACAAATTATGGCTCAATGCATCCAGTTACTCATTGACATATTTGTGACTCCTGTTACATGTTAACCCAGACTCATACTGGGGTTTTATCGGTTGCATGAAGAGCCGTATCCAGTAGCAAAGCAAAACTTTCAGTGATAGAAGTAAGAATAGGCCCAGAATGCTGACCATTCCTCCGACGTCACATCCAACGACATCACATCAACATCAGAAAAGGCAAGTGCAAAAAAAAGTCTGAATCAGGTTCAAAAATAAACAAAGTCATTTTTCCTCGTGCTACTTCTGGACAGGAATGCATAGAATCATAAAATCGGCTGCGTATGTGTTGTGACTCTTCAATTTATAAGAATTACAAGTGACATTTCCATTTGCATCACGACATCTCCTGTCCCCTGCTCCCTGCCTTACACACATGAGGAAAATTATACCAGCACCAGTCACCTCCCGCTCCCAAGCGCACACACACGCACTTAACTGCTGGCTTACCCAACTGCATTTACAGCTGTCTTTAGTTGAGATTGAACGTCATCGGTTTGAAATGTTAATTCTGTTTGATTATAGCTATTCGCTCAGACCTGCTGAGTATATCCAGCCATGTGTATAGGCACTCACATGCAGTATTCGCTGAGGAGATTTCTGATATATGCCATTCTGCAAGACATCTCTTTGAAAAGCAGAGAAACTGGGAAATGTAATGCAGGTAAACAAGGAATCCGTGTGATTATGCACATCAAAGTGCTTACGTTTATGTGCAGAGCAGTTCGCTGCAGTTCGATATTCTAACCCAGTTCAGGGGGAAAACAAGCTTTGAATTACATATTTTCAGCTTTTTCTGGAAAAGTATGTTTGCAGCTCTTTCTAAAAATCATATCGCCATTGAAACGGTTTGTCGAATAACTGCAACTTATCTGGCTGGTTTCACATCTTTTAACATATTTACTGTTGATTACTTGTCCATAGGCATTTTATCCTCAGACCAATCTGATTCAATAAACTTATGTCTGGTCGCTTCTCAATATCATATGCTCCAGCGAAAAAAATGGCAACGTACCACTCTTCCTTTTTAACTCAAACCTTCTATACCCTGCAACATCCTGGTTACTCTCTTCTGAACTCTCTCCAAGTCCCTAAAATAGAGAAAGCAGAATAACTGAAGAGGTATCACATTCAGCGATATAGGGGACTGAAAGACACAAGTCACCGTAGAAATATGCCCATGACATAAAGTTGACTGAGAAACACATGTCAATATACATATAACTCCCTTCAGAAAAATTGGGGACATACAGAGAGAGTTGGGGAGGTGGGGGGAGCGTGGGTGCTGACAGGCGTAGAACGACACAGGATTAAGTTAGTTCAGTTGACTATTAGATTTTGAAACAGACGAAAATTTATTCACAAAACTACACAATGAAACACAAAGAACAGAATAAATTATCCTTACAAATTTTATACTATTTAACTTAACTTAATTATGCTGAAGCAAATATACACTACAGTCCCAAGAGGTAAACACCCTTTGAAAAGCAGTATAAATGGAACACATGTTTAAAAGTTGAGATTGGAGGACAGAAAGAGAACCAGAGAGCTTCCACACAACTCCCTGAGAAGCTTCCAACCGGTTCAAGACTGAACTAAAACTTCTCAGCTCAGTTACCTTGACAGTCGACCACTCCTTTTTTTACACAGGTTACGTTTAAAACTTCACAACTTTGGCCTGGAGTCTCATTTGTTTGAATAAAGCCTCTCAATATTGTTGTATCTCTGTACGACAGATCGATCAGAGCCTGGACCGGTTAACTGCCCCTCTTGAGAACGTCAACGACAGTCTTCTAGAGCCAAGGAGCATCTTTTAGTCAAAAAAGACTATCTTTTGACACATTATAAAGCTATATCAGTGGGATGGAGAGGGATGGCTAAGGGACACCAGTCAGTGTATAGATATCTGTCTGAGACGAGGGCGAATGAGGGACACGGGTCATTTTCCAGATATCTCCCTCAAAGAGAGGGCACTTACAGAAACCAGTCTGTGCTCAGATTTCTGCTTGAGAGAGAGGAGACTGCCTGATAGCAGTCAATGTGCAATTATCTACCAAGATAGAGGCAGATGTGTGCTTGTATCGATCGCAGCCCGAGCGAGAGGTGGGATTGATTGGCTGCAGTCAGTATGCAGATTTCTCCTTGAGAGACAGAGGGGACCGAGAGATTCCAGTCACTGCAAAGAATTGTGCCTGACATTGAGTAAGTCAAACACGAAACCATCTGAAACAGTTCCCTAAGAGTAATGGCACTTAATAATTGCAGACAGTGTACAGATGTCTTCTGAGAGAGAGGGCTAACTGAGTGATACCAAACATCGTTAGATATCTGTCTGAGAATTCATGGACAGGTGTCTCTCTGATCGAGAGTGAGTGGATGGAGAGTAACGATCTACTGATGTTTCCTTCAGGGTGGGTGTGCAGGTGAGTGTGAACTGATACACCAGTGTTGATCGAATATTTCTAAAGCACAGGATGATTGAGAGACACTATCCGTGTTCAAGCATTCAACTTATATTGTCACAAAGTCACGGAGATATACAGCATGGAAACAGACCCTTCATTCCAAACAGTCCATGCCGTCCAGATATCTCGGTCCACCTGCCAGCATCCGGCCTATATCCCTCCAAACCCTTCCCATTCATATACCCTTCCAAATGCCTCTTAAATGTTGCAATTGTACCAGCCTCCACCACATCCTCTGGCACCTCATTCCATAAATGTACCACCCTCTGCGTAAAAAACATTGCCCATTACGTCTCTTTTGTATCTTTCCCCTCTCACCCTAAACCCAGGCACGCTAGTTCTGGACTCCCCAACCCCAGGGAAAAGACTTTGTCTATTTATCCTATCCATGTCCCTCATAATTTTGTAAACCTCGATAAGGTCACCCCTCAGCCTCCGACGCTTCAGGAAAAACAACTCCAGCCTGCTCAGCATCTCCATGTAGCTCAGATCCTCCAACTCTGGCAACATCCTTTTAAATCTCTTCTGAACCCTTTCAAGTTTCACAACATCTTTCCGATAGGAAGGAGACCAGAATTGCACGCAATATTCGAACAGTGACCTAACCAATGTCCTGTACAGCCGCAACATGACCTCTCAACTCCTGTACTCAATACTCTGACCAATAAAGGAAAGCATACCCAACGCCTTCTTCACTATCCTATCTAATCCACTTTCAAGGAGCTTTGAACCTGCACTCCAGGATCTCTTTTTTCAGCAACACTCCCTAGGACCTTACCATTCGGAGTATAAGTCCTGCTAAGTTTTGCTTTCCCAAAATGCAGCACCTCGCATTTATCTGAATTAAACTCCATCTGCCACTTCCCAGCCCATTGGCCCATCTGATCTCGATCCTGTTGTAATCTGAGGTAACCCTCTTCCCTGTCCACTACACCTACAATTTTGGTGTCATCTGCAAACTTACCAACTGTATTTTTTATGCTCGCATCCAAATCATTTATGTAAATGACAAAAAGTAGAGAATCCAGCACCGATCCTTGTGGCACTCCACTAGTCACAGACCTCCAGACTGAAAAACAATCCTCCACCACCACACTCTGTCTTCTCAGTTTGAGCCAGTTCTGTATCCAATTGGCTAGTGCCCCCCTGTATTCTATGATATGTAACCTTGCTAATCAGTCTCCCATGGGCAACCTTGTAAAATGCCTTACTGAAGTCCATATAGATTACATCTATTGCTCTGCCCTCTTCAATCTTCTATGTTACTTATTCAAAAAGTGAGATAAATATCACTCACGCACAAAGCCATGTTGACTATCCCTAATCAGTCCTTCCCTTTCTAAATACATGTCCATCGTGTCCCTCAGGATTCCTTCCAAGAACTTGCCCACGACTGAGTTCAGGCTCACCGGTCTATAGTTCCCTGGCTTGTCCTTACCGTCCTTCTTAAACAGTCGCACAATTTCTCCTGTCAGGCACGGTGCACAATTCATCCCTTTCCTGTCGCTTCTTTTCAGAGTGGCATGATTATTCTGCACTATCTTCAACCTATTTTGAAAGACTCACACATATCAAATGTTATCTTCCATTCAAATAGCTGCCGCCAGTCCACATTTCCCAGCTCCTGCTGAGTTTTGTTTTAATTGAGCTTGCCCCAGTTTAGTTGTCTTCCGGTAGGACCACTCCCATATTTGTCTCCAAATACTCTGTAACTTACCGAACTGTGGTCACTATTCAAATAGAAATACCCACTACAAATTCTACCACTTTCCATTTCCAAAATGTCGTCTTCCCGAGATGGAGTATTGACATACTAATCGAGAAAACTTTCCTGGATGCTTCCTCAAACTTCTGACCCATCCAGACCTCTGACATTAATTGTATCTCAGTCAACCTTCGAAAAATAAAATCTGGCGTCAACACCACCCGATTGGCTCTACATTTTTTTCCATAATCGGTTTACCTAATTGTTCTTCTACATCACTGTCACTCTTGGTGGAACTGTACAATAGCTCCAACAATGTGACTGCTCACTTCTTATTTCTCAGCACTACCCATAATGCCTCACTGCTCAAGACCTCCATATTGTCCTCCTTTATCATCCCTGACCAGCAATCCAACTCCTCCCTCCCATTAATTTCCCTCCCTGTCGTGTCTGAAGTAACTTTATCCTGGAGCACTCAGTTGCCAATCATGCCCTTCCCTCAATCAAGTCACTGATCGCAATAATGTCATACTCCCAGGCACCAATGTAAACCCTTGGTTCGTCTGCCTGACCCACTATACTCCTTGCATGAAATAATTTGCACTTCAGACCAACAATTCCATTGCGTTCATCTGTTGCTTGCCTATTTTTCTTCTTGGTAATGCTAACTTCGAGATCCTGTTTCATACAGTCTCGAGCATCCACATCACACTGTACACTAGTTTTCCCTTCTGGTTCCCCGCACTCTGGCATGTCAGTATAAACCCACCCAACAGCAGTAGCATAAACACCCCCAAGGACATTAGTTCCAGTCTGTTCAGATGTAGACCATCCAATTTGTAATAGTTCCAGCTTCCCATGAAGCGGTTCCAAAGACCACAAATCTTTACACCTCCCCCTACAACATCCCTCAAGCTCCCTGTTCATCATGCATATTCTTTCATTTCTACACTGGGCAGCACGTGCACTGGTAGAATTACTGAGATCACTGCCTTTGATGTCCTGCTCTTTCATTTCTCTTCTAGCTCCCTGAATTTTGCTTTCAGGGCCTCGATTTATTACTTATATCATTGGTACTTAAATGCACCACGAGAAGTGGCTCTTCACCCACCCCTTTTAGAATGCTCTGCAGCCGATCGGTGACCTCCCTGACTAGAGCACCTGGGAGGCAACATACCATCAGGGAATCTCGTTTTCGACCACAGAACCGCCTATCTGCTCACATTACAATGGAAACCCTATTGCTGTCACCCTACGAAATTTTACCCCACCATTCTGAGCAGCAGAGCCCGTCACCTATGAGCATGATGCATGGACGCCTTTTGCCCTCCGAACTTATGATGTTATCTTTCCATTAGCATTCAAATTAAGATCCTTAGCCTGAACGAAGCCTATTTATTTCAAGTCCCTTTTTGCTGTCAGCTTATTCTTTTCGGCAATACATCAGATATCTTGCAAGTACTGACCCTATCGCCCTGTGCCTCCTACAAGTGAAAGTACCCAGGGGAGACATATAGAGGAGTAGGATATCCTGACAAGTGAAAAGGATATATCAGTAAATCGCGTCGTCAGGGAGTATTGAACTGGTTTCCTATGTTTCACGTCCATCCATAGCACCATGGTTTCTTGCCTTTCTCACTGTCTCTCTGCAATTGTCGTGAACGTTTCACCAGGTGTTTAAATTTTCAAACAGTCCAGTTATACGTTAACGTTAATAATTTTTAATCTGTTACTGAAATCCTCTACTCTGACGAATATCCCTTCTTGATCAGTACAAAAATGTGATCTCTGCTTTATGTCAACCTGGATTTGAAAGATTGGCTCACGAAAATGATCTTTGTTTTCAAATTTTTGAAAACTTTTGACTGTCGGAGGGACAACGTCTGAATTCCAATGCACCAAACAGTAAGGCCAAATGGGTTTCTCCATTATTATCAGGTCCACAAGAGTTTGATTATTGGGGTGCACCATAACGGATTGTGATGAGCAGACATTCCTGCACCCATACAGTGGTGACACGGTGGAATTCTGTGCCACAGAAAGTGATTCAGAGAAAAAATATTCAATGTTATCGCGAATACGTTCGATGAGGGTTAAAAGGATCAAAGGAAATGGGGGAGAAAAAGGTGATAGCGAACTAATTTAGATGATCAAGCATTATGCTATTAATGTCAGACCAGGCTGGGAGGGCCAAAAAGGTTATTTGTGTGTCGATTTTCGAGTTTTTTTGAATGGTGAATCTCAGATAGGAGCGACTGGAGTAAGTCGATTGGTATCATTAACGATGTGCTTTCTCTGGGTGGCCCTGTTTCCTCTCACAGACCAAAGATGTGCAGATTAGGTGAATTGGCCTTGCGCAATTGCCCATAATTTTCAGGGATGAGTAGGTTATGTGCATGAATCAGGGGAAATATAGATTTGGGGAATGTGTCTGGAGGGGTGACTCTTTGAAAGATTGGTGTGGACTTGTTCGAACAAATGGCCTGTTTGCACGCGATCGACATTCTGTAATTCGATGAAATTTAACAGTCAATTTAACATAAATGTCAAGTTCATTACGCACAAATATGCTAATACACGTTTCTTCCATAATCCCGCATTATCCTGTGAGCTCTGTCGCCTGGATGGATGCGTTATACTGCAGAGGGACTCCAATATCAGTTACCACACTGATTGCAATTGGCAAGACTATCTCACTTTCTCGATCTCACCACTCACCTGAGGCGCGTTGAGCCACAGGTTAAATGGATCGCCAGCTGGCCTTCTCAAATGAGAAAAAAGCCATATAGTCATCGTCCACCATGGCAACAGTGTGCGCCTGATTGAATTGAATAAAACTGATGAAATGGAACAGACATTGTTGACAGGAGAAAGTGAGGTCTGCAGATGCTGGAGATCAGAGCTGGAAATGTGTTGCTGGAAAAGCGCAGCAGGTCAGGCAGAATCCAGGGAACAGGAGAATCGACGTTAGAAGGGCTTATGCCCGAAACGTCGATTCTCCTGTTCCCTGGATGCTGCCTGACCTGCTGCGCTTTTGCAGCAACACATTTCCAGACATTGTTGACACTCAGGTGGAAAATCCGACCGAGCAGGGCAGCCTTGACAATTCACTGCCCCAAAGTTCCTTCACTTATCCACGAGTTCAATCTGAATCTGCGAGTGATGAAAGTGAGACATTTACCAAGACTCCAACTGTTCAGCAAATTCTAATCTCAACTGTGAGCAAATCCAATTCACTCCAGACAAAAGGGAAAAAAGTGTGACAGAAGCATAGCATCAATTGTTAAAGGTGTAGTTTCTCTAGTCTGCAGCGCATGACAGGCATGTCAAATTCTTGGGGAAGATGTAGTATTAATGCATTAATTCTAACAGTGTGCTTATCTTCAATTGCAGGTAAACACAGGTGGTGATCCTATATGATATGAATTGCCTGCACAAGTAATGGTTGAGCGTAAAGTCCGTCCAGCAATTGGCGCTTCAATAAATTCAGACTTTTATGTTGACAAATATTATGAATATATAATAAATTGAAGTAATTATGACATTGACACTTGATGAGGTACAGAGGTCAAAAGCAGGAGAGACTCAACGTATGTATGGACAAATAGACCAGGAAAAGGAAGCATAGGCCCAGAGAATTTGTGGACAAAAGTGAAGCAAAACAGAAAGAACACGTATTTGATTGAAAGTGAATTCAATCAGAGCAAAATGCGATGAGAAAGTGAAAAAAAGGAAGTCTCCGATATGCCATGAAAGAATGAGTTCATGTGTGTCTAGGTAGAAATGTGTCTGGATGAAGTGAGATAACGAATTTAAAAATGAGAGCCCAGTAAAAAAAAACACACGTTGGGTTGAAGCTCTGGATAGAGTCATTAAAGAAAGAAAGATCAAGAGATGGAGAACTGCAACATTGAATGAGAAAAGTGGTCCTGTGGTTTTTAGAAGAAGCTTGTGTAAACAGGATTAGATCACGAAGATTCGGAGGGCTGTAAGTACTCGAGGGCGTTGCAGGAGTGGTAACAGTTTTGGGAGATGTGGAAGCTTAGAGAACAGGAATACCCGAAGTGGCTGATGAAGGTTACGGTGATTGCGCCTGTGGACATATTAAAAGGGGTTTTCAGAGATATGGAGTGCTTCTGGACAGCCAGATGCAGAAGTAAGAGTCTTCATATGCACTGGCAAAAGTTATGGATTTACAGAGAGCTGTACAATTAGAGTAATTTGCACTGACATGGTCAGCTAGAGGAGCTGGATCATGTCATCATGACAAAGTGATTGTTTCAAGCACTGGAAGAATTTATAGGCATAATTCATGCTGTTCAGACTGGAGTATTCCTTGTAAAATGCAGCATTGTATTTTTAGAGATAAGACACGTTTTGCAGTCGGGAGACAGAACTAGGAATACTGTAGCAATTGGATCAGTGGCAGTCTCCTGGAGGATGCTGGCGTTGTTGTTAGTTATGGAAACACTTTATGGAGTTAGAGAGATGGAAGATACATGCAGAAAAAAGAGATTGCATGATTTCGAACGGGTTACAGATACGGGTATGATTTGGCTGTAAAATGAATCTGAAGAGACTGAGTGAAAAGACATAGGGAATGATGGATCGGCTGGACGGAATTTCAGTTATAGAGGAACCTGAAAACTTAACAAAAACATTAAATATTGTAGAGAATGTAGGAGGAAACAGAGATGGGGCATTTATGACAGTTGATTGCAGAGTTCATGGTACTTTTGCTGAATGAGTTTATTTTCAAGTTTCGGGGGTACATTTTTCAAGGTGAGAGGGGACAGATTTGAATAAGACTTAAGAGTCTTTTTTGTTACCTCGGTGGTTCGCGTATAGAATGTCCTCCTGAGGACATGGCAAATGTGAGGACAATTACAACGTTTCAAAGACATTTGGAGAGATACAATAGAAAAGATAGGGACAGAAAAGGGACAGGTGGGAGACCAATGGCTCTTGTTTAGTTTGGGAATATTTTTGGTGTGGACTGTTTGGAACGAAGGGTTTCCTTCCATCTGATATGTTTCGATGACTCTCTGACACCACTATAGAAGATACCTCACAGTGTGGCAGGGCTGTGGGATCTTGAATTTGACAGAGAGAAACGGAGGCTTCTCACGGACGATTCAAACATGGATGTAACAGTAATGGCTTGGGATTTGCTAGGATTGTAGGATGATGAAACTGCAGAGTTACTGACATTGCAAGGAGACTGAGGAGAAAACGTACAGTGGGAAAATTATAGCTGTCGGTGTAAGTTGAGCGGGGACATCGTATTGAAGACATTTGCAGAGATGGTGGTCCTGGATCGGCTGTAACAGGTAACAGGTTTGTTAGCGGCTTCCAAGTAAAGATGGTTCGAAGGATTCAGTGTGCTTTAGAAACGTAGATGTTCATACACTAGGAGGCATTGGCGTGTCTGGAGGATGGAACTGAGAATGAAATTGCAGGAAGGGTTTTGGGAGTATAAGGAGATCGGGAGGATTGTAGCAGCTGGAGGATGGTCGATAGCTTGATCGGCGTGAAAAAATAAACTGGAGGAATGTAATGGAAATATGAGGAGGGTCGAAAAATGCGTTTTTAAAGATGTGTACTGTTGCAGAGAGATTCAAACAACAGAAGTGCTGCAGAAATGTTTTCATTTAGTTCATTTATGTATTTATTTTTTTGATTTATTGATGGGAGTGTAATCCACGTTTTAGATACAATGGTTCTTATAGGGTTAAGCATAGAGCAGAAATAGCAAGAGTCAAAGTGGCCTGAAGAAATGGAAAGGACAATCGGAGTTGTAGCAGAATTAGCGATAATGCAGTTGGGTAGGGAGAAGCCGTGGAAAATCGAAAAGAACTGCCAAGATTAACAGAAATAATTCAGTTTAATGAGAAACAGAAACCTGATAGTTTTCAAGAAGTGGAGGATTAGCGTTGCACGTTGGGAAATGTGTGAACTCATGAAAAGGAAGGTGAACACTGACGACTGACAACTTTTACTGACTAGTATAACATTCACAAAATATGGAAAGAGTGCTGACAAACAGAAGTGCAATGTAAAAGTCGAGTCTCCACACAGCACTGGAATGCTTGAAGTAGTCAGGCTGACACAGGAACGGACCTGAGTGACGTGGTAAGGTTGACAAGCGCAACGTTGACCAGCTTACGTTTACCTTGGCACTAGTGTGAATTGCCCGTAAATGCGTCATCCTGATCCGATTGACGGGGTGGATCATGGAATGAACAAGTAGCCCTCAATCCAAGTGTGCGTGTTCGTCAGACCTTGTTCTGAGAATGCGGCTGTTCCATCTTCTCCTCTGTTCAAGAACTAACTATCTCACGCAAGCACCTCAACTGGGCTTTTCCACGTTGGATCATCGCATCGCTTCACACTGAAATTTCACGACCTGACTTGGGAAGAGCAAAAGGAAAAGCCGCACGATTAGCTATAATTAGCCTGACTGGCAAGAGTTAAAGGGGGAGTGCTCAGGAAAAGGTGTTAAAGTTCCCAGGACAAATAACCGGAGATATAGTGTATGAAAAAAAAAGTCATGTTCCTTGGATATAAGGGGAAATCTGAGAGGTTATGCCTATAAACGAGTAAATTAGTTGGTAACACAGATTGAAATTGGCCGGTTTGATGTTGTGTGTATAACAGAGATGTGGCTGCAGGGGAATCAAACTGGGGACGAAATGTCAATGGATACATGTCAATATTAAGAAGACAAGCAGAGGGAACGGGTTGCCATGTAAGAAATGGAATCACGTCAATAGCAAGACGCCTTGAAGAGTCAGAATGCGTAGAATATGTGTGGGTTCAATTGAGAAACCGAAAAGGAGAAAAGACCGTGATGTGATTTATGCACAGACATCCCGGCAATAGTGATGATCGAGGGAAGAAAATAAATCAGGACAAATAAAAGGCATGGGAAAAACTGTGCGACGACAACAATAATGCGGGTGTTTCATGTGCATGTGGGCTAGGAAAATCAATTGGGTAGCAGATCTCAAGTCAAAATGCATTTGGATGCATATATGAATAGGAAGGGTTTGGAGTGTTATGGGCTGGGTGCTGGCAGGTGGAACTAGATTGGTTTTTGATATGTAGTCGGCATGGACGGGTTGGACGGAACGGCATGCACCATAGTTTCTTCCATAAAAATAAATATGTTTATCTCCCGAGCAGATGTGAGGAGCCGAAAATCGATCCAGTGGAGTTGGATAAGGGACAATCGACACTGCTTCATTTTCTCTCCTGCAGCAGACATGGTGACTGTTCTCCTGCTCTGTTTACATCTGATCAATCGAAGGTCTCTTCTGGTGCCTTGCTCAGATTGGACATGCATGATGCGTCTTGTTAATTTCAGCTCTCAATTTCAGTTCAACACGGAAACTTTTCAATATCCATTGCTTCAAAAGAACAACTGATTAAGATGATTCTACATAATGGTATCGATGCAATTGAGCAGATGTGATCCCTCTGAATTGCAGAGTCTGAGTAAGGAGGTAAATGGTGTCATGGTCCGCAATATATATATATATATATATATATATATATGTCCATCCAGGTCTCTCTATGTGTCATCGAGCCACTATTCTGCTGTCCTTTGGTGTGGGTGGACATTTACTGCATTCCTGCCACTGTCACTGTGTTTTTTATTGCCTCTATAGTGTTTGGTATCCAACAGCCGCTGTCGAAGTTTCTCCAATTTGGTAACTTTTTTATATAAAGTATTTCCAACTGTTAACATCTCTTGTGAGACATGTCGTCCTCCAAGCTATCATTTGTAAACTTTGATCCACAAACTCTCGCAGTTTCAGTGCTACTGTCGTTTGTTTTGTTAGCATGTTTGTTGGATATCTTATGTAAAAATAGCTTCCAGTGGGTTTCTCAGCTTCTGTCTGAATCTCGGAAGAGATGACACATAGACAATGTTGCTTGTGCAACAATTCGAATTCCGCAGCATATATGCAACATTTTAAATGTATGTTCACCATCACTATCTAAAGGTGCATCAACATTCAAGTAATATAAAATATACCACAGCCACATAAATATGAAGCTGGCAGATATGGCGAATTGTAAAACCACACACTGTCTTCTACTCTCCATTTCTGGATCGATTGAAATATCTCCTTTATTCTTACCCTTCAGTCCCTTATGGACACGGCTGGCGACTATAATGTGTTTCACTGTCAGAGCATTGCGGAACAGAGTTAACCCAACTGGAAGTATTGGGGTCAGGATCTTCTCAAAGTTGTTAAATCCTCTCCACACAGGGTCCTCATAATATGCATCACTATTTGAACAGTACCATGGTACATTGTTAATGATCTTAGATGGTTCAAATCTAAAGTAGATAGGAATATTTTTTAAACACAGCAGACTGCTAGTCGTTGCCAAAACCACAGTTGCAGTATTCTCAGTACAGTATTTGGCTTTGAGCTTATTTCAACAAATGGTGACATAGCGATCGAAGGTGAAAGCAGTGGTGAGCCATACAGAACTGTCTATGACTATGCGGCGCAGTGCATATCGAACACTACACACGCGAGTTATGTCAAGGAACGATGGTGGGAATAATCATTCTTGATTTTGCTCAGTATGATCTCAATGATAACGACCAGAAGATCTACTGTTGCCATAGCCAGAAGGTAGCGAGTGCTGCAGGCCGATATTCCACACTTTTCCCGAGTCAGGATTGTAATTATCACTAAATGGATTGGAAGAGACAGAACGACAGACAAACATAAAATAATTGAAAACATAAGCATCCATCATTCTGAGTCTTTGAGGTAAAGGTTATATTTTAGCACCACCAAGTATCTGTGTGGAGTGTTGTTAGAAGAGCAATAATCTCAACAGACATGCTGTGACAAACAGTGTTTCTTCCGGTTTAACGCAAATGGGACATGAACATGGAGCACGTTGTTGAAAAGAGGTAAGAATGCAGGTAAAAGTTTGAACGAGAAACAAAATCGCAGCTGGTTTATCAACCTTCCAGTGCATTCAGATAATTTCCTGTCTATTTATGCCAATTATTAAACAGAGCCAATTCCGAGAAAAGAAGAGTCCTCTGTCTTCGCTGAGAACAACTCCCACAAATTCTACATACTCATTATGCTTTGAACATTCCCTGTGAATTGGCTGTCATGGAGTGTCATGATTTAAAGAATAGTCATCTGACACTGTGGAAACATAACCAAAATATATTGGACAACGTCTGCTGGACAATAAAATAACAGTGTTTGTATCAATAATGGTAATAATATACTTACGTAATACTCTGGACACAGTCGATGATAAGGGATTCAGGCCCGAATAATTCTCGAGAAATTGGGAAGGTGCCTCTAATAGCTGCAGGAATCTGACACGACACAGAACATAGGACATAGAACGGTACAGTATCGTACAGGGCATTCCGTCTCGACGTTGTACCAACGTTTTATCGTACTCTTCGTTCAAACTAACCTATACACCTGCATTTTATCGTCAACCATGTGCTTACCCAAGAGTAGCTTAAATATTCCGAATGTATCTGAAACTATCGCCGGCAGTACATTCCACACGCCAAACACTCATTATGTAAAGAAGCACCTTCTGAAATCTCGACAAAACATTCTCCCAATCCCGTTAAAATTATGACCCCTCGTGATAGCGATTTCTGTCCTGTGAAAAAATGTCTGGCTCTCCGCTCGATCAATTCGTCTCTTCATCATGTACATCTCGATCAGGTCATCCCAAAAACTTCGTCACTCCATTCAGAAAATTCCTATTACCCTGAAACTACCTTTAGAATGCATATCTTTCAGTCCTCGCAGAATCTAGATAAATCTCCTCTGTACTCTTTCTAAAGATTCCAAATCATTCCTATAATAAATCAATGAGAACTGAACATAATTTTCCAAGTGTGATCTCACGAAGCCTTGACAGAACTGCAGGCTAACGTCGGGATTCTGATACTCAATCCCTTGCAAATGAAAGACAACACACCACACGCCTTATGACAAATCTATCAACTTGAATGACAAATTTAAAACGAAGAAATTAATCCAATTTGGAAACATTGCAGGTGCATCATTCAGATAAGAGAATGATCAAGGATAACCCAGAGAAATCTTTTCAAATTGTGTAGGAATTTTGAAGCTGGGCTTGTACAGCATCTGTACATGTGTGATCTTTTGAAATACTAGTGTCCACGATAGTAGGTAATTTTTTTTTCGAAACAATTCAAAACAGAATGCCATTTACTCTAAGGTTGTGTAACTATCACTTGAAGTGGAGGAGATGAGAGTATTTTATGAGAAGACAAATAAAACCTGAGAGATTCTGGATGTTGTAAATAAAAAAAAAAAAATCAACAATTACTTTTGGAAAAAGCCCAGGCGGTCTGGCTGCATCTGTGTAGGACATCAGAGAAAAAAATTCAGTTTCAGTTCCCCTTCATCAGAACTGAGGAAGGCAGATGTTGGTTATGAGGGATCCCTGAATGGCAGGATACATTCAAAGGTTGGAAGAGCAGGAATGGAGATGGAGGTGAGTGGAACATGAAGACCAGTCATAGCCCAGTTCATCCAAATACGATGATTCATGTTATGAAAACTGTCACATAATGTTTGGCATGAAGAATCATGCATAATTTATTCTATAATGAGTAATTTCGTTCATGACATAATATTTACCAAGTCTTTGATCATGAAATGAGATCATGCAGCATAACGTCCAAAATTCAATTCTGTTTTGAGTCAGTACAATGTAGTGCATCACATGAGTGTAAATAGATCCTGAAGGATAGTGCACTGAATACACAGTCACTTCGATCAGGAGTCACAAACCAGTCAGGAATACAGCTTCAGAGTTAATGAAGCTGTGTGGTAAACTGAAGCATTATCATTTGTGAGGCATGCTGTTCTTATACAGCTGATGATAATGCTTAAAAACTTCGGACCTTCGAGATCACAGGTTTTATTTTTCATTTTCGGTTTTGCTGTCGAATCAGTCAGGGTGTATGCTCACAAGAGGCTGGCAATGCACCTTTAACAGTGTAAAAGCAAAGGTCCTTCCACAACAACAACAACAAAAAATACGCTGTGCAAGGAACGTTTTTCTTGAAATGAACAGAATGGAAATATCAGGTGGAAAGTTTCAACACTTATAAAATGCAGTTTTCCGTTCTATGCCCTATGCACTGTATAATGTCAAAATCTTGCAGATATTAGAGACACTTTCACCCATGTCTCCAGAGCTAATTCAGACTTGAATCCTTTACTTTGACTCTGTACTAAGCATCATGTAAGTATATTCTTAAGGTTGTTGAAACACAAATACCACAACCTCAATGAACACTCAATGTAATTTCCATGCTAAAGCTTCTTGTTCATCTAAAATGCTCACAAAACAGTACCATTTAGTATAAATGTTACTCAAACACCCAATGCTGCTTTCCAGTTTTACCCACTGAAATCTTGATTTAGGCGGCATGTAAATTAATATATGCTCTTTCACCTTGTAATTTTACGAGTGTCGATTAGCTTATATCAACTCTGCTGTTTAGGACCTCCTCTCACTGTCTGGCCGTGCTTTTGTCTGAATGATCCTATTTCTCTCCTTATTTCTACATTCTAAATCTCAAGGCAACAAATACTGCAGCAACTATCTGCTTAGATGAATAACTACTAATTTACATAAATTCTTTCAATTATTATTTTTCTCTCTTTTTTAATGCTTTTTGTCAAATAAATCTGCTCGAAATAAATTTCTGACCCATCAAGAACTGAAAGACAGAATCAAAACGTTTGTTCAATGCCATCACTCTACGCTTCCACATAGTCCTTAAAATAATATTTGCTTGTTTTGTTTTGATGACTGGTGATACATGCAACGTAAAAAGACGAAATATGGAGAGCTTGAAATAATTGAAACAACAGAAAATAGGTCAGAGACATCTGAAATGAAACGATGTTTCAAGTAACATTATTACGCACAGGGCAATGGTGCAGACGAGGATGAACACAATTGTCAAGTGAGAGGTTTATCACCACTCATCGGGAAAACCGATTGTTCCTAGGACAACGTAGAAAACTTTCCTCACTGTTTGAATTGGAAGATGCATGTTCAGTTTGAGCGGACTTGTCCCTTTCCTCTGCAGACAATCCCGGTAACTTTGATTCTGAGAGTGACAATTTACAAGGCCTTTATTTTATACCCGTTAACAGCTCCGCAGCGATTTCAGTCTTGCAATATTCAAGTGTCGTTTGACTTCCAAACGTGGTTAAAAAAAAAAACAAATGACGGCAGCTGAGGTAATTCCCCCGATGGGGAAATATGTTTACTGTAAGGAGAGAATTATAGAAGAAAAAAAACAAACCTTCACGATGTGATAAAGGTTGTCTGATAATGTAACTAACCAGAAATGGCAGTGAGGTTAAATAATGCAACTGTCACTTTGTACACTTCTACTTCAAAGTCAGAACTTCGTATTGTATCAGCGATAAAGTTCCCACAATGAGCACTGGATGAGTGAATTGCTACTATCAGAGAACACACGCGGAGCTGTTTACTGAATTCAGGAGCGTTACGGCTCACTTTAGTCTGTAGAGAGAGTCAACTGAATTATTCCCAAAGTCACTGTCAGCAAGATGGAATGCCGCCATTTACAACGTCACGTTCTGATCTGTGTTCGGGCAATTCAAACAAGCATTCCCCTCGATCACTACCATACACACCCCATACCTCTCCAACATAAACTTGCCAAAACCTCTTTCCATTTATGGCTCACTTCGACGTGATTAAATCTAGTTTCGCCACTTCTCCTGGAAATTCATTCTGAATTTTCAACATGTGCTTCGAGAATACCAGTTTTCCACCATATCGTTGCTGACACTTACGAACCTTTGCAAGACCTCTGTCTTCCAAAATTGGGAGCGAGAACTGACACAGAGTCTGACAAATCAGTGTGGTTAAATTGAAGGAATCGCAGAGGAAATTGTACGCTGATTGCTGATATTCACAGGCCTTCTACCAGCAGTCAGCTTGTGGCAAAGATAACAAATCAGGAGATAGGAAAAGCATACATAAATAACATATCACAATAATCATGGGAGACTTGACCGTGTGGGTGAAACGGAAAAAAAATCACTTTGAGACCCAACATAGAGATAATTTACTTGTGGAGCACATATGTGACTCCATCAGGAGCAGCTTTTGGAAGAAACACTAGGAAACAAGGCATTCTGGGTTTGGTATGAGAAGTACTGAATTAGAAATAGTACTAAAGGAACACAGATTGGGCAGTGATCATAAGATGATCGAATTCAGATTGAGATTGAGGAAGGTCTCAGATACCACAGTATTACATTTGAGAGATCACATCTGCAAACACATAATTGAGGATTTGTTTGGAAGTGGAGCACGTCAGAAAGAAGAAGAAGAATATAGCTGTATTCGCTTGCATCTTTGTAGTAATTTTGGCTAAATTAATCCGAAGGAAGAAGAAACAAATTAAAGACAGGATAAGGCAATCATATCACACAACGTAAGTCAGCGACAATACAACACAAATGAAGATGTGCACATTGTGTTAGAGATTAGTAGGAAGTTAGACAATTGGGAAGCTTTCAAAACCAGAATATGGTAACTAAAATGCAATACAGGGGGATTAATGTCTTATGTGAGCAAATGCTGATGAGTAGTGGAAAACCGAATTTCAAGAGTATAAGATATATTAACGGAAAGAAAGAGGGAGTGATGAGAGTGAACCACTGGAAATTGAGGCTGGGTCATCATCATGGGGAAAAAGAAATAATAGAGGAACTGAACAAGCATACTGTATCAGTTTTCATGGTGGAAAACTCCAGCAGCAAAGAACGATTTAGAGAGCCTGAGAGGTTTGATGTGAGTGTAGGTCATCACTAAAGAGAAACTGCTGGTCAGGTAAAATGTCTGAAGGAGAATAAATCCCCATAACTCGACGGATTGGATCACAGAGTTCTAACCAAGATAGCTAAGGAATTTGCTGAGACACTGCTAGCGATCTTTTAGAAGTCAGTGGAGTGGAGGAGAGTGTCTGGTTATTTGAAAATGAGTAAGGTATCAGCCTTGCTTATGAAGGGACATAACCAGAAGATAGAAACTAATATCGGTTATCATAATCTGAAGCTGCTAACGTTTTGGAGTCTATTATTAAGAATACGATGAGGGGTACTTGAAAGAGCGCAGTAAAATAGGGCTGAGATGTTACGGTTTCAGTGGGGGATGTATTGCTTGACCGTTATATCACAAATACTTGAGAAAGTTGCACACAAGAAACATAAAGGACAAGCAGAGAACGTGATCCCTTTGGACTTTCCGAAGCCTTTAACAATGTACTGCACAGAACTTTGTCTAATAAGATAAGAGCCCATGATGTTATGGGCAAGGAACTGACAGAGGAAATGATTAGCTGAATGGTCGAATGTTCAAACGGTTTTTTGAGTTCAAGAAAACGATTTCTCTTATCGTTAGCACGCGGCTAAGAAAGTAAATTCAATGTCTACGTTCAATGCAAGAGGGCGAGAATGCAAGATCAGAGATAATGACGACATTGTATGAGGCTCTGTCCTGACAGGAATTGGAATGTTATGGGCTTCCTACCTTAGGATATACTGACATTGACGGGGATCTGGAGGAATTTTGAAACAATGATCAGTGAATGAAGACCTTGCCATATGAGCATCAGCCTAGCAGTCTGGGTTTGTACACGATGGCTTTAAGCAGGAGGGGCGGCGATCTGATTGAACATTACTGAATACAAAGATGTTTTGAAAGAGTGGATGCGACGGAGATGTTTGTATTAGTTGGGGAGACACGTATCCACTCGCATCAGAATGAAGGTGAACATTTTAAAATTCAGATGAGTGCAGCTTTCTTCAGCCAGTGTTTGGTTAATCTGCAAAACATATTGTCATAGAAGACTGTGGCTGCCAATTCGTTCTGTGTATTTTAAAATGAGACAGATAGACTCTTGATGATTAAGGAGATAAAGGTGAGACAGCAGGACAATAAAATTGAGAAACATATCAGTCAAATGGCAGAGCAGACAGACTTTGCTGAATTGTTTAGGTTGATCTTATAGCTTATGGCCTTATCATATAAGTATCTAATTTGTGCACAGAAGTGACACCTTAAAAAAAGAAGTCTTTGAACTTTTAATGAGGTAATCATTTTTGGTTATGTTGCCAAGCATTGAACTAAGCATGGCATTTTAAAGCTTACTCTATCTGAGCTCCATCTGAGCTTGACAGGTGCCCGATGCACATCATTGTCTGATGAACTATTGGTTTTCCATGATGGAATCATAATAAATAGCACATTGACTATGCGTCTCTGCGATTTGCTGCCCAATGCTGAATCTTCCACAGAACAGAATCCCTACAGCATGGAAACATGACGTTGAGCCCAAGAAGACAACATCATTCCTCTGGTGATCATCCCACACAGCCCCATCCCCTTCCCCTGTTACGTTTCCCTTGGCTAACACACCAAGCCTACACATCCCTGAAGTTTATCGTCAGTTTTCCATTGCCAATTCATCTAACTTGAACATCATTGAACTAGGAGGAACCCGGAGCATGCGGTAGAAAGCTGCCCATACACGGTGGACGTTCAAGTTCCACAGAGTTGGCTAGGGGTGGAATTGAACCCACAGTACTGCAGCTGAGCGGCAGCAGGGCGAACAATCCAGCCGCGGTGACGTCCAATGCCAGTTTTCTTTGACCAGAACCTGATGTGGCCTAAGTCACTTAAAAACACGGATTTAAAGAGCAGTTCCGATGCTGGGAATCATTCAAAGTTTGTCCACCATCGACAGGGAGCAAATCAGGTGTGGAACGGTAGTTCTGTGGTTAGAACGGCTGCCTCACAGCACGAGGAACCCAGGATCGATTCAAGCCTCTGTTTTGCACATTCTCCCGGTGTCTGCATGGCTCCCTGCAGTTGTTCCAGTTTTCTGAAGTTTCAGAGATGTACATGTCAGGTGAGCTGGTCATTCTAAATTGACCATTGCGTTTAAGGATGTATCGTTTGTGTGCATTCATCATGGGAATGGGGCCTAACAATGAATAGGTTTACGTATCATTCAGAAAATTGGTGTGGACCGATTGCGCCAATGGCCTGTTTCCACCTTGTAGGGATTGTATGACCATTGTGCAATACGTGCTGCTTGAATGAACATGTGAAGCTCCAACAACGCAAAAAGAAGTTCGACAGAATACTTGTCGAATTAGGTCTCCATGATTGCAAACACTTCCAGGAAAAGTTCATTCCCACCACTATCGATGGCGCAATTTCGATATGTTGTATCACATTCAAGGCACACTGCAGAAATTCATCACGGCTCCTTAGCCTGCACGTTCTAATGAAAACCACTATGCTCTCGAGGGGCAGCAACCGCTGTTATTTGAAAATGTCACGAATACGAATTCTCCGCCTCACTCAACATACTCTTATTTTTTGTGTTGCTCCTTTTGTGTTGCTATGGCAAGATCCGGGAAGCTTCCCCGTGACAGCACTGTTCTGTTCTGTTCTGTGCTCCACTTCGACTTAAGCATTTTATAAAGATTACTGTCACCACTACTCTCTGAAGCCAACGAGCGACGGGCAAAAAGTCCTGGGCCCACCACTGACTATTTAGGAGGAACAGGAGGTTTTTTGATATCTGGGATGCTTGTTTGGATCGTGATTGATAATAGTGAAGGGGTTGTTGTGTTGTTCAGTGCATGTTGACATTTGGCAGTTCCTGAGTGTTGAGTGATAACGTTTGGATTGGAAGATGTTGTGTTGCGCTGAAGATACCGGGGTTCATACAGATTGGTCATCGTCGGGCTGTTATATTTTGCAGCCGAATGATCTAAATACATAACGTGTGCACATAAGTAAACTGCCTCACCTTGGAAAACGAAGTAACTGAACCTTTAAAGACTCAATCATTTGACGATTATGGTCACAAGCCTGGGCCAAAACTTTGCACATTCAAACTTTCTCTTTCCGTGCTGTATCTCAGCTGCTGTGGTGCCCTGGTGCATCTCTTTGTCTGATGCACTGATAGCTCACCTGTTAAAACATAGTAAACTGTGATTGAGAATCCGCCTCTGCCAAGTGTTGCTCAACAACGAATATTCAAGAGAACAGAACGCCTACTCCGCAGATGCAGTTGATTCAGCCCAGCAAGTCCACATCGATCCTCCGAAGAGCATTGCACCCAAACTATTTCGGTAGAATTTTACTCTTCATTTCCTCTGGCTAACGTAGCTAATCTATAAATCCCTGAAGACTACGACACTTTATCATTGAAATCCAGCCAACTTGAACAGCTTTAGACTGAGGCAGGAAACCGGATGAACCAGTAGACATTCGCTCAGACACAGGGGAACGTGAAAACTCCACACAGACAATTGCTTAGCATTTGTGGTGGGTCAGATGATTCAGAGAATAATGAGTGATAAAGTACACATGCACTTGGAAAGATTGGGTTCGATTAGAATCAGTGTGCTTGTCTTTGTGCGTCGGAGATAATGCCTCACAAATATGTTAGGGTTCTTTGTTGAATTGTCTCAGAAGAGTCACAATGGCGTGGCGGTAGATATAATCTGTGGGGATTTATGTAAGTTAGTTTGCATGGAATCTATGGAGAGTTAGAAAATTGGATACGCATTGAGCTTCGTGGTAGAAGTCAGAGGGTGATAGTGGAAGGATGCATTTCAGCCTGGAGACCCGTGGCTGGTGGCGTGTCTGAAGCATCGGTTCTGCGACCATTGCTACTTGTTCTGTATTTCGATGATTTCAATGAGAATGAGCAAGGCACTGATTTTGCTGATGACACTTAAATAAGCCATACCGGGACGGTAAGGAAGGTTGTCATAAATTGTAGCAGGACCTTGATCCGCTGTGAATCGGGAAATGCCAAATGAAGTTCAATAAACATAAATGTGAGGTCTTGCAGTTTGAAAAGTCACATTGAGGTCGGAATTTCATGGTGAATGGCAGGGCTTTAACGAGTGTAGTGGAATAGAGGGATCTTGACGTTCAGGTGCAGAGTTCCCTGAAAGTTGCGTCACGGGCAGCCAGCACAGTGAAGAAGGCATTTAGCACACTAGCTTTAATTTGTAAAGACATTGAGATAAACGTGGAAGATTAAGTGGTGCCGGACGTTGATGTGGGCGCACTTGGAGTATTGTCTTCAGTTGTGCTCACCTTGCTACAGGATCTATATTATTAAATTGAAAAATAGTGCAGACGAAATTTCAATGTTGCCAGTACTCAACGGTTGAGTTATAACGGGAGGTTGGACAAACTTAACTTTTTTTTTAATGGGCTGGAGACTGATGGGGATTTTATCGAAGTATTTAAGATCACGAGAGGCATGGATAGGGTGAATGCACTCAGTTATTTTTTACATGATTTCAGAGACAAGGACAAGAGAGCAACAGTTTAAGTTCATAGTGGAAAAGTTAAAAGGGATCCTGAGGGGCAACTTCATTTCGCACATATTGGTATGCATTTGCAATGTCATGCCCGAAGAAGTAATTTATGCGGGCACATTTATAACACTTAAAAGGCATTTGGACGAATACCTGGATGTAAAAGGTTTAGAACGATATGGAACATGTGCAGGGAAATTGGTCTTACCGTAGTTGGACATTTTGGTCAGCATGGACCAGTTTGTGTCGATTGGTCTGAATCTGTGATGTTGTATCCTATGATTTTCTTAAACTTTGCATGCTTTCACATCCTTATGAAATTAAGTAAAGTAATCCGCCGCTGTAGTCGAAATTCACAGTCGCTTCCCATTTCTACTTCACGGAAATCTTTTCTCTCTTTGTTTCATCTCCTTTTGACTTCACTCTAGATTCACAGGTATTCCTGACAATTTTCCTTGTCGTTTGCACAGACTACCCATCACCACTTCTATTTGATCTTCACCATCCCTTTCACAAATTGGTAGGAATCCAAAATGTATCTGGCAGTTGTTCTTGCATTTTAATTTAATTTGTTTTTCTGTACGGGTTTCTAGCCACGCAGTGGACACATAGCCATCGTATTTTTATATTGTTCATATGTTTGAAGGCCAGTTCCACCCTTGACACAGATATCGGATTTCAAGCCCAAAACAACAAGGCGCAGCATGCGGATGGGTATCCAAAGAATTTCAAATCCAACGGGGTTTCCCTTCTCTTATGCAATTTCAATATATAACCTTCTGATATAACCTGAGGAATAGGCTTAACAATGGAGGAACATGGAGCTGAATTTCCAGTTTTTCGAATTACATGTTTGCTTTCCTTCACATGTCGGTGTCATTTTAAAACTGTGTTGGAAATATAAAAGAAGCTATGAGAATACATCATAATTATAAGCAGACACCTGTTTTCATAACTCTTTCTGTACCTTGAATTTTAAGATCCACATGTTTGAAGGATACAGGTAATAGACAATATGACAGTTGAACATGATGGCTTCATCACAGTGCAGCAGTGCCTAGGTTAGAGTGGAAGCCCTCAAATGGTGTTTTCAGAGTGGAAGACACACTTGTCAAAAAATGCTTATTATCCCCATGTTAAATGAGATGGCACTTAGTGTGAATTTGTTTTAAGAATCGTGAAGAGACATTTACCGAATAAGATTACAACGAATTATAAGAAAAGAATTTCCTAAAGTAGATGGATTGCAGGCATGCCAGTTGCAAATCATGTTCAACATGCTCATAGAGGGAAAGTTTTGCTGACTATTTGTCTCTGCAGACGTGTTGTGTCGGCTAACGGATGTAAAGGTAGACAAATATCTAGGATCGGATGGGATCTGAGGGAGGCGAGAGAGGAAAGAACAGGGGACCTGACGGATATGTTTGCAGCATCCTTTAACACAGGTGAAGTGCCAGAGGACGGGAGGATTGCCCATGCCGTCCCTCTGTACAAGAAACGTATTAGGGATATTTCAGGTAACGACAGACCAGTGAGCCTAATGTCAGTTGTGCGGAAGTTGCTGGAGAAAGTATTCAGGAACAAAATCTATTTATAATTGGAAAATAATGACTTATCTGTGACAGGCAAAATGGTTTTGTGCGGGGAAGATCGTGCCTTACCACTTTAATACATTTTTGAGAAAGTGACCAAGTTGATAGATGAAGGAAACGCTGTAGATATCATATTCATGGACTTTAGTAAGGTGTATGATAAGGTTCCCCATGGCAAACTAATGGAGATGATGAAGTCACATGGAGTGCAAGGTTCTCTAGCTAGGTTGATAAAGAACTAGTTGAGCAGCAGCTGACACCGGGTTGTGGTTGAAGGGAGTTTCACGAAATGGAGAAAGGAGACCAGTGGTGTACCACAGGGATCAGTGCGGGGCCACTGTTATTTATGAAATATATAAATGATCTGGAAGAGGGCTTTGGTCGTCGGATCAGTAATTTACAGATGACACGAAGATTGGTGGAGTAGCAGAAAACATAGCATATTGTCAAAGTATACAGGAGATTATAGATAGACTGGAGACTTGAGCAGAGAACTGGCAGGTGGATATTAATCGAGGAAAATGTGATGCATGTTGGAAAGTCTAACTCTCGAGCAACCTATGCTGTAAACGGTACAGCCTTCGGAGTAGTTGATGAGCAGAGAGATCTGGGAGTTCAGGTCCATTTTATCTTGAAGTTAGGTGCAGCGGTAGATAGAGTGATCAAGAAGTCATATGGTATGCTTGCATTCATCGTTCGGTGCATTGAATATAAGCGCTGGCAGGTCATGTTAATGCATTACAAGACTTTGGTTTGGCCGCATTTAGAATTCTAGATACAGTTCTGATAGCCACATTGCCAAAATAATATGGACACTTGGAGAGGGCGCAGGAAAGGTTTACGAGGATGTTGCCTGGTATGGGACGAGATGTTATAAAGAGAGGTTGAATAGGTTAGGATTATTTTTTTGGGAAAAAAGGAGATTGAGGAGGGACATGATTGTGGTCTACAAAATCAGGAAGGGTATAGACAGAGTGGATTGAGTTATGATTGTTCAACGCGGTAAGGTATTCAATAACGGGAGTTCACACATTCAAGTTGAGAGTTGAAAAGAGTAAGGGGATACTCACAGAAAGTACGTTAATAAAGGGTGGTAGGTGCCTAGAACGCGTTGTCAGCAGATGGAGCAGATGTAGGAACGGTTGATTCATTTCAGCTGCGTCTGGACAAATGTATGAGTAGACAGCGAGCAGAGGATTACAGATGCTTAGGAATTTGTCATTAGGTTTAGGCAATGGATTTGGATCGGCCAAGGCTTGAAAGGCTGAAGAACCTGTTGCTGAGCTGGAAATGGTCGCTGTTCCCTTCTTTTCAGTACTGTCTATTGGATAAATAGCTTAAGTTTTCCTTTCTGATGCTTACAATACAATCACTCCAGCAAATGTCAACTGACACAGAAGGGCAAGTAATTCTTCCGGTTCCACAACAAATACTTGACTATTTTGTTAATATGTTCAAGGGGTAACCTGCACATAAAACAGAGAACAATGATAAAAATTATAATTTATCAAGTGGGATAGTCTCTTATGTTCAACTTGGTCAGCAGTGTTGTGGGTTCCGATGATTAAATCCGCACCCGTTTTCAGGAAGATAGAGTGTGAGAGTCAAACCATTATGAAAACATAGAGTCATGGTCCATAAAAACAGATCTTCTGTCGAACACGTTAATTCTGGCAAGATATCCTAACCTGATCTACTCCCATTGGCGAGCATTTGACCCATATCCGTGTAAACACTTCTTATTCATGTTTCCACCCAAATGCCTATTAAATGTTTGAATTGTACCCACTTCCATTACTTCTTTTGCAGCTCATTTTATATGTGGCCCACCATTTGCGTGAAAACATTACCACTCAGCTTGCTGTTAAATCTTTCCCTTTTCACCTGAAGGCTATGGCAACTTGTTGTGCAAACTTCAAAATAACCTTATCTCCTCACCCTATGCATGGAATCAAAAGGTCTCCCATTATCCTCTTGCGCTGCAGAGAGACAAGCCTTTGCCTTTTCAGCCTCGCCTGAGAGCACACCATCTCCAAATCCAGCATTCCAGTACATTTTTGCTGAACACTTTCAAATTTAAAAGTTTCCTTTCGATAGCAGACAGATCAGATGTAAATGCAGTATTTTATATTAACTTTATAAACGTCCTGTACAACTGTAGCATGACATCCGAACTCCAATACTCAATGCACTGCCCAATAAAGGCAAGGATGCAAACCACGTTCTCCAATATCCTGCCCACTTGCGACTGAAATTTCAAGCAATGATGAACCTGCACTCCAACGTCTCTGTTCACAGCAACAGAACTCCGGAACTTAACATTAATTGTATAAGTGATGCCCTGATTAGCCTTTTCGAAATGCAGCAACACACATTTATCTGTGTTTAACTCATTTATTCCACTCCCTCCCTCCAATTGTACATCTGGTCCAACGTTCGTTGCTTTCAGACATAAACTTCTTCACAGTCCACCACATCATTTGTTTTGATGTCATCTGCAAAATTACTAACCATACCTTCGATGAAATTCTCAGAATGGCAGTCCAATCGCAGATGGCATTTCACCTGTCAAGCTTGGAAGAAGAAAAGAAGATGCAGTTGCACTGAATGAATGGCCGGACATTGGTCTGATCAGAGGGATACACGAAGCCTCAGCTAATTATTCTCAGTTATCTGAAGTCTGTAGAGCAGGTGATTATAATAGTTTAACATTTATAGAGCTTACTTGATTTTGCCGTGTCACAGTATAACAGCAAGAAGGTAATGTTGGACGAATCAAGCTATATGCAGCTCTGTTCACTTCCTATCAGGAAGCATGCGAAAACACTAGAGGGCGCACTGACACGATTCGTCAGGATGTTGCCTGGAATGCTGAAACTGTGTTATAAGTAGAGAGTAGATAGATTTGGATTATTTACTTTCCGCAGAGAATACTGAAGAGGCACATGATTGAGGTGTATGAGATTATGAGGACTTTGGGGAGAGTAAGTGAAAGGCAGATGTTCCTCTTGCATGAGGGATTAAAGTTAAACATCACACAACACCAAGTTATAGTCCAACAGGTTTAATTGAAAACACTGGCTTTCAGAGAGCTGCTCCTTCATCAGGTGGTGGTGGAGTATCCCACAAACAACTGATGAAAGAGTAGCTCTCCGAAAGCTAAAGTTTCCAATTAACCTTGTTGGATTATAAATTGTGTTGTGTTATTTTTAACTTTTTACGCCCCAGTCCATCGCTGACATCTCCGAATCATGAAGAATCAGTTTCGAGACTCATGTGCATGAGGCAGAAATTCAGCGGGTATTCGAGAAAAGATTTTGTTCACTCAGCATGTCGTGGAAAACTGACTGGGGAGGGAGTGGAGGCTGGATACCTTACAAAAATGTTTTACAACTTCAACTTCAAATATCATAACCGTCAAGGATATGGCGGCATTCTAATTCAGACTGGACGGCATGCTTGTTCTATGCTAACCACTGCTGCCTCTCAGCGCCAGAAAGTCTGGTTTAATTCTGGCCCCGGGTGAATCATGGTGTGCAGTTCCACAGTCTCCTTGCATCTGAGTGGGTGTGGGTGTCCTTCAGGTATTCCAATTTGCGACCACAGTCCAAAGGTTTGCAAGATAGATTGATTGGCCATGCTAAATTGCCTAAATGGTACTGGGATGTGCTGTTCACTTCGGTTATCCATGGCAAATGTAACCTTACAGTGACACGGTATGGAATGAGTCGTCAGACCTGTTGGGCCGAACGGCCTGTGCCTACATTGTCGGGATTCTACGATTGCAGAAGATTTAAACAAAATTGACACAAAACTGTGTGGAAGGTGTTTTTCTTCACAAAGCATTTATTTTTGCAGCCTGCTATATGCATTGCCGCCTGATCCCCGGCTGATCAATTCGTTTTGATAGCCTGGCATTGCAGCTGCAGGCTTTCTCCGCTTCTCAGGCCATTAATGCTGCTTCATTGAATGATATATTGTTACTCTTTCACTTATTGGTAAAACTAGCCAAGCTGAAACAGCAGTATGAGACAACATTTACTTTTGCAGACACTAACAATGTAGGGCTGGCAAATTATGAAACGCTTACGATTGTCCCGAGGTTGCTTAATTATTTGGCAGTGGAATTGCATTTTGCTACATAAGTTGAGAAATACTTTATTTCATTGGAATTGTGTCCGACCTTGTTCTGAACGAAGATATAATTCCACATGGCGATGGAATAAATGGTAGCTAATTGTTCAAGTCTCCTCTACAGAATAATTTATTTTAAAAGTTTCGATACAAGGTATACATTTTTCCCCAACAACGATATGGGGCAGGTACAGAGAATTGGGATAAGCGGACTTTTACTGTTAGTTACGTTAGTGTACATTTGATGATGTCGACAGAGTAATAATTTGCGAATACACAAATCTAGGAATGCGTTCGGAATTCACGTCAAAACTGTTTATATAGATGACAAGAAGTGGTGAGCCAAGCACTAACCTTTCTGGAACACGACTATCCACAGGGCCTGCAGTGCAAAACAAGAACCTTCTATGACTACTCTTTGCTTCTATCTTCAAACCAGTTTTGCATCCAATTGGTTACCTTCCTTTTTTTCGTATGTGATTTAACCCTGATTTAACCCTGGCATGTGGAATCTTGGAAAACGCTTCACTGAAGTCAATAAAGCCAAATTTACTACTCTGCTTTCACCAATATTCTTTGCCATAAAGTTAAAAATCACATGAACCCAGGGAGATAGTGAAGAAAGAGTTTAATCTGAGTCTGGTACACTTGAGAACAGAAGCGAGTCAAACAGTCACCAGGCAGGGACATGGCAAGATTAATAAATTCAACTGCATTTGTTTCAAATCAAGGGGCCTAACAGGAAAGGCAGAAGAAGTCAGGGCATGGTTTAGAACATGGGACGTGGATATCATAGCAATTACAGAAACATGGCTTAAGGATGGACAGGAATGGAAACTTAATTTTCCAGGATAAAAATGCGACAGGAATAATACAAAGGGAGGCAAGAGAGGAGGATTAGTGGCGTTTTTGTAAAAAAAAGGATAGCATGACAACTGAGGGAGAATATTCCGGGAAATACATCCAGGGAAGTTATTTGGGTGGAACTGAGCAATAAGAAAGAGATGATGACCATATTGGGAGTGTATTATAGACTCCCTACTAGTCGGAGGGAAGTTCAGAAACAAATGTTTAAGGAGATCTCAGCTATCTGTAAGAATGAGAGGGTAGTTAAGGTAGGGGATTTTATCTTTATAAATATAGACTGGGACTACCAAGATGTTAAGGGTTTAGATGGAGAAGAATTCGTTAAGTGTGTGCAAGAAAATGCATTGATTCACTAGAAAGTGTGCAAAATGGGACCTACTCTTGGGTGACAGATTTCAGTGGGGGAAGCATTTTGGGACCAGTGACCATAATTCTATTAGAGTCAAAATACTGATGGAGAAGGTAAAACCAGGTCGAAAAGTCAAATTCTAAATTGGGGAAAGGCCAATTTCGATGGTGTTAGGCAAAGACTTTCGAAAATCGATCCCACAGGTAAAGGGACAGCTGGAAAACAGGAAGCATTCAGAAATGAGATAACGAGAATCCAGATAATATATGTTCCAGTTAGGGTGAAAGGAAAGGTTGTTATATATAGAGAATGCTAGATGACGAAAGAAATTGAGGGTTTGGTTAAAAAAAAGAAGTAAGCATATGTCAGGTACAAACAGGATAGATCGAGTTAATCCATAGGAGAGCACAAAGGCAGGAGGAGTATACTTAAGAGGGCAATCAGAAGGACAAAAAGGGGACATGAGATAACTTTCGCCAGTAGAATTACGGAGAATCCAAAGGTTTATTCTAAATACATGAAGTGCACAAAGGAAGTAGGGAGAGAATTGGGCCTCTGAAAAATCAGCAAGGCAGGCCTTTGCATGGAGACGCACAAAATGGGAGAGATACTAAATGACAATTTTGCATCAGTGTTTACTGTGGAAGAGGACATGGGAGATACAGAATTTAGGAAAATAGCTGGTGACATCTTGAGAAAATGTCCATATTACAGAGGAGGAAGGGCTGTATGTCTTGAAACGAATGAAGGTGGATAAATCCCCAAGACCTGGTCACGTAGAGCAGAGGAATTCGCGGGAAACTAGGGAAGTGATTGTTGGGCCTCATGCTGAGATATTTGTATAATCGATAGTCACAGGTGAGGTGCCGGAAGACTGGAGATTTCCGAACGTGGTGACGCTGTTTACACGTTGTGGTAAGGACAAGCCAGGGAACTGTAGATCACTGTGTCTGACGGCGGTGATGGGCAAGTTGGTGGAGGGAATCACGAAGGACAGGATATACATGTATTTGGAAAGGCAAGGCTTAATTAAGGGTCATCAACATGTTTTTTCCGTGAGAAATCATGTCTCACAAACTAGATTTTTGTAGAAGGAACGAAAAGTACTGATGAGGGCAGAGCGTCAGATGTGATCTATATTGACTTCAGTAAGGCGTTCGACAAGATTCACCATGAGACACTGGTTGGCATAGTAAGGTCTCACAGAATACAGGGAGAACTAGCCATTTGGATAGAGAACTGGCTCAAAGGTAGAAGGCAGAGGATGGTAGTGCAGGGTTGTTTTTATGAACTGGAGGTCTGTGACCAGTGGAGTGCAACAAGGATCAGTGCTGGATCCACTACCTTTCGTCATTTATATAAATGGTTTGGTTGTGAGTACCAGTGGGATAGTTAGTAAGTTTGCAGACGACCACAAAATTGGACAGCGAAGAAGGTTACCTCAGATTACAACAGAATCTTGATCAGATGGGACAATGTGCTGAGAAGTCGCAGAAGGGGTTTATTTCTGATAAATGCGAGGTGTTGCATTTTTGGGAAAGCAAATCATAGCAGGACTTACGCACTTAATGGTAAGGTCCTCGGGAGTGTTGCTGAACAAAGAGACCTTGAAATGTATTTACATAACTCCTTGAAAGTGGAGTAGCAGGTGGATAGGATGGTGAAGACGGCGTTTTGTATGCTTTCCTTTATCGGTCAGAGTATAGATACCGGAGTTGGGAGGTCGTATTGCGGCTGTACAGGATATTGTTTAGACCACTGTTGAAATATTGTGTGTAACTCTGGATTCCTTCCTGTCAGAAAGATGTTGTGAAACTTGAAAGCGTTCAGAAAGTATTTACAAGAATTTTGACAGGGTTGGAGGATTTGAGAGGCTGAACAGGCTGGGGCTGCTTTCCCTCCATCATCGGAGGCTGAGGGGTGACCTAATAGAGATTTACAAAATTTTGCAGGGCATGGATAGGACAAATAGACTAAGCATTTTACCTGGTGTGAGAGCATCCAAAACTAGAGATTTAGCTTGAGAGGAGAAAGATATAAAAGTGACCTAAGGGGCTTCGTTTTCACGCAGAGAGTGTACGTGTATGGAATGAGCTGCTAGAGGAAGTGGTGGAGGCAGGTAAATTTGCAAGATTTCAAGGGTATTTGGATGGATACATGAATAGGCAGTGTTTGTAAGGATATGGGCCGGGTGCTGGCAGGTGGGCCTAGATTGGGGGTTGGGTAATCTGGTCGACCTGGATGGGTTCTGCCAAAGGTTCTGTTTCCATACTGTACATCTCTATGACTCTTTAACTGTAAGTAAGGTGTGATTTCCGACGCAGAAAACCATGTTGACTCCAATCCTTGCTGTTCAAACCTCATGAACAGCTTTCCCCTCAGAATCCCCTTCAACAATCTATCTGTCACTAACCTCAGGCTGACATGGCTCTCATTCCCCAGCATTTCCTTGCAACCTTTCTGAAATAATGGCTCAACATTACCTGTCCTCCAGTCTTACAACACCTCACCCGTGACTGTCGATAATACAAATATTTTAGCACTAGTTCAAGCAATGCCTTCCTTGGTCTCCCACAAGTGTCTGCAATATAATTATTTAAGACTGGAAGACGTAGACAATTTTATGTGCTGCAAACCGTCTAACACTACCTCCTCTAATGTGGATTCTTCTCAAGTCATCAATATTAATTTCACAAATTTCTCTAACTTCTATGCCGTTCTGCACATCTAAAAAAGGAACTGAAATATTCATTTTGTGTCTTAACCTATTCCCGTCGTTCAGCACGTAAGAAGCCTTGTTGATACTTAAGGAGGCTAATGTCTCCCTATTTACTCTTTTTACCCCTCCTGCATTTGCACTATCTTCCTTTATTCTACTTAGCCTTATTTTGCATTGAAAACTTTTATCACCTCTTTCCCGCCAATCTCCCCAATTTCCCAAGATGAAATGTCAGGACTTCCAAAATTGCGTACAGTGTTGCAGGGTCAGTGCCTCATGCACATTCATGCAAACCATTTAGTGATAAAGAAAACAATATTGACATTAAACGGGACATATTTACCAGAATCCGTTTCTCTCCATCAAAGGGACGAAAGAAAAGATGTGACCTCATTAATGTAAGCAAGTTGTAATATTGTAAGTTACCTCGATTTAGGAACACTTGCTGACACTTTTGAAAACAATCAGTATGACAGAACTGCTCAATAATGAATTATTATTTTTTCCCATCAGTGTGTACACTCTGCGAGTGAGATTCTATCAATATATGGGATTGCAACGCTAGATTTTAAAATAATCGAAATTGTGCAAATGACAGCGAATGTTGACTGCAATGTATTGACTATTTTGAAATGGAGCAGAATTAATTGCCGATCAAAATTGCTGGACAACAATAAATATTGAAGTAAGAACATGTCATTAATATTGTAAATATCAAAGTAGACAGAAATCATTGATGAAGTTGTTTGTGAAACAGTACCAGTAGATTTGAAAGAATCAGTGAAGTTATCGGTAATGAATCCTGAAATCATAGATACTCTTCAACCAAATAGAAAAAGGCTTCCGAGAAGAGGAGAAAACAATCACCACTCGAAAAGGGAGCAGTGATGGTTTAGTGATATTATAGCTGGACCGTTCATCCAGAGATGAAGTTAATGTGCTGAGCACCGAGAATTAGAGTCCCGCCTTAAAATGAAATCGGACTTCAACAATCTGAAATTCAGAGTCTAATTATGCCCATGAATTAATTTTTGATTCTCGGAAGGAAAAACAGGTCTGGTTGATAAATAGCGTTTAGTGAAGGACACTGCAATCCTTACCCGCTCTGGCCTTCACGTGAAGCCAGACCCATAACAATGTAGTTGAATCTTAACGGCTCTCTGGGTAATTAGGGATCAGCCATAAATTACAATCTGAAAAGCCACAGCCTCATCTGGTGAATGAATGAAGAAAATCACTGAAGGGTGCGAACTGACAATTTCACGAGATTAAAAGTTGTCTTGATGCGATCTGAAACACACAATGCTGAAATAAGACGAGAAGAGATATATTTCGTCCTCGTTTGAATTCATAGAGACAGAGAGTCATAGAGATATACAGCATGGAAACAGACCCTTCGGTCCAACACGTCCATGTCGACCAGCTATCCCAACTCAATCTCGTCCCACCTGCCAACACCCGGCCCATATCCCTCCAAAACTTCCTATTCATATACCCATCCACATGCCTCTTAAATGTTGCAATTCACCAGCCTCCACCACATCAGGAGTTCAGAAAAGATTTACAAGGATGTTGCCAGGGTTACAGGGACAGGCCGAACAGCCTGGGGCTGTTTTCCCTTGATATCAATTTCGTTTGAGTCAAAAACATGCAGATTTAATCTTCACACATTAATGAAAGAAGAACGGTAAAATGGAAAGGTGTGGTGGTGCAGTGATCAGCTCTGCTGCCTGGTTTCGCTCTCGCTTCAGGACTGGTATATCATGAATAGGCGAGATTTCTTTCCCAAGAGAAGGGGATTCCAAAGTCAGAAGGCCTGGTTTTAAGATGAGCTGGGAAATCTTTAAAGGGACAACACTTCCATGCAGAGTTTTGTCCATCTATGGAATGACCTGCAGGAAGACGTAATGGTGGCTGGCTTAATTATTCATTTTAAACGTCATCTGGATGAGTACGTGAAGAAGAAAAGTTGAGAGACTTTGAGACAGTGAAATGTGGGTTGCTGCAGTGAAATGTAGCATATCTAGTCTACAAGTACGAGGTCGCCCAAAGGGATATTTGACATGTTTAACACTCTATAATAGTGACCATATCGCACTCCAGGATTGAAGACGATGAATGCTCACTGCACGTGCAAATGATAGAGAGTAACAGCAGTGGATGGTTGTAATCTTTCATCACATTGGATTTTCAAAGCTGGCAGAATATCATTTTACAACATGTGTCTGCACATATGGAGCAGCTTTAATGGACTTCGATGTACTGCATTGCGATCAGTTCATCTGTGGTCAAGTAAAGTAGGGACTGAAGCGCTTGCAAAGATGTGTTAAAAGAGAGGACGAGACGATTGTAAAGAAAACTATTAATGGTGACTTCTTGTCAATAGCGAAACACTGCAACTGTTGGACTGATAGCATCTCTTCCTCGTCAAAGGAACTCCAGATTTCATAATTCTCTCTTTTTTCTATCCAATTTGAGGGATTGTTACTTGCGTCCACTCGAACCATCTCCTCCTCCAAATTAAAACGTAGCCAGTGCAGACGGAATTAATGATTAACACTCAGGCAGTCGTATATTTACCAATGAACAAACTATTACTAACATGATGACTGAAAAAGCAGGAAATGAATTGTGTAGAAGTTCCAGAAGTTTGTGAAGTGGAGAGAGTTGGAGGTGCCAGTTTGTATTTTGTTGTGGGTAAGATGGGAGATTTAACAGAGGTAAATTAATGTAAGAACCTCCCATGTCACAATCATAAGAAGTAGACTCCAAACAACACCGCGAGCCGGCTTGTTTCAGTTGCATGTAATATTGTATTCAACAATGTTAGATCAAATCCAGTGTTATCTTCTTTGGTGGACATAATTGCCACGTGTACATTTGTGAAATGACATTAATAATGTCAAGAATGCATCAATTTGCTTGATTCCCGGTAGCTTTGACACTGGTACAAATACGGAGATCCTTCTTTTACTTAAGGCATGCAACAATCAGAATCCTTCAGCTCTTACAGACAAAATCTAAATCTGACAAAAAAATGTACAAAGTTTCTCTTCAGGCCAAACTGAATTATTACCCAGTTCTTGCATCGGGTGCCCTTCCTGGTAATATATTTTTTAAAAGTCAGTTTTTAACCGATATTAAAAGTTTTCTTGTTCACTCTTCATATTGGATGTTAGTGAATTATTAAGGTAATATACACATCAATTCTGTTTCTGTAATATCCACATCACTCTTTGAACATGATGTTATTTTTACATTTTAAAGCACCTGGACGAACGATTAACAGAATGTGGCGAGCATTTTGTCAATCATGTAGGGTCTCCTGCATCTTATTCATTTTATTCAATATGTGGATCATTCGCTCATTTTGATAGTTACACTGAGTGGACTCCTGCATTGTCAATAGTAACGTTCAGTCAGTCACTGGAATATCAATTGTCTGTTCCATCTCTCTTACAGAGAACTTGACGACAATCCTGATTTTGACAAAAGGAAACTGTGGCCCTTCCAATTGTATCTCTGTTTATTTGGTGGAAATGACAATCGCGGATCTACTGTTCATGATTATCAAATTTATGGTGTACCATAACTTCATTTATCATTTTCCAAAATCGTTCTTGCCCTACACATCGGTGTGCACTGTCATTTAGTATCTGATTGCTGACTCACTCGATTTATCTGTTTGGAGCTTTTCGTCCTTCGCACTTGTCAAGCTGACTGTTTTGAAACATGCTTATACTTTTTTGTTAATCGGAATTGGGATATTTGTTAGAGGAACAGTATTGTCGAGATGATAGGGTAAGTAAATGATAGGGTTGGAGAAATGAATTGTAAATATTTCCTAGTTAATTGTTATTGGTGGATTTTTGAAAAAGTTGTTACTTTTTACTTTAAACATTAACGTTTGCGGTAGTTTGCTGCCTCTCGAACGTTCGCAGATAACAGCACGGAGGTGGATCTTTTCTGTGTTGCTGGTTTATATGAGCAAAGGGGTTTACCCGTGTCATAAATCGTCCGGGGGTTTGGACAGCTTGAGTCTCGGATTCGTGATTTGACGAGAATTAGACAGATCCAGTCAGAGATTTTAAAAACCCAGAAGAGTTGAAAACCTGCAGTTTAGTGTCCTAGATCTTTGAATAAAACTTAATTGAAACAATGTGTTTATGTTCGGTGACTTGTGGTTGATTAACTTAAAAATGATTGTAATTGTCCTTAAACTTCCTGAAGAATTTCTGGGATTTAAAGATGAGACTCAAATTTGCCAAGAAAGATTTGAAGGAAAAAAAATAGCCAAACTTCTCGAATGAGCAACGAAGTTAGAATTGCTTTTAACTAAGGACAAAAGTAAAGCTGAAGAAGCGAAACCGTTGGCATTTGTGCAGATAGTAAACGAAACCACAAGAAAAGCCGTGCAACTGCAGGACAGTGCACGGTGGAGGGAGAGGATAAGTATGAAAATGGCATCTGATCACGACAAAGATTTCTGATACGTGGATAAATTTTAATGAGACAGAATAAGGGGAGAAGGACAAGAAGATACAATTTTAACAGATACAGGATCTAAACTAAGGGATGAGCGAATATGTATTCTTTCTGATCCGACACACGAACGTGTGGTAATTATTTGGATAGATGGACAGACATTTAGCGTTCCATTGTTGAAGATCAGTTTGGAGTGCCATCTCAAGACTGTGTCAGTTACAGTTTGAGTGATTGACAGAAGGGCAGTTCCACAAATTTAGTTTCTACTTGGGAATGATTTGGCAGTGTCCAAGATAAGAGTGGCAGCCCTCGTTGTGGAGAAGCCCAAGAATGACAAAAAAACTGGAGGAGTTAAAACAGAAATATCTTTGTATTTTCCCAGACTGTGTAGTAACCAAATCCAGGATCCTAAGTCACAGCACGAAGAGAAAGCTAAAGAGAAACATGAAGGAATCCAGACGTCCTGCTGACATCATGGTGCAGTAGAAACCTGGACAACAGAGGGCTAGAGAGAAGGATTTCGTTCTGAAAGGCAACGAGACTTGCAACACCAAGACAAGTCGATAAAAAGATTTATGTGTATCCGTACTAAGTAAATGAGGCAAAGAATATGCCTGCCGTTCATTTTATAAAAGATGTAATCCGAAGACGGAAATGGAAACCATGACATTGCAGAGGAGAAATGGGGCGAAGTGCACTAAGTTGAGTTGCCATTGGCATGCAGATATGAGTTGTTACGGGTAGCACATGAACTGCCTGTAGGAGGTCACCTGAGGGTAATAATGACTGAGGCTTAGGGTACAAAGGCATTTTCTTGTCGTAGAATACACAAGGTTGTGGTTACTTTTTGCCATACATGTCATATATGCCAAATGGTATGTCAGCCAGTTGCCAGTTCCCACACCTGAAGAACCGCTCATTTGGGTTATAAGTACTTATGTAGGTCCCCTCCAGAGAACTAAAAGATGCAACAAGAACATTGTAACATAACGGATGCGTCTACCAGATGTCTGGAGGCAATTCCTTTCCGGAGTGCCAAGGCAGGAAGGGAATTGGAGAAGTTAGTAGCTCTCTTCATACAGAATGGGCTGCCCAGAGGGATTCCTCGGATCAAGGGTCTACTTTCACTGCTCGTCTGGATAAGGATGTTTTGAATTACATTTCGAGAAGTTGATATCCAGTGCGTATCATCCTGAATCCCAGAGAGCTTCAGAAATGAGGCATCCGACGTTGAATACGACGTCGACAGCATAATATCAGGATCACCTGAATGATTGGAATAAAGGTACACTATTTGTATTGTTTCCCATTAGAGATGCCGCAAATGAATCTATTCAGTTCAGTCCGGTGGTGTTAATATGCGGGCATGAAGCGAGAGGTCATTTAGAGTTAATTAAATGCAATTTGATAGGACTGAAGAAGGAATTTTACACTTAGTTTGTGGAAGACGTGAAATCGAGTTATGTGAGTTAGCTAAACAGCAACCTAAAAGGACACAGCATAGAATGAAGCAGGTGGCAGATAAAATCTCGGAGACTTTGAAGTTTTCCCAAGGGGATGACGTGAAGCACTATTACAAGTAACTGAAGATCCCTCCAAAGCCAGGTCTCATGGGACCCATAAAACTGAGAAAACGTTCAGTCAGGTGAACTATCTTGTAGAAAAATAAGGGATTGGGTATATCATGAGAACATGTTGACACTGTATTATATAAGAGAGAAAGACCTAAAGAATCTTATTCATTTGCTGCCCCGCAGAGTGTGGAATCAAATCTCGATGATGTTGATTTTGCTGTATCCAAAAATAGATATAAAAGATGAAGAAACCCTTGAGGAGTGGGATCGATTTAGTCAGCTAGGTGTTTCATGAACTTAGAATAAAGTTCAAACGTTCGTTAGTGCAGTATAAGAACATATGTAAATATCAGATGTGGAGGACTAATGCTATTGTGCATGATGCAGATTTGTAGAATACTGCGATGATAAAATTAAAATTTTATCGACTTAATCCTTCCAAGGCCAGACGGTTCCAGAAGGAGTTGGAGGCCATGGTCGACGAGGAGATCATGGAAACAAGCTGGAGCGATTTGAGGTCGCTGATCGTCTTAGTTCTGAAAATAGACAGTACTCAATGTTTCTGCGTGGATTATTGGAATCAACACAGATTCAATACCAACGCGTGGATCAATGCAGTTACAAAAACGGACTCCTATCTAATTCCGAGATTGGAGGACTGTACCAACAAAGTCGCACAAGCAAGTTATATCACCAAGTTGGAAGTAATGCCTTAGTACTGGCGGTATCTTGAGCAGAGGCAGCGAAATAAATTTCTGGGTTTTTAACCCTGAATTGGCTATATCTGTTTAAATTGATGCCCTTGGGAATGACGAATCCACCCGGCACGTTCCAAAGTTTCATGAACTGAGTTATGGCAGTGTTTAAAACTGTGCAGTCTATTGGGATGATGTCGTGAACTTTGCTAAGTCCTGGAAAGATCACACAGTACAGTTGGCAGAGATCGTTGAACGACTGTGAGAAGCAAAACTGATGAAAAAAACGTAAACAAAACTGTTTTCATGGAAGCAAAGATGACATTCTTAGGCTATAACATTGGTGAAATAAGGCTGGACCCACAGAACGCAAAGACGAAGGCCATCGAGGAATTTCCACGACCAACCTCGATGAAAAGATACTTCAATTCTTCAGACTCTTATTTCGATTGGATGTGTGCTCTAAATTTCGGCAGCACAGCGACACCATTAAAAAACTGGACAACAAGAACACGAAGTCTGCCCATAAAGCCAGACGGCCTTTGACCATTTAAAGACGATACTAATCACCTCAGTAGGTTTAGCTGCACCAAACATTTCAACAACTTTTAATGTTGCCATTGATGCTAGTGATATCAAAGTTGAAACTTGACTGATACAGAAAGATGAGGATATGATATGATTGAAATGTGGTTACTTTTCGAAGGAGCTCAACATCCACCAGAAGACATACTCCACGATCAAAAAGATGAATTGTGTTTGGTACTGACCTGACAACATTTCAATGTCAATATCATGGACAATGTGCCGCAGACAGTTGTGCGCACAGATCACAATCCTTTTACATTCTTAGAACGCTTCGAAAACAAGGGTAGAAGACTATTTCGTTGCAGTCTTATGTTACAGATTTTGAATGTAAAAATCAATATGCTGCGTGTCATTAGAATGTAATTGCAAATGTGTTATCGCGGATTTAACTGGTGAAGTTTCGATAGGACTTGTATTTTTCCAATGTTTTTATAACATATAAAGCATATAAAACACACACACACACACAGGAACAGATTAAGGTGGGCGTATATTAAAGTGATCTGCATGATATGGGAATGTGTTTGAAGAACAGAGAAAATGAAGCCACCTTTTCATTCTGGTGGTTCATGTTTTCCTAAGTGGTGATATGTTTTCCAGATGTCAGGGAAACTGAGCTTTTAAGAGGGTTTCAAAGCGAGCAATGACTGAGAGAAGAAAACACTGTACTGGAAATTTTATATTGTAACTTCTTGTCAAACAGTTAGCAGTACCTGTGTTCCCATGAGACAAAAACACGTTCATATTTTTCTAATCATTTCAAATTATGCCGCATGATAAAAAAAAAATCCAATCCTGTTTGAATTTAGCAATTTAACAATATTAAAAACAACTAAACAATCTGTTGTTTGGGTATTAATATCAGACATTTGTACAGTTACCCAGAGCGGAAAAGAGAAATGATAAACACCAAACACCAGCGAGAGATTGCACGATGAAATATTTGTTCCTTAAAGGTATCTTTATCTATCAGCGAACTGTGAAACATAATCGCTAAGAAGAAGACATAACATGGAGGAAAATCCACAGAGGACACACGACCAGCTGACTGGTTTTGAAACGAGATTATATTTTTCATAAATCATAATCGCGACTTTTTTATTGGACCAGTATTGCAGAGTGGAAGGTGAACTTAAGTTTTGGAGGAATGGGTTGTAAATCGTTGTGAGTTAATTTTTCTCTGTTTGACAGAAAAAGACATAAAGTTGTGAATAATTCCATCAAATAGTGAGTTTTGCGATAGATCTATGTGTCTCAAATTTAAACAGATTAAAGCACGGAATTAAAGTATTCTGTGCTGCTAATTAGCAGGTTTAAATTATCAGAGGTGCTTACCCCGTGTCATAACAATTGTCACCTTAAACAAAACTGCAAACTACAGGAACAAAACCTCATCTTCTGCCTGGCCAACCTCCGACCCGGTGGACTCAACACGAGTTCTCCAATTAAGCGTAACCTCCCTTCACAGTCTCCAATTCCCCCTCGAACTCATCCCCTTCGCTTCACTCCACGCAGCCACCAACCAGATTCATTCCACCCATTGAACAACCCAGTCCTAACGGCTACCTATTTTCTTCTCTCACAATTTCACCATCCTGACCCAGCACCCCCTTCACTGGAGCAACACCTCCACCCAATCCCAGTCCTGAACAAGGGTTGCACCAGAAATGCTGACTTCTGCACCGGATGCTGCCTGACTTGCTTTGTTGTTCCAACCCACCTCTTGTCTAACTTAATAGTTATGAATGGAAATGCAATGATGGTTTTAATTTTGAGAGGACTTGAATATAGTAGCAGTGACCTCCTTCTGAAGTTCTGTAAGGCCATCGTCAGACCAGGTTTGGAGTATTGTACGTGATTTTGGCCCGCATATTTCAGGAAGGATGGACTGGACATGTAGCGAATTCATCACAAGTTCACAGGATTGGTCTTGGGAATAAACAGTTTAACAAATGAGGAACGTTTGAGGACTGCGGGTTTGTACTCGACAGAATTTGGAAGGTTAAGGTGTAACCTAATTAACACACAAAGAGCAATGAATGACCTGGACAGAGAAGATTTTAAGAAGACGTTTCCATTGGCAGGAGAGACTGGAATTCGTGGGTATAGCGTTGAAGAAAATAAAAGACAATTTTGAACAGATATAATGATAAACGTCTGATGCCAGAAAGATTTGAATTTAAGAAATTCATCACCACAGAAGGCTGTGGAAGCCAGTCCATTGAATATTTTTAAAATTGAGAGAGTTGGTTCCCTTATTGTCAGGACTTATGGGGAGCAAACGGGAGAACGGTTTTTAGAAATTCTTCCAACTTGTTTGGATGGCACAACAGACTCAACAGGCTAAATGACCATATTCATGTTCCTTTGTCTTATGGTCTAACAGGTTTAAGTCGCTCAAAGCAGATTCAGTTCAATAGGAAGTGGACGCGATGGTCCAAGATATCATCAAGTCGAGTGAATGTGATTGGAGTTCGCCGATCGTGCTTGTTCCCAACGTTAATGATACTCAATGATGCTGTTTCGATTATCGGAAGGGAAATGCAGTGAACAAACGAGTCTTGTACACAGTACCAAAGCTGCAGGATCGTGTGCAAAAAAATTGGATAAGCTACTTCAATCGCAATGTTGGAATTACTTTCCGGAGTCTGGTCAGTATTTTTGTGAGAGTGAACAAAAGTAGTTTCTGCGTTTGTAAGCCCAAATGAAGGGCATCCGTTTGGAGCAGGTCAGGCAAAGTCCAAGGAACAGGAGAGTCGACGTTTCGGGAAAAAAGACCTTCAGCAGCAAAGTTTCGTGTTTATGTCCGAAATATCGATTTCCTTCTTCTTAGATGCTGCATAGCCTGCTTTGCTCTTCAACCACGACACTATTCCACTCATACTCTCAAGCATGTCTAGTCATCACGTTCTCTTGTATCAAAATAAAGTAATATTCTTTGGAGTGACAAATGCACCAGCTACTTTTGAAAGCCTTATGAACATTGTTGTGGCAGGATTGACTTACGGTGCCGTCGACATAGATGACTGAATGTTCTTTACTCATTTGTGGTTCCATGGAGCATTTCGCAGATCTCTTTGAGAGACTACAGAAGGCAACGTTGTTCGTAAACATGGCTAAAAGGAAATTGAATAAGGTGGAATCGGTATGCTCGGTTCACAACGTCAGACACGGACAGATGACACTGAGGATCGTGAAGACGAAGACCATATAGGAATTTCCAAGACCATCACTGAAGAAGGAATTGCTCGAATGTTTGTGATTTAGTGGATTTTACCAGAGGTTTGTACCAAATTGTAGAAGCATGGTGACACCAATGACGGACTTGATAAAAGAAAACACAGTTACTTTTGATAGAACAATTCCAGGAGGCAGTTGAAAATGTGAAAGCAGTGTAAGCCACTGCATCACGTTTAATCGTCCCAATCTTTTAAAATACGTTAAATTCACCAGCGACACAAGTGATGTTTGGGTTGGTGCAGTGTTGTTACAAATGGATAAAAGTGGATTTGCAATGCCAATACTTTATTTTTTAAAACACTTCAATATCCAACAGAAAATGTAAAGCAACTACTGAACAAAGTTATTGAGTTTTGCAATGGCCTTACACCATTTTAATATTTACATTGCAAATAATGCATCAGCGATGGTTGTGTATACTGATCATAAACTGTTGACATTTCTGGATCGATGGAAGAACAAGAACATCAGATTATTCCGTTGGAGTCTTCGTTGTGAGCATATAATTTACAAATTATATATGTTCCAGAAAATTGTATTGCGGACACTGTATCACTGTTTTAAAAGAAAATAAAAAGAGGTTTACATGAGAAAGAAGTGGGAGAGTTCAATGTTAGACTTACAGAGTACAAACATGAAATGTGTAAATCTAGATTAATGAACTTCGAATCGCGTCAGAATAGCATTAAAGTTGAGAAAATAAAATAAAATAAAGTCATGTTTTCTCAATAATGATCATTTGTTTAAGGAGGGAGGTGTTTCTAAGTTGCGTAGAGTACTTGTGGACTGGGAGGCAGGACGTTAGAATTTGGTGTATGTAAAATATTGATGGTTATAAATTGCTGGATGGAAGTAGTGTGTTGCGCTTTTAAAAGATGATTTTTTTATGCTTAGAGACTCAGAAAGAATGTATGTTTGTAGGTGCAGAGAGCAAAAGGCTGTATAGTTAATAGAGCAAGCGACAGTTTTGTTTTGTTTGGAAGACAGCAAGTGTTGATTAAAGCCAACCAATTGAAACCAGGGACGTTGAAGCTAAACACATGTTTAATTCGGATCTCATAGTTTTCGCAATGTTTCACCAATCCCATTGTATGTTATCAAGGGTATAAAAGAAGAAGACAGTTGGACAAAACAGGAACCCCTTTACCATCTGCTAAGCGAACAGCTCGCAGCACTTCGAGAAAAAATAATTAAAGCCAAAGGTACCTACCAATTAGCCGTTTAATGTTTCTGACAAAACAAATCGATGCAGATGTTGTTCCTGTCAGAAAGATTCGACAGATAAGGCACAGAACATGCTGCAAGACGTAGCTTAGCTGCAAGTTAGAGAGATTAAATTCGCATTTTTAAAATTTTGTTTTTATGAGCGAGACTTCTGTTTATTGAAACAGTATATATTTAGATTTTTTTGTTATTTGGGAAACTTTGGTAGTTTGAAGGGATTTATTCGGTTTGTTAATTGTTTTGTTGTTTGTCAATTACAAACTGAGTGTCAGGGGCTTATTATAATTGCCAACCCCTTTCTGCCAGTTCGAAAACTGTTTCAACAGATTACAAGGTGATGTGTTCCACTCTGGGTGTTTCGGTTTTAGGCTTTTGTGAGGGTGAGGGTTTCGTCCTGCACCTTATGTTTGCGAAGGTGACACTGATAGGGAGAGTGTTGAAGGATTGCAGGATGTTAGAGAGATTGGGAAAGGCTTGCATTCAGGCGAAAATGACAGAGATAAGAGTGGTGTACTGGGTAGAGATGATGGCAGAGATATGAAAGAATGTACTGGCTGGAGGAGGCATCAAACATAGGAGGAAGTGTCGGCGTCGGACAGGTATATAGGATCAAGTACTGCTATTGGGGCTGTCGGACGTTACAGAGACAGCAAGTGTTTGAGAATGTTGCATTCATAGGGAGGTCTGGAATAACTGGTCGAGTTCACAAAACTAGGTGAGTCTGAGCTGCATGATATAAAGAAAATGTTAGGGAAGGATGTTATTCCTGGAAGAATTTGCAGAGGTAGGGAGGTTTGTTGGGGGTGGATGACGTAACAGGGATAGGGATTGGAGAGTATTAGAGGCCTCAGGAGGGCTGGAATAGCGTTTGTGTGTTAGTGTTATATGGAGGACAGTAAATGCGAGAAGAAGTTAGAAAGATGTGAAGGAGATGTATGGGTGTGAGGAGGTCAAAGTGATTAGGACGATGGAGTTGCTGGAGGAGTTTGCAGTGATAGGGAATGAAGCAGATTGTGCAAGAGTTATAGTGGTACGTCAGGATGTAACGTCTGGTTAATGGTACTGAGGTAAGTATAGGCGATAGTGCTGGAGGATGTTGGAGATATATGTGGCTGTCGTTGCTGGAAGAGACTACAGAGACTGGGAGACTTTTCGGGGTTAGAGTAAGTTCCAGGAACATGGAAGTGGGTCAATACTTCAGACGATTACACCGATACAGACTGTACATATGGGAGATTAGAGATATAATAGGGGATATAGCTGTTTGGGGAAGTTACAGAGGTAGGTCGGGAGCAAATGGTGAAGGATGTCATAGAGATAAGCAGGGCTGTACATGTGCAGGAGGAGGTTACTGAAAGACGGAGTTGTGTGGGGGCTAGCAAGTGCCTGGAAATATGGAGGAATGCAAAAATGTTTTGAACTTACGGAGATCGTGAGGTATGTTTGGGCTGGAGAGCATTACAAATTCAGATGAGATTAAACGGTCTGAAAGATGTTTCAAGGGTTGTAAGTGCTGTTCAGGCTGGAATAGCCGAAGAAGACATGGAGTGGTGAATGGGCTGAAGAAAGTTAGAGAAATTGGGTTGCTGTACATGCTTGTGGATGTTGCAGAGGTAGCGAGGGCTGTAATACCTGCTGGACTTCGCAGTCATAGGTCGGTGCACCGGCCTGCAATATGTAACCACGTTCTAGAATACCGTAAGAGCTGGGAAAGATGTATGGGCTGGCGGAGGTGACAAAGTTAGCGTGAGGGTGCAGATTGGAAGAGTTTACTGACATGGCAATTGGATATGGTTTTGAAGCAATAGAATAAATAGTGAGCAATGCAGATGTTGGAGGAAGATAAGGAAATAGGATGTGGCTGGAAGAGAGCCCAGACATAGAGAAACGTATTGTTGCTGGAGCAGGATACAGAGATAGGGACGGCTATAATTGCTGGCAGAGATTACAGCGGTAGGGATGGATGTCGGGACACGTGAAGGTTACTGAGATCCGGAGGGATGAAGGTGCTGGAGGGTATTTTTAATCCATTCATCGAATATTGGCGTGGCCTGCTAGCGTCTACTGCCTGTCACTAGCTGTCCTTGAGACGTAAGGGGTTAGCTTGAATCACTGCCATCCTGTGTTCTCCTCCCTCAAATAATGAAACACAGCGGGACATTACAAGATCGACTGAAAAGTGTGACTTGACAACAACACAACTGGTCGAGTTATTTGGGTTTTAAAGGACAAAGCATTTGGACTGGGGCTGAAGTGTACAGTTTTGAGGAGGTGGGGTCAGAATGTTGCAGCAAGAGCTATGGCTTGTATACATAAACATGTGCTGAAGTTAACGATTTGTGCTTTTGATGCACCTGAAATTAAGAAACAATTGAAAGACCGATCAAAGCTAACCCACAACTAACGAATCCAACCTATTTGATGCAATCCTGTCACATACCGTCATGAATGTTGCTGGGCAATCAATCAACTCACCGGAGGTGGATCTACAAAAATCGCTTTCCTCAAATTTGGAAGAGCCCAGGACGACAATAGAAAAGATAAGGCTGAAACATTCACAACAGCTTTGAGACCGAAGTTTCACAAGGATAATCTAATTCAGTCCCCTCCAAAGATTTCGAGCACCACAGACGGCAGTCTTCAGCTCATTCGATTAATTTCATGTCATATCTACGAATGCCAGAAGGGATTGAGAATGCGAAGGCTCTGGGCGTTGACAGCATTGCTTTCAAGGTATTCCTGCTGGGCTACAACACTGGTACCTGAGTGACAATGTGGAAAACGATCTGGATGCGTCCTGTCCTTAAATATATGCGTGCAACCACACATACACAACACACACACACACGAACACATGCACAGTCTGATAACTAATGACTGCTCTATCAGTCTAATCTAGCTCATTAGTAAAGCGATGAAAGATTTATTCTACAGTATTATGATACAACACTTTCTCAGCAACAACCTGATCACTAAAGCTCAGTTTGGACGCTACCGATGCTATTCATCTCTGACCTTATTGTAGCCTTAGTTTAGAGATGGAGAACAAACAAGGAACAAAAGTAGATTCCAGAGATGTGGTGAGAACAATTGCAGTTGTCGTTATGACTGCATTTTACCAAGTGTGGAATCAAGGAGCAATAGTAAGACTGGAGCAAATAACAATCAGGGAAACGTCTGAACTGGCTTAAACCATACCTTGTTCAAAGAAAAATGGCGGTGATTGGATGTGAACAACCAGCTCAGCTCCAGGCCTGCCGTGCAGCAATTCCTCAGGGAAGGTGTTTCTAAGAAAACCTGCAGATCAGAAATGAAAAGCTCAGGCACCATTGTCCTAGATGATGATGAGATTGTTCTCTGGTGAGACAGAGTCGAGTGCTGGTAGTTTCATTGCAGATTCACGCAAAGGAAGAGCAAAAGAAGGACATTTTTGCATTGACCACAGTCATTGGTGGAATTGAACCCACACTGTTGGCGTTACTTTGTATTAAAAACATCCGTCCAAATGATTGAATGAATCAAGCCTGAGAGCAGCTCCTCTGGGTCAATGTTTTTCAATCTGTTCAGAGATGCTCTTGCACACATCTGGAACAGGTGGAACTTGATTGCACTTATTGGACAATCGAAAAGTGGGTATTATCAAAGGATGACGGACATTCAGTAATGATACTTGACTGTTAATAGTTCGCCCAACTCTGAGAACATTAACAAAGAAATATCCATCTCGACATGGATGAGGATGGCCATAAATGTAGTTGGATAATCCTGTTTGAATATTGACGTTGTAAAGCTGGTACGGAATGGATATAGTTTATGAAAGATTGAATTTAAGACGCTTGTGCTGCACGAGTCCATCACTTTCCTAACAGATACCTTCAGGATCAGGTCTAAGGTGCAGAATTACAAAGCTGAGATGGCACACCATAAGGCTTCAGAAGAGATAAACGTGTGACACATGATTGTTGGCGGATGATTTGTGCAAATTTCCAATTGCATTTGGATCAGCGCTGAACCCTGTGATCGTGCATTGACCTGTCTTCCCCATGCATTAACTTGTCTTTCGGAGCTTTTTATCACTGGTCTCTTATGAGGGATTGTGTGAATTACTGCTCAGGTACGGTTTGAAAGCTCTCTGTACATGTTTCGGAGATGACCAGAGTTTTGGAGGTAGTGGTGATGTTCTGTAGAACTATGTCTGAATTCAGCCTTTTTAAAAGCCATTTTGAACAGATTTGCTGACTGCAAGGTGGTGTGTTTCCTGATCTGAACATGGATCAGCTCTATGCTACGAGCGCTGAATTGTGTAATAGTTTGGTTTGTGCTCAAGTAATTTAATCGTTGTTATTTCAATTGTTTTCAACTGAAAGATAATGATTTATAATTTATTTTAAATACTTAAGAAGTAACGTGATAATAACTCTTTATTGGGCAATATGCAAATGCAACCTGCTGTACATTTCCCACAGACCAATCAAGCAAGAGTCAGATATGTTCTGCAAAGAAAGATTCTGTGAACAGGACTATATCCCAGGCAACATCATGATCTTTTCTGGCAGGGTCTGTCCAATTGACGAGATAGAACCAGGAAGAGGTGGCAGCTCCTTGGTAAATAGTCAATACAGTGCTCAGGATAGATGTTAGATCCTCTGGTTGCTGGTCTTCTCTGTGGCAGATTATGTGGGAATCAATAAAAGAGAAACATACATTTGAGCTCATTGTCGCCAATCCATCTGCTGCAGATAAACCTCTCCATTTAATAGATCGGTTAGAGAGGTCACTGCACAGTTCTCGTGGGGAGGAAGGGCCTTTTTCACATTTTGTCGACTCTCAATCATGTTATATAGCACTCGTGTGCTGAATGCAACAAATGTTAAACTGGCAGAGCAACGCATGATGAGTTGTCCATGAGGCGCAGTGGGCCATCAGCAGCAGCGGAATCATGCTCTGTACAATTCATGCCGTTTCCAACCATCGACCGGACATATCTTCCACTTTACAGTAACCATCAAGTCAGGGATCCATGCTGGTTCAATGATGAGTGCAGAAAGTCATGTTGTGGGAATTACCAGCCAGGCCGAGAAATGAGGGGACCACCTAAAAAATCTCTTAATGCCTTCAGCGACAAAACAGAATGGTCCACACAGTAAACAGCATAAGCAGTAAGTGAGGATAGAACTCAGTGAGACCACAATGAATGGTTGAGAACTATCTCTGTCGTCTTGTCACGTGTAGCCAGAGAACGCATTGGACAATTTAAGAGGCAATTAGAGAAGGTTGCTGCGCTCCGAAAATGAAGCCACCATTATGGGAACTACAGCACATCAGGGAAAAAAAGTAAAGCTGATGCATTTGTGACAATCAGTCAGAAAGCCTGAAAAGATGATCATTTCGGTCTCCTTATGTTAGCCGCAGCATCACAGACCCCAATATGACCATTACGAATTAGAGACCATATGACCATTATCACTCGCCTTTCAACGGTGTTATCATCACTGGAATCCCTGCTCTCAATATCGAGGGAGGTACCATTGATTAGAAACACAAATAAACTCACCACATAAATGCAGTGCTTACAGGAGCAAATTAAGATTATAGGGATATTGCAGAGAGTAAAAATCACTGTCTTTGCACAAAACGCTGAAACTCCCTCCCTAATGGTATGCTAGGTCAACCCATAGCAGGTGGACTACAGCTGTTAAAGCAGGCAGCTCACCACCACGCTCTAAAGGGCAACAGGAGATGGGCAATAAATGCTGGCCCAGACCAGAATCCAGAAAAGGAATAACTTTTCTTTGAAAATCCCTCTGTACCTAGTATCGGACAGTGCAGCGCTACCTCAGGAATGACCTTTTGATGTGCAACATTACCTCCGTAATGAGTGTCTAACAGTGTAGTATCTCTCAGAACTGCCTCTCTCTCACACACAAACACAAACACATACACACTAACATACTCACGCACACTCGCATTCACACGCACGTTTGTACATTCACAGATGTACACTGTGAACTGCGCAGTCACAGACACATGCACGCACATGCAAGCACATACAAACTCACTGATGTACATTGTCTCTCTCTCACACACACTCACACACGCACATTCACAGATATCCACCGTCACTACACTGTCACAGACACATACGCACACACAAACTCACTGATTTACATCATCTCTCTCTTTCACACGCACACCCACACACACGCAATCAACCACTCACAGATCTGCACTATTAGCCACTCACACATACAGCTCTTTGACGCACACACACGCTCGCAGATTTACTCGGTCTCTCACGCAAATGCACACTCACAGGAATACACTGTCTGTGTAATTAATTTAAAAGTGCCTCTCACTTCATGACCGAATATTCTTTCAAATGGAGTCAACTGAATAGATCCGTTTGGGGCATCTCCAATTGCAAACAATAAAAAATGGGATACATGCATCCCAATGATTCGGGTAGTCCTGACAGTATGCTCTCAACATGGTCTTCAAGGTCTGTTGCCACATTTCTAAAGCTCCCTCGTGTTCAGGATGACACGTACTGAATTTAAAGCGTTGTATACCTAAGCTATCCATGACCTCTTTAAACAGCCGAGCAGAAAACCTTGATCATTGTTCCAACTGAATCTTTCTGGGGAGCACATACCCTCGTGAAGAATGCTACGAATTCCACCACCAGCGTTTTTTACTTTGATACTCCGTCATGGAATTCATTCCAGAAATCTGGTAGACACACCCATTCCAGTTAACAAGTATTGGTTCCCATTTTCAGTTCTCGGTAGGAAACCAATACAATCCATTATAATCCGCGTGAAAGTTTCTTCAAATGTGCAAAACTGGCTACAAATATGTTGGGTTTATTACCGCATGTGGCTTACTTGCCACTGGGCATATATCAAACCTACAGCGAAAGTCAACCACTAACATGTGCAGTCCAGACCAATAAAATGTTTTTTGAACCTTAGCCTGTGTATCTCTTACCCCTAGGTGATCTCCTACATGTAGTTCATCTGCGACCCGCAACACCTTCTGTCTGTATACTACCAGAAACACAATCTGGTGCACTTAGGTCCATTTCTCCTCTGCACTAATCTGACTTGGTATTACGTTCGGACTTGGTATTCTACCTTTCCGATAATAACCCTCCAGACCACACACTGCCTCCTCTTCAGAGTTAACATTCACATTTAATATCCTTTCTCATCGAGTCTTGCTGTTGCAAGTCCCTTCGCATTTCAGGACTAAACACTTCTATCTGCCCGACTGCCTGTTCACCTTTTTCCTGCACCATTGCGTCAAACATATGCTGCACTAACTAAACCTCAACTCCTTCGTCTTTCTTTATAATTTTCGCCTTGTTCTGTGACTTATGATAGTGCGATCTATTTACCACACATTCTCATTTTTATCTGCAGTTTTTTTTTCGTCTTCATTGTGATTCTCTACAATAAGGGGATTCAGTCCCACCTTGCATCCTGACAAATCATAACCAAGAACAATCTAAATTCCTGGAACTGACACTCTCTCAACCATACCCACTGTAACTTCCCCAGTCTTGAGCTGGCACAACAATCTAATCTTACATAACGGAACGCTAAATTTTTTTCAATCTATCCCACAAATTCCCAGACTTTCAGGAAACAGTTAAGAAAGAAAGCATATTCGCTCATCCTTATTATCGGCGACTGGTACGATCTTGTATCTGTCAAAATTGTAACTTCTTGCCCTTCTCCCGCTGTTCAAATCAGGGACTAACTGCATAGCCCCTTCCGATACTGTGCACGCTCCTGCATCTCCTCGAAGACTTGTTGGGGTCTCTTTTACTGACTTCACTAATGACACTGCCTTAGCTTCCGTTAGTATATCTTTTCCCACAGCTACTTTCTTTCACGATCTTCTGAAATCACTGGCAATGTAATTTTATGTGAAAACACCTGAGTCCTTTCACTGCCTGCCCGTACTGTTGGGCTTTTTTTCCTTTTGTGGTGAAATCTTATCAGTGCACTCGACTCTCGGGTTTGTAGTGTAGAAACTGCAATTCTCCCAACATCTATGCCTCACAGGAGAAAATTCTGTCCGGAAACGTGACATATGCGCCAACATGTGATAGCCTGCTAATCCTGCTACACTTCTCACTTGCTGAACTTTCTGTTGAAAGTGAGATTTTTAAATTCGTCCAACAGAATAATCTCCCTGACAGCCTCAAAAGACTTATCTGATTTCAAAGCACGAACCCATCCATCAAATTGAATATGCTTAATTCTTGTGAACTCAGTATATACCTGAGCTTGGAACTTCTTTATGCTTCTGAACCGCCATCTATATGTTTCTGGTACCAATTCGTCAGCACTTAAAATAGTCTGTTTACCCTCTTCATACTCTCTTGCAACCGCGTCTGATAATATGCCAAATGCCTCACTTGCTATGCTACCAGTTTAGTCTGAACTAGCGTCGCCAAAACATCATCGGACCACACCATCTTCCTTGACAAATTTTCAAATGAAACAATGAAGGTTTCAACATCTTTGTCATCAAAATGTGACAGAGTTTTGACATATTTGTTTATATCAGTGCTTTCTTTTTAAATCTCCAACCTGTTAACTTTACTTTGATGATGAAATCGTAAATTCGACAGTTCAAAATGTCTCGGGTAATGCTTAGCTACCAACATTATCTCTCTTTCTTTTCCTCTCGCTCTCTTTCTCTCTCTCTCTCTTTCCTCTCTCTCTTTCTCTCAACATTTCCTCTCTCCCTGTTGCTAAGGCAAGAACCTTCTCTGTGTGTCCTTTCTGCTCACTCTACCTCTTTTCTCACTCTTTCTCTATCCCTTTCTCCACCCACCCTATGTCTCACCACCCCCTCTCTTTGTTTATGCTCTAACACGACTTTCCTCAACAGAAATGTAAGTATGTTTCTACCTCAGCTGCACTCGTCTATTTCTTTGGCACTCCTAAGTCTTTGAGTTACACCTTTACAATTTTAATTTTACTTTTGTCCTTGGTTACACCCAAATCTAACTGACTTGCTGATTCTAAAAAATGGCCACTTTCTTTCCTCTGAAGTTTCATGGCAGAAATGATTATCATCTTAAAATCCCACAACATAATTTTACCAATTTTAAAAGTAATTTCTCTCGTTTATAATTTAATCAACCACAAGTCACCGAAATTGAACAAACTTTCTCCCCTACATTTTATTTCAAGATCAAGAACACGAACGTGCAAGTGTTTACGTCTGCTCGGGTTTTTTGTACTGTCAAATCTATTCAAGCATGTCGTTACCATTTCAAATCACGGACGTGAACTCCCAAATCTCTTACAACGTGGAGTAACCCTTGTGCGTAATTTAAAACCAGCAACGGAAAAATAGAAATTTCCCATGCAGTAATTGATGGAAAATCGATCGGCTAAGAACTATTTTTTAAAAATAACAACTTTATTTCTTAAAGTATAACAGAGAATCATTAGCTAACAATTATTCCTAAGTCCTTACTCTAACCTGTCTCTTACGTTCCCTTCGATAATAGCAGTCTGAGAAAACTCCAATTAAATTTTACAAAACAAAACTTCTATCTCAAAACCAGTTAGCTTTCAATTTTTCTATTTGAAATTTCTTGCAAATTCTTTTCTTCTTAGCGATTCTGCTTCATAGGTTACTGGTCGATAGAGGTATTTTTTAAGGGAGCTCTTTTCCTAGCAGTCTTTTACATGATGGAAGATAGGAAGTTCTCCTCCCAACTGTTCAGAACTTAACGCGGTCATATGCCCCACAGCATCGGATTGTGTCATTGGATTTTAAGATAGTCCATGTACTCAATTCAAAATGGATTAGAATTTGGTATTTTTCAGCGTGTAATTTAACTGGGTGGCCTAATTCGCATTTTATTTTGTCGTTTCCAGGGATCCAGCTAATCCAACATCTGAAGCATATGTTACACTGAGAAGACTTCGTGCTGTCACTGTTCGCTTTTAACTTTCTAAAAAGGTATATTTTTCACCCACATCTTCAAAGCACAGACACACACACACACACACACACACACAAACATACACACCAACACACACAGAGGTGTGCACGATCTTTCACACACACAATTACATGTGTGTGCACGCAAATGAACACACAGATGTACACTGTCACTCCGTCTCTCTCTCTCCGCCCAAACATAGATACACACCTACACATGAGCAGGCACGGACCGACACACACGCTCAGATGTACACTGTCTCTCATACACACTCATACATACACACATTCACTTAGAGATGTAAACTGTTTTTTCTCACACACACACATGAACACACACACGTACACAACGGCACCCAGGTTCCTCTGCACATCGGCATGCTGCATTTTTTTCCAGTTAAATAGTAGTGCAATTTTGCTGCTATTCTTTGCAACATGGATGACCTCCAATTTCTCAACACTGTACTCAATCTCTCATACCCTTGCTCATGCACTGTGCTGGGGAACTCGGTTTGATTCTTTGAGTGACTGTCTGTGTCGATGTTGCGCATTCTCCCCATGTCTGTGTGGGTTTCTCCGCATGCTATGGTTTCCTCCCACAGACCAAAGATGTGCAGGATTCATGGATTGTCCATGATAATTTTCCCAAAGTGTCCATGGATATGCTGATTGGGCGGATTAGCTATCGTAAATGTAGGGTTCCAGCTGGATAAATTATATGGGGTGGGTCTGGGTGGAATTCCCGTCAGAATCTCATTGAAGACTCGGTGGGCGGAATGGTCGGCTTCCAAGCTGTAGGGATTCTGTGATACATGTCTGCGAATGACTGACATCATTTATCAGCTGTTCGATGACAGAATTAACAAATAGCTGACTAATCTAACAACAAGCATAACCAACTTTTACATATGGGCTTGTAATTCATTTACACAAGCTACTTTATGTTCAAAAAGGAATAAGTGCAGCAGCCGCCTGTTCCGATGGCCAACTTCGCCAAAAATCAACAAATTCAGACTACATTGGCGAACGAAAACTCTCAAGATACAAAAGCCACTCGGCAGACTCAGTGCAAATACAGCAGCCAGGTGTTTATGCTGTCAGTATAATGTAAGAGTTAACATTTCTCTTGGAAATACATACCCACACAAACATAACCACCAAACAAACAAGGGATCAGACAGGAAGGCACCGGGTCTTGCTGCAATAAGAAACATACTGTAGCAAGAAAGCCAAATGATCGACAACGTTTCAAAGTATGAATGAATTCTCCTGATTGGTCAGAATTGTCGAAAAGGCTTCCCCTGAAGGCTGGTTTGTCATCGTATGCCTATATTTGGAAGGTATTGTAACATGTTTCACAATAAAGAAGAAACTGATTATATTGTTATTGCCTTGTGTTCTCATTGAACTGATTGTTTCAGTACCGTGTGACAACTGGGCCCATTCATTCAAACATTTAATAAGTTGTCGAAATTGATTTAAGTGGGAACTAGACAACAGCTTCATTGCTGGAATTACCTCTTACAGTTCTTCTGAACAGCCACAAATGCAATAATAACCCTCAATCTCAATCATAACCCCACTGTTATGCTCTATTATTTTAGACGTAACTGCGAAATTCAATTTGTCTTCCTTTTTTGCTGCTGTAGCGGTGAAGCTAGAGTGAGGTCAGAGATGGATCTCTATGGAGAGGGAAAAAAAAGATTGTTGTTAGTGATGCCTACATTGCAGGAAGCCCATCCTGCTCACTGAGTCCCCTTCTCTCAGGAAAGGCGGTATGTTGTCCCCATGTTCTCCTTCGTGTAACTCCGTATCCTGGAATAATAGTGTGAGGAATAAATGCTGAACTCGTTCGAAAAGCACATATTCAATGCATGAGAAGATTCGCGTTTCAATCAGTGAGTGAAATGTTCTTGTTTAAAGAGGGCAGCTCCTGAAACAGAGTACAGAATAACGGCTCTGAGACATATTTTCACACATGGAACGAACTGACTCGATGGAGCATCGGTTGAAATGATATGTGATCTTGTGATTGGACTGTACTTGAGTGGAAACTGTTATTGCTGGCAGATTCCAGATGCTGGTTTTTGTTATTTCATCACGATGAACTGAGCAGCAACGCTCCTCCCTAATAGGAATTAAATGTGTTCTTGTAATTAACATATCTTGTACAATACCGCCCTATTCTGAAGTAGATCACCATTTCATTAGTTTACTGTTGTTTTATTCTTCCTGCCATTCTAGTAAATCGATGTCATGTTACTGTTTCGGACGAATGTTTTTTTTTTAACTCACTTCCCCTGCCTAAATCCCAGTAGAGACTCTGGGACTCCACTTGCCAAAGTTTGAATGACCTTCCAGGTGTGTGAGTTATTTGAGCTGCAATGAATTCAGTACGCTCATCCAAATCATTGAGAAAAATGGAAATTAAGTGAAGATCCTGAACTGATCTCTGTGGTACTCCACTCGTTACAGCTTTTCAACACATCTGTCCGTACATTTGACTGCCTTCTGGCTGAAACACAGACCCAGTACTGTTCTTTTGGCGATGTTAAAGAGCTCATTCTCCTCCCTCTAATATGCTCAAAGATTGAATTATATAATATTGTTTCTGCTCATTTTTTCAGAGGAAATCAATGTTTTTTTTTCCAAATGGTAACAATCGGAGGTTGATGGGTTATCTATTCCTCGGCCACAGTATCAGCTTCAAAGATTGAATAAGAGATAAACGCACGAGCTAAGAGCAGCAGTCAGCTATTAAGACCGTGGACTCCACTGTACTGTTCCTTAGAATCCTTACGTTATGGCAACAGGCTCTTCGACCCAACATGTAACACGGACTTCTCTGCAGAGTTACACACGCAGACAAATTTGCCTTCTTTTCCCCCTGGCTAATGCACCAGAGCTTCACATCCAAAAACACTATGGGCATTTTGGCATGGCCAATTCAGGTAACTGGCTTATCTTTGGATTGTGGATGGAATTTGGAGTACAACATGGAGAATGTGCAAACTCTATAGGGGGAGGCAGGCGAGGCGAGAGTGGAATCTAGGATACTGCTTACTGTGAAGCAGCAGTGCTGACTACTGACCGACCGTGCAACCATATTGCAGTTGATCTGATTGTTGCTGAGCACCCTATTCCTGTCTGTTTGAAATAAGCATTAACTCCTCTGTCTATCAAAGAATTGTGACGGTCAGACTTCAATGCTTTCCGTATGCTCCACTGCACTGTTCCCTGGGGAAGAAAATGAAGCCTGAAGATGCTTGAGGGTCTGAGTCCATAATTGTGGCGCTGGAAAAGCTCAGCAGGTCAGGCAGCATCCAACGAGCAGCTTCAGCCGTTCATCAGGAATACAGAAGGGAAAGTGTTCTGAGAGATAACTCGATTTGTGAGGGTGCGTGTGAGGTACCTGGAAGTGCAACAGGTAAATGCAGGTGGGACCTAATTTGATATGTCGGTGGGTAAGGTGGAGAGGAGAGATTGGAAGGAAGATGGACAAGTATGACAAGGCACGAGAACGATGCCGAGTTTGAAACTTGTGTCGAGGATGAGGTGTGGGGAGGGGAGAATTGTAAATTAGCAATATCGATTTCAATGCCATGTGCATGGAATCTACCGAGGGAAAGTTGAGTCTTACTTCCTCCAGTTGGCAGTGCGATTGTTATCGTGGTGGAAGAAGTCCTCGCATGTCTTTGAGAAATGCGAGTTTGTGTTGAAGTGGTAGCCTGCAGTTTTGTCTGGTGCGTGTGACCCAGACATGTTCCCCGAATCACACTGCCGAGTTGACATGCAGTATCCCAGATGTAATGGAGAATACATCGAGTGCAACACATGCAGTCAACGAGGTGGGTGGGTTTGCAAGAAAATCTCTGCGGGATGTGGAAAGATCCTTTGACGACTTGGACGCAGGTGAGGGGTATGTGTCAGCATAGGTTTTATACATCTTATGGAGCAAAGGGAGGCGCCACGTAAGGAGAATTGGGTGGTAGGGGGTGCGCACCTGACAGGGGAGTGGAGAAGGGAAACGTCTCAGCGGAATTCTAAAAGGCTGGGGATGGAAACACATCTTTGGTAGTGAAGCATGACTGCGGTTTGTGGAAACGGCGGAGGATGACGGTTGTATGGTGGGCTGGAAGGTGAGTAACAGGGGAGTTCTGTCTTTGTTGCAGTTGGAGGGGTGTGGTTCAGGTGTGGGGTTGCGGGAGGTAGAGGACATGTGTTGGAGGGCATTGTTTATAATGTGGGCGGGGAAATTGTGGTCCCTGAAACAGGAGGACATCTGGGGTAACATGCGATTTCAACGATCACAAATTCGCGTCTGTCATGATCAATAATGCTCTGAAACGCAACTTCTCCACCACCCCACCCCTTCTACCGTAACAAGGATAGAACCCCGCGTCCTCACCTTCCACTATATTAATCTCTGTCCACAATGCAGTATCCTCGGCCATTTAGACCACCTACAAACAGATTCCACCCCCGGAGATATTTTTTGCTCCCAACTCTTGTCTGCGTTCTGTGTATGCCATGCCCTCCGTGACTCCCGCATTAGGTCTGCAGCCCCCAACAGCCCAGCATCCACTCCTGGCACCTTCCACTGCTCCTGCAAGAGGTGTAAGACTTGCACCCACACCTCCCTCCTCACCTCTCTCCAAGGCCAAAAAGGTTAATTTCACATTCAGTGGAGATTTTCCAACACATCCACCCACCTCATCTGGTGCATTCATTGCCCTCGATTTAGTCTCCTTGCTCTACTGGGGTGACGTGCCGGCAACTAGCGTTGTAGGTGTTCGGCTGGTCTCTTACTCGGCTCCTTGGAATGCGTTCAGAAGATTCAAGAAATCTGTGTGCATGCGAACTTTGTTTTTCGACTTTGGTGGACGTATTCCGGAACTTTCTATAACTCTGGCCAATGGGAGAAACGCGTATTAGTTTGAAATATTGTCAATTGTTTGGATGAATGTTGTTTCTTTGTGGAGCTATGATTTGGGCTTACTAGTGCTGGACTGGAATAGATAAAGTAAAAATTCACACAACGTCAGGTTATAGTACAAAATGTTTACTTGGAAACACTAGGTTTCGGAGTTCCTCTTCTTTCTCAGGTAGTTGTGGTAAATAAGACTATAAGACACAGAATTTATCTCCAAATAAGCACAGTGGCATGAAGATGTGATGATATATTCAACAATCTTATGCGAAGTCATTCAATATTTAGGATGGGATGGTTTGGTTTCTGTTCTTTGATATGTAAAGCAGAATGACTACTAAATTACATTGTCAAGCAATGTTTTCTTTTCGAAAAATAGGTGTCATCTCAGCTCAGATAATGCGTTAATTTTGGAGGCCTGTCTGTGTCCCAATGCTGAGTTAAGCTGGTTCTGTTTATAAAGTGGAATTTACGGGGTTTTACATGGATTCATGCATTTTTTGAGCAAACTAAAATGTAATCGTACAAACACAAATTGAATCCATAAACTCCTGGGTCTGCGTATGCAAAAGAGACAGCGCGAGTGTGTGTATGTGAGTGTGCGCGTGTGGTTGCGAGTTCATATGATAGAGAGTGTGTGTAGTCTTGGTTCAGCGTGTGGTAGTGTGTACGCCTGTTAGAGTGTGCATGCGTGGGAGTGAATGTCGGGCGTGTATGTGTGTGCATATGAGAGTGTGTGTGTATGAGAGAGGTTCTTCATGGGTATGCGAGAATGTCAGAGTATATGTGAGAAAGACAGTGTACTTATACATTAATGGCAATATTGACACATTTATTCCTGCTCTGTGGAGTGTGGCTTCATGTAGTTGTCAATAGCTGTTATGTGAAGGGTGATAGTTGGTTAAGGAACACAACATCGCAATAGATTTCCTCACCTTTGCAAGATGCAGATTCTGAATTAAATAAATCTTCCGCAATGAATTTAAGCAAGTAAAATAACTCACTGATAATAACTTGCCATGAGTAGCTTGATATTATCGTGGCATAGTGGTTCGCACCAATGCTTCACAGCGCCTTGTGCCCCAGTTCGATTTCAGCCTCGGGCGACTGCCTGCGTGGAAATTGTCCACTCTCCTCGTGACTGTGCAGTTTTCTTCCCACAATCCAAAGATGTACACATTAGCTTAATTGGCTATGCTAAATTGCCAATATGATGGGTGTAGTACAATTATCAGGGATAAATGTAGGGTAATGAGTTTGGGTGGGATCGTCTTCGGTGGGTCAGTACTAACATGTTGAGCCGAGGGCCTGAATCACGACAGCAGGAATTCTCATTCTAATTCTGAACCAAAACCACTCTTAACGGTTACATAAGCTCCAATGAATACAGACTCTCCGACGAGGGCAAGTGTGCCTAGAGCATGTTTCAGAGCTGACTTTGAGACACACACCATCTGTACAAGAGCTCAGGGGCATGATTTATTCTCTGTTTCCTGTAGTGTAGTGCACATGTACAGATGAGAAACCTAAAACATCTGACTGATGTTCGGATGCAACAGTTTCAAGCAAGATGGGGATGTGAGGCCAGGGAAGGATTTGCGCACATAAGGAGGTATAACTGTCAAATTTTGGAAATGTTTGAGCCGGAGTCCAAATTATGAATGAGGCCTGCAGTGGTGGGGAATTGGGACTTTGAGTGAGAACTGGGAAATGATAGAAAACAGAGCAGGAATAAATGTGTCGATGTTGCCATTCTGGTAGAAGTCATGGTCATTTCTCGAGACACAGCCATTTATAATCTCAACAAATGAAGAGAAGATGACATTATGTATTACGTTTGTTGACAATACAATGTTCGGTGTGACAGTAAAAACCAAGGAAGACAGGAACACGGAGAAGGAATAGGACAGTTTCAGGGGGTGAAAGAAAACAACATTGTCTGTGCAACATAATGTTCATTCATTTCAGTCTGGAAACGTTTCCGCCCATCGATAATTTTTTAGATGCTTATCCTAGTCCAGTCAAGAGGGCAACAAGATGCCTTTCCACCCATTCAACGCCAATAATTTTCTTTACTATCTTGAAGACTGTACTCATTTCAGACCTTCATACATTTGAGGAATTCACCCTTGGGTTGGAATTATTACATTTCCTCACCATTGTATCCGTGTTCTCCAGCTATCATTTCGTCAATCGATGCTGCACTCAAATGTTTGTGCTCTTCAATCTCCTCAGTGATGTTTGTCTTTCCCTATTTGTAAAGTCAATTCGGTAATCTGTTAACGTCAAATGGCAGCAGTGGACAAATCTAAAAAGACTGACTCACTCAGTCAGAATCATCAGTCTTGACTTGACAGAGTGTAGGATGGTATATTGTCTCAACTGTGCCTGGAGTCTGGAATGACTCTACAGCACGTCAACACACATTGAGGTATGGAATTGGCAAAGGTGCGATAGGGATGGGAGCGAGAAAGTTGGAAAGTGAAGAGCCCGAAATCCTGGTGCACAAAGACAAACATTATTTGTTAACGAACTCACTCTTTAAAGGCCAGCACCCTGTCATTCGTCACCTTTTAGTTACGAATGCATAGCTTCTTCCAGTGGTCTCTTATTGAGTCTGACGTTCAGCATCTTAATATCCCTGATATTCATGCTTCTATTTTTTAAGCCGTTGCTCCCTAATTGGATCAGATATACAGCCACAATCAGAGAACTCATATTTGATAAGTTCCAGTTGGCTGAACTCATGACAATAATAGATATAAACAGCGATGAACTCCCATAAGTAAAATTCAGGAAATCGGGCAAGAAATTGAAAAGCTGACCACTTCTTACTCTGAGCAATCTTTGGGCCGATGAACATGTGGCTGGAAACAGTGGTTACAGGAGGAAGGGTTTTGGACGTGTGGATTATTGGTGCGGATTCTGGATCTTGTGCGAACTGAACACATTGGAAGCATGGGTTTTGCTGTATTCTGATGGGGATTGCTGGTCTTCTGGGAAGCATTCTACAGCCATTGTGAATGCTTTACTCAAAGCAGTCTGAGGATTGGGAAAATGGCATCAATCTCAGTTTGGAAGTAAATGAAGTGTTGAGAAATTGGAGGTCATCCATGTTGCAAAGAATAGCAGCAAAATTACACTACAAGAGCACAGATGTGAGCATGCAGAAAGTTCATATACTTTCTTCACGAAATACGGACACAGCTCAATATTATTGCATTGGGGAAGAGTGATCATAAAGTGCTTGAAATGTTCATTCAAATGCAAAATGAAGAATTTCAGTAAGAATCTGGGCCCTGAATCTAAGTAACGAAAGAAATTATAGTTGAACAACGATGGACTGAGAAACCTAACTAATTAAGTTCTCAGTGGATAGACTGTCGCCAAAGAGGAAGAAACACTTGAATGATTTTCAACAATTATTCAGATTCATCCAGTTCAACAATCAGAGAGGAAAAGTGAGAGTGACAGCCCTGTCGGATTATAGATCTCATCAGGAAGCTTTCTGATTCCCAACCACTGCACTGATAATATTGTTTAGAGCAGTCGCATTCATTTGTGGATTCACTTCTAAGAGCGCAGTTTGAAAAGAACATCCAACATTTATGTGTGTGAGACCCTGTCAATAATCTTTACCTGGTCGGGGCTGGTGAGATCGGCTTCTAAGTCCCCTGCACGTGAACGACTCCATTTCTGAGAAGTGAGAGATTTTCACGAACCGTGCTGCCAGTACAGATCACCTTTGTTCAGAGTGAAACACTGGGCTCAATGCAGAACTGACCCAGTTGGTGACGAATTTAGTCCGGACGTTTCAATTTACATTCAGCAAGGAAATTGGTCGTCAGTCATCCCTCTCCTTTTTCTGATTGCAGATGAAGTGGAATGATACCGGTCCTCATGAATTTACAAAGACTACCTTTTCGAAGCGTATTGCTGTCCATTTCCATCAGATGTTGGCCAATCAAGTCTCACAGAATCAGAATATAAATTGGCTGGTAATCCGTCACTTCCAGTAGTCCTATTCTTTTCTGACGACTCGAGGGCCTTTGTCAGCTCAACTCGAGAAAACGGTTAGTGCAGCCTCTCCTGGGTGCTGTCATCTTAGACCGACATGGTTGGGAGAAATGACTAGGAGGCTGTGCAGTCTGAGGGCTTCATGTCATAAAATAATTTGTAAATAGTTTGATATAATATAATTTGCTAATCCTCAGTATGTCCGACTGAGATAACGTTACAGAGCGGTCTTCTGCCTTCAGTCTCTGAACACAGAGCTCTCCATATACACCTTCTGGAAAAGCAAGAGGGAGCACGGTTTATCCTGCTCCACGGTGTGGAGCTTCGGAGGTCTTGCTGGCTCTTAACCGCCTTAAAGTCCTCCATGACACCAACCCAGATTGTCTGCAGCAGGCGTAGATTGTGCACGCTTTTCTGGAGTGTTGGCTTTTCTCCACGTTACTCTCTCACCTTGAGCAAATCTTTAAGGATAGTGAAACTTTTGTCGCTCACATTGAAAGTTTCCCACAAGTTTCATTGGGGACGCAAAGAAAGCCTTCAACTTTGTCCAAACTGCGTATTTCCTTTCATGATTATCCATATTTACTGGGAGCAACGGTTTAACGTACAGATTGCACGTTCCCTTGATGGCCAGCAGGAGGGAGTAACACCGACCTACTGGAGGTGGATTTGACTGAAACGAATCCCAGAGTCTCTCGTCTCACTTCACAGCAGAAACACTCGAGTACTGCTCAACCCCCCACATTCCCTTCCTTTGTTTTAATGTGGCAGGCATTTGCAGTATAGACAGCATCGAGCCTTCTGAGCATATTAGATTTTGATAACCGGTCCAGTCGCATCGTTTTTCTTCTCTTTTGTCTCACTTTCATCTTTGTTTTCATTCCTTGTGGGGTGACGGTGGAGGAAGATTGCATCAGTGACGTCTCCGGAAGCAGCTAGTGGAAATGGAACAGGACTCATCGGATCGATGGTCGTGTCGGTGTGGCCGGCCCACGTACACAAACCCCTTATCTTGATTGATTACGCAAACCCCTTATCTTGATTGATTGTATTGAACTGCGGTTCATGAAACAGTGCAGCTAAGATATTAATCCAGGAAGATATTTGTTTTTAATATGGAGAATTGAAGAGGAGAAATTAAAGTGTTCAGTACCGTCTTATGTAACACCTGTCCTGAGATAGAAACAGAATTTAAGTTAAGCTGAATACATCGTTGCAGCAAACTATTGATATGCCAAAGAAGTCAGACATGTTCTGGATAACTTGCTAAAAGAACGTCGGAATTCACTTTAAAGCTTGTGGTTTCAAATAAAGCCAAACAGCGATAATCTGATCAAGATGACAGTGCTGCTGGAAAATACAGCAGGTCACACGGCAGCGGAGGAACAGGAAAATCGACGTTTCAGGCAAAAGCACCACTGGCTGGTTTCATGCATCTTCTGACATTCTCCACACAAGTCCAATACTAGCATCTCCACCTCAAAGGTTAAAAAAAAAGCCACTCAATTCAGAGACGTTCCAGATGCACTTCAGAAAACATCAGGGCAAAGAAGCAGAAACCTTGGAAGTAGGAAGAACAGACTCAATTCTAGTTTGATGAGTTGTAGTGGAGGATTATAAACTAGTGAATGGGCATATACATTTCAGAACTGTAAGGTCATTCGGGGTAAGACGGATTTTGTAAAGTTGTATATCTATTTATCTTGTATTTTAAAGATAATAAACCTCGTCTCACTATTCGTGTTAAATGAGGCCCACTAATTAAGCAAGTGATTCAGATCAAATGAAAAGTAAGATTACAGGGGATAGTGTCAATGTTCATAGGGAAGTGGTCAACCCACTGATTCATTATTTTGTCTCGGTAATTTCTAGAAGAATAATGTGCTGTCGGAAAGGAAGCTGCCATCCTTCGCCGATCTGACCTATATGTGACTCCAGACACACAGCAACATGGTTGATTCTTAGGTGCTCTCTGGAATGGGCAATAGATGTTGTCCTTAACAGTGAACGTCTATTCCCATATATGACCACAGACATCATGCTGCAGTTATAGAAATCACATTTTAGAGATCTCCTGAATTATTGTGAGCAGAGTCAGGCAGCACATCTCAGAAAGGATGTATTAACCTTGGTGGGAGTACAGTGTTGATTGGCAAGAACTTGGACTTTCGTGATTTATTTATGAGGAGAGACTGTAAAAATCAGGCTTCCTTTCTCTTTCGCTTGAAATTAAGAGACAAAGTGCATAACGATAACCTAATTTCACTGTTGGGAGATTCTGGAGAAAAGGGACTTTGTCGGAGAATTCAGGCCAATATGTTCAGGAGACGTGTTAGGAAGCACTCCCACATAGAAAAGCTGGTGGATGTTTGTCACTCTCTGGCACAAATGGTATGAATGCTGGATCAGTTGTTCGTTTGAAATCTGAGATAGATGTACTTTTGTTCAGCACAGGTATTAAGGGAAAAGGTAGAAGTGTAGGAGTATGACAATAGCTTACAAAAAAGCCAAAGCGTGGCAGAACAGGTTTGAGGGGCTGAATAGCCTTTTATCATGCCCCGACAGCTCTTAATCTCCTCTCATAGAATATCCACGGTATGGACATCCTAAAATGTGGTGTTCAGAAGTGGCCAGAGCTCAGTTTTATCGCGTTCCAAGTCATTTGCTCTTAAAGAGTTCAAATCAGATTTCCTACCCGCTACTGTGGTTGTAACAGTGAATTCCGTAAGCTTAGCAACATTTCCCTTCCCTTTGCACTCTAACTGACTATCATGTGGCTTTTTGCACGCCTGCCCAATCTACCCAGTCACTTTCCAAAAACCGTGCATTTCCAAGTCTTGATGTTATAATGTCCTATTCAGGATTGGGGCAGTTTACCTATATTATATCGCCATACCAACCATATTAGAACTTTGTCACTCCCTACGATATCTGCCAATAGTCTGTCAGTTTCACTGGTTACCGGTGTAAAAGGAAGCCAGATATATCCTACTAATTGATAGTGAATAGCTGAATTTTTTGAATACTGCAAGCAGCCCTTATTTCAAAGGAACCACTAAAATACTACTCAACATTATAACAGAGAGTTGACAATTTCACTGAGGGATTTTCTTTTTAATTCAATTGTCAATGCATTGATTAGTATTCAATGATTAAATGAGTGTATTGTTCGCAAAGAGACATCCAACAACACTGGGATAGGTGGACGCTATTCAGTTCCTTCTCCAACCTGATCACTGTTAAAGGAACCACTCAGCTTAGATTTCTCTCCGAAGTTGCTGCCAGACGTGTTGGATTTTCACAGCAGTATCTGATTTTTGTTTTTGATTTCCAGCAGTTACTTTTGTTTTTATTCAGTCCCTGTACCAGCCTGTTACACAGAAGAAAGCAATTCAGCAGGGAGAGGCAATGACCTTGTGAAATTACCGCTGGACTGTTAATGAAGAGATCCAGCTTACGTTCCGGGGAACAAATATCACTGTGGAATTTGGCCTCAGTACAAGTCTGGAAATAAAGTGTCAATGATAATCACAAATCCAATGCCGACTGTTGGTTCTGTCCCCTTTTGAAAGGGAAACTGTTGTCCTTCTCTGGTCAGGATGACTTGCGACTCCACGCTTACAACAATGTGAATGAGACAGTCAATTAGATGGGCAGTAAATGCTCGCGCTGGCCAGCAACACTTTCTTCCCATGAATGAATAAAAGAAAGCCCCCTTTTCAGCCTGGTACAGAAGCAGTCGAGGAGACAATCTTGAGATGGGAAGAGGAACACTTGAAGGCGATTCATCCATTTCAATTTGAGACCAAGCACAGCGGAAGGGCACAACATCAGTCCACACTGCTCTACGTGAAATAGCGGATACAGGAGGGAAAATGAAGGTGTGAAGAGGGTGGGCGAATGCGATAATAGACGACAACTGGATAGGGACTAAGTGAGCAGTCAGTGAGGTGGAGAGAGGTGATCCTGGGATGTAGCGCAAAATGGATGCAACTAGCTATTGTGATGGACGGAATGAGAGTTCAAGCTCAACTCTGTGGTTTGAAAATTTGAATGAATGACATCATTTATTGGTCGCTCATCCCCAATCCCCTAGCACGACACATACTGAAACTGGATCCTCATCTCAGTAATTGTAATCTCTTCCCTATTTCGCAACATTTAATCATCTCTATCTCGCTCCCTGTCATCCACTATTTTCTCCAATGTTTTATTCACGCCCTATTGCTCTGCATTTCACTCTCTCCCTCAACCCACGTATTTAAGCTGCATTTCTTCTTCACACATCTTATCCACTGCCGTTTACTCTATCTAGTCTCCATTGGTTCGTGGTTAGTCGTCCACCATCACTCTTTACTTCATCCGACAATTATCTGTATAATCAGAACTCCCGTATTTAATTATCTCTGTCTTCCACTGTATTCAAACCTCTCCCTGTTAATCATGATGAAACCCTGTCCCTATTACTTTCCATTTATTCCTCTCACAATTGTTGTCAAAGAACAAAGCTGGCTAAATAATTCAACCAGTTCAGGTATTCGGATTCCACCCCACCACCCCCCAAAAAGCAGAAACCAACTGCAACAGTAACACACTGACTGTGGCTCAGCCAGCACAGCGTCAATCCCCGAAACTAAGGAGACTCAGAATCTCCTGTTTATGTTGTTTTTAATTTTATTGAACAATTTACAATTTACAGAGCAAGTATCACTTACAGCTGTATACAGAGAAACAGCAATTTTACAAGGGAGAGGAACGCCAAAGCGAAGCCCCAAAACATGATATTCAACCGGTTTTCAGGGAAATGAGGACAAACCTCAAATCCCAGTTTCAATCATTACAAACAGTAACAACGACATTTGTATATATAAGACAGTCCAATCACGTAAGGAAAAGTGCATACAATACGGACACCCGAAAACCCCCCGCAAGGACGCCAAACATCCCTCCCACCTTCCCTCTAAGGCAGCTCACCCCTACGAATCTTCCCGGTACCATGCCCCTTCCAGTCTTCGGTCCGCCCTGTCGCAACTTTCGACCACCAGCCCATGCCAGTACTTGCCCGAGGTGACAGCGGTCAGCACGGTCTACCCGCCTTCCGGCGTGCCTAATCGCCCTCAGCACCTTCCGACCACCTCTAGGACATCCGCCCCGGTACCCGCGTGGTGTGACAGAGCTGAGGACGGCCTACCCGCCTACCGACTCTTCGTCAGCAACGACGTACGTCTGGGCTCTCACCTACCTAAGTACGTACCTAGAAGCCAGTGGTCTTTTTGCAGCAGAGAGCAGAGGAAGCTGGGCGGAAGTGAAGTCGGAGCGCAGAGGCTGTTGGGAAGTTGGGTGAGTGTTATTTAAGTAGGTGCATTCTCGGCCCCAGGTCCGACACAGTAGGACCTCCCTCCCACCCTTCTCCTCTAACCTAAATTAAAAGTCCACAGACTTGCAACACAACACGGGGGTCGAGGGAAATTTCTGTTGAGAAAAGAGCGAGGCTTTGGCTCAGGAGTCTTTGACAAAAAAGTTGAGAGAAGTGTTTACGCCACAGTTGAAGAGGGTGAAGATATACTGCCAAGCTAATTCATTGTACTGCGTGCATGATGTCGGAGGTCAGGGACTCTGGTGTAGCTGGCTCGTATAACAGGGGAATATGTGTACAAGTTCAACTATTAACAGAGCATAATGCAGCACTGAGGAAAGAACGAGATAACTTCAGGCTCATCCGAGAGAACGAGATCTTTCTGGACAGGACCTTCAGCAAGGTTATTACACCGAGCATATCAGAAGGGAGAAGGCAATGAGGAAGGCAGAGATAAGACAATTGCAAGACACTCCGGGGGAAATGTCTGTCAGGAACAGGTTGGATCTCCTGGAAATTGTAGAGACAGACATCATTGCCAGTCCGAGAAGTGGTCAGGTCTTTCAATCAAAAATTGGCGTGGAGGCAGACCTGAGGAGTCAGACATTACACAAAGCCGTGGTAATACGAGACTCCTTTGTGAGAGGGACAGAAAGGGGTTTCAGCAGCAACAGGCGGGATTTGAGGATGGTGTGCTGCCTTCTCGGTGCCAGGATTAAGGACATCACAGATAGGGTGCAGGAAATTCTCAATGGCGAAGGTGAAAGACCCGGACGTGGTAGTGCATATCGGTACAAATGACTTCGGGAAGAAGAGGAGGGGCATTCTACAGCGGGACTTCGGAGAACTCGGAATAAGGCTGAAACGTAGGGCATCCCGGGTGGTTATCTCCAGCTTGCTTCCAGTTCCTCGGGCTGGAGAGAACAGGAACAGGGAGATATTGGACTTCAGTGTGTGGCTGGGGAACTGGGGCAGGAAGTAAGGATTAAAATTATTGGATCACTGGGGTATGTGTAGCGGTAAGAATAACTTATACAAGAGGGACGGGTTACACCTTAATAGGCCGCGGACCAGCATTATGGCAGGTAGGTTTCCCACTGCTAAACAGCTGCTTTAAACTAATCAGTGGTGTTGGGTGGGCGGGGGTGGGGGGAGGCTGTGGGGAGGGAACAAACTGAACGTTTACGAAGGAAATTCAAGGGAAAGTTAGAGCAAGAGAAGTCGAGAAAGACAACGGAATCAATGGAACAGAAAACTCAAAAAAGGATCATGCCCTCAGGTCAAGTGAAATAGGGATTGATTGGAAGGTTGAGGGGAGTATTAAATTAAAAATATTATATTTGAATGCTCGAAGCATTAGAAATAAGGTGGATGAGCATGAGGCTCATTTGGAAATTGGAGTTACGACGTTGTGTGAATAACTGAGACGTGGCTTCATGTGGAGAGCGACTGGGAAATGCATATTCAAGGCTATACGTGTTATCATAAGGACAGACTGACTGGCAGAGGGGTGGGGCGGCCCTGTTACACGGGGGGGACCTAGAATCAGAGGATGTAGAGTCAGTAGGATAGTGCTGAGAAATTCTAAGGGTAGAAACACACTTATGGGAATTATCTAGAGGCCCGCAAACAGTAGTCTGGATGTAGTGTGTATGTTGGATAAGGAACTGAAATTGGCCTGTCGCAAAGATATTACTGCAGTTGTTATGGGGCATTTCGACATGCAGGTGGACTGGGAGAATCAGGATGGTACTGGACCCCAAGAAAGGGAGTTTGTGGAGTGCCTCCGAGATGTATACTTAGAACAGCTTGAGCTGGAGTCTACCAGGGAGAAAACAATTCTGGATCTGGTGTTGTGCAACGAAACGGATTTGATCATGGACCTCGAAGTGAAAGAGCCATTAGGAGGTATTGACCACAATACAATAAGCTTTAATCAGCAGTTTGAAAGGGAGAGGGTAGATTCGGAAGTGACAATATTTCAGTTGAATAAGGAGAACTATGGAGCTATGAGGGAGGTGCTGGTCAAAGTTCAGTGGTACAATACCGTCGCAGGGACGGCAGTTGGACAACAATGCCAGACATTTCTGGGTGTAATGCAGAAGATGCAGGGTAAGTTCATTCCAAAAAGAAGTGGAGGCGAGGTGGCTATGACTGACGAGGGCAGTTAAGGACCATATAAAGAGAAATGGGAAAAAGTATAGCATAGCCAAGATGAGTGGGAAATCGGAGGACTGGGAAGATTTTAACGAACAACAGAGAATAACTAAAAAGGTACGATAGTAAACTGGCCAAAAATATAAAGGAGGATAGTAAAGGCTTTTTTATGTATGTGCAACGAAAAAGAAATGGTTAAGACTAAAATTGGGCCCTTGAAGACAGAATCGGGTGAATGTATTGTGGGGAAGAAAGAAATGGCAGAAGAGTTGAATTGGTACTTTAAATCTGTCTTCACTGGGGAAGACACGAGCAATCTCCCAAATGTATTACTGGCTGGAGGACCAAAACTGAAGGGATTTATATTAGGCAGGGAATGGTGTTGGAGATACTGTTAAGTCTGAAGTCTGATAAGTTCCCGGGATTTGATGGCCAGGGTATTAAATTCGGTGGCGCGAGAAATCGTGGACGTATTGATGATCATTTACCAATGTTCTCTATATTCACGATCAGTTCCTGCAGATTGGAGGATGGCTAATGTTGCCCCACCTTTTTAAGAAAGGAGGAAGAGAGAAAACAGAGAATTATAGACCAGTTATTCTGACCTCAGTAGTGGGAAAAATGCTGGAGTCAACTATAAAGGACGAAATTACGACACACCTGGATAGCAGTAACAGGATAGGTCAGAGTCAGCATGGATTTCTGAAGGGGAAATCGTGCTTGACTAATCTTCTGGAATTTTTAAAGTTGTAACTCTGAAGATGGACAAGGGAAATCCGGTGGATGTAGTATAACTGGTCTTTCAGAAAGTCTTTGATAAAGACTCACATAGGAGGTGAGGGAGCAAAATTATGGGACACGTTATTAAGGGCAAAATACTGACATGGATTGAAAATTGGTTGGCTGACAGGAAACAAAGTGCAGTGATAAACATCTCCCTTTCGGAATGGCAGGCGCTGATCCGTGGTGTGCCGCAGGAACCAGTGCTGGGACCGTATCTCTTTTACAATGTCCATTAATTATGTAGATGCAGGTATTATAAGTAATATTAGCAAATTTGAAGATGACACAAAGCTTGAAGGCAATATGAAATGTCAGGAGGATGTTAGGAGAATACAGGGTGACCTGGACAGGCTGGACGGATGCATGGCAGATGCAGTTTAATGTCGGTAAATGGGTGGTTATCTACTTTGGTGGCAAGAACAGGAAGGCAGCTAACTACCTAAATGGAGTCAAGTTATGTAAAGAGGCAGTAAAACGAGATCTAGGTGTTCTTTTACATCAGTCAATGAAAGCACGCATACAGGACAGCAAGCAGTGAAGAAGGCTCATAGCATGCTGGTCTTCATAACAAGTGGAACTGAGTATAGAAGCAAAGAGGTCCTTCTGGAGCTGTACAGGGCCCTGGTGAGACTGCACCTGGAATATTGTGCGCAGTTTTGGTCTCTAAGTTTGAGGAACGACATTCTGGCTATTGAGGGAGTGCAGCGTAGGTTCACGAAGTCAATTCCCGGAATGGCAGCACTATCTTACGCTGAAAGGTCGGAGGCACTGGACTTGCATACGTTTGAATTTAAAAGACTGAGAGGGGAACTGATTGAGGCGTATAAGATTATTAAAGGATTGGACAATGTGGAGGCTGGAAGCATGTTTCCGCTGATGGATGAGTCCCGAACCAAAGGACACAGTTTACAAAGAAGGTGTAGGCCACTTAGAACAGAGTTGGGGAGAAACGGCTTCACTCAGAGAGTGCTTGGTGAACGGAATGCTCTGCCCTAGAAGGCTGTGGAGGTCAAGTCTCTGGATAATTTCAAGAAACAGTCGGACAGAGCTCTTAAGGATAGTGTAACCGAAGGGTATGGGGATAAGGCAGGGACACGATACTGATTGAGGATGATCAGCCTTGATCATAATGAATGGTGGTGCTGGCTCGAAGGGCAGAATTGGCTACTCCTGCACCTATTGTCTATTGTCTACCCCGATGAGCAATCTGGCTCGTGGAATAGATGAAACACCATCTGGGCTCTTCTCGGACAGCCCGTCCCCTATCCCTGGGACGACAGCGTGCAGGGCAGCCCACAAGTCTTCAGTATCTCAAACAGCCCCTACAGTTCTTCTGACTTTTGGCTGCCCTGACACACCTTCCAAACACCATTAGAACAGTCCGCCCCCCCCCCCCCCCCCCATCACACCTTCTCGGAACGATAATGATAATTATCAACAAACAGTTTTCGTGATCCTCGATGGGGAGGTGGAGCTGGCCCATGTCGGCGTCAACATAGGCACCAACAACATGGGTCGGAAGAGAAATGTGATCCAAGGCAGCACGTCAGGCAGCCGGGGTGGGCGTTTAAAGCTGGAACCAGCAGATGTTTTCTCTGGCGTGTTGCCCTGCCATGTGCGCAAGAGGCGAGGAAATGGGAGAGAGAGGACTTGAACACGTGGCAACAGGGATGGTGCAGGAGTCAGGTTTTTGGTTTCCTGGATAATTGCGGCTCCTTCTTAGATTAGGTGGGACCTGTACAAACAGGATGGTCTTCACTGGAACCAGAGGAGTATTAATAAAATGGGGTGGGACTGGGGCGATTTACTCATGCCCTTCGGGTGGGTTTAACGTAATTCAGCAAGCGGATGGTAACCGAAATTCTACTTGAAGAACACAGGAGGTTGAGAGTATTGATGTCAGAACTATGATGTTAAGGTGGCAAGAAGTCACCGGCAAGCAAACAGTTGGTTTGGACTGTGTCTACTTCAATGCCAGGAGCATCGCAATAAGGTATGTGGAGTTGCAGCATAATTTGCTATTTGCGATTTCGATGTTATGGCCATTTCAGAGACATGGGTAGAGCAGCGCGAGGAATGGTTGTTGTATGTTCTAGGATGTAGTTGTTTCAGTAAGGACAGATAAACTGGTACAACAGGAGGTAGTGAAGCACTGTTAATCATGAAATGTATCACAGTAGGAGAAAGGACGTTTGAGGACTCGTTTATTGAGATAGTATGGTCTGAGAGTAGAAACAGGAACGGAGAGGTTACCGTGTTGGGATTTTTCTGTTGACCTCTAAATAGTTCCAGAGATGTAGAGGTTGAGACAGCAAAGACGATCCTCAGTAGGAGCGAGAATGACAGCCCAGTTGTTATGGGGTCTTTAATTTTCCAAATATTGGGGAAGACTATCGTTCAAGTACTTCACATGGATCATTTTTTGTCCAAAGATGCAGGAGTGTTTCCTGACACTGTAAACAGACAAGCCAACAAATGGGCGAGGCCACATTAAATTTGGTACTGGGGAATTAACCCACCAGTTTTAGGATTTGGAGGCAGGTGCGCACTTCGGACATGGTGACCAGCAAAATACGGTTATGTTTATTTCATTATGAAAATACATAGGTATATACAGGAGGGCAAAAGCTATAGCTAGGCTAAAGTCAATTAAGATGCTAGTAGGCAAGATATAAGATGCATAAGGAAACTGTAGGGAATGGGCACAGTTGAAAGGTCCTTGCAGGTCCTTGATAATTATGTATCGGTCTGGCAGGGAGGACGTTGTGGACTTCTCGAGCAGTGGTTTACTAAGGACGTTGAATCTTCAGTCAAGTGGAAAAAAAAAAGTCACTCTCAGAATCTCTTGCTTTCTCTTTCTCTCTCTCTCTCTCTCTCTCTCTCTCCTCCCCGCCATACATTCTTTCTTGGTCCTCCACTTCCATGCTACCACTCTTTTCCTTTGCCACACACTATCTCTCTCCAACCCTGCCTCACACTCTCTCTCTCTCCTCACCTGCTACACATTTTCTCACTCTCTCATCCAATGTCACACTGACTCACATTCTGTTTTTCTCTGCTTCCCTGCCACACTTTCTTTCACACACGCCCTAACTCCCTCCCTCCTCCTTGCCACACACTCCGTCTCTCCTCCCCACTACACGCGCGCTCTCCTTCCGTGCCAAACACTCTCTCTCTCCTCCACTGCCGTACACTCTCCCTCTCCCACCCTGCAACTCTGCTTGTCTCTCAGCCCCACCAATCTTTTTCTCTCCTCCCCTGCCACATTCTGTCTTCACTGCCATCTCTCCTCACTGGCCACACACTCTACTTATCTCCTCTCCTCCATTGCCAAGCTTTCCCCCAACTGCCCAATCTCTCTCCCATTCTCTGCTGCTATTTTCAACTTTCTCACCTGTCACATACTCTCTCTCCTCTACCGCCACACACACCCTTCCTCTCCTGCCCGCTCTCCCTCCTCCCCAGCCACAAATGCCATCTTTCCCACTCTGTCCTCCCTGCCACACGCACTCGCATTCTGTCTGTCTCCCCTCCGCCACATCTATCGCTGTCTCTCTCTCTCTCTCTCTCTACTCCCCTGCCACACACGCTTCCTCTGTCTCCCTTCACGCCGGTCTCTCTCTCATTCCCTGGCATACACTTTCACTCTCTCTCTTCCCTTGCGATCCTCTCTCTCTCCTCCGCTGCCCTGCCACACACCCTCTACCTCTCCCTGGCACTGCCACACAGCCCTCTCTGTCTCAACAAATGCCACAAACATCTCTCTCCTCCCCAGCCAAATTCTCGAACTATCTCTCTACTCACCTGTCAGTCCCTGTCCACCCCGCCACTCTGTTTTTCTCGCCCTTTCTCTCTTCTCTTGCCACACACATTCTCTCTCCTTATCTTCTGTAATATAAATTCTGCCCCGCTCTCTCACTGTCCCTTACCCACATTCTCATTCTCACTATTTCCTCCCCGTCACTCTCTCACACTATCTCCCTCTTCTTCCCTGTCATACACTGTCTTTCTGCATTACTCTCTCTGCTTCCCTGCTGAACATTCTATCTCAGTCTCTCCTCCTTTGCCATACACTCTCACCCTCTCTCCTCCCCTGACTCACGAACTCTCTGATTTCTTTCAGCCAGACGCTCTTTCTCCTTCCCTGCCACGTCCAATCTGTCTCCTCCCTTGCCACACGCTCTGTTTCTCTCCTCCGCTGCCACAAACTCCCTCTGACTCTCATTCCCTGCCATACACACTCTCTCTCCTCGCAACTTTCATTGTTTCACCACAACTGCCACTCTCTCGCTGCTCCACTGCCACTGTCGCTCTCCCCATAATCTCTCCTCCCCTGCCGCTCTCGCAATCTTTCCTCACCTGCAACGCGCTCTCAATCCCTCGTCCGCCGCTACACACTCCCTCCCTTTCCTCCGCATCTCTGTCCCTCCTTCCTGGCCACAAGCGCTCTCTTTCCCCTCTCTACTCCCCTGCCTCACACATTTTCTACCTCTCCCGTCAACCCGGCCTCTCTCTTACTCCCTGTCACACAATTGCCCCCGCTCTCTCTCCTCTCCTGCCACCCTCTGTTTCGCCGTCACAAACCTGACACGCACCCTCTCTATCTCCCCGGCCCTTCCCCACACGCTCTGTCTCCTGTCCTGCCAAATTCTCTCATTGTCTCTCTCCTCACCTGCCAGTCTATCTCTTGCCCTGCCACTCTGCCTCTTTCTCACGCTTTCTCTCTTCTCCTGCCACACATATTCTCTCTCCTCCTCTTATGCAACATTGCTTCGATCGCTCCCCTCAACTGCCCCACTCTCTCACTGTCTCTCTTCTCCCCCACACTCTCACTCTCGCTCTTTCCTCACCGTCAATCTCTCTCACAATCCCCCTCTTCTCCCCTGCCGTACTCTCTCTCTGTTCTACCCTGCATTACTGTCTCTCTGCTCCCTGTCTCTCAACCACTGCCACACTCACACTCTCTCTCCTGCCCTGTCACATTCATTCTCTCTCTCTCCCCGCCAGACTCTCTTTACCTCTTCTCCCCTGCTGTCCACATGATGTTTTTTTTTTTCAATTCAGCGTTGACACCATAGAATGGCCGAGCAGACATAGGGTGAATGTCAGCTTCATCAGGTCAGATGTGTTTCCTTTGCAAAACACAACGCTTCACAAAATGGGCGGTTCAATGAAGCAGGAGAAAGTGAGGACTGCAGATGCTGGAGATCAGAGCTGGAAATGTGTTGCTGGAAAAGCGCAGCAGGTCAGGCAGCATCCAGGGAACAGGAGAATCGACATTTCGGGCATAAGCCCTTCTTCAGGAATGGGCAAAGTTTGTCCAGCAGGCTAAGATAAAAGGTAGGGAGGAGGGACTTGGGGGAGGGGCGTTGGAAATGTGATAGGTGGAAAGACGTCAAGGTGAGGGGGATAGGTCAGACTGGGGTGGGGGCGGAGAGGTCGGGAAGAAGATTGCAGGATAGGAAGGCGGTGCTGAATTCGATGGATTTGACTGAGACAGGGTTGGGTGAAGGGAAATGAGGAAACTGGTGAAATCCGAGTTCATCCCTTGTGGTTGGAGGGTTCCTAGCCGGAAGATGAGGCGTTCTTCCTCCAACCGTCGTTTTGTTGTGGTCTGACGATGGAGGAGTCCAAAGACCTGCATATCCTTGGTGGAGTGGGAGGGGGAATTGAAATGTTGTGCAACAGGGTGGTTGGGTTGGTTGGGGCATGGGCCCCAGCTATGCCTGCCTCTTCGTAGGATATGTGGAACAATCCATCTTCCGCAACTACACTGGCCCCACACCCCACCTTTTCCTCCGCTACAACGATGACTGTATCGGCGCCGCCTCGTGCTCCCACGAGGAGGTTGAACAGTTCATCCACTTCACCAACACCTTCCACCCCGACCTCAAATTCACCTGGACAGTCTTAGATTCCTTCCTCCCCTTCCTCGACCTTTCTATTTCTATCTCAGGCGACCGAATCAACACGGACATCTACTACCGACTGACTCCCACAGCTACCTGGACTACACCTCCTCCCATCCTGCCCCCTGTAAAAACGCCATCCCATTCTCCCAATTCCTTCGACTCCGCCGCATCTGCTCCCAGGGGGACCAGTTCCAAAAACGCACAACCCAGATGGCCTCCTTCTTCAAGGACCGCAATTTCCCCCCCCCCCAACGTGGTCGACGATGCCCTCCACCGCATCTCTTCCACTTCCCGCTCCTCCGCCCTTGAGCCCCGCCCCTCAAACCGCCACCAGGACAGAACCCCCCTGGTCTTCACCTACCACCCCACCAATCTCCACGTTCAGCGCATCATCCGCCGTCATTTCCGCTACCTCCAAATGGACCCCACCACCAAGGATATATTTCCCTCCCCTCCCCTATCAGCATTCCGTAAAGAACACTCCCTCCGTGACTCCCTCGTCAGATCCACACCCCCCACCAACCCAACCTCCACTCCCGGCACCTTCCCCTGCAACCACAGGAGGTGCAAGACTTGCACCCACACCTCCCCCCTCACCTCCCTCCAAGGCCCCAAAAGAAACTTCCATATCCGCCACAGATTCACCTGCACCTCCACACACATCATCTATTGCATCCTCTGCACCCGATGTGGCCTCCTCTATATTGGGGAGACAGGCCGCCTACTTGCGGAGCGTTTCAGAGAACACCTCTGGGACACCCGGACCAACCAACCCAACCACCCTGAAGCTCAACATTTCAATTCTCCCTCCCACTCCACCAAGGATATGCAGGTCTTTGGACTCCTCCATCTTCAGACCACAACAAAACGATGGTTAGAGGAAGAACGCCTCATCTTCCGCCTAGGAACCTCCAACCACAAGGGATGAACTCGGATTTCACCAGTTTCCTCATTTCCCTTCCCCCCACCCTGTCTCAGTCAAATCCATCGAATTCAGCACTGCCTTCCTAACCTGCAATCTTCTTCCCGACCTCTCCGCCCCCACCCCAGTCTGACCTATCACCCTCACCTTGACCTCTTTCCACCTATCACATTTCCGACGCCCCTCCCCCAAGTCCATCCTCCCTACCTTTTGTCTGAGCCTGCTGGACAAACTTTCCCCATTCCTGAAGAAGGGCTTATGCCCGAAAAGTCGATTCTCCTGTTCCCTAGATGCTGCCTGACTGCTGCGCTTTTCCAGCAACACATTTTCAGCTTGAATGACCAGTCGTGATGATTAGATTTACTGATTGTTCTTCTTGAAATCATGATCGTTTTTGCTCATTTACGTGATAACATCACCTTCAGTCTATCAGCTAAACTCCATTACGGGGTCAGTGGTGCAATGGACAATATGCCTTGCTACGACATGGAAGATTATAGGTTCGTCTCCTACCTGGCTGGAGAGCAGCATTGACTTTTATTACAGTTACAATCTAATTGTACTTATTATTCATAAGCCAAAATGAATATTGAGTTCCAAGTCGCCAGCAACGTGGATCCCTTCAGTCAATTCCCTTTTCAGAAACAACGACTTGACCATCCTCAACCCATTTTCTATCACAAAGACATTTGAATACTTCTGAAGGATATTTGAGTATCTGCCTTGCAAACCCTTCCAAACTGTGTATTCCAGATTAATGCACCAGCTGACTGATAAAAAATTACTGTATCTCTACTCAAATCTTCCTATCACTTACATTAAATCTTGGCTGCCTGGTGATTGATCAAGAAGATACGTTTCCTTCAGTCTGTCCGACCGATTTCACTCATTATTTGGTATGTCTCAATCTTATCTCCTCACAATCTCGTCTGCTCGAAGAAAAACTACCCCAGTATGTCCAATCTCTCCTTATAAAAGAATCACTTCGACAAGATAATATCCTGGCAACTTTACTCTGCAGTGTTTCCAGTGCTATCACATCACTGCCAAAAGGCCAGTTACGGAACTGCACACAAATACTCGGGCTACAACCGAATGATCAAATAAAATGCATGCTCCAAAAAGCCATAGAAACTAATCTTTTGCAATATAGTTTCTTTTGTCAATTCTGTTCTGTCTCCTTTTCCTAAGACTAGTGCTCCAATAATGTGTTGTGTCAGTCAGTTAAATATTAAGATGATGACTGATCTCACATTCTGGCGTCCAAACGGATGGACTGGTTTGAAAGTACCGGTGGTGGTAGTAGGGCACGTTCACTGAACAACAGTGAAAGGAGCAGGACAGATTAAACAGTTCCAATGTGAGTGTCAGATTGTGCAGTGCCTCCGTGAAATGGGAGGAAGGAAGTAAAGGAGGGTTAATGATTGTGGCAGGGAGAGAAATCTCCGGGAATGGATGTGTTTGAATCCTGATGAATGAAAGGCAGAGGTGTGAGAGCGTGGGTGATTGAAGGAACAAAATCATCAACGTGCAGACTACCTTCATGCAAAAAGTGATTGATTCCTTCCCGTGTTTATAAAGCACGTGTTACATGGAGTGAAACAGGAAATAAATGCCCGTTACCGAAACTCCGATTCGAGATGATCGTGCTGCTGTGACAACTCAAAGCAATAACCACTGCAACATACCAGTGACAAATGCAAAAGCGTGATGTGAAAGGCAATAAGGACAGTGGGAAAGGAGATGTCAAGATGAACACCATATGCACAACAGGAATACTTGCAAACTGTGACTGATATGTGGGAACTCAGAAGGGGCTGAATCTTTAATTTCGATGTCCGCCAAGGTTGGGGATAATCCATCATTGACATTGTTGAAGACTGAGATTGATAGATTTCTGCAAAACTTCAAAGTGTCAGCGCACAGTGCACTATATTATTGAAATGTATTTCTCAAAAACAGTGTAGTTTAACATCGGTTACTTCACGAAATTAAGTAACCCCTCCTGCGCAAAATCAAAAAATCCTAGTTCGCAGACCAGGAATCAGAGAAACTGAGTGGCGCAGCCCCGAAGTTCCAGCTGAAACTGAGCATATTGACGAGTGCGCAGTTGTTGCTGCAGTGATGCAATCGCCGAGCGCGAGAAATGTACCTGCTGGCTTCTAGTCGCGTGAAAATGCTGGGAGCGCCAACCTCATCTGGAGCAGTCTCGATTGATATGGAGCCGGGGGAAAAGGAAACTCAATTATTTTGGTCCGAAAGGGAAAAGGTTTTTAGCAGGACACATATTTGTGGATTGGGGGTTTATCAGTCCGAGGGAAATGTTTCAGTTATAAAGAAAACTCCAGCAAAGTCTAAACGCGTGGAGGAGCATCTGTGCAGAGAGCAATAAAGGTAATGTGATGTGGCTGTCTCCGCACTGCGTTAAAATGCAGGAAGTGATTTTTAGCACATTACACATATTCAAATGCCTGCAATCTCGTACAGGTATTAGAGTAATTTAAATCTCCGAAAATTAACGGGGATACATGATGTTATTCGGCTCGAATTTGCCTCAAATTGTCGAGGAAAATCATGAAAGTGGATTTGATTTTTTTTTTCAGACCAGTGGTGACACCATTGCATGGCTGAGCAGACATAGGATGAACGAAATCTTCATCAGGCAGATGTTATTTTTTGTGAAACTCGTCGCTTCACGTTGTGAGGGACACTGGAATGAAGCAGTCGCGGTGATTATCCCTACTGGTTGCTCTTCTTGAAATGATGACGACCGTTGTTCATGCCCATGTTAACATCCCAGACTTGCATCACACAGAGTCAAGTCGAACAAAGACAATCCCTTCAGTAAATGTCACTGAGAACATCAGATTCAATGCCCCAGTGTCATCATAGAAAGTGACGCTGAAATAATACCAGACGCTGCTCATTTACAAGTTTCCATTTCCCAAACCCACTGATTCAATAACTGCATATCCTAGGACTACAAGGATAGAAAACGTATAACCCAGTCTCAGCTTTGAGAATCTTCAGAAACCCCTTGGGAAGCGGAATCAGAGGAGAATTAAGGGTGAACTCTCCGATTGAAGAGAGCTAGCGAGGCGCCATCCCCTTCTTTAAGACGCTGGGACATTTATCCTTATGTCCATGGGGTCATAAATTCATGTGAGACATTGGAAGGACTCCCGTCAGAGATACTCTGTTTTTGCTGTTGTCGCAGAAGAGCAAGTCCCCGGATTTTATAAAACTGGAATTGAACCAGGTCTATGGCTTAAAAAGCAGTTAATCCTGAACTCTGGACCAAGAGTGGCTGGCATTGCCGATGGGGTGACACCCATTAAGTTTCTTGTACGTGCTCTTGTCAGAACCAATCGCTTCCTGTCCTCATCCTGTTTTCTATTATTTCGCCTTGTATGTCTCAGCATCACAAATTCACAGCAGAATACTTCTGCAGATAATGTGCGTTTCTGACTCATGAAACCTTCCAGACAACCTATCCAGACTTAACCACGCGCTGACTAATAATGTATTTGATGTATATTAACTAAACATTTCTTCCTCTTACATTAAATCTACGCCTCCTGGTTATTGATCAAGAGCAAAGATTTCTTTCAGTCGACCCTGCCTTTTCCCTCCTTACTTTGTACATCTCAATCATGTCTCCTTATATTCTCCTCAGCTCAAAGGCTAACTACCTCAGTATTTCCAACCTCTCTTCGGAACTGAAACTATTTAACCAAATAATATCCTTCTAAATCTATTCTGCACATGTTCCAGTGCTATCACGTCCCTGCTACAGTGTGAATTACAGAACTGGACACAATAATCCAGGCAAAGCGGTATGAACAAATCAAATAAATGACGCAAACATCCTCAGAAACTGGCTTTTTCGAAGAAAATATCTTTTTTCAATCCTGCACTATGTTATTGTCTGAGCCTGCTGCTCCAATAATCCTTGGACCATGTCAGTAAAAGCAGCTACATGATGACTGATCTCACAACTGCAGCACACAAATGGATTGACTGGTTCGCAGGCCCTGTTGTTGGATTTGTGGCATGTTCACCTAACAACAGTGACTACAGCAGCACAGAATGAAGAGTTTTAATTGAGTGTCAGACTGTGCAGTGCCTCAGTGTAACAGGAGAAGGGATGGATTTTATGGGAGGGAGAGAAACTTTCGAGAAGGGGGGGGGGGGTTGATACCTGAAATATGAAGTGCAGGGCATTGCAGCCGCGTGTGTTTGAAGGAACGAGATCATGACCTTGAAGAAGATTTTCATGTGAAAAAAAATAAGATTGCTTCCTTCCAGCGTTTGGTCAACACATATTACGTTGATTGAAACAGTATCAAAAATGCATAATTCGAACTAATTTTGCGGCAACCACAACACAAACGTGGCTCCCGGTGCCTCAAGGATAATCACGAAGCAAAACCAAATACGGATATTGGCAGATCATGTGCAACCCATGCACAAAAGGGATACGTGTCAAACAGTGACTGTCATGTGCGAACTCGCAATCTGCACAGCCTATGACGACACTGAATTTAAAGATTCAGCACACTCTGAGTTTGTTGAAGACTGTGCTTGATAGATTTCTAAAAAAATTCAAAGGATCGGGAGATAGTTCACGGTATTGACGAAATCTATTTCTCAATAACAATGTCGCTTAACATCGTTTCTTTAGCAATTTCCTCAATCAAGGAAACACTCAATACTGCAAACGATCCTATGATCCCCGTTGCCAGATACTGAATCAGAGAAACTGAGGGGTGCAGCCCCAAAGATACGACATGTAATAGCGATGGCGATGAGTATACGGATGTGGCTCCAGTGATGCTTTCAATGAGTGGAAGATCCTTCTCTGATGGTACACAGGTACGAGAAATTCCGAAACTGCGAGCGACGACCTCACCTGGTGCAGCTTCTCACTTGGATCGAAGGTGGTTAGAACATTGAACATTACAGCGCAGTACAAGCTCTTCGGTCCTCGATGTTGCGCCGTCATACCAATCTGAAGCCCTTCTAACCTACACTACTCCATGTACGTCCATATGCATGTTAAATGTACTTAAAGTTGGCGAATCTACTACCGTTGCAGGCAAAGCATTCCCTACTCTTACTACTCTCTGAGTAAAGAAACTACCTCTGACATCTGTCCTATATCTATCACCCCTCAATTTAAAGCTGTGTCCCCTCGTGCTCGCCGTCACCATTCTTTGAAAAAGGCTCTCTCTGTCCACTTATCTCACCCTATGAATATCTTTTCTGTTTCTCGTAAGTCATCTCTCAACGTTCTTCTCTCTAAACAGAACAGCTTCAAGTCCCTCAGTCTTTCCCCATAAGACCTTCCTTTCATAACAGGCAACATCCGAGTAAATCTTCACTGCACCCCTCCAAAGCTTCCACATCCTTCTTATAATGCCGTGACCAGAACTATATACAATACTCCAAGTGCGACCGCACCAGAGTTTTGTACAGCTGTAACATAACCTCATGGTCCTGGAACTCGATCCCTCTGTTAATAAAAGCTAAAATTCTGTATGCCTTCTTGACAACACAGTCAACCTGGGTGTAGACCTGCAAGGATCTGTGTACCTGGACACCGAGATCTCTCTGCTCATCTTCACTACCAAGAATCTTACCATTAGCCCAGTACTTTGCATTCCGGTTACTCCGATTAAAGTAAATCACCTCACACTTGTCCGCATTAAACTCCATTTGCCACCTCTCAGCCCAGCTCTGCAGCTTATATATGTCTCTGTAACCGACAACATCCTTCGTCACTATCCACAACTCCACCGACCTTCGTGACATCTGCAAAATTACGAACCCACCCTGCCACACCCTCAACCAGGTCGTTTGTAAAAGTGTCGAACAGCAGTGGACCCAACACCGACCCTTACGGTACACCACTAGCAACTGGACTTCAGGATGATCATTTCCCATCAACCACCACCCTCTGTCTCTTTCAGCAAGCCAATTACTGAGTCAACCTGCTATATCTCCCAAAATCCCATTCCTTCGCATTTTGTGCAATATCCTACTGTGGGGAACCTTATCGAACGCTTTGCTGAAATCCATATCCGCCAAATCAACCAGTTAACTCTCATCGACCTGTTTGGTCACCTTCTCGAATAACTCAATACGGTTTGTGAGGCACGACCTACCTTTCACAAAGCCGTGCTGACTATCCCTAATCAAATTATTCTTTTCTCGATGATTATAAATTCTATCTCTTATAACCTTTTCCAACACTTTACCAACAACTGAAGTGAGGCTCACTCGTCTATAATTACCAGGATTGTCTTTACTCCCATTCTTGAACAGAGAAACCATATTTGCTATCCTCCAGTCTTCTGGCACTATTCGTGTAGACAATGACGAGTTAAAGATCAATGCCAAACGCTCCGCAATCTCCTCCCTGGCTTCCCAGAGGATTCTAGGATAAAACCCATCCGGCCGAGGGGACGTATCTATTTTCACACTCTGTAGGATATCTAATACCTCTTCCTGGTGAACCTCAATCACACCCAGTCTCGTAGCCTGTGTGTCAGTAATCTCCTCGAAAGCATTGTCGTTTTCTAGAGTGAATACTATTTAATAATATTCATTTAGTGCTTCCCCATCTCCTCTGACTCCACACAGAATGTTCCACTACTATCCTTGATTGACCCTAAATTTAGTCTTGTCATTCTTTTATTCCTTAAATAGCTGTAGAAAGCTTTAGGGTTTACCCTGATTCTATCCGACAACAACTTCTCATGTCACGTCCTGGCTCTTCTGTGGTCTCTCTTTAGGTCGATAGGTGGTTGTTCATGGGAAATGTGCATGTTTGGGGTTTCTGTACTAGTGGGATACGGCAAAGGTCTGTTTTGAGTCGACTGTTGTTTGTCCTTTATATAAAGGAGCTCGCTGCGGGGTTAAAAGAATGCGATAGTAAATTTGCGGATGACACAAAGATCGGTAGAGTTGTGGATAGTGACGAAGAATGAATGTTGCAGAGAGACATAGGTAATCTGCAGAGCTGGGCTGAGAGGTGGCAAATGGAGTTTAATGCAGGAAGGGGTGAGATACTTCACTTTGGAAGGAGAAAAAGGAATGCAGAGTACAGAGCTATTGGTAAGATTATTCGTAGTGTAGATGAGCAGAGACATCTCGGTGTCCAGATCCATAGATCATTGAATGTTGCCACCCAAGTTTATACGATTGTTAAGAAGTTATACAGTGTTTTAGATCTCATTGGTAGAGGGAATGACGTTGGGATCTGTGCAGTTATGCTGCAGCTTTACAAACTTCCATGCTGCCACATTTCGAGTATTGTTATGGTGAACGCTGTGTATGAAGGATGCCGAAGCTTTTGAAAGTGTTCAGAGGAGATTTACCAGAATGTTACCTGGTATAGAGGGAAGTTCCTAACAGGAAAGGCTCCGGGACCCGAGGCTGTTTTCGTTCGAGAGAGAAAGGTTGAGAGCCCACTTAATTGAGACATATAGGATAAATTGAGATTTAGATATGTTGGGCAATGCGAACCTTTTACTTTGGGTGTGGATGGATAGCTCGAGGGGATATAGTTTTTTTAAAAGGGGGAGAGATATCGGTCAAATTTCAGAGGTAGTTTGCTTACACATTGAGTAGGAGTGGCGTGGAATGCACTGCCTGCAAAAGCCGTGGACTTGCTAAATTTAAGAGCATTTAAAAGGTAATTGCACAGCCATGTGCACGAGAATGGAACATTGTGTGTTAGATGGGCATCAGAGTGGTTCCACAAGGCGGCACAACATCGATGGTTGAAGCGCCTGTACTGTACAGCTGTGTTCTATGCTCCGTGTCATCTGCTCACCACGTGCAAAACAGGAATAATTGCAAACAGTGAATGAGTTGCGCGTACTAAGAGTGGGTTTAATTTTTAACTTTGATGTTCGCAGAGGTTGGGGACATTCCATCGTTGAGTTTGTTGAAGACTGTGTTTGACAGAATTCTGCAAAACGTCCAAGGAACAGTGGACAGTGCATGGTATTTCTTTGAAATGTATTTCTATATATCAACAAAACCCTCAGAAAGCAAGTAACCTCTTCTGCACAATATCAAAAAATCCCTGTTCCCAGAGCAGGAATCATAGATACTGAGTGGCACAGCCCCTAAAATCGAACTGAAACTGGGATGTGGATGATCTCACAGACGTGGTTCCATCAAAGCAATCGGTGAGAACGAGAGATTTACCTGATTGTTTGAGGCGTATGAAATACCGAGGCTGGGAGCTCTCATCTCACTTAGAGCAGCTTCTCGTGACATGAACAAGGGAGCATCGGGACATCAGGCTTTCGGATAAGGAAACTCAGTTATTTTGATCTGAAATGAAAAGATTTTAGCAGGAGAGGAATTTGTGGATTGAGGGAGCATCTATACCAGGGAAAGGTCTCAATTATAAAGAGAAATCCTGCAAAGTTTGTACTCGTGGAGAAGCATCTACGCAGAGAATAAAAGAAATAATGTTTAAGTCATAGAGATGTACAGCATGGAAACAGACCTTTCAGTCCAAACCGCCCATGCCGACCAGATGGCCAAAACCCAATCAAGTCTCACCTGCCAGCACGCAGCCCATATCACTCTAAACCCTTCCTATTCAATACCCATCCAGATGCATAATTGTACCAGCTGCCGCCCCTTCTTCTGGTAGCTTATTCTATGCACGTACCATCCTATGCGTGAAAAAGGTGCCCCTCAGCACTCTGTTTTTATCTTTCCCCTCTTACCCTAAACCTATGCCGTCTTCGCTATGTCACCTTTGCCATATGGTTGTCTCTGTACTGCGTTAAAATGTCGGAAGTGATTTTGGCACGTTTTGTGTTATTCAATTTCCTGCAATCTAGTACAGGTAACTAAAGGGATCTAAACACCAACAACTAAAATGGAATAGACTATGGGATTCGGCTCGAGTTTCCGTCAAGTTTTCCAGGAAAATCAGGAATGTTGATTTTAATTTTTTGATAACAATAGTGGCAGCTTTGAATGCCTGAGCAGACACAGGGTAAATAGAAGCTTCATCGGCACAAATGTCGTTTAAATTGGGAAATTTGCCGATTCACAAAGTGGGGGCCGTTGGAATGAAGCAGTCACAATGAGTGTCATCCTGGTTGTCCTTCTTGAAAACATGACTGCCGTTGCTCACGTCCGTGTTAACATCACGATCCTAAAGCATAAGTGCTTGGCATGCGTGCAGAGCGAGTTGTACAATGGACAACGCGCCTGACCCTCAATCAGGGGTTTTTAGGGTCGAATCCTACCTGACTCGAGGGCAACGTGCACATTTGTTATTCCTACACGTGGATTTTGTTTTTACTATTCTGAATCTGAAATGATATTTGAAGTCCTGATCGACAGGAATGAGAATCCTTTCTGTAAATGTTGAGAACATCAGAGTCAAGATTCTAGCAACATCACAGGTGGTAAATCTGAAATAGTCGCACACGTTGCTTGTGGGCATCTTTCCATTTCCCAATCCCTGTTACACAATCACGGTCACTCCGAGGAAGGACAAGGAAACAAAATTAATAGCCCTGTCTCAGCTTTGAGAATCTTCAGAAACGCTTTGGAAAGCGAATCCAAAGAGAATAAAGGGTAAACTGTGAAAAGTGTCGGGACTTTCGAGAAACCTTTCCCTTCTTTGAGAGGCTGGCACATTGACACTGATGTTCACGGTGCCATTAATCGATCCGCGGCATTGAAAGGACTCCTGTCACTGATGCTCTCTCGTTTTGCTGTTATCGTTGTCAGAAACAAAAATCCCTCTTTCCATGATCGTGAATCGGGTGAGGACGACGGCAGTCCAAGCTTCGAATGTAAACCACTGGACCATCAGGGATGACTGGAGAAGAGTGTTGCACGAATGGCGTAAAAGCCATCAAACTACTTGTACGTGATGCTGCCAGAAACGAAGACTTGATTATCCTTTACCCATTTTTCATCATGTAACCTTGTGTACCTGAGCATCACAAATTCACATCTGAATATCTCGGATTTTTATGTGGATTTTACCATTTGCGACACTTTCAAATGGTTAGCTTCAGATTCAATCACCCTCCGGATGATAAGCTTTTACTGCATATCTATTCAATTCTTTCTGCCTCTTATCTTAAATCAGTGCCACCTGGAAATCGATCAAGATGAAAGGTATCTTTCAGTCGAACCTATCCAAAGCCCTCATCACCGTACACATCCTAATCATGTGATTTTTAGTGGTAGATGTCTCGCCCGACACGCGGGAGGAACTCGTTCAGTTCCCAGCCAAAGCATTACAATATCGTTTTGGGGGTGCCAAGGTGGCTCAAGGGTTAGCACTGCTGCCCCACAGTGCCAGGGACTCAGTTTCAATTGCACGCTCAAGTGACTGTCTTTATCCAGGATACAAATGCGACAGGAAAGGTAGAAGGGGAGGCAAGAGAGGAGAGGGAGTGGCATTTTTAATGAGGGATAGCAGTACAGCTGTGTTGAGGGAGGATATTACCGCAAATACTTCCAGGGAAGTTATTTGGTTGGTATTGAGAAATAAGAAAGGGATGATCACCTTATTGGGATTGTATTATAGACCCTCCAATAGTCAGAGGGAAATTGAGAAACAAACTTTTAAGGAGATCTCAGCTATCTGTAACAATAATAGGGTAGTTATGGTAGGGGATTTTAACTTTCCAAACATCGACTGGGACTGCCTTAGTCTTACAGGTTTAGACGAAGAGGAATTTCTGAAGTGCGTACAAGACAATTTTCTGATTCAGTATGTGGATGCACCGACTAGAGAAGGTGCAAAAATTACCTACTTTTGGGAAACAATGTAGTGCAGGTGACTGAGGTGTCAATGGGGGAGCACTTTGGGGCCAGCGACCATAACTCTATTCGTTTAAAAATGTGATTATAAAAGGATAGACCAGATCGAAAAGTTGAAGTTCTAAATTGGAGAAAGGCCAATTTTGACGGCATTATGCAAGAACTTTCGAAAGCTGATTGGACGCAGATATTTTAAGGTAAAGGGACGGCTGGAAAATGGGAATCATTCAGAAATGAGATAACAAGAATCCAGAGAAAGTATTTTCCTGTCAGGGTGAAATGGAAGGCTGGTAGGTATAGGGAATGCTGGATGACTAAAGAAATTGAGGGTTTGGTTAAGAAAAAGAAGGAAGCATATGTCAGGTATTGACAGGATACATCGAGTGACTCCTTAGAAGAGTATAAAGGAAGTATGAGTGTACTTAAGAGGAAAATCATGAAGGCAATGGTGACATGAGATAGCTTTGGCAAATAGAATTAAGGAGAAACCAAAGGGTTTTTACATATATATTAAGTACAAAAGGGTAACTAGGGAGAGAATAGGGCTCCACAAAGATCAGCAAGGCAGCCTTTCTGTGGAGCCACAGAAAATGGGGTGGGATACCAAATGAATATTTTGCATCAGTATTTATTATGGAAAAGGATATTGAAGGGAAATAGACGGTGATATCTTGCAAAATGTCCAGATTAGAGAGGCGGAAGTGCTGGATGTCTTCCAATGGTTAAAAGTGGATAAATCCCCAGGATCAGGTGTACCCGGGACCACTATGGGAAGCTAGAGAAGTCATTGCTGGGTCTCTTGCTGAGATATGTGTAACATAGATAGTCACAGGTGAGGTGCCGGAAGGCTGGAGGTTGGTAAACGTGGTGCTAGCATTTTAGAGGGGCGAGAAAGACAAGCCAGGGAACTATAGCCCGGTGAGCCTGAACTCAGTGTTGGGCAAGTTGTTGGAGTGAATCCTGTGGGACAGGATGTATATGTATTTGGAAAGGCAAGGACTGGTTAGGGATTGTCCACATGGCTTTGTGCTTGGGAAATCATACTCACAAACTTGATTGAGGTTTTTGAAGAAGTACCAAAGAAGATTGATGAGGGCAGAGCAGTAGATGTGATCTCTATTGGCATTAGTAAGGCGTTCGACATGGTTCACCATGGGAGACTGATTTGCAAGGTTAGATCCCATGGAGTACAGGGAGAACTAGCCATTTGGATACAGAACTGGCTCAAAGGTAGAAGACAGAGGGTGGTGGTGGAGGGTTGTTTTTCAGACTGGAGAACTGTGACCAGTGGATTGCCTCAAGGATCGGTTCTGTGCCCTCTACTTTTTGTCATTTGCATAAATGATTAGGATTCGTGCACAAGAGGTACAGTTCGTAAGTTTGCAGGTGGAACCAAAATTGAAGGTGCAGTGGACAGCGAAGAGGGTTAACTCAGATTACAACAGGATCTGGCCCAGATGGGCCAATGGGCTGAGAAGTGGCAGGTGGAGTTTAATTCAGATAAATGTGAGGTGCTGCTTTTTGTGAAAGTAAATCTTAGCAGGACTTATACAATTAATGGTATGGTCCTAGGGAGTGTTGCTGAACAATGAGACCATGGAGTGCAGTTTCATAGCTCCTTTGAAAGTGGAGTCGCAGATAGATAGGATTTTGAAAGAGGAGTTTGGTATTCTTTCCTTTATTTGTCAGAGTGTTGAGTACAGGAGTTGGGAGGTCATGTTGCGACTGTGCAGGAAATTGGTTAGGCCACTGTTGGAATATTGCGTGCAATTCTGGTCTCCTTCCGATCGGAAAGATGTTGTGAAACTTGAAATAGTTCACGTAAAGTTTTACATGGACGTTGCTAGGTTTGGAGGATCTGAGCTATAGGGAGAGGCTGAACAGGCTGTGACTGTTATCCCTGTAGCGTGAGAGGCTGAGAGGTGACGTTATAGTGGTTTATAAAATTACGAGGAGCATGGATAGGATGGTGCAGGAGGGAGGGGGATGGTGCAGGAGGGAGGGATTCGGGTATTGGGATAACTGGGGTGCTTTCTGGGGAAGGTGGGACCTCTATAAACAGGATGGTCTGCACCTGAACCTGAGGGGCAACAAGATCCTTGGTGGGAGGTTTGCTAGTGCTCTTGGTGGGGGGGGGGGGGGGGTGTTAAACTAACTCTGCAGGGGCATGGGAACCCAAACTGTAGCTTTAAGGTGCAGGAACTGGAGTGTAGAGAGGTTAGGAACATGGCATCAATTTCAAAGGAGGAGGCCTGTAAACAGGAAAGTGGCTTGAAGTGTGTATACTTCAATGCAAGAAGTACACGAAATAAGGTAGATGAACTTGCAGCGTGGGTTGGTACCTGGGACTTCGATGTTGTGGCTATTACGGAGACATGGGTAGAACAGGGACAGGATTTGCTGTTGCAGGTCCCAGGGTTTAAATGTTTTAGGAGGGGCAGAGGTGTGGGTAAAAGAGGGGGATTTGTGGCATTGCTTGTCAAAGATAGTATTACAGCTGTGGAAAGGACGATGGATGAAGACTCGCCATCTGAGGTAGTTTGGGCTGAGGTTAGGAATAGGAAAGGTGAGCTCACCCTGTTGGGAGTTTTTTACAGGCCTCCTAATAGTCCTAGAAACGTAGAAGAAAGGATTGCGAGGATGATTCAAGAGAAGAGTGAAAGTAATATGGTGGTTGTTGTGGGGGTCTTTAACTTTCATGATAATGATTGGGAAAGCTATAGCTCAAGTTCGTTAGATGGGTCAGTGTTTGTCCAATGTGTGCAGGAGGGTTTCCTGACACAATATGTAGATTGGCCAACAAGAGGTGAGGCCATACTGAAATTGGTTCTGGGTAATGAACCAGGCCAGGAGCTAGAATTAGAGAAGGTGAGCACTTTGGGGACAGTGACCACAATTCGGTGACTTTTACTCTAGTGATGGAGAGGGATAAGTGTGCACTGCAGGGCAAGAGTTATAGCTGGGGGCAGGGACATTATGATGCGGTGAGGCATGACTTAGGATGTGTGGCTTGGAAAAGTAAGCTTCAAGGCAAGGGCGTAATTGATATGTGGAGCTTGTTCAAGGAGCTACTATTGTGTGTCCTTGATAAGTATGTACCCGTCAGGCAAGGAGGAAAGGATCGTGTGAGGAAGCCGTGGTTTAATAAGGAATTGGAATCCCTTGTTAAATGGAAGAGGGCGGCCTATGTAAAGATGAGGCATGAAGGTTCAACTGGGGCTATTGAGAGTTATAAGGTAGCCAGGAAGGACCTGAAGAGAGAGCTAAGAGCAGCAAGGAGGGGACATGAAAGGTCCTTATATGGTAGGATTAGGGAAAACCCTAAGGCTTTCTATAGGTATGTCAGGAATAAAAGAATGACTAGGGTAGGAATAGGTCCAGTCAAGGATAGTAGAAGGAAGTTGCGTGTGGAGGCTGAAGAGATTGGGGAGACACTGAATGAAAACTTTTCGTCAGTATTCAATCAGGAACAGGACATTACTGTCAATGTGAATACTAAGTCACAATTAAGTAGAATGGATGGCTTTGTGGTATGTAGAGAAGAGGTATTGGAAATTCTGGAAAGGGTGAAAATAGATAAGTCCCCTGGGCCTGATGGCATTTATCCTAGGATTCTCTGGGAAGCAAGGGAGGAGATTGCAGAGCCATTGGCCTTGAGTTTTATGTCCTCGTTGTCTACAGGAGTAGTGCCAGAAGATTGGAGGCGAGCAAATGAGGCTCCCTTGTTCAAGAAGTGGAGTAGGGATAACCCTAGTAACTATAGGGCAGTGAGTCTCACTTCTGTTGTGGGCAAAGTCTTAGAGAGAATTGTAAGGGATAGGATTTATGAACATCTGGATAGGAATAATGTGATCAAGGATAGTCAGCATGGTTTTGTGAAGGGCAGGTCGTGCCTCACAAACCTTATTGAATTCTTTGAGAAGGTGACTAAGGAGGTGGACGAGGGGAAAGCGGTAGATGTGGTGTATATGGATTTTAGTAAGGCGTTTGATAAGTTTCCCCATGGTAGACTACTGCAAAAACTATGGAGGTATGGCATTGAGAGTGAGTTGGAGGTTTGGATTAGGATTTGGCTGGCCGGAAGAAGACAGAGGGTAGTAGTTGATGGCAAAGGTTCATCTTGGAGTGCCGTCACTAGCGGTGTTCCACAAGGATCTGTTTTGGGACCATTGCTGTTTGTCATTTTTATAAATGACCTGGAGGAGGGGTTAGAAGATTGGGTGAGCAAGTTTGCAGATGATACGAAAGTCGGAGGAGTTGTAGACAGTGAGGAAGGACGTGGCAGGTTACAGTGGGATATGGATAAGCTGCAGAACTGGGCAGAAAGGTGGCAAATGGAGTTCAATGTAGCTAAGTGTGAGATGATTCACTTTGGTAAGAGTAACAAAAAAATGGGGTACTGGGCTAATGGTCGGATACTTGGTAGTGTGGATGAGCAGAGGGATCTTGGTGTCCATGTACACAGATCTTTGAAAGTTGCCAGCCAGGTAAATAGTGCGGTGAAGAAGGCATATGGCATACTGGCTTTTATTGGTAGAGGAATTGAATTCCGGAGTACTGAGGACATGTTGCAGTTGTATAAGACTCTGGTGCGGCCGCATCTGGAGTATTGTGTGCAGTTTTGGTCGCCATACTATAGGAAAGATGTGGAGGCACTGGAACGGGTGCACAGGAGGTTTACCAGGAAGTTGCCTGGTATGGTAGGAAGATCGTATGAGGAAAGGCTGAGGCACTTACGGCTGTTTTCATTGGAGAAAAGAAGGTTTAGGGGTGACTTGATAGAGGTGTACAAGATGATTAGGGGTTTAGAAAGGGTCGACAGTTAGAATCTTTTTCCACGTATGGAGTCAGCTATTACAAGGGGGCATAGCTTTAAATTAAGGGGGGGGGGGTAGGTATAGGACAGATGTTAGGTGTAGGTTCTTTACTCAGCGAGTCGTGAGTTCGTGGAATGCCCTGCCAGTAGCAGTGGTGCACTCTCCCTCAATATGGGCATTTAAGCGGGCATTGGATAGTGATATGGAGGATAGTGGGCTAGTGTATGTTAGGTGGGCTTGGATCGGCACAACATCGAGGGCCGAAGGGCCTGTACTGCGCTGTATTCTTCTATGTTCTATGTTCTATGTTCTAAATAGACAATGTATTTTTCATGCGACCGTTGTGTCCAGAACTGGAGTGCATAGGTTTCGGGTGAGAGGGAAAAGATCTAAAATAGAGAGAAGGGGCAACCTTTTCACGCCGAGGATGGTACGTGAATGGAATGAGCTGCCAGTAGATGTTGTGGAGGCTGGTACAATTGCAACATTTAAGAGGCATTATGGATGGGTATATGAATAAAAAGGGTTTGGAGGGATAAGGGCCCGGTGTTCACAGGTGGGAATAGATTGTGGTAGGATATCTGCTCGGCGTGGACAGGTTGGATCTAAGGGTCTGTTTCCATGCTGTACATCTCTCTGACTCTATGACTCTGTCACTCCTGACAATCTCCCCAGCTCCAAGAAAAACAGCCCGGTCTGTCCATTCTATCTTCACAATCGCAACACTTCAAATAGACAGGACTCGTGTCAATCTCTTCTGCACCATTCTCATTGCTGTCATCTCCATGCTATAACGTGAAGTTTCACACTCCACAAAATATGCAAGCCATCGGCGAATGAACAACTGAAATTAAAGATGCAGAAAACCAAAGATATTGCTTTTTTTTTTTCCAAAAGAGTATCTGCTGCTCAATACTGCATTGCGTCATTTTCCTGAGACTGATGCTCTAATAATCTCTGATACATGTCAGTAAAAGCTGATCCTTGTGGATTGATCTCAGAACTGCGGCATGGAAATGGTTGGACATGTTTGAAAGTCCAGATGGTGGACTCTGGCACGTTCACCCAGGAACAGTGACCGCCGCAGTACACACTGAACGGTGTCAATGTGAGCGTTAGATTGTGCATTGCATCAGTGAAATTGGAGGAGTGATGAAAAGGAGATATATTATTGTTGAGGAAGGGAGATCTCTGAGAATGGGTCAGTTTGAAGCACAGAGATTTGAGAGGGCGAGCCTTTCAAAGAGCAAAACCATCACCTCGAAAAACGTTTTCATATTAAAAAATATTCCTTCCAGCGTTTGCTCAGCACAAAGTACTTGGAGTAAAAGCAGAATATTCCATCATCCAGATTCGAACTGATTTTGCGGCAGCCACAACGCAAACCAACATACCCGATACTACATGGGAAACCAAAATGTAAAAAACAATGTGGAGAGTGTCAGCGGATATGTCAGGAACAACACCACATGCACAATAGGAATACTTGCTAACCAGTGACAGTGATGTGTGAACTCAGAATCTTCACAGCCTCTGGCGACATTGAATTTAACGATTCAGCCCACACTGAATTTTTTGAAGACTGCGATTGTTAGATTTCTACAAAACGTCAAAGGAGGAGGGTGCAGGGCACATTATTGAGGAAACCTGTTTCTCATAAATAATGTAATTTAATATCGATTACTTCACCAATTTCCTCACTCAACGGATTACGCACTGCTATGGATGATCATATATTCCAATTGCCAGACCCGGAGTCAGGGAAACTGCAAAGGGCAGACCGAGAATACTACAAGCAATGGCGATGGAGATGATTGCACAGATGTGTATCTCGACAGATGCAATCGGGGAATGGGAAATCCTTCTCTGACAGTTTGCAGGTGCGTGAAAGACTGAGCCTAAGAGCTACAACCTCACCTGGAGCAGCTCCTCGTTATATTGAGCAGGGAGCATTGGGCGAACAGGCTGTGAGCTCCTAAATCACCTGGAGCAGCTTCTACTGACATTCAGCATGTATCATTTGGACACCAATCTGGGTGCTCCAAACTCAAAAGGAGCAGCTTCTATTGACATGGCGCAGGGAGCGTTGGAACATCAGGCTCGGAGCTCTAACCACACTTGGAGGAGCTTCTATTGACATGGAGTAGGGAGCATTGGGACACAGGCTTCGAGGAAAAGATACTCAGCTATTTTAATCTGAAATGATTTTTTTTTGCATGACACATGCTTGTAGATTAAGATAGTATCTGTCGTAGGAAAATGTCTCAATTATGTGAAAAATCCTGCAAAGATTCCACTCGTGGACGAGCATCTGCGCAGAGAGAAACAGAGGGAATGTTTTCGCTCTGTGACGTTCCTCACCTGCCTGACTCTGCGTTGGGTTAAAATGCAGGATGGGATTTTCAGCTCATTTCCTGTCATTCGATTTCCTGAAAACACACATTAAAGTAACTTGAACCTCAGAAACTTATCGGGAATGTATGATGTTGTGATTTGGCTTGAATTTATGTCGAGTAATGGAGGAAAAATATGCAAGTGGTTTTTATATATCTCAGATCAGCGGTGATCCCATTGAATAGCTGAGCAGACAAAGAGTGAATGGAAACATCGTGAGGACAAATGTGTTTGCTTTACAAAACTCGCCAAATCGCAAAGAGGAGGGTCATTGGAATGAAGCAGTTAACAGTGATTGTCTTTATTGATTGTTCGACATATGAACATGAATGCTATTGCTCATGTCTCTATTATCATCACATCTCTGTAGCATGCAAGGCTTCCCTTGCAAACGGCCAGTCGTGCAATGAATAACGTGCCTGATTACGGCATTGTCTGTTCGAGTAATGGAGGAAAAATATGCAAGTGGTGTTTATATATCTCAGATCAGCGGTGATCCCATTGAATAGCTGAGCAGACAAAGAGTAAATGGAATCATCGTGAGGACAAATGTGTTTGCTTTACAAAACTCGCCAATTCGCAAAAGCCTTTATTGCACTTACAAACAAATCTTACTCATTTTTCTGAAGTTGAAAGGATGTTTGAATTCCTAATCTGCAGGAACGAGAATCGCTATTATCAACGTCGCCGAGAACATCAGAATCAATGACCCAGCGTCATCACTGGAGGTGAAGCTGAAAATTCCCACACGCTTCTCATGAGCACATTTTCATTTCGCAGAGCTATCGTCCCAATCACAGCAGTTTCTTCACCATCTAAACTCACGCTTAAACTGCTCCACAGAGAAACAAACTTTCAAGCAGACCTTACCCCCATCACTGACCCTGGAGCCTGCAACCTGGTACTGGGATTAGGAAAATCAGGAAGGATCAGAGGAAGCAAGATTACCTCACACTTATAGCGAATAGCAAGACTCATTCCAGGGGTTGGGAGAAAGGTTTATGTTAAACACATACCAACATGACTCCACTGTAAAAGCCACAAGAAAGAAACACAAACCCGCCTAGCTCACTGAGCTACATACACCGAGCTGGCAGCTTTCTGAACCTTGCACCATGGCCAGGAGCGCACAGTGCAAGACATGTTTGTCCGGATCCAGCGCCTGGCAGAATGGGGATTGTGGTATGCAATGCGCGATCTGCTATCCATTACACTCTTAAAACTGATTTGTGATAGCTGATTGACCTTGATGGGCGTGACTGCTCTCTGGTCAGATACAGTGCAGAGCGGCAGCTCTCTCTACTGTACCCATTCTCTGAACCTTTCCCTACTCCATTCGCAGTGATTCCCACACACTGCTGTTGTCCCTTGTTCCTCCGCATTGCCTCGGTTACTTCAGAAACGTGGAAATCCCTGATATGTATGTGACTGCTCCACGATACCGTACTCTCTTGCGGTTTACTTTCCACACACTCTCATCCCTTCAGATGTCGGAACTATTACTCGATCCTTGTAGAAAACATGCAAATATCACGTTGAGTTCAGCCGTTTCCTGTTGCAAAAAATTCCACAGGCTTCCAACTCTCTGAGTGAAAACAAAATCTCTTCATCTCCGGTAAAATGCTTTCCATCTGCTCCTCTGTTTCTATGTGTCTTCCTGACTGTCCTTTCTCTGTATTCAGGATTACTGATGTCCCATTCACTCCACATCCAAGCACTTCTTTTGTCTCTTCGTTTCCGAATTGGCATTCCCCTAGTTTCGCAATACGAAACATTTTAGTAGTGAATCTCTTACTCTTTCCAACCCTCGTTCGCTTTGTAAACTGCCCTTCCCCCTCTCAATGCCCTGAATCGGCGACCTGAACCATTCACCTAGTTTCTGCTATTTCCACCAATTCGTCCACGGCTGTGTCTGCCATGGTATCACAAATATGCATGAAACTTATTATAAAGTGCCATGAGGCTTTCTGCCTCTACTATCCACGTCCAGACAATGAATTTCAGATTCCAATTACGTAAGTGAAAGAAAATCAGCATTTACATCACTTCAGAACGTCCTACACGTTTCAATCGATCTATACCCCTGTGCCCCATATTGATTCCAGCACCAAGCTGAAAGATTAATTACTGTCTTCCTTGTCGGTGTCCCTAATAATTTTATACATCTCAGTCAGGTTTCCGCAATCTACACTGCTCCCAAGAAACTACTCAAGTCGTACGGTGGCGGTGTGGTTCCCTGCTGATGGAGAAAGATTAGATCCTGCCTTCTGGGTGAAGTATCTGCTAATTTCACCCTAAACCAAACTGCGTATTTTACATGCAAAGCAGCGCAGAGGTTGGCCACAGTCGCGAATCCGCCTGTGCGGCCAGAACCTGCCTCCTGAAACAGAGAAGCGGGCAAAAGGGGACGCGATAGAAGGAGCAATATAATTTAAATCCACTGGGCGTTTCAATTCATCTATATTGCCATGATAGTGACAGACACTTCAGAAACACTCAGCAGCCCAATGTTCGTGAAACATTCAGGACGAAAAGGTAGAACAGAAGCTGTTTACGTTCTGAAATGCTCAGAGATTCGTCAGTCACAGCCCAACTCCCGCTCAATGGCCTCTCTGCGATTCTTGCCGAATGCTGCCATCCCATTTTAACAAGCAAATTTACTCCTCATTCCGCTGTTGGTGTGGTGACGTGTGTGTGTGTGTGTGTGTGTGTGTGTGTGTGTGTGTGTGTGTGTGTGTGTGTGTGTGTGTGTGTGTGTGTGTGTGTGTGTGTTTTTGTGTGTGTGAGTGTGTATGTGTGTGTGTTTGTGTGTGTATGTGTGTGTGTTTGTGTGTGTGTGTTGTGTGTGTGTGTGTTTGTGTGTGTGTGTGTGTGTGTATGTGTGTGTGTGTGTGTTTGTGTGTGTGTGTTTGTGTGTGTGTGTGTGTGTGTGTGAGTGTGTGTATGTGTGTGTGTGTGCATGTGTGTGTGTGTGAGAGTGTGTATGTGTGTGGATCAGTGTGTCTGACTTGTTTTTTCCTTGCTACGTGTCTCTCTTCTTCACAATCAATCTTGCAGATTTGAACTATTAACAATGCTGTTGCCATTCTATAATCCCAGCATCCTACCTAAACATTATCACGAATTCAATCCATGCTCCATGTGTGATTAAATTTCACTGAAAGTGTGATTAAATTTCGCACTCTATCACCGTTGGCATAGAACGTAAGCGTTATTGCAATCTAGCCAGTTGCCCAATTGGAGCACGGTGTCTGCCAACGATATGAGTTCCTCACCAAACATCAATGGATGCTGCATATAAGGTGGAAGGAAGATGGAGACCAGACATCATTCAGTCACTTTCTCAATTTATAGAATCGTAGTCACACAGCAGAGAACGAGATCATACTGTCCAACCAGTCTGTGCAAAACAAAGCCCCAACCTAAACTACTCCCATTTGTCTCCTACGGGACCATGTCTCTCAAAATCTTTCCCTTTCAGGCAATTATTCCAATGTCTTTAAATGTAGTAATTGCACCCGCAACTTCCACTTCCTCGGGAAATTCATTCCACACGTGAAGTGATCTGTGTGAAAAGTGCCCCTCGTGCCTTTTTAAAGTCTGTCTCTTCTCATCTTTAAATTGTGTGAACCTAATCTTCAAATCCCTCATTCTCGGGAAAGGACTGTACCATAAAAACTTTGTTGTGCCCAATTAATTTTGTAAAATTATTGAAGATCGCCTCTCAACCTCCTATACTCCAGTGAATAGATGCCTTCTGAACTCTCTCATTGCTATAATTTCCTTCCTAAAACAGGACTATGGCAACTGAATACTTTTTCTTTCAGAATACGTCACACCAAAGACCAAATTAGAATGGTGATGGAAAAGCAGAACAGGTCAGGCAGCATCCGAGGAGCAGGAAAATCGACGTTTCGGGCAAAAGCCTTTCATCCAGAATAGAGGCATGGTACCTGTAGAGCCTCACCAACGTCCAGGCAATCCCAACGTAACTTCCCAACTCCGACACTCAAAGGACTGAACCATGAGGCGAACGTACTGGACCCCTCTTCTTACTACCCTGTGGGGCAAACTTCAGCAATTTTTCACTGGGATCCAGTATCCCTCTGTTCTGCAACACGACAAAAACGCTTCCGATTAATTATATAATCGTGGCCTTGTTTGTTTTTCAGATTACAATGTTGAGAAGTTGAATTTGTAAAGTGACAAAGTGGAAGGGAAAGAGAGGGTGAGATGCAATTAGAAAATATCACTCAAAATGTTTAAAAATCAGGGCGGGTTCGTACTCCACTTGTGGAGATAGACTGTATCCCAGGAAAACGAGAGGACTGCAGATACTGGAAAGTTAGAATTGAAAAGTATGACGATAGAAAGGCACAGCATTTGACATTCCTGACGAAGGGCTTATGCCCGAGACGTAAACTCTCTTTGCATGCTGACTGACCCGCTGTGTTTTTCCAAGGCCACATCTTTCAATACAAAACGGATTTTACCAAGTGGTGAATTCTGTGTTTCCAGGCCCGTTGGCCCAACAACTCGACAGTGACGCACCGAAAAGTAAGCCACCAAACCCCATTCTCATACCCTGTTTACCTATTTTTACATCGAACAAACGCCCCAAACCTAGTCATCCCTGAACACAATGGGCAATTTAGCATGGCTAATTCTTCTTATCTGCCCATCTCTGGATTGTGTGAGTAAACCCACGGAGGTGCGGGGAGAATGTGCAAACTCCTCAAGGACAGTTGCCATAGGATGGAATGGAATCCAGAGCCCTGGCACTGCGAGGGCACAATAATAACCAGTGGGACCCCGTGTCAAATATGCAAACAGCTTTGTCCATTTCCGATCAAAACATAAACAAGAGCAGAATCTACCATGATAATAAACAGAAATATTGTCATTCCTGACAGACAGTAGGTGAATTGGAAACCTGCAGCTTCACCTCCTCAGTTTCTCCGACGTGTGTTTTTCTATTACAGACAACGTTTTGCTCCGTTACTGAATATACACCTGCAGCTCTGTAAGTGTAGAGTCATATTTCTTCGAATTAAACCTTCATCTGATTAATTCTCATGATCAGGTTCCTAAATCTGTCTTATGATGCTCACATATCCAGAGTTCCTGGGGAGGAGGAAACTGTCTGCGGTACCAGGCTTTCTGGGTGATCAGCGCATGTTCGAGTGCATCAGCATCATTGCTGTTGGAGCTGTCCAGGATGTGTTTGGATGATCAGAGGGATAGCTGGTCCTCCAGCCAATGGAAGTGCATGGAGGACTGCACTGTTGTATTGCGCTGCAACGGCCGGTCTCCCATCCAATATAGTAAATGGATGGTCCTCCCAGTTTCCAATTCTTTCCCTCTGTCTGACTCTCCCATTCTCTTACACTGTCCCTCTTTCTGACTGCCTCTCTCCCTTTCCATCTGTCTGATTCTCCCTGACCCTCGGTCTCACTCTCTCCCCCCTCCTCTCCCTCTGACTGATCCTACTTATCTCTGTCTCTCCCTATGGCGGACTCTCTGTCTCTGTCTCTGGCTCCATCTGTCGGATTATCTCTTCTTCCATCTCACTCTCTCTCCCCACGTATCCCTCTTGTTGACACTCACTGTTTCTCGCTCTCCCTCTGTATGTCTCTGTCTCTGTTTCCATCTCCCTCTCGATGTCTCCCTCTCCTCTCCATTTCGTTAGCACTCTCCCTCTTCCTCTGCCTGACTATATCTCTCTCCCTCTCCCTCTGTTTGACACAGTCTCTCACTCTCCTTCTCCGAATGTCTGGCTCTGTCTCTCTGTCACTCTGTTTCTCTCTCTCTCTCCCCCTCTCTCCCTCTTGCTCTCTCCCTCCCTCTCCTGCTGTTTGAAACTGCCTGTCTCTACTTCACACACACACACCCTCCCGTTCTGTCTGACTCCCACTGCCCTCTCCCTGTCTCTCTCTCTCTCTCTGTCCCTCCCTCTGTTTGACTATCTCTCTCTCTCTTTCGCTCTCTCACTCGCTCCCTCTCTCCCCCGTCTCTTCAGGGGTCTGAAACTCTCTCATCCCTCCCTGTCTCTCGCTGTCTGGCTCTCACTTTCTTCTCCTTATGTTTGTCTGATTCTCACTCTCTTTCCTCCCTCACCCTCTGTCTCACTCACTCTATGTCTCCTCTCCCTCTCCCCGACTCTCTCTCCATCCCTGTCTTAGTTGGTCATTGTCCCTCTCACTCTGCCTGACACACCCTCCCACCCTTCCCTCTCTCTGATTCTTACTCCCTCAATATCCCTCTGCATGAGTCTATCACACTCCCTCTGTTTCCTTCTGACACACTCTCCCTCTCCTTAACCTTTGGTCATACGCTTTCTCCCTCTCCCGATCCTTCTCTCCGACTTTCTCTTCCCATTTATCCTCTGTCTGATGCTCTTGCGGTGTCTTCGTCTGCCTCTGTCTGACTCTTTCTGTCTATCTCTGCCTCTGTCCGAATCTCTGTTTCACTCTCTGATTCTGTCTGTCTCTCCCTTTCCCTATCTCTCCCCCTCTCTCTCCCCCTTACTGCCCCTTCCACTCTGATCGATGGATATATGAACAGGAAGGGTTTGGAGGGATACGGGCCAGATGCTGGCAAGTGGGACTAGACTGTTGGGATATCTGCTCGGGTTAGACTGAAGGGTCTGTTTCCATGCTGTACATCTCTATGACTCTGTCTTCCTCCCACTCTTTCCAATTCTCTCTTTCTCTGGCTATCCTCCCTCTCTCTGACTCTCTCTCCATCCCTCTCCCTCAGTCTGATGCTCACTCCCTCTCTGTCTGCCTGACGTCTCTCCTCTTCGTCTGTTTTTAGCTGTCTCCCTCTCCAGCTCGCTCTCACACTCTTCCCCTTTGCAGTTTGTGTGCATGTGTCTCTCTCTATCTCCCTTTATCTGACTCTATCTGTCGCTCCCCTCTCCCTGTGTCTGCCTCACTCTCTCCAGATCCCTTTCCTTCTTCCACTGTATGACTCTCACTTTCCTCTCCTTATGTCTGTTTATCACTCTCTCATCCCACCCTCTGTCTGACTCTCTCTCTCTCCATCTCTCTTTTGACTCCCTATTTCCCTTACCCTCTGTCTGACTCTGTCACTCTACGTCTCTATATGTGTGACTCCGTCTCCCTCATACTCTGACTGATTTTCTCTCCCTCTTTTATCACCTTCTGTCTAACTGTCCTTCACTCTCTCCTTCTCCCATTCTCTCTGTCTAACTCTCCTCCGCTCCGTCTCCTTCTGCGTATCTCTCTGCCTGAAACTCTCTCTCCAACCCTCCCTCTCCCTTTGACCGACTCTGTCCGACCCTGCCTCTCATTCCGTCTCTCTGACACTCTCTCCCTCCCTCTCTGTCTCTCGCCACACTCTCCCTCTGTCTGCCTCTCTCCCCTTCTCCCTCTCTCACACCCTCTCTCTCCTCTCTCTGTCTATCTCTCGGCCTCTCTCTTCGTTTTACCTCAATCTGACTCTCTCTGTCTCCCTTCCTCTCTCTCTGTCTGGCTGGCTGTCTTTCTCAACCTACCTCTCTCCCATTCAATCTCTCCCTCTCCTCCTCTCCCTCAGTCTGAATCTCTCTTTCTCTCTCTCCCGTTCTCTCTGCCTAAATATCTCCTTCTCCCTTTCCCTCTGTGAGACTGTCATTCTGCCTCTTTTTGCCTTTCCCTCTTCCCGAATCTCTCTCTCTCTCTCTCACCCTGAAACTAATGTCTGACTCTTTGCCTGTATAGCTCCCGTCTGACACCCTCTCTCTCACTCTCCCTCTTTGTGACTCCGTCTCACTCACCCTCTTTCTAACTCTCCTCCTCTATCTCTCTTCTCCTTCCCCATTTTCCTTGTCTTACTCTCACCCGCCGCTCCCTCTCCCTTGCTCTGACTCGCTCTCCAACTGTTCCTCTACCTGTGTCTGACTCTGCCTCCCCATGTCTCTCACTCCCTCTGTCTGACACACTGTCTCTCTCTCGCCCCCTCTTCTGTCTGCTTGACACTCTCTCTCTGTCTGCCTGAGTCTCACTCTCCCCCGCTCTGTCTGACTCCCTCTTCTTCTCTCACACACATCCTTGCTCCCACCCCCTCTCTTTCTCTCTGCCCGTCTCTACCTCCATCTTGCCCCGGTATGGCGTTCTCTCTCTCTGTGTGTCTCTCTCTCACTCTCCCTCTTTCTTTACCCTCTCTACCTCTGCCTGACATTCTCTCTCTCCCTCCCCCCTGTCTTAATCGGTCTCTCTCTGCCTCCCTCTCCCTCTGTATCACTCTCTTGCCCTCACTCCCTCTATCTGATGCTGTCTCCTCATCTCCGTCTGTCTGTCTCTCCCAAAAATCCAGGTATCTCTCTCCTTCTCCCTCACAGACCCTCTCTCTCTTCCTCTCCCCACTTGATTCTCTCTCCCTCCCTCTCTGTTTTGTTTGATCTCTCTCTCTGCCTCCCTCACCCTAGGTCTGACTCTGCCTCCCCCTCACTCCCTTTCTCTGATGCTCGCTCTTTCTCCCACTCTCTGTCTCGATATGTACCTGTCATTCTCTCTCTACTGTAACAATCTCTTTCTCACTCACTCTCGTACTTTCCCACTCTCTCTCCACCTGTCCCACAATCTCGCTCTGCCGCCTTCCCACTCTCTCTCCAACTGCCTCGCACTCGCTGCCTTTGAAGTTCACTCCCTTTCTCTCTGCACCCCTTCTCCCTTTCTCCACATATCCAACTCTATCTCACCAAACCGCTCCAAATCTGTCCCTCTGTAGTCCCCCCACTCTCTTTCTTTCTATCTACGATACTCGCACCCCTCTCTCTACATCCCTCCCTCTCTGTATCTGCTGATCACTCTCTCTACCTCCCTCCAACTCTTCCCCTCGCCACTTTCGCGCTCTGTTTCTCTCAGCCTCCCCTCATCAACCTCTCTCTCAATTTGTAACCCACCAACGCTTTCTCTCTCAACACCCATCTTTCTCTGTCTCTCTATCCACGTCCCTCTCCATCTCTCTCTGTATCCTCCTCACATTCTCTCTTTTCCCTGTCACTCTCTCTCTCTGTATTCTCCTTCCCTCCCTCTCCATTCCACTTGCTCTGTCTCTCTCGCTCTACCTACCATCCACTGTTTGTCTCTATATGCCTGGCCCACCCTCCCTCGGCGCCTCTACCCTCTCCCTCTCTCTCTCTCTAACCCCTACCTCCCTGTATCTGTGTCTCCCCTCCCACTATTTCTCCCTCCCTGACGACTTCCAAATCACGCATTCTCTCGACATGCCTCCTCTCCAAGTCTGTCCCTCTCCATTCCAATTCCTTCTCTCTGACCCTCTGCCTCTCTCTCTCTCTCCAGCTCTCTCCCACTCTGTCTCTCTGCCTGCCTCCCACTGTGTTTCTCTGCCTCGCCAACACCTCTCCCACTCTCTCCCTCTCGAGTCCCTCCATTCTCTCCCTCTCTCCCTTCACCCACTCTCCTGGTCTCTCTGTAAACATCTCTCTCACTCTCTCAACCCCATCCTCCGTCTCCAGCTCCGTCTCTCTTTCACTCTCCTGCTTCCTCCAACTCTGTCTGTCTCTACATCCCTCCCACCCTCTCTCGATTCCACACACCCCACAATCTCTTTCTCTCTCCAACATCCTTCTCACTCTCTGTCACCATCCCATGCTCTTTTTCTCGACCCTCCCATCTCTCTGTCTTCCCTCTTCCACTCTCTCTCGCTACCCCCTCCCTGTCACTCGCCCCCCTCTCTCTGTCTCTGTCTCGAAACACCGAATCCATCTCTATCTCTCTCACCACCCTCTCAAACACTGTCTCTCCATACTCTGCCCAGCCTCACGAGCACGCTCTCAGTCTCTCTCCATAGTCCCTCTCTCTCTCTCTATCTCTCTTTCTCTCTCTGTCGCTACCACCCACCCCCGGGCGTGCTCAACCACTCTCTATCCCCCCTCCCAATCTTCCTCCCTATCCCATTCCAACTCACTCTTTTCGCCTGGCCCACTGTTTCTTCCTCTCTCGCGAATCCTCGCCCCAACCTCTCTCCAACTCCTCCCTCACACTACCTGCCTGCCTATCTCTCTCGATCGTCACTCTCCCTATCTCTGTGACTGTCTCCCTGCCCCCTCACACACGCTCTCTTTCTTTAGCGCCCTCGCTCCCTCTCCATCTCTCCCAACCCCAAGCACACGCTTGCTCCATTCCCCTACTCTCGCTCTGGACCCCTCCGCCATTCATCCTCTTCCTATATCTCTATGCCCTCCTCACACTGTCTCTCCCATCACCCCTCCAACACATTCACACTATTCCCCCCACTCTCTGATTCTCTTTCCCTCTTTCTAACCCGCTGTCAATCTCTAACTCTCTCACAGACTCTCCTACTCTCTCTGCTCTTGTTCCACTCGCTCAGACTCCATAATCACCTCGCATTCTCACCGCACATCTCTCACTGTCTCTCTGTATACCCACTTCCCGCTCTCGCCGTCTTCACTCTACCACTCTCTCTCGACAGTTCGCTCCCGCTGCCTCTCTCCCTCTATCCCACTCACTAAACCTCACTCTACCCCACTCTGCCACGCTTCCTCTCTCTCCACCCCCACTCTCGCTGTTCCTCGTCAACCTCCCAATTTCACTTTCTCTGTCTCGACATCCCTACCTCTCTGTGTCTCTCCCTCCACTTCCAACTCTCTCTCGACCGCCCCCACTATCTCTGTCTCTCTTCAGTTCGCCCCAATCTCTCTACCTTGTCCGGTTCTCTTTCTTTCTCTCCAACATCTCCCCCAATCTTTCTCTCTATTCTCCACTCCCACTCTCCCCTTCCTACCACCATCGCTCTTTCTCACAATCTCTTTGTAAACCTTATTTTCTCGACACCCCTCCGTCTCTGTATCTTATTTTTGCCAAAATCCAACTCTCTCTCTATCTGCTGCCTCTCTATCTCTCTCGACACCCCATAATTCTCCCTCATTCTCTCTCATCTCCTCCAACAATCTGTCTGTGCATCCCTCCCACTCTCTCTATACATCTTCCTCACAGTCTTTCTCTATTCCCGTCTCATTCTCTCTCTCTCTCTCTCTCTCTCTCTCTCTCTCTCTCTCTCTCTCTCTACTCTGCCCTGACTCCCTCTCAGGCTATCATTTTCCCTCCCTCTCTGTAACCATCGCACTCATCGAATATAGAACATACAACGTTACTGCGTAGCACAGGCACTTCAGCCCTCGATGTTGCGCAGACCGATCAAAATTATCTGATGCCCATCTAACCTACACAATCCTGTAACTTTCCATATGCATGCCCAATGTCCATTTAAAATTCACTTAATGTCGGTGAGTCTGCAATTTCTGCAGGAAGGTCGTTCCACGCCCCTGCTACACACTGAGTAAATACTCTACCCCTAATATCTGTCCTAAATCTATCAGCCCTCAATTTAAAGCTGAGTCTCCTCGTGTTAGCCTTCACCATTGGATGAAAATGGCTGTCATTGTCCAGCCAGTCTAAAACCTGATTACCTCATGTGTCTCGATTAAATCCTATTTCAACCTTGTTTTCTCCAACGAAAAAAGCCTCAGACGTTCCTCAGAAAACCTTCTGCTATACCAGACAGTCTTTGCCACATTTCCAAAGCCTCTGCATCCTTCCTCTAATGCGGTGACCAGAACTGCATTCAATACTGCAAGCGCAGCCTTACCAGTGTCTTGTACAGCTGAAGCATAACCTCCTGGCTCCGAAAGTCAATCGCCCTACGAACAAACATACACACACCTATGCCTTCTTAACAACCCTATCAACACGTGTAGAAACGTTTAGGTATTTATACGCCTGGACACCGTGTTCTCTCCGTAATACAAAGAATTTTACCAGGCGCGAATTACTGTGCATTCCTGTTCCTCCTTCCAAAGTGAACTACCTCACACTTTTCGTTTTAAAATATATTTGCCACTTCTCAAACAAGCTGTATATCTTATCTGTGTTCATCTGTAACCCACGACATTCTTCAGCGCTGTCCACAACTCTGTCCAGCTTCGTGTCATTCCCAAAGTTAGTAATCCATCCTTCTCCGCCGATATCCAAATCATTTATAAAAATGGCAAACAGCAGTGGCTCCCAAACAGATCTTTGCGGAATACCACTGATAAGAGAGCTCCAGAATGAACATTTCCCATCAACCATGTGTCTTCTTTCAGCGAGCCAATATCTGATCCAAACCGCTAAATGACATTCAATGCAAAAACACTATTATACGCAATAGCCGATCGTGTGGTAACTAATCAAACGCCTTACGGGAGTCCACATACACTGCTTTACCTTCATCCACCTGTTTTTGTCACCTTCTCGAAGAACGCAAAAATCAAGTGAGTCGCGACCTACCCTTCACAAAACTGTGTTGGTTCCCCGTAATTACTTTATTCCTTTCCATCTGATTATACATCCTATTTCTTCAAATCTCTTCTAACAACTTACCCACAATCGAACGATATCGAAATGGCCTATAATTAGAAGCGTTGTCCTGATTCCCTTCTGACTCAAAGGAACAACGTTTCCTATCCTCCAGTCTTCTGGCACTACTCGTGCTGACAATGACGACATAAAGACCGAAGCCAAAGTATCTGCAATCTCCTCCCTGGCTTCCTCGAGAATCTGAGGATTAATCTCATCCGGCCGAGGGATCTTACCTAAATTCCGATCTTCTCAACTGACTAAAATCTCCTCTTTATCAACCCCAATCTCAGTTAAACTTGTAGCCTGTATCTCCGCTTTCTCAAAAACATTGCGGTTTTCCAATGTGAAAATTGAACGAAAGTATTCATGAAGTGCTTTCCCCATGTGCTCAGATTCCACACATAAATTGTCACTACTGTTTTTGTTTGGCCCTAAATATAATCCAGGCATTCTTTTATTACTGATTTTCCTGTGGAACGACTTGGGTTTTTCCTTGAACATATCCAACAGCAACTTCTGGTGCACCCTACTGGCTCTTCTAAGCACTCTCTGTGGATATTTTCTATCGAACCTATAAGTCTTGTGCCCGCTAACCTAGACGTCTTGCCTCACCCTCGTATAAGCCTTCTTCCTTTTGACAAGAGCTTCAACTTCTTTCATAAATCATGGCTCCCTCTCTTGACAACTACCTTCACCACTAATAGGTATATTCTTATCAGGAACCAGCAGTAGCAGTTCCTTGTGTAAGCTCCACAGGTCAAGTGTGCCAATCCCCTGCTCTAATTTTCCCAATACACCGCTGAAAAAGTGAAACATGAAAGAATATATCTATTACCTCACTAACCGATGCACTGATGTGTTTTTTGTTTAGAGGAGGATTGCTGGAAGACACTGCACGAGTAGTGTTTAAGCTAAAGCAACTGCCCAAATATGGAAACTCGTGACCTGTCGGACAGCCTCCTACTCGAAGCTCCCATACTTCCTGCTGGAACAATGGCTGGGTCCGATGCTCAGAGGAGTGGTTACGAATATTTTTCTTACCTTCCCGACACCCACTTGCTCGACCTTCACGAACACCTGACTGCTCGATAAGCAATGGCGGGCACCGATGCGAAGGGTGAATTTCAAAAGTTTTTGCTCACCTTCCTGTCAGTCTCCTGCGCGATGCTCTATCGACTTTTTCTCTAGCTCACACTCCCACTCTCTCTCCCTTACCTTTCAGTCTCAATGAATCTCTCGCTCTCCCTCTCCTTTCATCTTTATCGGAAACACACACTCGCTCGTCCTTCTCTCTCCCTTGGACCCAGTGACGGGGAAGATGTGGAGAGTTTGAAGCATGCGTGTAAGGTTAGACAGCTGTGGGGTGTTGGGAGGAGGGAGAAAATTATGGAGAGATAAAAATGAGGTAGACAGAGAGAGCAGAAGAGTGAGAGAGAAAGGGAGTGTGAGAAACGAGAATGACGGAGAAGAAATCGGGGTGGTGAGAGAGGGAGGGTGACGGTGGTGTAGGATGAGTGAGAGTGAAACGCAGAAGGGGAGCGAAATAGAGAGTGGGCAGAGAGACAGAGGGAAAGAAATGACGAGGGCGAGAATATCTGGGGAAATAGTGCAAGAGAGGGGTCAAATGGGCAAGAACAATGGAAGAATAGAGAGATATAGACGGTTGCGATTGAGTGGAAATTGGATGAACAGGGTAGAGAGATGAATTATGCCCATGGCCTGGTTGCAGTGGGTGACCCAGAGGTGAAAACATGCACAGGATAATTTAAACTCGACTCTTGAGCACAGTCCTGTTCGCCTCCACTTCCCTGAGAAGCAGGGCTTGGGGCTGAGTCTGTATATCTCAGCTCAGCTTTCTCACCACAATGACAAACACCAATATCGCTGCTTCTGCTGCATGACACTTCACAATGAACATTTTTATTGCTGACAAATTGAAGTATTTGCTACAGCCAATGAGATGGTGCCTTATCTTACTGATCATTGAGTTGAGAGAAACCTTCAAATATGTCCCTGTGATCCGCTGTGGGACAAGATTGAACAAACTAACACTAAATTCAGTCTTATTATAGCGACAAGCTGCTTCATTGTTGAAACATTTAAATGAAATGAGAAAACCACGGATAGATTGATTAATGAGTGCATTTGATCGATTGATGAATTTGTGTAAAGGGAAATTTCAGCACTTGCTTCAGCTGCTGTCTGAACTTAGTCTGGGTCACGGCATAAATCACGGTGTTTGTGCAGCAACTGAGGAGCTGCAGCATAATACCCAAATCCAGCGCAAAGAAATCTAGATGCAAATTGCTGTACACCAACATTCCCATTTGGTTCCAAGTAGAATACAACATTAACGTTGACCAAAACAGGATGAAATTGGCCGAGATCACACACAATAAAATGATGGATTTTTTTCGATTTCTCATTTCTGTGTCAGACTGACCGGCTTCATTAGTGTGAGCCCGGAGTCTCCGCCGCGCTCTACTGGTCTTTAAAATGTGTCTGACGGTGATAACATTAAGCAGCAGAATCAGGAGAAAAGGGAGAGCCGGAGTTATAATGTAGTGGAGGAACTCGATTACGGCCCAGGCAAATACGGAATCGCCAGCTCTTCGATCATAACAAAACCAGGGTAAGTTAAACAGCTGATAACGAGGTCCGAGCATAAAATACCAGAAAATATTCTTTAAACAGCTCAGCACAGTCACTACTCCCAGAACCACAGCTGCCGTTTTCTCACTGCAATATTTAATTTTCAGCTTCTGGCAACAAATGGCTACAAACCGATCAAAGGTGAAAGTGACTGTGAACCAGACCGAACAGTCAGTTGCTGCATAAAGCAGGACAGCGTGGATATTACATACGCGGATAGAGAATAGGAAATAAAACCGTTTCTGAAATACGATGGGAATTTGTCTCAATATCAGGTCAAGAATAATGACCAGTAGATCCGCCACTGCCATCGCCCCCAAGTAACGTCTGACACATGAAGATAATCCACAATCTTTACAAAGCAGGACGTAGATCGTCACTCCGTTAACTATGAGGAAGCAAACAAAGACATTATACATCCGCCTGGAGGCAAATTGACAGTTTGATTGACGACAGAGTGAGATTTTCATACGTGTCCCCGTAATCAGAGATTTATTAAAATAAGTGAAGCTGAAATAACAAATCGGACTTTCTAAATTAATGAGAAAAATAGTCATACAATACAAGAACGCCTCCCCCCATCCCCAAACACACAAAGACCTCTTCATCATTATAGATAGCTTCTGGAACATTCCTGCACAATCGATCACTCGAGATCAGACACAGGTCACTTCTTTCCCTTTCCTAATACGAAGGGTGAATACTTCGCCGTCCTGAAGGATTCTGTCTCAGTTCCTTGAATACAAATGGAGGTGAAAATTTCTGTCTTTTGATTTAAGTTATGGTTGATCCGATGTCGGGAAGAAATGCAAACGCAGTGAAACCATACTCACCCCTTTAAATGCGTGAGACGACTTCAGGACAGTGTCTCCTTCTCCATGGAACAGCATCTCTTATCTTGCGGTCTTAGCTGTTGCTCTATAAACTTACGTTCGGCCAGTCACAAAAACATTCAGGGATTGAGTGTTTCAAGGATGTCGGGTGCAGAATATTTCAAAGAATAATGGAGACAGAATGTTCTCGAGAATGTCGGTTATAGATTGTTCCGGGGAATATCGGTTTAACGATGCTCTGACGAATATCAGTTACAGAATATTCCAGGGAATGTTGGGTTTAGAATGCTACAGAGAATATCAGTAATAGAATATCTCAGAGCATGTCGGTTTTGAAATAATCTTGGTAATGTCAGGTACAGTTTTCCGGGGAATGTAAGTTATAGAATGTTGTGGAGAATGTCTGTTTTGGAATGTCAGTGTAGAAAGTTCCAGGAATGTTCGTAAGGCAATGCCCCAGGGAATGTGAGGGTTATAATGTTATGAGGAATAGCAGTTACAGAAAACCGGGTGTAGAACGTTCCAGGGATTGTCAGTTATAGAAAGATTCCAGCAATGTCAGTTCTCGAATGTTCCAGGGAATGTTGGGATTCGTATGTTCTGGAGAATCTTAGTTATAGAATGTTCAAGAGAATGGCCGTTATAGAAAGTTGCGTGTAGATTGTTACAGAGAATGTTAGGTACAGAATGTCCTGGGCAATGTCAGTGAAGGAATGTTCCAGTAAAATTAGATGTAGTATTTTCTGGAGAATGTTAGTTATAAATTGTTCTGGAGAATGGCAATTAAAGAATTATCCGGAGAATATCAGTCTTATAATGTTCTGAGACATGTAGGGTGTAGATTGTTCTTGGAAACGTTGGTTGTAGAATGTTCTGAGGAATACTGTGTTCAGAACGCTCCGGAGAATGAAGGCTGTAGAATGTGCACACAGACTGGTCTGCAGAATGTCAGATGAGGAATGCCCTGGCGAATGTCAGTTATAGAATATTCTGGGGAATGTCGTATATAAAATGCTCCTGGAATGTCGAATGCGGAATCCTCCCGGGAATGTCAGGTATGAAATGTGGCAGAGCCATAGAGACTCACATCACAAAGGCAAGTTTTCCCCGTTGAGTTTGCTGAGACCCACTCAGCCTCATGGTGAGAATCCCTCCCCAAGCTCAATTCAACTGGGACTTTGCAGCAAAAACAACATGATTAAGACAATACATCAATCCTGATTTGTACCATTGTCTTTTGTGATCGTACAGATGTCATTCATTATTCCGAGAACTCTCTCACTTCCTTTTCATTTACGTATATTTGAGACGTGACGGGGGTAAACGCTCTTGTTAAATTTAAAACCAGGAACACAGAAAAGATTTATTCCATGCGGTATTCTGTAAATATTCGAGTCGCCAAGGACTATTCAAAGTAAAAATTAACAACTTTATTTCCTAAATTAAAACAGAGCATAATTTGTGGGCGGGACGGTGGCACAGTGCGTAGCACTGCTGCCTCAAAATCCCCAGAGACCCGTGTTCAATTCCGGCCTCAGGCGACTCTCTGTGTGGAGTTTGCACATTCTCCCCGTGTCTGCGTGGGTTACCTTTGGGTGCTCCGGTTTTGTCTCACAGTCCAAAACTGTGCAGGTTAGGTGAATTGGCCAATTAAATTGCCCGTAGTGTAAGGTGAAGGGATAAATGTAGGGAAATGGGTCTGGGTGGGTTGCGATTCGGCGGGTCGGTGTGGACTTGTTGGGCCGAAGGGCCTGTTTCCACGCTATAAGTAATCTAATCTAATTAACCTTTATTTACATTTGCGGTCTCTGAGCTATCTTTACCTTCCTTTCTTTAATACTAAGTTGACCAAACGCTCAATTAAGATCGTAATTAAGAAAAAAAAACAATACTGTATCTTAAAACCATAGAGCTTTCGGTTCTAAAAATCTTCCTGCGTCTTTTTTTCCTTCTGGTCAGGAATTCCTGCTTAATTGATCGATAAGGTGCCTTTTCAAAAAAGTAATTTTTTAGGCAGTCTGCTTAAATGCTCGGTCGTGGCAGTTCACCTCCCACTTGTTCAATTTTCCCTGGTCTTATACTCGAGAGCATCGGAATGTGTCATCAGCCCTCAAGATTGTCAATATACTCGATTCCAACTTGATTGAACTTTGATACGTTTCGGGGATAATTTAAACTGATTGGCCGAATTCGAATCTGTTTTTTGTCTTCAAGCAAAAACCCAATCTGGTTTTTCAGCCCAGTGTTACAATGTTGCCTTTCTGAGAACACTTGGTGCTGTATCCGGTCGTCTTCTGCTCTTAACTCTCTGAAAGTACACCCACGTCTTCATAACAATAGCACTCCCAAATCGAAACAGCTCTGGATATTGAGTTTCCAATCTCGGTCACTCTACAGCCATGTCCGTCTATTATCATTGAATCTTATCCATTTACTCAATGTTTGCAGTGAATTCCTTAGTCGGTTTTGAGAATAGAAAACACGATCTGATAGCGTGCGTTTCATTCAGCATTTTAACCCGTTATTTCCTGCTCCATTTTAGCCTTTTTTTCTCATGTTGATCCAGTTATGAAACTATCAGACACCGTCATAATCACAGAATCAGGACTGATGTGTAATGTTTCATGAATCCCCAGTCACGATCCCTGGGTGTATCATGCCCCATTGTCAGGGCAGATCCACCAGTGCTGGGTTCACCGTGGGATGCAATCAAGAAAGGAGTTTCCCTGGAATTCCTCAACTTTGATTCCAGAACCCGGGAAATCTCATGGTAACACGTCAGATATGATCAAGGAAATAGCCTGATGATGGACATCTGTTGACATCCACGCTAGCTTTCAGTAATAACTCAGGTCCCCATAATAGATTAGATTACTTACAGTGTGGAAACAGGCCCTTCGGCCCAACAAGTCCACACCGACCCGCCGAAGCGCAACCCACCCATATCCCTACATTTACCCCTTTAACCTAACACTACGGGCAATTTAGCATGGCCAATTCACCTGACCCGCACATCTTTGTGACTGTGGGAGGAAACCGGAGCACCCGGAGGAAACCCACGCAGACACGGGGAGAATGTGCAAACTCCACACAGTCAGTCGCCTGAGGCAGAAATTGAACCCGGGTCTCTGGCGCTGTGAGGCAGCAGTGCTAACCACTGTGCCACCGTGCCGCCCACAATTATAATGTGGAAAACAAATCGGAGTCAGCACTGTCAGTGTCTCCACAGGCCCAACACTAATCGAGTAGGGCGAGTCTTCCAATACTCAGTAGCCCGACTGTGAGAAGTGATGGGTGAACCAACAAGAGTGAAACATTCTCACCAAACTATTTGTAACAGATGCATCTGTCCCTAAAACGTTCTGTCAGAGCAATACGCAGACTGCCCTGGCGGAGGGAAAGTCTCAGCGTCATATTAAAGATATTGCCAACTGTCTTATGTGGCACTTTCCCCTGCGAAGTCGGACATAATTATAAATGACTGAGCAAATGAAAGCTGGGCATCCAAGAGGCATTGGGAGCCATCAGCAGCTGCGGCATACATAGCCTTCCACTCATCAGAAAATCAGGAGTGGGGGTTCCAATACTTTCCGCATAATTCACAACTATATCTATGCTGAAGCAGGCTACCCAGCCCATCAAGAGATTTAAAATGGAACAGAATGGGGTATTTCAGATATTCGAGGCGGTTCTCAGCAATTAGAGTCCATTTTTTCCCATCTCTCATGCCTGTTACAAAGAAAATGGACAGGAATATTACGCATTCCAAAACTGCTGCACAGGAATACGGGGAGGACTGGCAACTGAGTTGGAAGCAGTGATGAATGAGAGAAATTAGTTTCTTTATCAGGTTAACATAAAGTAAGGACGGCAGTGACACAGTGACCAGTACTATTTGCAATCTCTGCCTATGATTTTTTTTTTCATAAATGGAACAAAACAACTACATTTCTGGATGACACGATGTAGTTAGGAAACTAAGTTATCAAGGATGTAGACAATCGGCAGGTAGAGAATCAGTAAATGCATCAGCAACGGACAACAGTTTGACAGGTGGAATGCAAACTGGATAATGGCGAACCTGTGAATATTTCTTGAAGAATAAAAGTCTGTCCATTACACAAATGGAGACAGAATGCAAGACTTAGCAATATTCAGTGTTCAGTGAATTCTTCTCTCTAACCCGTTCATACATGGGATGTGTTGCTCCATCTCCCTGCTACCTTGCACCTAAGATGTGCACGGATGTTCCCAGTTCCCCCATTGCTGTCAGTACACACGATATGTTGTGATGTGGTTGTTTGGCGATGGGGATCAGCAAGCGGGAGGGTGTTTTGAGCCGTGTACCAAATGGACAACGTTTAACCGTGAGGCCATCCTTTATGGAGACCTAAAGATCAAGAGAATGATGACTGCTTCTGATTGAAGAGGCTGTGGTTGCTGCCAGGGCAGTGAATATTCACAAACATGATGTACTGTGAATGATCACAGTGCATCATACATGGAGTGAGAGAAGAGGATCCAACCACAAGAATAAGAACTGGAGGCATTGTCAGATCAGCTGAAATGATTATTTATATCACATTCTCATTTCACCTTACCGAATCAGCCCAGGCACCATAGGCCAGAGGAATTAAATTTTCAACACAGTGCACTGTGTAGATCAAGATCTGCTCGTTCCAAACCAGCAATCTGCCGAGTGTGGAATTCCCTCCAAATTACAGCAGTATATTGATCCGTAAACAAGGACCAGATATCTATTGGAGCACCGGTTGCTATACTGACCACGGCAGTGAATTTATCTATTAACCTGGAGTGGATATCTGGTCAGCACGAAGAGATTTGGCCTGGTGTGGTCTGGAGACTGAGCCTGGTTTGGTCTGGAGACAAGGCCTAGTGCAGTCTGCTGACTGGGACCAGCGTGGTCTGGACAATGGACCCGTCGTGGAGTGGAGACTTGGGCAAATGTGGTCTGGGGGACAGAACAGGTTCGGTGTGGAGATTCTCCACGGTATGGTCTGGACTCTGAGTCTGGTAATGTATACAGACTGGACGCAGTGCAGTCAAGAGACTGTGCCTGGTGCGGTATGCCGTATGGGCCCAGTGTATTCTGGAGACTGAACCTGGCACATTTTGGAGACTGGGTCCAGTGTAGTCAGTGGAGTCGGTTCTCACGCAGACTGTCGTGACGCGACTTTAAATCATGTATGTTCTTTGATTTTCATTTTTTCTTCAGCTGGAATTTCATTTATTATTCTTTTCATTTTGTACCAAAGACTTACGATATTATACCTAGCTACCTTGCACCTAAGATGTTTCCAGATGTGAAGACACTGCAAAACTCCCACTCCATTCATTGCAGTGCACGTGACAGTGAAGCTAATTCAGTTCAAATGTGAGAGATTCAATGACTTTGATACATTTTCCAAACAAAGCTGCTTCTTGTGCAGAGGCACAGGTCTGCTTGCAGAAGGTGGTATGACATCACTTTAAACTCCAGAAGGAGAGGGAGTTGCAGAGAGAGTGTGATATTGAGGAGGGACGTTCTGATCGTCATGTCAATGGATTCACTCCCAAAACTACAGAGACCCAAATGCTCAGAGATGCAGATGCAGAGATACACACATTAATACGCTGAAGGACACACTGAAACACAAAGACAAACGCACACAAACACGCAACTATGAACATTCAGGGAAATGCAAACATTCGGCCAATCATCCCTGCCTTGCCATTCAATGTGATCACGGCAAGTGGAAGTCTTTGAATAGTCAGTTAATCAGAGTTCAGGGACAGCATGTTCTTCTAAATGTGAAAGGCAATGCTCGCAGTAGTAGGGAACAGTTCATAAATAGGGATTTTGAGGCTCTGGTCAAGAAAATCGAACGAGGTCTACGTCAGGTTTGGGTTTCTGGGATGCAGTGAGTCCTTTGAAGAGCATATAGGTTACAGCAGTGCACTTCCGAGGCAAATCTGGAAGAAAAGCAGGGAACATGAGATCGATTTGATGAACAGTGTTAAAGAGCATCGGAAGGGATTCTTCAAGGATATTAAGGACAAAATAGCAATTAAGAAGAGAATCGGGCCCGTTAAAAACGGAAATCACGTTTGGACCCACAAAGAGATCAACTAGGCTTGTTAGGTTTATTGTCAAATTGTCAACAAGTCATCACACATGATGCAGTCTTAAGGTAAAAAGTACCTCTCCCACCCCGCCCCAGGGACAGAATCCTCTTGCTAAGCAGAAAAATAAAGAAAACAAAGTTAAAATATAAAACATTACAGAGATGCCGAAAAAAAAACGGAAGTAAAAAAACAGAAAGAAGCAGATTTATCTGTTCAGCAACACAGTTTATAAGTGCCTGGCCATGTTGGTTTCACATTCTTCACAAGGAATCTACCTATCCAAATGTGACGCATGACAGCCTGTTCCTGATATATGTTGAGATCCTACAGGGATATATCATGTCTGTACTTACTGTGAAGAAAGACATGGAAGCTCGGGAATTCGGCGCAATAAATCCGTGTCATGATGTTTTGAAAAGAGGTCACATGACAGAGGAGGAAGTGCTGGAGTTTTTGAAATGCATAACCACAGATAAATACCCAGGACCCGTTCCAATCTATAAAAGGTCATTGTGGGATGCTGGGGAAGAAATTGCAGAACCACGAGCTGAGGAATTTCTATTATTCCCAGAGTTCAGAGCAAGTGGCAATAGATCTGAAACATTAGCTCTGATTTCTCGGCATAGATTCTGCCAGCCTGCTGAGCGTTCCAGCAACTTCTAATTTTGTTTGTGATTAATAGCATCCTCAGTTCTTTTACTTTTATTTGTATGATGTACTGCCACCACTCAGGTGCTAGAGGACTGGAAAACAGCTAATGTTTCAACATTAAGTTTACAAAGATTGCAAGGTAAGCTGAGTAATTACAATCATGTGAGTCTGATGTCAGGTTTGGGGAAGTGTTTGCAGGAGATTCTGAGAGACAGGATCATCAGGCATTCTAAAATGCAAGATTGCTTTTGGATAGTCAGTACACGTTTGCATTTGGTTAAACTGATATCACGAACTTGAATAAAATTATTCAAGAGATGACCAATGAGATAAATGACAGTAAAGGAGCAGACGTTGTCAACAACCAACAAGTGTCCAAGTAGTATACTGGTTAATAAGTTTAGATCACAGGGGATCAGGGAGCGCGAGCCAATTACATACAACATTGGCTTGACAGTGGGAGGTATAGGGTGTTCGGATTGAATCATTGATCTGCCTGGAGGCAGGTGATCAGCGGTATACCAGAAGACGTTTTGCTCGGACCAGTGTTGTTTATTAGTTTCAAAAATGATTTGGATGAGAAAACAGGAAAATATAGTAGACCGTTTATAGACGACACTAAAATCGTGGACAATGGATATAGTCATTAAAGAGAATAATGGGATCTTGATCAACTGGGCCAGTCGGCCGAGGAATGATAGATAGAGTCCGAAGCAGAAAAGGTGAGGGGTTGCATTTTGTAAGACAAACCAGGGCAGGATTTACAGTTAACAATAGGGCTCTGGGGAGAGTTGTCAAACACAGACATCCAGCAATGCAGTTCGGTTGCTCCTTCAAAGACAATCGCAGGTAAACAGGGCAGTTTAGAAGGCAATAGATACACTCACCTTCATTGGACAAAGCAATGAGTGATACCAGAATGATAAGGCCACGTTTCGAGTACTGAGTACAATTCCTGTCGACCTACTACCGGTATAATGTTATAAATATTTTAAATGATGTAATTAAGAATGGAAATTTTGAGATATAAGGATACACTGGACAATGCATGATTCCGTTATTGCAACTTTTTTTTTCTTTATTCGGTAAGGAGACCAAAACTGCAAGCAATACTGCACAGAGATCGAGAGAGGTTGTCACTGAGGCCCTGCAAAGCTGCAAGGAGCATAAGACCTTTTACAGACTAATATTTCGAATCAATCAGTTTTCAACCGGTAGTCTGCTGTTCTATATTGTCCCCAAAGTGCACAAAGTAACATCTGCCACATCGCTCTTCACCTGCCAGGCATTTGCCCATTCATTCCATGTCTCAATAACCTTGGAGATTTTTCATGTCTTCAGCCACTCACAATCTGGCATCGTTTAGTGCTGTCAGAATACTTCAGATATTGCATTTGATTCTCGCAACCAAATATTTGATGTATATTAGGAATAACTGGGTCACAAGGCCCTCTTCCTCTGATAGTCCACGAGCCTTCGTCTCTCATAACAGGATCCTTTATTTTGGTGTTTCGGTTCCAAGGTCTCCTTTGTTAGACTTTGTCCGCTCTGACATTTTTTTCTGTTTCTAACTTTCTCCCGCTCTCCTGTCTCTCTGTAACTTACTGACCTTGTAGCTTGGATAGCACCTACAGTGGCAAGTGCCCAACACAGGGATTTTGAACGGTCTCAGGTCGTGGACATTAAGTGCTTTGAACCAGGGCCCAGAGAACGGACATCAATTTGGACCCAATGCGTAGGAGATTGAGTCCCTCCTTACATTTCCAGAGCAAGCACACTACCTGGAATCAGCAGCAGCTACATCGGCGGAGGGGAAATGCGGGAGATTGGGTCCAGGAGAAGATGATGATGCCTGAGGATCGGAGAGTTCGTTTTTGCCTGCATCCTGCGCTGGCAGTGATGAAGCAGATGGTGGAAGGGCGTCATCGAAACGTCGATATGGTGGGCCCAGTGTAAGCGACATGTCTCTGACATTGGAGGGTCAGGCACAGGGGAGATGATGCATTGATGGAGGAGTAATGGTTCAGCGGCAAAGATGGCACTTGTGGATCAGCACGGACGATATTGGGACGGTCCGGTGTCGATGGTGATGAAACTGTTATGGAGGGATGGCGTTGCAGGTGTCATCGATGTGGAGGAGCTGCCTCAGGGCTCATGGAGTTTCCTAACTCTATATCTATTGTTTGTTCCATTTTCTTAAATTATGCAAAACAGCGAGGTTTTGTAAAATCTTGTCAGTGATATTTTCCTGAAAAATACACATGGTAAGAATCTCAAAATCGAAAACTTTGACTCACTGTTTCCTGCCAGCTGTCCTATTCTAAAACTATATCCATAAGTGAGCCCCAATCCGACAAGATTTTATTTCGGACACTCGGCTTCGGGATTTATGAAAATTCTTTCTGAAAATCCCAACAACTTGCACCGGTTGCTTCTCCATAATATATCAGCCTGTAATTTTCTCAAATATAATTCCCATTTCGTAATTCTATGTTGACCTTGTCTCTGTCTAATACTTTCAATCCCAATAATTTCTCCGAAACCATGCATTTACTAATTTCATTCTCTTCCCTTTTCCCACCAGCTTAAAACATAGAACATAGAACATAGATCACAGGACGTTACAACGCAATACAGGGCCTTCGGACTTCGATGTTGCACCGTTCAGTGAACATAATCTGATGCCCATCTATACTACTCAGTTCCATTATGCTCCATATGAATGTCCAATGCCCATTTAAATGCCCTTAACGTCGGCGACTGTACTACTGTTGCAGGCAGGGAACTACCCATAACATCTGTCAAAAACCTCTCACCCCTCAATTGATGCTATGTCCCCTATTTTAGCCATCACCATCCAAGGAAAAGCACTCAATGCCCATCCTACCTAACCCTTAGGGTTGCCAGTTTTCTGGGAAGATCTTTTTAAAATATTGTGCTGGAATGCAGAACTGAAGGCACAATATCTTCGTGGTTCTGCCATTTCCTTGTTCTCCATTCTCTGCTTTCAGACGACAGAAGCTGCACTTGCTTTATATTTCCATTGACATCGACATACTGTTTATAAGGCATTAGAGTTAACTTCTTCAACCATTGTGAATATATTCTCCGGAATCACAGCATATTCTGTCATGAGCTGCTCAACGATTGACCTTGCTCAATCAGAGAAGCATCGACACTGCACCATCAGTAATCCGGCATGATCTACATTCGTCCCATTTTCCATCACGAGACCCGTAGCCAGGAATGTTATGGCACTTGAAGTGCTCATCCAACTAATTCTTAACGGTTGTGAGGTCACGCTTCTCAACTACCCTCTCAGAAAATACATTTCAGATTCCAACAACCTCCGCGTGAAAACAAATTCACAAATCGTCTCCAAATCTCAAAACTTTCACTTTCAAAGTGTGTTCCCTTATTGTTGACCCTCTGCCTAAACAAACAACACCTGCAAATCCACAGTCTCCATGGGATTCGTAATCTTATCTTTCTGAAACACAACCCCCTCTGCCTTACCTACTCCACAGCAGAAAATCAGAACTTATCCAACTTGTCTTCATAGCTGTTAGGCTCCAGCCTAGGGAACACACTGGGCGAATCTCCTCTGCAGCCCCACCCATGCAATCATATTCTTCCTGTAATGTGTCACTTAGAACTGCACACCGTATCCCATCTATGGCCGAAACAAAGATCTGTCTAACTTTTGTAATCTATGTCTCACTAAATGAATCGCTATCACCACGGTCGCTGCTGCCTTCTCAACTCATCTTTTACCCTGCCCAGTTGCATTGTGGCACCTTTGGAGAAGCACCCCTGAACTTCCCAGTTTGCTGCCATTCATTGAGTTCTCCCCTGTCAGGTTCCTTTTACGAAGATACACCACCTCATATTTATCAGGGTTCCATTCCTTCTGCCATTGATCTGCCCATCGTACTATTCCATATATGCCTTGTGATAACGTAAGACCTTCCTCTTCACTGTCAGCCAGTCGGCAAATGTTTGTGGCAAACTGAAACTTAGTGTTCACATTGGCCACACACCGCTCGGACGCCCCCCAACATGTACATCTACATCAGTTATGAATATCACCAATAATAAGGAACATAGCACTGATTCCGGTGGTGGAGGAGGGGACACGGTTCTCCAGTCACACAAACAGCTTTCTACAACCACCCTCTGTCTCTTGCCATGAACTTGAATTTCGATGCAACATGGCAAGTCATTAATGAGTCCTTGCTTATTGTGTTCCACTTCACAAGCGTGTCGAATATCTGGGGATTCTCGTTAATCTTGTCTGCGAGTAGGTTTCCGTTCTTCTCTTCGGCAGTTTCCTCAAAGTGAAGAATTTCCTCTTTATTGCATACGTATCTTGATTTTTTTCCTTGAATAAAGAATAGACAGCGAGAGAAACATTCTATTTACTTCCATCATGTCATATGCTTTGTGACTTTCGTAAGTTTCACTTGTTCTTCGAAACACTATAGGTCACAAGCGAGTATCTTCATCAGATAATCTCGCCATCTGAGGGTCGAACATGAGGAATATTCATGAAAGTTCCTTTGTGGTCAGTATGCATTTTCTGATTTTGGGACATGAAAACTGTACACAATATTCTAGGTACAGTGTCACCAAGACTCGATACAAGTGCTTCATGATATATTTATTTCTACATTTCCATTTCATTCAGTGAAGGCAAACCTAACTTTAACTTTCCATTTACATGTATTTCGCCAAACACCCTTTACCTTTATTGCATTTGCGAACTCACCGTGTAAGATCTAAAACAAAGCCTCCTGAAAATCCAAATATTCCATTTCCACTGTGTCGACACTGTCTATGCTGCAAGAAACAACTTCAATCAATTCTTAATTTTGTCAAGTATGATTTCTCTGCCAGAAAGACAGGCTGATTCTCTCCAACGTTGCCGTTAATTTCTAAATATCTTATAAATCATCCTAAATGATGGATTCCAACACGTTCCACACAGAGACAAGAAAGGCTATGGAATAATTTGCCTGCAACGGTAGTAGATTTGCCGATTTTAAGTACATTTAAGTCGTCATTGGATAAGCATATGGACATACATGGAATAGTGTAGTTTAGATGGGCTTCAGATTGGTTTGACAGGTCGGCTCAACATCGAGGGCCAAAGAGCCTGTACGGCTCTGTAATGTTCGATGTCGATGTCAAGTTCATTGGTCAACAGTTATCCACATTATCTTTTCTTATTTTTGTAAACGTTTGGATCACGTTTAATATCTTCCAGTTATCTGGAGTGGCTTCCAGATTTGCAGGATGTACAGAAAAATAAAACACCATCATCGACAGTGCGATTAATATGTTTATCACCCTTCTTTTCTGATGTTCTGATATGGAGTATACCTGGTCTGTCAAACTTATAAAAGCTCTATCCAGCTGCCTTTTTAAAGTATTACCTTGTTACAAATACGAAATGATTTTGCATCTTTAGTTCCAAAAGTTCTTATGATCGAATGGCATCTCTGGGAGATTTGCTGGATTTTCCTCCATGCAGGCTGATGCAAACCATTTGGTTCGTTTCTCTACGATTTCCCAGTTCTCCACGATATGTTTTCACGTCCCTATTACAAACTTCCACGGTTGATCTTGCTTTTATTTTGCCCTTTTTGAACTATAGACAGTATAATTTATCTGTGTTTGTATTTCCTGTTCGTTTGTAATAATCCTCGCATTTTGATTTCTTCCTGAGTTTCATGAACGTCCTTGAATGGATTTTTTTCAGAATTCTGACGTTTCTACAAAGTCTAGAATACATCTGAAGCCACTTTCTTTGTTTTAATATGATCTTGAGTTTCTGCATTTAACCATCGTTGAATCACCACCTTTTTAATTTGCTGTTTGTATCTTCGAAAAGTATATGTATTTTTCAGACGTTGCAGTATTTAAAAAAGTAATCGTTATTGCTTGTCTATCACTCAATGTTATATTGTACCTTCACTCGAACGAACTAGGGCATCTTGCCTCCAGGGTTCCATGATGTTTGACCGTAATGCTTAAAATGTCCATGCTGCGTAAAATAGAATATTTTCTTGTCAAGTTTTCTCAAAAGCTGATCCAGAGCAAGTTTACTATTCAGTCCTTTTGACCACACAACACCAAATCTGAAAGGCCTGGGATAGAGCTCGATTCACAACACTATCTTCAACCTACCTCATATACACTTATGAAATTTATTTTTCACAACATTAGCAGTCACTTAGTTAAGGCAGTTCAGATGCAACTTGACATCATCCATTAAAATTGCGGAACCCAAGATATGTACATATCAATTTTCTATAACCTAAAATGCACACAGTGTGTGCAACAGTTTGTGATAAGATTTATAATACACCAATGCTGGCTTCTCCATGCTATTTGTAAGCTCCACTGAAACAGATTCTATGGAATCTCAGGAACGTGGTCTGTGGCGTTATACGAGATAGACTTGGACAAAGCATTCGGGGACACTCACCTCGACGCAGAGATAATCTGAAGAAATGCTGAGCAATACTTGGCAAGCAACAGTCAACTTCACAGCATTGTCATGATAAGTCTCACCGTATTCCCTCTGTTCCCTGACAGTCCCTGAATATCCGTCACAGCACCGAACCCCGACGAGAGCAATACACCAAGACTCTCACTAATGCAATGCAATCCTCCAATCTGTCTCTGTCTCTGTCTCTCTCTGTCGCCTGCACTGTAGTCCCCACACTGATCACACTGCATGATTCCAGCACTGCTGACCAACTCCCCCTGAGCACCTCACCATCCAGCCCCTCCCCCACAACGTCTACACCAGCATGAACACGAACAAAATTAAAATGCCAACCTTCATGCCCGTCCCGGCCTTTCTATCATCCATGGAGAAACAGCTTGGAAAAGGACAGTAGGATACTATTTGGGTGGTGGATTCTCCAATATGCGTTCGCTCGCACTTCCCCATCTTCTCCCCGGCAAACCCAATGTGTATTGAACCCTGCGAAAAGCCGGAGACGGCCACAAAGAATCTTATGGAGATTGAGAAGCATCCACGTCCCAACAATAATGTTTTGTGTCGAAACATTTTCACTTGAACCACTCAGTCGGTTCGAATAGTTCTCTCCCTCCTTAAGCAACAAATACCTCATTGCATAATGATGCAGCGACAGAAATACACAGAGACATATGGAAACACCCTAACTTACTGGTACTTACAGTACATTCACGGAGACAGACACGCGCACATGTAGAGGCAGAGAGACATGCATAGTATCAACATACAGTAATCACGAACAAAGATACAAAGCTCAGGCAATGATATAGATGGGCAGATGTGGACACATAATGGACAGACACGTCACCTTATCGACACATACTGCCACACACAAACTCAAACACTTGTGTCTTAAAGACAAGTAGGTCCTTTTTTATTCGTAACAGGACAATGGGTTACAGAGTGAAAGCAAAATTGGCAGGTGAATTGACATTACTAAATTGCCTGTAGTGTTAGGTAAGGGGTAAACGTAGGGGTATGGGTGGGTTTCGCTTCGGCGGGTCGGTGTGGACTTGTTGGGCCGAAGGGCCTGTTTCCACACTGTAATCTATCTAATCTAATCTAATCTAATCTAATCTAATCTAATCTAATCTAATCTAATCTAATCTAATCTAATCTAATCTAATTTAATCTAATCTAATCTAATCTAATCTAATCAAAAGGATGTTTTTTGGAATCATTTAAGCCATTGCTAATCAGACTCGATGGGCCGACTGTCCTAATTTTGTTTCTATTTTACGCTTGTGTGGTGTCATGCTGTCTTGTATTTTCTTTGCAAGACACGAGTTGAGGCTGGGTTTGATACATCTTTGATTAGAAAGAGAATGGTAACAGGCTAGGAAAGTTTGAACAGTATACATCTATTCATAATTATTGTGCTCTTATGTTTCAAAACAGGCGGTGATTCGATGTTAGATTAACAAAATTTTTAAAATGACGTCTTTTGGATCTTTCTGGTTATGTTATTTGTAATGTCCTCCTCATCAAGGAGCAGTGAAGGTTCGGTTAATAAAGGCATTCATGGCTGAGCTCGACCGATCATTTCTGGGCAGGAGAGTTGATATTTATTAAGTTCAGACTGGAGAGGCATGGTCAGACATAAGCGGATGGTGAGACAACCTTCGGATGGTCAGACACAGTCGGATGGTCAGACGCAATCGAATGGTCAGACAAAATCGGATGGGCAGACAAGTCGGATGGTCAGACGCAATATGATCGTGACACACAACTGAACGGTCGGACACACTGGGATCAGCCATGCACATTCTGAATGGTACAGCCTAATTGGCAACTGTTGCCCCAACACCGTGTATTTCTCTCCCTGTGCACTCCTCGAGGTCGCGACCGAAGTAGATGACGAACCCATTCACACAGACAGGATTGTTACAATGAGACATGAGGAGACCATTCTGCCCATTGAACGACTTTCGCAGGACTTGGGAATGAAGTTGCTTACCTCGTTGAGTCCATTACACAGCCCGAAAGGAGCTCATTCAACGCGGCTGTGTTGCTGAAAAGGACGCTGTCAATAACAGGAAACAGAGAGTACTGAGTCTGCAATTTTGACTTTGACATGGAAGGTTAGTGAGCGAACCTGTAGCAGAAATGACATACGTGAGTGGCCTATTTTGGCAGTACGGATACAACAATGGTGAACAAATGAAATGGAGAGGGTTTGCAGACCTCTGTGACAAAGATGGTTTCCGTGTCACTGGTTCATGTAGCATGTGAAGGCGCTCTTCAGATGCAGCATGTGATTTGGAAGGAAAGTGAAATGATGCTGTTTCATGCAAAGGTTAACAGGTTCAATCCTCGGAATGTTTCATTGCATGTGCACAGGGAGAAACTGAGGACTGCAGATGCTGGAGATCAGAGTCGAAACGTATGGCCCTGGAAAAAAAAAAGTTGCATCCGAGGAGCAGGACAGTCGACTTTCCAGCATAGGCACTTCATCAGGAAACTGACAAAAAACGTTCACCTCTCTGCTCCTCAGATGCTGCCTGACATTCTGTGCTTTTTTCAGGAGCACACGTTTCGACTCTGCACTCGTACAAGGCACTGTGTGCAGTTATGATCCCCTAAAATAAAGATAAAGGGGAAAAAAAACCTTTGGTTTGTAAGATTTCCAAAGCTGTTTGGCTTTACTAGAATGAAAGCTTTTTGATATGAAAAGGAATCAGTTTGGGTTTTAGGAAAGAAATGAACGACCCACGAATTTGAGAAAAGTATATTAGATGGATAAAAAATTTCTCTTGTCAGGGAGACTAAAACTAGTGAATTATTTTCTGAATTGTACGTATTAATTTTACGCAGATATTATGAAAACATCAAACGATTTTGAAACAAAAAACCGTGCATTATAAACATCTCATCAAATTTTGAAGCGGATTTTTAAAATCACGAATGAAAGTTGCTTGGTATGAAAACAGCAATGCAGCACCTGCATATAGTCAATAATCATACACTCCATAGAATGTTCATGAAGCGTGGGCATGGTCCAGTTCAGTGTTCAGTTGACGTCGTTATATGTTTCAACACAGAGAGAGGAACAGCAGCCTAGTGCTCCCTAACTCTTACTTTGTTCCAGCTGACAGCAAACTTTGATAGCAGAAAATTCCTGAATCATGTTTACCACTTGTGGAGGATTCCTGATGAGGATTCATTGGAATCTGCCCACTGCTGGAGCAAAGGGAATACAGCCAAATCCCACCGTTCTAGGAAAAATTCCCATAATCAGCAGCTGATGTGAGTAGAAGAACCCAGAGGGCAGAATAACCAGTTGGGGCTTTCTGCCATGATTCCATTTGTTATGAATTAAAGTATTATGAAACTCTGAAAGGCTTTCATTTTTCTGAAGGTGTGTGTGTGTGTGTGTGTGTGTGTGTGTGTGTGTGTGTGTGTGTGTGTGTGTGTGTGTGTGTGTGTGTGTGTGTGTGTGTGTGTGTGTGTGTGTGTGTGTGTGTGTGTGTGTGTGTGTGTGTGTGTGTGTGTGTGTGTGTGTGTGTGTGTGTCTGCATGTGACTTACGGATTACAAGAAAATGACCCAAACTGGACCTATATCATTCACCTTATGACTAGACTTTGAATTTTAATGTTGCCAGTGAAGGACTGGGGCTGCAAAAGCGACCGGTGGACCTGCAGCATGGATCAGAACACATCCAAGAAATTCGGAAAGGGCATACAAGTGGGAATTCCCTCCCCAGAAGGGACTAATCTTAATCACATGGAAAAAATAAATAACGCCAGTTAATCGCTTCTAATTCAATATGGTTTTACTATAATTCAAAATAACTTTTAACATTTAGGCGTTCTAAACGGCATATATATTCGGGTTTCTGAGAGAAGAGATTTTCGAGATGGTACATCGATTGAGTGTAATCATTCAAACTGTTATGGACATTGGCGCGATGCTAGATGATTGTCATAACTCAAGCATGCTTCTGTGTTCCGATAGGTTTTTATTTTCTGTAAGTGCTGATCTGTCATTACCTATCTCTGTGCCTGACTCTCTGTCCCTTTTTTATGTCTGACTCTCTGCCCCTCTTGTCTATCTCTGTTTCTCATTCCCTCTCCCTCAGTATGACTCTCTCTCTCCCCCTTCTTCTCCCTCTGTCTCACTCTCACTCTGTCTCCCTCTGTCTGACTCTGTCTCCTCCCTCCCCAATCTCTCTCTTCCTCCCTCTTGCAGACTCTCACTCTCTCTTCCTCCATCTGACTCTGTCCCTCCCAGTTTCTTTTCTGTCTGACAGTCCCTACCCCACCTTCTGTCTGACTCTCTGTGTAGCTCTCTCACCCTCTCGGTCTGAATCTCCCTCTCCTTCTCTCTCTCTCTGAATTTCTTTTACTCCATCTCCCACTCTCAGACTACCTCTATCTCAGTCTCCTAGTCTGTCCTTCTCCCCAATTTCTGTCCCTCCCTCTGTCACACTCTCGCTGCCTCTTGATCTGTGTGACTCTCTCTCTTCACCAGTTTTTCTGCCTGACTCCCTTTTCCCATCTGAATTTCCCTCTCTCCTTTACCCTCTTTCTGACAAGCTCTCTCAATCTCACCACATCTCCTTCTATCTGTCTCTGTATCCCTGTCCCTCTCCCTCTGACTGTTTCTCTCCTAATTGCCGTCTCCCTCAGTCCAAGTCTTTCATTCTTTCGCCCCTCTCTCTTTGTCTGCGTCTTCCTCCCCGTCCGCCTACTCTGTCTGAATGTCTCTCACCCTCTCATTGTATCTGACTCTCTCTCCTCCGTTCATTCTGTCGAATTCTGTCTCTTCCCGACTACCACTGCCTGAGTCTCACTCGATCAATCTCCCTTCTCCACTGACTGACGCTCACTCTCCACTCCCTCTGCCTATCTGACTCTCTCTCTCTCTATCCGTCTCCCATTGTCTGACACTCTCCCTCCATTACTCTGACTCTGACTCACTCTTGCTCCCTCTCTTCTTTGTCTTCCTCTCTGTCCCTCCCTCTCACTCCTTCTGTCTGACTCTCTCTTTCCCTATCAATCTATCTGACCTTCCCTGTCTCCCCTTCCCGATTTAACTCATTCGCTCCCTCTCCCTCTGTCGAACTGTGTCACACGCTGTCCCCCCTTTATCTGAATCTCTCTCTGTCTCTCTATTCTCTCTGAAACTCTTTCTCTCCATTCTCCCTCTGGCGGACTCATTCTCTCTCACCTTCTCCCCTTTCCTCTGTCCGAATCGCTCTCACTCCCCTCTCCCTCTGTCTAACACTTTGTCTCCCTCTTTCTCTGACTCACACACCCATTCCATCTGTCTGACTTTCTTTTCCCTCCCTCTCTCTGACTTTCCCTCTCCCCCTCGCCCTCTGTCTGGCTCACCTCCTCCCTCTCCCTGTGTCTACCTTTGCCACTCTCCCCGTCTTTATGTCTATCTGAAACTCTCTCTCTCCCTGTCTACCTCTCTCTGGCACTCCCTCAACCCTCACAATCTGGTGGACTCATTCTGTCTCTTGCCCTCTTTCCCTCTGTCTGAATCAGTCTCTCCACAATCCCTCTTTCTGACTTCCACTCCACGTCTGAATCTCACTTCCTCGACGTCTGTCTGATTTTCTCCCCCACTCTCCCTTTACATCTGTCCAAATCAATCTCTCCCACTCCCTCTCCCTCTGTCCCACTCTCTCCTCCTCCTCACTCTGTCTAATGCACTGTTGGTTTCTCGTTCCCTCTTTCTAACTCTCTCTAACTCACACTCTACGTCTCACTGGCTCTCTCTTGCTCGGTCTTGCTGACTCTTTCTTTCGCACTCTCTCACTCTGTCTCACAAGCTCTCTCCCTCACTCTGCTTCTATGTCTGAAAATCTCTCTCTCTGTCTCCTTCTCCCTCTGTCTCACGTTTCCTCTCTCCCTCTCCATCTGTCTGACCTTTCCTCCCCCCTCCCTCCATGTGGCTTACTCTCTTACTCTACTGCTGTCTGATTTCGTCGCTTCCCATCTGTCTCGATCTGAATCGCTCTCTCTCCCGCTCTACCTTTGTCAGATTCTCTCTCTTGCCCGGTCCCCGTGCTGGACTCTCTCTCTCTTTTCTCTCTCTCTCTCCCCCGCCCGTATCTCTCTCTCTCTTTCCTCTATCTAACTCTCCCTCTTTCTCACCCCCTTTGACAGTCTCTGTCCATCCCTTACCCTCTGTCTGACTCTCCCTCTCCCGCACCCTTCTGTCTGACTCTCGCTCCCTCTTCGTCTGTCAGACGCTCTCTCTCTCTCTCTCTCTCTTTGGCTGACTCTCCCCCAACCCCGTCTGACTCTCAATTCCCCTCCGTCTGTCTGACTGTCTCTCTCCTTCTCCAAGTGGCTGACTCTTTGTGTCTCACCTTCTCTGTCTTTCCGAATATCTCTCTCTCTCTCACACACACCCACCCTGACTGTGTCGCTCTCACTCAGCCTCTGTCTGACTCTGTCATTCCCTCTTGGGGACTCTCTGTCTCTCTTTTGCTCCCTCTCCCCCGTCTGAAAATATCTCTCACCCTCTCCCTCTCTCTGACTTTGCCTCTCTCTCCCCCCGCGTCTTTCTCTCTTTCTCTCTCTGTCTGAGTTTATCACTCACTGTCTCTCTCTCCCTGTAACTGTACCTCTGCTTTACCACTCTCTGACTCCCTCCCTCTTCGCCTCTCGCTCGTTCCGAATCTTTATCTCTCTCTTCCCTCTGCCTGGCTCTAACTCTCCTTACCTCTCACTCTCTCCAAATTTATCTCGATCTGTTGGTCTCTCCCTCTCTGTTTGTCTGATTCTCTCGCACTCCCGTTCCCTGTCACTGAAATAGAACATAGAACATAGAACAGTACAGCACAGAAAAGGCCATTCAGCCCACGATGCTGTGCCGACCATTGGTCCTCATGTAAGGTATACCTGATGTACGAACCTTAAAATTTCTGTGACCATATGCATGTGCAGCAGTCTCTTAAATATCCCAATGACCACGCTTCCACAACTGCTGCTGGCAAGGCATTCCATGCGCTCACAACTCTCTGCGTAAAGAACCCGCCTCTGACATCCCCTCTATACTTTCCGCCAAACAGCTTAAAACTATGGTCCCTCGTGTTAACAATTTCTGCCATGGGAAAAGGTCTGGGGCTATCGACTATATCTAAACCTCTCATTATCTTATACACCTCAATTAGGTCCACTCTCTTCCTTCATTTTTTCCAATGACAGAATACTGAGCTCAGCCCAAATCTCCTAAAAAGAATAAGCTCTCCATTCCAGGCAGCATCCTGGTAAACCTCCTCTGAACCCTCTCGAAAGCATCCACATCTTTCCTATAATAGGGCGACCAGAACTGGACACAGTATTCCAAGTGGGGTCTAACCAAAGTTTTATAGAGGTACAACAAGATCTCTCAGCTCTTAAACTCAACCCCCTGTTAATGAAAACTAAAACACCACATGCTTTCTTAACAACCTTCTCCACCTGGGTGGCAATTTTAAGGGATCTACGTACCTGCACACCAAGATCCAGCTGTTCCTCCACACTGCCAGAAATCCTGTCTTTAATCCTGTACTCAACTTTAAAGTTCGACCTTCCAAAATGCATCGCTTCGCATCTATCAAGGTTGAACGCCATCTGCCACCTCTCAGCACATCTCTGCATCCTGTCAATGTCACCCTGCAGCCTACAACAGTTCTTTATACTGTCAACGACACCTCCAACCTGTGTGTCGTCTGCAAACCGGCTGACCCATCCTTTAATCCCCTCATCCAAGTCATTAATAAACATTACAAAGAGTAGAGGCCCAAGAACAGAGCCCTGTGGAACACCACTCACCAATGGCTGCCAGGCAGAATACTTTCCTTCCATTACCACTCGCTGTTTTCTCTCGACCAGGCAATTCCATATCCAGGCAGCTAAATTTCCCTGTATCCCATTCCTTCTGATCTTGTGAACAAGACTACCATAGGGAACTTTATCAAATGCTTGCTGAAGCCCGTATATACTATAGCCACCGTTCGACCCTCATCAACTTGTCTAGTAACATCGTCAAAGAACTCAATAAGATTTGTGAGGCATGACCTGCCCTTCACAAGCCACGCTGACTGTATTTAATCAAGCCATATGCTCTTCCAGCTGTCCATAAATCCGATCCCTCAGTTTCCTTTCTCACACCTTGCAGATGACAGGTGTGAGACTGATTGGTCTGTAATTGCTAGGGATTTCCCTATTTCCTTTCTTGATTAGAGGAATAACATTTGCCTCCCTCCAATCTTTAGGGACGGCTCCGGTGGAGAGCGAGGATGCAAAGATCTTCATAAGCGGTGAAGCAATCACATTTCTCACTTTCCAAAGCAGCCGAGGTCAAATCTGCTCTGGCCCTGGAGACCTGACAAACTTAATGTTTGTCAAGATTTTCAGCACATCAGATTCCTCAATCCCATCCGTTCCAGCATACTTACCTGTTCCTCAATGGCTTCATTCACTACAAGGTACTTTTCTTTCGTAAAAACAGAAGCAATAAAACTCACTAAGGGCTTCCCCTACCTCCTCAGACTATACACAAGCTGAAAATATGTTGCTGGAACAGTGCAGCAGGTCAGGCAGCATCCAGGGAACAGGAGAATCGACGTTTCGGGCATAAGCCCTTCTTCAGGAATGCGGAAAGTGTGTCCAGCAAGCTAAGATAAAAGTTAGGGAGGAGGGACTTGGTGGAGGGGCATTGGAAATGCGATAGGTGGAAAGAGGTCAAGGTGAGGGTGATAGGTCAGACTGGGGTGGGGCGGAGAGGTCAGAAAGAAGATTTCAGGTTAGGAAGGCGGTGCTAAGTTCGATGGATTTGACTGAGACAAGGTGGGGGAGGGGAAATGAGGAAACTCGTGAAATCCGACTTCATCCCTTGTGGTTGGAGGGTTCCTAGGCGGAAGATGAGGCGCTCTTCCTCCAACCGTCGGGTTGTTGTGGTCTGGCGATGGAGGAGTCCAAAGACCTGCATATCCTTGATGGAGTGGGAGGGGGAGTTGAAGTGTTGAACCACGGGGTGGTTGGGTTGGTTGGTCCGGGTGTCCCAGAGGTGTTCTCTGAAACGTTCCGCAAGTAGGCGGCCTGTCTCCCCAATATAGAGTAGGCCACATCGGGTGCAGAGGATGCAATAGATGATGTGTGTGGGGAGACAGGCCGCCTACTTGCGGGTGGTTACTTTCATAGTTGAGGACTTGGTCTGTGTGTGTGGCTTTCCTGTATACCCTTGTAGTGAATTCTCCGTTCAGTGTTCTCTGTTCCATCACCTCAACACACACAAACGAAGCTGCATCAGGACACTATTCAAAAGGGCCACAGCACACTGCAGTACACCAGGACTGCAAAAAGAATAAGAGGAACACCTACACAAGGTATTCGCCAAAAACGGATACCCGCGCAACTTCATCAACAGATGCCTAAGAGAAAGACCTGGGAACGAGGACATACCACAACCAAAAGGACTAGCCACACTAACATACATCAGGAGCATCTCAGAACTGACAGCCAGACGACTGCGACCCCTAGGACTCATAACGGCACACAAACCAACAGTCACGCTCAGACAACAACTCACCAGAACGAAGGACCCGATACCCAACATGAGCAAAACTAATGTAGTGTACAAAATACCATGCAAGGACTGCACAAAACACTATATAGGACAAACAGGAAGACAGCTGTTTCTTCATCCGCATACATGAACATCAACTAGCCACGAAACGACACGACCAGCTATCCTTAGTAGCCACACACGCAGACAACAAGCAACATGAATTCGACTGGGACAACACTACTATCATAGGGCAAGCCAGACAGAGAACAGCCAGGGAATTCCTAGAGGCATGGCATTCATCCACAAACTCCATCAACAAACACATCGACCTGGACCCAATATACCAACCACTACAGCGGACAGCTGAAACTGACAACCGGAAGCGGCAGGGACAGACCACTATAAACACCGGAGGTAACATCAAAGAAGCGCTTCGCAGGAGGCTCCCAAGCACTGATGATGTCGCCTAGCCAGGGGACGAAACGTTTGCAACAAAAACTTCCAGCTCGGCGAACACAACCACAACAACGAGTACCCGAGCTACAAATCTTCGCACAAACTTTACTCTCTCTCTCTTCCTCTATTTGACTACCTACCCCTCCATCTCCTTTTACATGTCTCTCCCGATGTCGGACTGTAACTCTCTCGCCCTGTGACTGACTCCCTCTATCTTTATGACTGATTATCTCACTCTCTCCCTCTGTCACTGTCCCTCTCCCTTTGTGTGACTATTTTACCCTCTGTCTGTTTTTCACCTCTCTCCATGTGTCTGACTCCATCTCCCGCCCCTCTGTCTCACGCTGTCCCCCTTCTCTTTCTGTGTCTCTGTCTCTCTCTTCCTCTCCTTCGTTCTGCCGAACACTGTCCCACTCCCTCTCCATTTGTCTGCCTCTCGCTGTCTGACCCTCTGTTTCTCCAACTCTCACTTTTCCTCTGGCTTACTCTATCTGACTCTCCCAATTTCCCTTCTCAATGTCTGATTTTTTTTTTCTCTCTCTCTCTCTCTTTCTCTCTCTCTTTCTGTCTCCCTCTCTCGGTTTGCGTCTATCTGGCTGACTTTCACTCTCTCACACATCCTGACCAAACATATGGCACTCTCTCCTTCTCCGTGTGCCTGAATCTCTCTCTCTCTTCCTCCCGCACCTGTCGGTCCAATACTCTTACTTCCTCTGTTGCTCTCTACCCCACATTCTCCCTCTGTCTCTCTCCCTCTGCGTCTGTATCTCTTTCCCTCTCCATCTGACCAACTGTCTCTATCCTCTCCCTCTCCTGCTTTGTGACTCTCTCCATTACTCTCCTTATGTCTGACACTCTCTCTACCACTCTCCCTCTGTCTAAATCTGTCTCCCCGTCTGAACCTTTCTTTCCCGCTCTTTCGGTCTGGCTCTCTCTCCATCTCCATCTATCTGAGTCTGTTTCTTCGACTATTTGCCTGTCTGTCTCTCTGTCTGTCTGTCTGTCTCTCTCTCCTACACTCCCATTGTCTGACATTCTATCTCTCCCTGTCTCTGTCTGACTCTATGCTCTCTCCCTCTCCTTCAGTCAGAATATCTCGCTCTTTCTCCCTCCCACTGTCTGACTGTCTCTCACCCACTCCCTCTGATAGATTCTCTTTCCATCTTTCTGTCTCACAAGTGCGTCTGTCACTCCCTCCACCTCCTTCTCACGCTCTCTCCCTGGCCGTGTCTGAATTTCTCTGTCCCTTCTTCTCTTTCCCTCTGCCTGACTCTCTCTTTTCCTCCCTCATCATCTTCTGGATTCTGTCACTGTCGCTCTCCCTCTGTCTGGCTCTCTCCCTCGACGTCCCACTGACTGACTCTCTCTCTCTGTCTCACTCTATCTCTCATCCTCTGCGGCTGCCTGACTTTCTGTCTGACTCTCTGACTCTGCCTTTCACAATCCATCTGTCTGACTCTCTCTCTCTCCTTCTCAATCTGTCTCAAATTCTCTCTCTCCCGACCCCTCTTTTTTCCCTCCCTCAGACTCTCTCTCTCACAGACTCACTCTCTCTACCCGTCTCTCTGACTCTCTCCGCCTCCATATCTCTCTCCCACTGTCTGACTCTCGTTCTCCCTCTGCCAGACACTTTCACTCTCCCCCTACTTCTCTCTGAATATTTGTCTTTACCTCCCTCTCCGTCTGATTCTCACTCCCTCCATTTCTCACGGTCTGACTGTCTTCTCTCTCTCCCTATCCTTCTGTCAGAATGTCTCGTTCGCTCTCTCCCATTGTCTGACTGTGTCTCACCCTCTCCCTCTGCCCGAATTTCTCTCTCGCTCTCCATGTCGGACATTCTGTCTGTCACTCTCTCCACCACTCTTCATTCCCTCTCCCTCGTCCTGTCTGAAAATGTCTGTCCCTCCTTCCTTCTCCCTCAGCCTGATTCTGTCACTCTCCCTCTCCCACTGTCTGGCTCCCTCTCTCTCCCTCTCTCAGTCTGAAATTCTCTCACCCTCTCTCTCTGACACTTTATCTCCGTCTTCCTCTTTCCGAATCTCTCGCTCTCCCCCTCCTTCTGTCTGACTCTCTCTCACTCCTCTCCCTGTGTCTGACCCTCGCTCTCCCCCTGTCTGACTCTTCTCTCTCCTCCGTTTCCTGTCTCCATCTCTCTGTCCCTCCTTCCTGACTCTCTGTCTGAAAGCTTCGCTCCCCTCCTTCTGTGCGACTCTCTCTCTCCCTATCCCTCTGTCCGATTCTGTCTTGCCCTATCTCTCTGTCTGACTCGCTCTTACTCTACCTCTACCTCAGTCTATCTCTCTATATCACTCCCTTTGCCTGACCCTCACTCACTCTCCCTCTGTCTTCGTCGTTTTTTTCTGTCTGTCACTCTCGCTCCCTCTCCCGATATCTGACACTCTCTATCTTTCTCCGTATGCATGGGTCTCTCTCACTCTCCCTCTACATCACTCCGATACTCTCTCTCCTTTCTCTGTCTCTTTCTACACCCATCTCTCTCTGTGTATGATTTCTGCTCTCCCTCTGTCTGTCTCTGTCTGCCTCCCTTTCCCTCTGAATGACTCTCTCTCTTCCTTTCCCGCTGCCTGGAACTCTCTCTCTCTCTCAATCTATGTGACACTTTCGCTTTCTCCAGCGGTCTGACTCTGTCTCTCCCACCTGTCTGAAACTCTCTATCTCTCCCTCTGCCTGAATCTCTCTCTCTCTCTCTTTCCCTCCCTCTCCCTCCCTCTCACTGCTCTCAGTGCTCTCACTGTCTGACTCTTCCGCTTTCCCATTCGGACTCCACCTCTCTTACTCGCTGTCTCCCTCTCCCAAAGTCTGACTGTCTCTCTCTCGCTTTCTCCATCATATTCTCTATGGAATTCTTTCGTGCTCTGACTCTCTCTCTCCTTCTCCCTCTGCCTGACTTTGCAACTGTCACTCTCCCTCTCTTTGAAAATTTCTCTCTCCCTGTATCTGACTGTCTCGCTCCGACACTCTGTGTCCATCACCTCTGTCTGAAAATCTTTCCCTCTACCTCTGCCTGACTCTGTCACTTAATCTGTCACCCACACATTGTGTCTGACAGTTTCTCTGTAACTCTCTATCCGTTCGACTCACTGTCTCTCTTCCTGTCTTCTCACTCCCTCTCCCTCTCTTTGACTCTTCCCTCTCTCTTCTACTCCCTCTGCCAGATTTTCTCTCTCTCTCTACCTCCCTCTTGTTGACTCTCTCTATCCCTCCTCCCCATTAGTCTATCTCTCACTTCCTCTTCCTCTGCCTGGCACATCCTCCCTCTCCCACTCTCTGACCCTCACTCTCTGTCTCCCTCTTCCCCCCCGGTTAACGCTCTCTTCCTCTGTCTCTCTCTCACCTACACGCCACCTGACTCGCTGTCTCTCCCTGAATCTGAGTCTCTCTCTCACTCTCTCCCCTTGTCCCACTGTCTGACTCACTCTCTTTCCCTGTCCCTTTCCAACATTCTGTGTCTGACTTTCCTCTCCATCAGTTTGTCTGTCTGGTTTACTTTCCTCTCCCTCTATTTGTCTGTCTGCCTGACTCTCTCCCCCTACCCTATGTCGGTCTCTATCTTCTTCCTCTCCGTCTGCCTAGCTCTCTCACTCGCTCTGCCTCTGCCTGACTTTCACTCTCTTTGTCTCCCCATCTGACACTTTCTCTCCCTCTGTCTGTCACTCGTTCTCTCTCTTCCTCGCCCGCTGTTCACCTCTCTCTCTTGCTCTCCACCAGAGTGTCTCTTGCTCTCTGTGTCTGCCCCTCTCTCTCCTTCTCCCATTGTCTGACTCTCTCACTCTCCCTCTCCCAATCCATTTGTCTGATGTTCTCTATCCTTCTCCTTCTGTCCCACGCTGTCTCTTTCGTTCACTCTATCTGCAACTCGTCCTCCCTCTCTCCCTCTTTTGACTCTCTCTCTGTGTCTCTCACTCTTCACTCTCAACCAGCTCTGTCTGACTCTCTGTCTCTCCCTCTCACTTTATTCGATTCTGTCTCTCTCTCTCTCTTTCTCTCTCTCCAACCCCTCCCCCACTTTTGTTTGGCTCTCTCTCTCTCTCTCTCCCCGCCTCCTGTGAGAGTATCTGTCCTCCAACCTCTCCCATTGTCTAACTCACACGCCCTCTCCCTCTGTCTGACCCTCTATCCGTGCCCCTCCCTCTGTCCGACACTCTGCCGTCTTTCTCTCTCCACCTGTCTGATTCTATCTCTCCCTCTACCTTTGCTCGACTCTATCAATCCATCATCCTCTGTCTGACTCGCTCTCTACCTCATCCTCTGCCTGACCCTTTCCATCTCGCTGTCTACCTGTCTGTAAATCTCTTCCTCTTCCTCCTTTTCCAGCTGCCTGACACTTTATCTCCCTCCCCTTCCCTCTGTCTGATTGTCACGCTCCCTCTCCCACTTTCTGACTCTCTCTGTTGGACCCATCCTACTGTCTGACTCTCTCTCCCAGTTTCCATCTGCCTGACTCCCTCTTCCTCACCCTCGGTCCTTTTGTCTCTCTCGAACCCCTCCCTCTGTCTGACAATCACTCCCCCTCCCTCCCCTCTTTCTGATTCTCACTACCTCTTGATTTTGACTCGTTTTAACTCTCTCATTCTCCCTCCATCTCTTTCTCTCTCTCTCTCTCTCTCTCACCCCCTCTGCCTGACTATCTGTCTTTCCATCTCTCTTTATTTGACCCCTTCGCTCCTTCCCTCCATCTGTCTGGCTTTTTCTCTCGATCTCATCCCATCCCTCTGTGTGACACTCTCGAACGCTCTCCCTCTCCCATTGCTTGACTCGCTCTCTTTTATTCTACCTCTGTCTGACTTTCTGTCTCTCATTCACTCTCCCTCTGCCTGACCATGTCTCTTTATTTCCCTCCTGCTCCATCTGAGTTCTCTGCTGTCTTTCCCTCTCCTTCTATCAGAATCTCTCCCCGCTACTGACTGTCTCACTACATCTGTCTGAAACTCTCTTTCGACCTCTCTGTGACTCCCCCTGCCTGTCCATTTGTCGGACTGTTTCTCCCTCTCTCCCGCTCTCCATTTGTCTGACTGTCTCTTCCTCTCCCTCGGTCTGATTCTCTATCTCTCACCCCTCCCTCTGTCTGACTCTCGCTCTTCCTTCCTCTCCCTCTATTTGCCGCGCACTCCTCGCTCTTTCTTACTTTTCCATTCTCTCTCACTCTCCCTCTACCTCTCACCTCTCTGTCCGACTCTCCGTCTCTCCTTCTCCCTTTATCTAACTCTGTCCCTCTCTCCTCCTCTACCGCTGTCTAGATCTATTCTGTCTCACACCGTTCCCTCTGCCTGACCGTGTATTCCTCTGCCTCTCCCTCTGCCAAACTGTCTGTCTCTCTTCCTCCACCTCTCTCTCTGTCTCTCCATCGGTCTCCATTTGCCTGACAATCCCACGCTCTTTCCCTCATCCCCTATTTGACACTCTGCTATCTCTCCCTATCCTTCTGCCAGCATCTCTGTCTACATCCCGACTAATTTTGACTCCCTCTCCCTCTGCCTGACTCTCGCTGTCCCTCATTCTGTATATGACTCTGTCTCTCACTATCCCTCTGCCTGACCCTTTCCCTCACTCTGTATCCCTGCCTCTCTCCCTGTCTCTCTCCCTCCATCTCCATCTGTCTGACACTCTCTCTCGTTTCCCCGTCCCTCATGAAGGCAAAGTTACACACCCTTTTCCTCTCTCTAAATCTCCCTTTTACTCTCCATATGTCTGACTGTCTCCCTCCTTCGCCTTCTGACCGACTCTCTCTTCCTCTACCTGAAAGTCCCGCTTTCGCTGTCCGTGACACTCTCTCTCTCTTCCTATCACTCCGCCGGACTGTTCCTTCCTCTCTCGTACTCTCCATCTATATGACTCTCTCACTCTTCCTCCCGCTCTGTCCGATTCTCTTTTTCTAACCCCGCCCTCTATATGACTCTCTCTAACCTTCTCGCGCTTCATTTATCTGATTCTCTCTATCTCCCTCTCCCTCTGACCGACTCTCTCTCTCTATAAAAGGCTCTGTCCTTTTCTCCATTTCCGTCTGTCTGACCTTTTCTACTCCCACTCCCTCTGTCTGAAACTGTCCATCCTTCTCTCCCTTTGTCTGACCCTATTTCAACCGGCCTGTCTGATTCTCACACTCCCACTCCATTCTGTCTGAAACTCTCTCTCTCCCGCTGCCTCGGTCTGACTCTCTCTCTCTCTCTCTCTCTCTCTCTCTCTTTCCGCCTGCCTCTACCTGGCCCTGTCTCTCCTCCATGCTCTGCGTGACTCTCCCTCCCTCTCCCTTTGCCTCTGTCTGACACTTCCTCGCTCCATCTCCACATGTGTCTGTCTCGCTTCCCTTCTTTTCTACTCTCTCTTTCTCTCTCCGTCTCCCAATATCTGCCTCATTCTTCCTCTCCCTCTGCCCGCCTCTGTATCTCCCTCTGTCCCTCTTTCTCTGTCTGAGTCTCTTTCTCTCTCTCTCTCCCCTTCTCTCTGCGTAACTCTCTCCCTCTCCCTCTCCCTCTTCGTGACTCGCCCCCTCTCTTCCTCTAACCCTGTCTGACTCTCTGTGACTTTCGGTCGCCTTCCCTTTGCCTGACGCTCTCTCTCATTCCCTCGTTCTCAGTTTGACTTTCTGTTGACTCTCCCTCTCCTGTCAGAATCTCGCTCTCTCTCCCAACTGATTCTCTCTCTCGTTCACTCCCTTTGCCCAACTATCGCTCTCCATCTCTCTCTTACTAACGCTCTTCCTCCCTTCCTCTGCCTCTCTCCCTCGCTGCCTCTCACTCCATCTGTGTGAAACTCTCTCTCCTTTCACATTTGTCTGAGTCTGTGACACTCCCCCTCCGTCTATTTAATTCTGTCATCCTTTTACTCTCTGTGTCTGACTCTCTCTCGCTCCCTCGTACTCTGTTCGACTCTCTCTGTCTCTCCTCCTCTGTCTGAAAATCTCTCCAGACCTCTGTGACTCTCTCTCTCGCTGTCCTCTGCCAAATTATTTTTCCCTCTCGAGAACTCTACATCTGTCTGTCTGTCTCTCTCGTCCTCACCCTCTGTCCGATTATCTCTCCACCCACTCCCCCTATCTGACACTCTCTATCCTTCTCAATCCTCATCCAGCTGATTATCTCTACCTGCGTCTCCCTGTACATGACTCTCTCTCTCTCAGTGTCTTCCTTTGTTTGACTCTCCCCCCCCCGCACTGTCTGACTCTCCCTTCAGTTTGATTCTCTATCGTCCTCTCCCTCTGTCTGAAGCTGTCTCACCCGACCCCACCCCCCACCCCCACCCCAAGCCAGATTCTCTCTCTCTGCACCTCTGTCTATCTGGCTTTCCCTCTCTCCCTTGCTCTGTCTGACTCTTTCTGCATCTCCCTCTCCCCCGTCTGACCCTCTCGCTCCATCGCACGTTTGAGACCCATTCTCTCCCTCTCCCTCTCCCTCACTCTCCCTATATCTCTCCCACTCCCAACGTCTGACTTCCATTCTTCCTCCCCTATGCCTGACTCTGTCTCTCCTTATTTCCCCTCTGTTTGGCTCTCTTTCTCTCTCCCTCCCATCTGACTGTCTCTTTCTCTCTTCCTCTCCTCTCCCTCACCTCATTCTCATTCTGACTCTTATTCTCTTTCTCCCTCTCCTGGAATCACTCTCTCTCTCTCACCCTCTCTCCCTTTCTGCCTCTTTCTCTCTCCCTCCCGCTTGAATCTTTCTCCCCTATCTCTGACACGCTGTCAGCCCCTCTCCCTCTGTCTGAGTCCGTGTTTCCCCTTTCCCTCTGTGTGACTCCGTCTCCATCTTCCTCTTTCTGACACTCTCTCTCCCTCTGTCTAACTCTCTTCCTTTCTTCCTTTACCCCTTCTATCTGCCTCACTGTCTCCCGCTTCCTCTTCCTCTGTCTGCCTCTCTGTCTGATTCCCTCTCTCTCCAACACTCCTTCTCCCTTTCTCTGACGCTGTCTGGCCATATCTCTCACTCCCTCTGTTTGACTCTTTCTCTCCCCATACACTCTCTCTCAAACCCCTTCCATTTCCTCTGTATGCACCCTCCCACTCTCTCGACCCCATCCCTGGCTGTGTCTCTCCCCTTTGTATTCACCCATCCTTCTCGTTCTGCATCATTTCCCCACCACTCTCTCTCTTCCCCCGTATCACACTTTCGCTCAGCACCTCATTCCACTCCATCTCACTCGACCTCCTCTCTCTCTCTCTCTGTTAGTCTGTCCACATCCCTCTCCCTCTATCCCGATTCCTCTCTATCTCTCTCGAATCTCCTCCTCTCACTCCACTCTGCCTATTGACTTTCTCTCTCTCCAGCTATCTCGCACTCTCTCGCTTGGTCTCAGTTGTGACCTCACACTTTGTCTCTCTATTATCTTCCTCCCTCTCTCCTTCAAGCTCCCTCACACTCTCCCTCTAATATCAATCCAAACTCACCCTCTTTCTCTCTCTTTGTCTCACCTTCATTTCTTTCTCGACCTCACCCCACACGATCTGTCGACCTTCTGCCTCCGACTCTCTCTGTCCAATCCCCTCACACTCTCTGTCCAGCTCCTCCCTCTCTCGACAGCTCCCTCCCACACTCACTCTTTGTACACTCTCCCTCGCTACCCCGTCCAATTTTGTCTCTTCAGCACCCTCCCACTCTCTCAAGCTCACTCCCATGCCCTTTCTACCCTCCTCCCACTCTCACTCTATACCTCCTCAAACTATCTTCCTACCCACCTCCAAGTCTCTCTATTTCCCCATCAATTCTCTCTATCCCTAACCCCAACCCCCTCTCTCTCACTCTGAAACCATCACACTTTCTCTCGACCCCTCACTCTCTGTGTCTCTGTCCCTCCTCCCTTTCTCTCTCTCTGCATTCATCTCCCTTTCTCTCTGTCTTGAACCGCTCCCTTTCACTCTCTCTGTCGTCTTACCTCCCCTCACATTCTCTCTCTAAACAGCCCCCTCTCAAACACTCTCCGACTCTTTCTGTCGCTCCTACCCTCTGTTAGTACACATCACGTATTCTCTCTTTCCCTACTACCCCACTCTTTTGCTCTGTCGTTCTTCCTATTCCCACACTCTCTACGCCTCTCCCACTCTCTCTCTAACCCCCTCCCACTGCCTCACTCTCTCCTACTCCCTCGCACTTTCACGCTTTCAAGCTCAATCCCCCTCTCTCTCCATCCAAATCTCTCTCACTCCATGCTGCTTCCACTCTGTCCCTCTCTAGCCCCTCCCCTCTCTTCTTCTACATCTTGACCGTCCACTTAATCTCTCTCTCTACACATTCCAACTCTATCCCTCTCCACTCCCCCACTGTCTGTCTCAACCTACAGTCATCCCCCTCTCTGTGACTCTCTCACGTTTTCTCTCTCGACACCTCCCCCTCTCTCTATCCCACTCCCCTTCCAACTCTCCCTACCCCCTCACTCTTTTCGCTCCCCATTCTCTTTCTCCAACTCTCCCTACTCTCTCTGTAGCATGCTCCCACTCTGGCTGTCTCTCTGTATCCCCTTCCACTACCTCACTACCTAATCACACACTCTCTTTTTCTACCTCTCTTTTTCTATCTCACCCTCGCATCTCTGTCCTAACTGCCAATCTCTCTCTCTCTCTACCCTTCTCACATTCTCATTCTAACCCCCCTCACTCTCTCCCTGCATATGCCACCCGCTGTCTCAATCTCTCCCTCTCACTACTCCGTCTCTCTCTCTCTCTCTCATTAAACCCCTCCCACTCTCTGTCTCAATCTGTAAGCCTGGCCCACTCTGTCTTGACACCCGTCCTCCCACTACCACTCTCACTACCTCTCCCTCTCTGTTTTTATCTGTCTCTCCTCCCTCCCACACTTTCTGTCACAGCACCCACTCCAACTCTCTCGCTCTACCCATCTCCCACTCTTTCTCTCTATACCTTCCTCACAATCTCCATCGTCAGATCTCCAAAAAACCTGACCCACACTCTTGTCTTTCTCCTGTCTACCCCAGTCGCATTCTCTCACTCTCTCTCAACGCCTCTCCGAAACGTTCTCTCTGACTCTCTCTGCCCTTCTCACACACTCTCTACCGTTCTCCCCCTCTCTCCGTCTACACCCGCCTCACTCTCTCTCTCTATAAATTCTCAGTCTGTCTAACCATTCCCTCTCTGACTCTCTGATCCCAATAATCTCTTTTTCTCTCGAAAACACTCTCCGAATGTTTCTACCCTCTATTTTTCGAAACCACTCCCGCTCTTTCTCTAGCTATTATCTCCCAATCTCTCTCTCCCGACACCCCTTTCTCTGTGTGTGTGTTTCTCTCTACAGTCTTCCAATCTCTCGCTCCATGTACGAACTCCCAGTCTCTCTCTCTCGATCCCCTTCCCTCTGTATGTCTGCCTCTCTCCCCGTTCCCACTCTCTCTCTAAACCTCTGTCACTCTTTCTCTCTCTCTTCACATCTCTCCTAATCTCTCTCTCTACCTACCTCCAAGTCTGTTTCTCTATCTCTCCAACACGTTTCCAAATGTCTTCCCCTGTATCCCCCCACTCTTCCTCGCTCGTTACCTCATCCCTCTCTCTCGCTATCTGTCTGTAACTATCTCTCTCTCTCCAACCCCCTTTGTCTCTGATTATGTTTCTTTAACCTCCCACTCAACCTCTGTACTGCTCCCTCTCGATCTCTCTCGAGCACTTTCTCCCTGTCTCTCTCTCTCTCTTCCCGTTTCTCTCTCTCTCTATCCCTCTCCCTCCTCCCATCCTCTCTGCCTCTGCAGCCCTCCCGCTCTCTCTGCACCCCTGCACACGATCTCTTTACATCCCTCCCATTCTTCCCCTCCATTCCCCTTCCCATAGTCTCTGTCTCGCTCTCGCTCTCTCTCTGTCACCCTTCCATTTTCTCTCTCGATTTCTCTAGAAACTCCCATCTCCATCTTTCTCTTTACCACCCACCCAGCCTCTCTCCAAACACAGTTCTCTCTCTCTCCAACTCGCTCCCATTCTCTCTCCATACACCCCACACTCTGTCTCTGTCTCTCAACCACCCCACCTCACACTCTCTCCCCCACTCCCAGACTCTCTTGATACACCGAGCCCACCGAGCCAAAAACCTCCCCATCTCTATCGCCCTAACTGCTCCCTCTCTGCCCTCCTTCCAATCTCTCTCAACACCGCCCACTCTCTGTGATTCCATCCCTACCTCTGCCTCACATACTCTCTCCCCCTCTCCAACCCACTTCACTCCATTTGTCCCAAGCCCTGCCGCTTTCTCTCCATTCCCGAACTCTGTCGCTTCCCCTCTCTCTCTCTTCACCACTCTCCCACTCCTTCTCTCTTTATCTCTATATCCTCTGCACACTTTCCCTCTTCGCTCCAGCCACAGAAGTCCTTTCTCTTTTACCCCATCCACTCTCTCTCTCTTTCCCTGTCTCTACCACGCTCCCAATCTCTCACTCTCCCTCTGTCTCTCCCACTCACTCTCTGCCCTCTCCCACTCGCTCAATCACCATTGCTTCCACACACACTCTCTCCGCACTCGTTTCACTCTCTCTGTATTTATCCCTCACGCTCTCACTGAGTTCCCGCCCACTCTCTCTCGACAACTCTCTCCCTCTGTCTCTCTCCCGCTAATCCACTCTACTTAATCTCTCACTACCCCACTCCCAATCCCTTCCCCTCTCTCTGCCCCCTCCTACTCGCCCTTTTCCTCGACGACCTTCCCATTTCTCTTTCTCTCTCTTGACACCCCTCATTCTGTCTATTTCACTTGCCCTTCTGATTCTCTCACTCACTAACACCATCCCACTTTTTATCACACTCTACCTCCAGCTCACTCCCACTCTTTCGCTGCCTACCTGCCTCCCAATCTCGTTCTTTCTCTCCGACATCTCTCCCAGTCTCTCTTTATATTCCCCTCCCACTCTCGAAATTCCCTATCCCATTCCCCTCTCTCTCTCTCTCTGTCTCTGTAACACTCACCCTCTTGAACTATTCCCTGTCTGTCTCATTCCCTCCCAACCCCACACCGTCTCTGTACCCTCCCTTTCTATTTCTCTGGAACCCCTCCCTTTGTCTATCCCTCACGCTTTCTACCCTCTTCCCCCGCTCTGTCTCTGCATCCGCCCCACTCTGACTCGGTATGTTTCTCACAGTCCCTCTCTCCGCCCCTCCCATTCTCTCTCTCTGTCAACTACATCTTCACACACTCTCTCTGCCTATCTCTTCTCCCTTTCTCTCTCTGTAACCATCTCACTCGTAGAATATATAACATAGAACATAGAACATTCCACATCAGTGCAGATCATTCGGCCCTCGATGTTGTGCCGACCTATAAAAATAATCAAATAATCTGATGCCCATCTAACTTACATTATTCCATTATTATACACATCTGTGTCCAATGCTAAATAAAAACCCTTAATTTATGCGAGTCTGCTACTAGTGCAGGCAGGCCGTTCCACGCCCCTACTGCGGTCTGAGTGAAGTAACCACACGCAATATCTGTCCTAGGTCTATCACCCCTCAATTAAAAGTTATGTGCCCTCGTGTTGGTCTTCACCATCCGATGAAAAACGATCTCACTTTCCGTTCTAACTAACTCTCTGATGATTTTATACATCTCGATCAAGTCACCTCTCAAATTCTCCAACAAATAACAACCTCACTTCCCTCAGTCTTTCATCATAAGACCTTCTCTCCACATCCGGTTACATCCTACTTAATATCACCTGAATTGTTTTCAAAGTTTCCACATCCTTCCTATAAGTCGATGACCAAAACGGCACGCAATGCTCCAGGTGCCGCCTTACCAGTGCCTTTTAGAGCTGAATCATGACCTCGTGGCTCCAAGATTCAAGACCCTACTAATAAACATCTATACATCGTATGCCTTCTGAGTAATACTACCAACCCAGTTGCTAAATTTCAGGGAATTATGCACCAGGAAACCGAAATATATCTGTTCATCTACACTGTCAAGAATTTTACCACGAACCGAGTACTCTGCATTCCTGTTATTTCTTCTGAAGTGAGCTACCTTACACCTTTCCGCAAAATCTCCGTTTGCTACTTCAGATCACAGCTCCTCATCTTACTGGTGTTATCAATAAGTTGAGAGAGGCACCTGCTACCTTTCACAAATCCCTATTGACTATCAATAATAAAGTGATTCCCTTGCAGAAGATTACAAATCCTATCACTTATGAACTCTTCGAACGCAACTGAAGTAAGGCTCTCTGGTCTATAATTACCAGAGTTGCCTAAATTCCATTCTTAAACAATGGAACAGCATTTGCTGTCTTCCAGTCTCCTGGCATTAATCCTGTCAACAATGATGACGTAAAGATCAAAGTCAATGGCTGTGCAATGTATTCCCTAGCTTCCCATAGAATCCGAAGATAAATCATTCTTGCCCAGGGGTCTTTACTATTTTCTGATCTTCTAAAATTACTTACAATCATCTTTGTCAACCTGAACCCCTTTTAATATTATAGAATGTATCTCCGAATTCTCACAAGCGTTGCCCTATTCCAATGTGAATACTGACGAAACGTATTCATTAAGTGCCTCCACTGTATCCTCAGATTCCACACACATCTTTCCCCGACTATATTTAATTAGCCCTTATGTTATTGTAGTCATTCTTTTATTCCTGATATATCCGAAGAAGTTCTTAGTGTTTTCCTTGATCCTATCCATGAACTACATCTGATGTCCCATCCTGGCTCTTCTTAGGTCTCTATGTAGATCTTTTTTTGGCAAAGTTATAACTCTCATGACCTCTAATTTAGCCTTCACTACTCATCCTCACACAAGCCTTCTTCCTCTTGAGAAGGGCATCAATGTCTTTGGTAAACAATGGCTCCCTCTATCAATAACCACCTCGCTGCCTAATAATTATATACTTATCAAGGACCCATAACAATTACGCTATTAATCTCTCTCCTATCGACAACTATCTTTGTTATCCTATCCTCTACATCCATGGAACAAATCGAAGGTCTGTAGAAAACAGCCAACAGAGTGACCTCTCCTTTTCTGTTTCAAACCACAGCCCAAGTACGTAGGTGGCTGAGTCCTCGAACGTTCTCTGAGCTGCTGCAATACGATCCTCGATTAATAATGTCATGACGTCCACCTCTTTGACATCATCTCTGCTCGTGCTGAAGTATCTAAGTCTTGTCATCTGCAGCACTCTGCATTCCTGTCCCTTTCCAGACATGTCTCTGAAATGGCGAGGTACCAACTCATGCTGCAATTCTACCCATCTTATTTCGGATGTTCCTGGCATTGAAATACATAAACTTCACTCCAACATCCCGTTTGCTGGGACCTTATTGAGACCACGTAAACCATACTGTGATCTCACTCCCCTCAATATCCTGTACACTGAACTACAATTCAAGTTCCCAACCCACTGCTGAACTAGCTTAAACACCTCCATCCTCGAAGAACATTCACAAATCTCTCCCACGGACTCTGGTACTCCTCTGGTTCAGCTTAAGACCATACTGCTGTAGAGATCCCATCTTCACCTGAAAGAGCTCCACTTCTCCAAGAACACAAAACCGTCTCTCCTGCACCATCCCTGCAACCACATTTTCAATTCCTTTCCCTCCCTGTTCATCACTTCACTAGCACGTGACACAGGCAACAAATCAGAGTAACAACTCTGTATGTTCTTGCTCGCAGTTTCCACGCTAGGTCTTTGAATTCTGACTTAGATCTCCAGTTTCTTCATCCCTGTGTCGTTAGTGCCTTTGTGGATCACGAGTTGTGGTTGCTTCCCCTCCCCGTCAATGATCCAGAAAACACAATAAGAGGCATCACTCATTCTGGCACCTGGGAGGCAACAGAATAACCGCGAGTCTCTATTTCATCCCACAAAGCCTCCTAACTTTGACGTTCTCAATGAATAAAGCTCTGCTCCTCTTCCCATTCCCCTTTGATTAATAGGGACAGAATCTGCGACAGAAACAATTTCTTACAACTGGTAAGTTGTCACCTTCTCTCCTGCAACAGTATCCAAATCGGCATTCTTGTTGAGCACAACAACCACAGAGATCACTGCACTGCCAACCGGTTCCATTTCCTACTCCAGATGGTAACCCATCTATGTTCTTAACGTGACCGTGGAGTAATTTCCACTCTGTAGCTCTTCTTAATAACCCCTCCGCCTCACGAATGATCCGACGTTCATCGAGCTCCATCTCCAGTTCCTGAACACTGTTATCGAGGATCTGGAGTCGGGTGCAATTCCCACAAATGAAGCCAGCAGGGACATGAGAGATGACACTTACCTCCCACATACTACAGGAGGAACATTCAACTGCCCTAACCTCCATTCCCACTATTCCAAATTCCCAAATAAAACGCTGAAAAGGTGAAACACAAAAGAAAATAGTTATTAACGTATCAACCGACGCAAGAAAATCCTTTTTGGTTCGAGGAGGATTGTGAGAGACCCTACCCGAGTAGTGTTTTCGGTAAAGCGACTGCCGAAATATGTAAACTGATGATGTTTTTGACAGCCTCCTGCTCGACCCTCCCGCACGTCATGCAGCTGGAGCAACAATGGCGGGCCCCGATGGGAGAGGTGAGTTTTTAATTATTTGGCTCAACTTCCAGCAGCCTCCTGCTCGACCCACTCTTGAATTGTTCTCTCCACCATTCTCACCATCTTTCTCTGTCCCCCTACATTTCACTTTCCTTGAATATCTAGGTCTCTCCCTCCCGCTGTCTCCATCTGCTACAATCTCTCGCTCATCCTTTCCTCTCCAGCTGACCCCATAGCGGGGAAAGGTGTGCAGAGTCTGAAGATGGCGGCGAGGAGGGGTGGTGGGAGGAGAGAGAAAATTTGGAAGAGATAGGATGGAGGGAGACACCCAGGGAAGTGAGAGAGAAAGGGAGGGAGAGTGAAAAAAAGGAAGGCAAAGAAACTAGAGGGCGGTTGAGAGAGGGAACGAGTAGGGGGTTGTCGGATGAGAGAGAGTGAAAGGCAAAGGGGGAGAGTAAGAGAGAGTGTGAAGAGAGAGAGTGAGGAAGAAAAATGAGGTGAATGAGAGGTGAAGAGGAAATGAGGACAGATTGCAAGAGGGAGGACGGCAGGCAAGAAACAGCGAGAGATGGAGAGCCAGAGATAGTCAGATACGGTTGAAAGAAGTTTGGGTGAACTGGGGAGAGAGATGAATTGTGCTGAAAGCGTGTCCGGAGTGGGGACCTCAGAAGTGAAAGAAAGAACATGTTGACTTAAACACAACTGCTGATTTCAGGCCCATACCCCTCCATTTTCGTGAGGACCAGGACTTGGGACTGAGTCTGCCTCTCTCAGCTCAGCTTGTTCAACACAATGTCAACCAGCACTATCGTTCATTCTGTTGCTTGGCACTTCATAATGAACATTTTTATTGTTAAAAAAATGTTCAATACAGTCAATGGGATGGTACCTTTTCTCACTAATTCTTGAGTTGAGCGAAGCATGGGAATGTGTTCCTCTACAGCCATGTGTGATAAGATTGTACAAAAAAAACACTACCCTCATTCTCTTACTATAGCAACAGGCTGCTTCAATGCTAAAACATTGAACTGAAATGAGAAAATCCCGGAAGAATTTATTACTGATTGAATTTGATTGATTGATGAATTTCGATAAAGGGAAATTTCAGCACATTCTTCAGCTGCTGTCTGAACTTGGTTTGAGTCACGGCATAAATCACGGTGTTTGTGCAGCAACTGAGAAGCTGCAGCATAAAGTCTAATTCCAAGCACAAAGAAATCCAGATGCACAGGGATGTGCACAATGCATTGCATCTGCTACGATATAGAATGCACCATTAACATTAAATATTGCATTTGATTATCTAAACCAAATGTTGATTATGAATTGGGAACAGCTCGAGCCCAAGGATCGATTCCTGTGATACTCTCCGAGCCTTCATCTCCAATATTAGGATCACTTTATTCCGGTGCTTACAGACTTCGGGGTCCTGTGCTGGAGCTTGTCCGATTCGATCTCTTTTCTTTTTCTGATTTTCTGCCCCTGTCTTTTCTCTCTATAACTTACTGACGTTGTAGCTTGGACAGCATCTGCAGCAGCAGATTCGAAATTTTGAGCAGATTCAGACATGGGCCTCGAGAGGTCTCCATCCGGGCACAGGGCACGTACCTCGAGCTGGGCCCAATTCTGGAGCAAGCACAGGACGTGGAATCAGCAGCAGCTACATCAGCAGAGGCGATGTGGGTAAGATAGAACTCAGCAACAAAAGATGATGCCTGAGGAACGGAGACTTCGTTTAGGTTGGCTCCTGAGTTGGCAATGATGATGCAGGTGGTGGAAGTGCATAATGGAAACATCGATGAAGAGGGCACAGTGGTAAGCGATATTTCTCTGACCTTGGTGACGAAGCGGTGATGGAGGAGCAACAGCCCAGCGGCAAAGATGTCTCCTGAGGATCAGCAACATCGATGTTAGGACGGACCGGTGTCGCTGCTGATGAAGCTGTTGTGGCGGGATGGAGGTGCTGGTGTAATCGATATTGTGGAGATTCCTCAGAGCTCATGGTCTATTATCAAGCTACATCTTTCATTTCTTCCATTTTCTTAAATTACTCAAAACAGCGCTGTTTTGTTGCGATAAGTGAAAGCATTTCACTGTATTTTATTATACCTTTCCCGCAAAATATGCCTGGTAATAAACTCAAAATCAAATCAAAATGTTTAACTCACTGTCTCCTCCCTGCTCTCCCATTCTACATCCATATATAAGCCTCAATTTCATAAGATTTGATTTTGCAAAATATGCTTGGGGCTTCATCATAACGTTTTTTAACATCCCAACACAATCTGCATTTACAGATTTAATTCTGTTCCCTTTTTCAACAAGCTTAGAAATTAAGATACAAAAGGTAACAGTGCAGTACAGATCCTTCGATCTTTGATATTATGCTGATAAATGACAATTATCTGATGCCCATGTAAGCAACTCCGTTTCATTATTAAAAATATGTCTGTCCAATTCCATTATCGTTGACTACTCGATTAAAGTTGCAGGCAGGCCGTTCCACGCTTCTACGTCTCTCTGAGTGAACATAATGCCCCTAATATCTGACTGATATCTATCATCCCTCCATGTAAAGCTATGATTCCTTGTCTTAGTCTTCAACATCCAAGGAAAAAGGCTCTCACTGTCCACCTTATGTAACTCTTAGATTTCATAGTTTCCTGGGAATATTAAAAAAAAATCTTCTGTGAAGACAGAACTAACATAGTTTCTTCACAGTTCTGCCATTTCCTTGTTTTACATTCTCTCGTTTCAGACTGTAAGGAAGCTGTAAATTCTGTTACTTTTACATCGGTGTAATTTTAAAAGGCATTAGAGTCCATTTCTATAACCGTTGTTACTGTGTTCTCCGGTCGCACAGCAATTTCTGACTTAAGCTCCTCAATGATTTACCTACCTCAAACACAGAGACATCGACTCTGTGCCATCAGAAATTCAGCCTGGTCCAAATTTGTCCCAGTTTCCGACACGAGACACATAACTTGGAATGTTATGACACTTCAAGTGCTCATCCAATTACTTCTTAACTGTTGTGAGGTTACCGTTGAAAACCACTTTCTCAAAATGTTCATTCCAAACCCCAAAACCCAATGAGTGAAAAACAATTTGCAAATTCTTTCTCGACATCAAACCGTTCACATTAAATGTGTTTTCCCTTTATCTTGGCCTTCTGACTAAATTAACAGCTACTGGATGTCCACCCTGTCTATTCAACTCGTCGCTTTATTCTTTTGAAACACATCCCCTCAGCCTTCCCTGCTCCACAGCAAACAATCCGAGCTTATCCAGTCAGTATTTCATGGCTGATATACTCAATACCAGCGAAAACACTCGCGAATCTTCTCTGCACTCCCTCCACTGCAATCACATTCTTCCTGTAATCTGGCACCCAGAATTGCACACCGTGTCTCATCTACGGCCTATACAACATCCATTATAGATTGAATAATCGGTGTCTCGCGAAATAAACGCGAGCGCCACGGAAACGGATACCTTCTTGTCTCACCTTTTACCGTGGCCAGGTACATTGAGACCTGTGGATAAGGAACTCTGAACTTCTTAGGGTTGTGGTTCTGTTCGCCGAGCTGGGAATTTGTGTTGTAGACGTTTCGCCCCCTGTCTAGGTGACGCCCCCAGGGCTTGGGAGACTCCTGTGAAGCGCTTCTGAGTTGTTTTCTCCGGCATTTATAATGATTTGTCTCTGCCGCTTGCAGTTGTCAATTCCAGCTGTCCGCTGCAGTGGCCGGTATATTGGGTACAGGTCGATGTGATTGTTGATAGAATCTGTGGATGAGTGCCGTGCCTCTAGGAATTACCTGGCTGTTCTCTGTTTGGCTTGTCCTATAATAGGAGTGTTGTCCCAGTCGAACTCATATTGCTTGTCTTCTGCGTGCGTGGCTAATAAGGATCGTGGTTTTGCTCATGCTGAGTTTCGTGTCCTTTGTCCTGGTGAGTTGTTGTCTGAGAGTGGCTGTTGGCTTTTGTGCTGTTATGAGACCTAGTGGTCGTAGCATTCTGGCTGTCAGTTCTGAAATGCTCTTGATGTACGGTAACGTGGCGAGTCCTTTGGGTTGTGGTATGTCCTCATTCCGTTGTCTTTCCCTTAGGCATCTGTTGATGTAATTGCGGGAGTATCCGTTTTTGCAGAATACATTGTAGAGTGTTCTTCTTTCTCTTTTTGCAGTTCTGGCGTGCTGCTATGTGTTGTGGCCCTTTTGAACAGTGTCTTGATGCTACTTCCTTTGTGTGTGTTGTTTTGGTTGCTTTCGTAGTTCAGGACTTGTTCTGTGAGTGTGGAAATCCTGTATCCCTTTGTGCTGAATTCTCCGTTCGGTGTTCTCTATACCATCACATCTAAGAATGTGAGTTGGTTGTCCTTTTCTTCCTCTTTAGTGAATCTGATTCCTGTCAGTGTGTCGTTGATGATCCGGTGTGTGTTTTCTATTTCTGAGCAAAACCAACGTAGTGCACAAAATCCCATGCAAGGACTGCACAAAACACTACATAGGACAAACAGAAAGACAGCGAACGATCCGGATCCATGAACACCAACTAGCCACGAAACGACACGACCAGCTATCCTTAGTAGCCACACACGCAGATGACAAGCAACATGAGTTCGACTGGGACAACACTACTATTATAGTACAAGCCAAACAGAGAACAGCCAGGGAATTCCTCGAGGCATGGCACTCATCGACTGATTGTGTCAACAAACACATCGACCTGGACCCAATATACTGGTCACTGCAGCAGACAGTTGGAATGGACAACCGGAAGCGGCAGAGACAAAGCACTATAAATGCCAGAGGAAACAACACAGAAGCGCTTCACAGGAGGCTCCCATGCACTGAGGATGTCACCTAGACAGGGGACGAAACGTCTGCAACACGAATTCCCAGCTCGGCGAACAGAACCACAACAACGAGCACCCGAGCTACAAATCTTCTCACAAACTTTGAACTTCTTAGTGTGCTGGAATCACTGATTAACCCCCTGTCCGGTTCCTTCTCTCAAAGTTCATTATCTCATATTTGTCAGGGTTACACTCCTTCTGCCATTGACCTGCTCATCTGACCATTACACCTATATCTTGCTCTCAGCAAGACGTTCCCACTCACTGTCAAACAGGCAGCTATTGTTTGTGTCAAACTCAAGCTGACTAATCGCACCCGCCCCCTTCCCCCGCCGACCCTCAACGTTCATATCTGCATGAGTTATGAATATATCAAAATAAGAAGGGACACAGCACTGATTCCTGTGGTACACCAGGGTATACTGGTCTCGAGTCAATCAAACAGCCTTCTACAACCAGCCTCTGTCTCCTGTCACGAAGTTGAGTTTGGATGTAACTTAGCAAATCACGAATGGGTCAAATCTGTTCCTTGGGGGTTATTCTGTTCCACTTGATATGCCTGTGGAACATCCGGGGATTCCCACTAATCTTGTCTGCCATCGGTTTCCATGCCATTTTGTTAGTCAGTCCCCTCCAAGTGAAGGATTTCCTCTTTCTTGCTGTTTTATATTGTCTGTCTCTTAGCCTTGATTTTTTTGTCTTGAATATGAAGTAGGCAGCTAGAGAGACAATCTGTTTATTTTCACCTGGTAATGTGTTTTGTGAATTTTCTATGGTTTACTTGTTCTTTGAAACTTTAGAGGACACAGCCGAGTTTCCTCATCAAATAATCTCGACATCAGAGGGCGGAACTGGGGAATATCCATTGGACGTTATCCATGGGCAGTATATTTTTTTCTTAGATTGGGACACCAAAAACTATACACAATACTCACCAACACTCTATGCAACGGCTTCATAATGTTTACTTGTACATTCCGATTCCATTGAGTGAAGGCCAACCTAATTTTAACTTGCCACTTTCACATATTTCTCGAAAAAGCATTCGCATTAATTGCATTTAAGAATTCACTGTGTGAGTTGTTACAGAAAGCCTCCTGAAAATCCAAATATCCTACTTGCACTATTTCTCCACTGTGTGTGCTGCAAGAAACAACTTCAAACGATTCCGTAGGTTATCAAGAGTGATTTCTCTGTCAGAAATCCATACTGATTCTCTCCAATGCTGCTGTTAATTTCGTAATATTCAATATCTCATCCTATATAATAGTTTCCAATTGTTTTCCGGCAGATATAAAGTTAATTGGTCTCCAGTTCTCCACACTAACTCGTCTTCCCTTCGTAGAAGCTTGGATCACGATTACTACCTTGCAGTTATTTAAAATAGCTTCCAGCCTTTGCTGGATGTTCAGGAAAACCCAATACAGTCATCAACAGTGTTATTAATATATCTATCTCCATTTTTTCTGACGTTCTGATATTAATAACATCTGGTCTGTCAAACTTAGCAACGCTCAATCCAGCTACCTTTTTGAAGTACTACCTTGTTGCAGATATGAATTGATTTTGCATCGTTAGGTCCATAAGTCCCTGATGATCACTTGGTATTTCTGGGAAACTTGCTGGGTCTTCATCTATGAAGACAGATGCAAACTAATTGGTTCGTTTCTATGAAACTCCACTATTCTCCACGATAACTTCTCCTATCCCTGTTATAAACTTCCACTGTTGATCTTGCTTTCATTTTACTTGAATTGTGCATTGTAGATTTCGTCAGTCTTTGTGTTTTCTTATCGTTTGTATTAATGCTCTCTTTTTTTGGTTTCCTTATCAGTCTAATGGCCATTCTTTTCCGAGTCATATTTTTCCAGAATTCTCAGGTTTCCACAAACTCTGGAATTCTTCTGAAGCCGTGTCCTTTGATTTAATACAGCCTTTAATTTCATAGTTTAACCTTCGTGTCACCATCAAATCTTTTGCTGTTTGTACTTGGGACAAAAATGTGCATTTCTCAGACGTTGCAGCATTTCTAAAAGTAGCAACATTGCTGTCCACCACTGATTGTTACATTGTACTTTACCAATTCACTCTATCGCACTTGAGCCTGCAGCTCCAGGGCGTCCATGTTGATTGACAATAATGTTCAAAAACTCTATGTTGTGTTCAGTCGCCGAGTAAAATGCAATTTATTGTTGTCAAAATTTCTAAAAAGCTGCTTCATTGCAAGTTTATAAATTAGTTCTCTGACCACACAACAGCAAATCTGAAAGTCCTGGTCTCTAGTTTGGTTCACAACATTCACTTCAAACTACCTCAGATACGCTCCGGAATTTATTTTTCACAGTATAAGCAATCACTTAATTAAGGATAGTTTAGCTGGAACTCTAGATCATCCATTATTACTGCAGCACCCATGATACTTGGATATCAAGTTTCCAAGCGTTTAATGCACAACATTTATGCTGTAGTTTTTGGTAAGGCATACAATGCGCCAATGCTTGCTTCTCCTTGCTATTGGTAATCTAAACCCAAACTAATTCTGTGGAAGTTCAGGGATGTGGTCCGTGCCGTTATCAGTGATAGACTTGGACAAGATATTCAGTGAGGCTCACTTCGACGCTCAGATGATATGAAGAAATGTCCAGTAATACAGGACAAGCATTAATAAGCATCCCTGCTCTGCCAGCATAAGTTTGACCTTCTGTTCCCTGCTCTCTCGCACTCACTGTATATCTGTTGTATCAACTTCCCCAGAATGAGGCCAATGTTCCAACATTCTCCCTATTGAATGCAAATCAATATTCCCCTCACTCTCTCTGTCGCTTTCACTGTATTATCTCCTAATAACAATGTATGGATTCAAAACTGTGGACCAACTTCTTTCAGACACCTCATCATTCCGCCCCCCTACTCACCACCAGATAAATCAACACGAACAGCAGGGCCGACCTCTTCCACTCTTACTCCCTCCCTTCCTCTCTCATTCCAGGGGAAACAGCCTGGAATTGGACAGAATGGTACAAGCTAGGTGTTGGAGTGCCCGATGTCCGTTCCTTTACACTCTTCTTCCGCTCCTGCCATCCGCCAACCCCAATATGGATCAGAGCCTGGCACGTGCCGGAGGTGACCGGAGTGAATCGTATGGAAATTGCGAATCGTTCCAGTCCCAACAACAACATTTAGAGGAGGACAATTCTCACTTTAAATTCTTTGTCTGTTCGGATACTTCCCTCCGTCCCAAAACAACAAATACGTCATTGCATAGTGACACAGAGACATGTTTAAACACCCCAAGAAAATAACACTGTCATTACATACATGGACATAGACACGCGCACGTGTGAGGTAGGTAGAGACATACACAGTCACAAGCAAACCGTCACAGATACAGATAAAACGCGCAGGCTGTGACACAGATGGACAGATATGGACACAAAATGCACAGCCGCATCAACTCATGGACGAATGCACACATATAGCCACAAACAGACGCAGACACACGGGTGTATTTAAGAAGAATGGATCAGTTTTTGATTAATAACAGGTCCAAGGTTCCCGGGTGAAAGCAGGAGAATAATGTTCAGAAACTTATACGCCATTATTAAACGTCATATCGGACGCGTTGGGCGGAATGGCCTAGCTCTGTTACGACTTTATGCTTGTGTGATGTAATGCTATCTGGTATTCTCTTCCCAGGATAAGAGCGAAGGCTGGGTTTGAAACATGTTAGGTTGGAAACAGTCAGTGGTAATGTGGGTTTTGGACAACTGAATGGTATACATCTATTCCTAAGCATTGCGTCCTTACGTTTGAAAAAAGTTTGCGAGCTCATGTTAGGTTAACTCTGTTATAAAATTAGGGCTTCTACATCTTTAAGGTTGTGTTACCTATGGTGTCCTCATCCTCAGGGAGAAGTGAAGATTCGATTACTGAAGAAATTCAAGGATAACCTGGACTTATATTTGCTGGACAACAGAGTCAATGTTTATTGGGTTCAGACAGGAGCAAAGTGGTCAGACACAATCGGATGGTCGGACTCAATTGGATCGTCAGACACAATAAAATATTCAGACAAAATTGAATGGTCAGACATACCCAGATCAGCCATGAGAATTCTGAATGGTGCAACCAAGTGGCCAATTTCTGCCCGTACCCCACGTGTTGGTCTCTCAATCCGTCCTTTAAGGCAATTGCACAGGAAGAGGACAAGCCCATTAAAGCAGAAAGGATCGTTGTAACGAGACGGGTGGAAACCATTCTGCCCCTCCAAGAAGATACACAGTAATAGAGAATGAAGTCGTTCAGTTCGTTGAGTACATTATGCCGCCCAGGAGGAGGCCATTCAATGCGCACACGTTGCAAAACAGGAAGCTGTCGCGAACAGCAAAGGAGTTTGCACATTCTCCCCGTGTCTGCGTGGGTTTCCTCCGGGTGCTCCGGTTTCCTCCCACAGTCCAAAGATGTGCAGGGTCAGGTGAATTGGCCATGCTAAATTGTCCGTAGTGTTAGGTAAGGGGTAAATGTAAGGGTATGGGTGGGTTTCGCTTCGGCGGGTCGGTGTGGACTTGTTGGGCCGAAGGGCCTGTTTCCACACTGTAATCTAATCTAATCTAAAATAGAGGTTTGAGATAAATGTTTACTTTCAAGTGGCAAAGTTATAACTTATATCATGCCAGAGACATCAATGTTGGATCACTAATGATCAATAATCTGCATCCAAGACCTGGATGAAGGGACTGCATGGATTGAAACTGAATTAGCTTGTACACAAAGATGGTCAATAAATATGTCATCAAATGGAGGTAGTGAGTCTGCAAGTTTGAGGTTGACGTGGAAGTTTAATGGGCAACCCTTCAGCACAAACAACAGACATGAGTTGTCTATTTTCGCAGGAAGGATACAACAATGGTAAACAACTTAAATGTACAGAGATTGCCGAACTCTGTGCTGCAGACGGTTTCGTGCTCTTGGTTAATAAACATGTGAAGTTAATCTGCAGATACAGCAATTATTTTGATAGGTAAGTGGAATGATGCTGTTTTATTCAGAAAGTATCAGGTTTAATCGTAGGAATGTTTTATTTCACTGTCCAGGGAGAAACTGAGGACAGCAGATGCTGTAGGTAACAGTCGAAAATTGTGACACTGGAAATGCACAGCCGGTCAGGCAGCATCTGAGGAGCAGGAGAGTCGACGTTTCGGATATTAGCCCTTCTTCAGGAACATGCCCTAAACCCCAACTCTCCTGATGTACGGATGCTGCTTGACCTTCTGTGCTTTTCCAGCATCCATCCGGGGTACACTGTGCACTTTTCATCCCCTAAACTAAACAAAAAGTTAAAATGCATTCAGAAGGTTTGCCACGATATGTTTTCCTGGAATGAAGGCATTCTGAAAATAAGGATTATAAGGTTAAGTCTTAGATGAGAAATCTTTTTGAACCATCCACGATTTTGAGCAAAGTGTATCAGATGGAAATATATTTTCTCTTGTCAGGGGGATGGAAACGAGGGGTAAAAATTAAGAATAATATGTACTATTTTTAACACAGATATTCTGAAAGCATCAAACGATTTAAAAAAAAATACACATGTCATCGAATTCGAAAGCAGATTTTTTTGGATCAAGAAAGACACTTTGTACGAAAACAGCAATGATTCACATGCATATAGTCCATCATCATATACTTCAGAAAATGTTCATGGAGAACATACACAGTCCAATTTGGTGTTCAGTTGACATTATTATATGCTTCAACGCAGAAAGAGAGATAAATGTAACCTGCCTGAGGAGGAGCGACCTATTGCTCTCTCTCCTCTTACTTTGTTCCGTCTGACAACAAAGCGTGAGAGCAGAAAATCCCTGAGTCATCTCAACCACTCGTGGAGAAATGCTGATTACAATTCATTGGAATCTGTCCACTGACTTAAGCGAAGGGACTTCACCCAAATCCAACTGTCCTGGGAAGAAATCACCTTACCGCAGCTTGTGTGAGCAGAAGTACCTCAGATGACAGAATGACAGTTGGAACATTGTATCACTTTTCCATTTGTTATGAATTCAACTATTATGAAGCTATGGAAAGCTTTCATTTTCTGTTTGTCTAATGATGTGTGTGTGTGTTTGTGCGTGTCTCACATTTGACAAGAAAATGACCCAGCTGGAACTTATACCATTAGCCTCATGACGAAACTTTCAAATTTGCTGTAACTGGTGGTGAAGTGCGGCTGCAAAAGGGATAGGTGACCCTGCAACATTGATCAGACCACACATGCGGAATTCTGAAATGGCTGTTCAAGTGGGAATTCCCTTTCCCAGACGTTTGTGGTGTCTAGTGTTTGCATTGACCCAAAGTTAAGTTTGTTAAACATTTCATAGACAAGCGAATGCAGGGAAATGGTATACGAGAGAAAAGGGCTGCTGAGACCACTATTAGATTAACTACGAGCTTAGGGTCTGGTGGAACTGTTGCAAAGTATGTAATGACCAACTTTTGCTCCTCAGTCCGATGTTCCATTCAGCCCATCAAGCCTCCTGCACAAAAATAATGGAGCCCACTTGCTCCAATTACCTGGTCTGCAGTAACACATCATAACACTCAATCCCACAAGACTGTCACACACGTTGTGGTGTGGGTTGGAAAATGGTTTTGGGAAATCCAGACTAATTAAAAAAAGCGGTCTCACGTCTCTTCACAGAGTGTCTCCCCACTCCACCTTGTGCTTCATTTATTGGTCATGTTGTGGACTAATATTCACTGTTAATATAGCTCCAATACCTCACACCGAGATGACTCACAAAATACTTCCATCTGTCTCACAACAGCATGCAACAAAGGAACGTCCAGCAAAATAGAAAACATTAAATTTTCAGTGGCAGAATATAAGAGCATCAGGAACAGGAGCAGGTACATCGAATACTCGGGCCTGCCGGACCGTTGTGTAAGATCATACCTGATCAAATGTGGAATCAAGTCGATTTTAATGTCCAATTCTTCTCAACTCTCAGCCTTCGAACAGATCAAAAACTAATAAGCCTCTTCTTTAAATAATTTCTGTGATCTAGTTCACCCAACTCTTTTGACTCGAGAATTTCTGCCATTCACTACCCTCTTTGAGTTGAAAATATCGACAAGCATGAACCAAGATCTATTAATACGTTCAAAAGAGGTGAACACAGGGGCTCAGGTAAGAGAGACAGACCGTAATATGAAGGCAATCTTTGAGTAAAGATGGTATCAAGGAACGCTGATTAAATTGAATTTAATCAGAATCAGGCAGAATCTCTCCACTGGCTGGGGTCATTCAGATGGCAAATGAAGATGACCGTGCTTGGTGGACACCAATCCTCTCAGTCCGGGGACATCTCTGGAGAAAATCCTTTGGGTAGCTTCCTCAGTAGGAATATCTTCAGCTGCTTCATCAATGTCTTTCCCCAAAAATAAGATCGGAAGCCTGGAAAATCACTGAACATTGCAACATGTGCAGAAACATATGCTCGCCACCCAAACCCATCAATTCCTGAAGCAGGCTGTGCCATGTACAGCAAACCCGGACATCATTCAGGATTGTGCTGTTAACGTGTCGGGAACATACATGTAGCACCGCTGCCAGGCACATCCATATTTCAAAGAAGATCTCATTCAGCATCTGAAGCTTGTTGCACACGAATACGTGGAAGCTATTCAGCCCATCGAATTTACAGAACAAGAATATTGACACAGGAAAAGAAGGACTGTGTTCTGCACATCGAGCTGTTAAATAGGAACGTGCAGAGCACAATCAGGCTCTTGAAAATGTTCCCTGGGATTAGGACAAGGCGATTCTCCCCTTCGAGGCACTTATTCAAAAACAGAGGATAACGTTGATGTTCCAAATTGACAAACCAATGAAGTAGATCGTACACAGGTGACTGCTCCATGATGTTCCTCGTGGCTCCATTGCGTGTGGAGCACTTAATAATTTAACCTGGTTTGCTGGCAGTGAGGAGGGAAGCCAAATGTTTCTGCCAAATCTCAAGGAGACATCTTTCATCTCTGAGCAATCAGAAACATGTTCGTCAAAGAGGTCAGAAGCTGCTGGGAATAGTTAACACTTTTGCAATGAAGGTATATGGCATCTGTCGGGATTGTGGATAAATGACGCTCAGTGCAGTGTCACGCTGTATTAATATGCAGAGAGTTTATTCAAAGCCTGGACTTCCTCATCGCTCAATCGACATGGGGGATGGGTGTGGGATGGGGGAACACGTTCCCAGGCACATAACTTATCCCGTATCATGTAATTTAACTGGAAATAAATACGCCATGGAAATTTTCACTGTATCAGTGTCTGTTTATAAAATAATGAGTGATGTTTTCATCACACTCAAGGTTCAGTACAATCACCTCTTATTCTCTCACAGCGCTACAGAGTAATCTTCACTCACTCCTCACGATCCAATCACCACAGAGATTAGCTTGGTGAAATTATTTTGCACACTTTCTGTGGCAAGTGAATCATCCCTTATAAAGGAGAAGAAATCTGTTCATAATACCGAAATATAACATCAACCACACTCTCAGGGTCGATCACAATAATTCTTTTCGCTCACTTCACCGTCTCAGTTGCTTCATTGTGACAACAAAACCCATTCCTTCTCTGTGAAATTCGAGTGACGTGGAATTTAAATGTTCCTTGAATCTGCATTTCAGCGTTAATAAAACCAGCAACAGAGATGGCAATGGAGATAAATATTGCTAGCGGGCAGAATTTAAGTGGGATAGAATACATCTGAAATAAGGAATGGCCGCCTACCTGAATGGTAGTGAGCTGTATGAATGCGAGGTACAGGCAGAGAAAGGGGTTTATCTTTTCTTTTGTTCGTCTCTCACGGGATGTAAGTAGCCCTGTGTCGTCCTGATCAGGCCAACGTGGTAAGCCTATCTTGAACTAAATGCTGGTTAAGCTGTTCCACAGCATAGTAAAGAGTAAAACACATAGACGTGGGTTTGATGTTATCTGGAAACCTGACCTGGGAAGAATGAGCCATTGCACTCACTCAAGGGCATGAGGCAAGCAAAAGTGCTGATATCAACAAATCTTTGTTGTGCAGCTGTCGCTTATGAGTCAATTACTTGGCCACTATGGACATTCTTTACGCCAGCCAGACTCTGTGTAGGGAACAATTAAACATCGCTAGTGCAATTATTTTGTAACAGGAGTATGGTTAGACGGGAGGTGAAACAGATGTTTCCAAATTTAACAAATTTACACATGATGATCTATTGAGATGTTGCATGAGGCTAAGAAGCAGACTGGGGCGTCATGGTAGTGGTCCTGCTGAGGTGGGTGGTGGGCAGCAATGCAAATCTGCGTAGGAGAAAAAATACAATGCCGTTTGAGAACTTTCTGATTCCTCCTCGCAAACCAGTGTGTAATTCTTAAATAGTTATTTGCAAGCTTTAATTTGTAAGGAAAGGAAATTGTGTTTGGAATTGAAAACGTTGACTTCTAACTTCCCAAGTTTACATGTCAGGAGCAGCAATTCTATTCAAGCTGTTTTAATAGACAGATAGAGAGACTTACCAGGAACACCAACTACAGCAAGAATCGGGTAGTAAACACCTTGAATAATCCAAATGATATCCTGGATCCGAGATGCTAATGATAACCAAGGCTGAGAAAACCAGTAAATACCGTCGTAAAAACTCCTGTCCATTGTGGTAACATTCCAGTCTGGTCTTCTCAGATTCTTCCCCATTGTTGGGACATTACAGTCTATTGTTCTCAGATTCTGAATTCTCCTGCTGCTCTCTCCGGAGCTGCTGATTCCTGTTAGTGCTGCCGGTGATGCTCACGCTCACATTATGGAATAACAGATCGAAATGAGTCTCTCATTTAAAGAAGAGGCACATATTCGAGTGACACATTGAGGATCCACTGAGACTGATGTTAATCACGGTCGCTGAACAAATAACTCGAGATAACCGCTTTCAATTCAATGGTGTTTTATTATTGATTTTTAAAAGATTCAAAAGTTACAAGTTCTGAATGGCGTCCGTGAGGGTGACTGCGGGAAGGAAGTTTGAGATGGTAGATAGATTTTGCATAATCACTCAAACTGCCTTGGATCTGGGAGTAATACGAGAGGATTGCCGGAACATAAACATGCTTCTTTATTGAGAAATGGAAACATACAGCTGTGACTCCTGATCAGTCATTGCAATATCAATAAAACATTGTGAGAACCTTTATCGTCCATAATCTGATGGGAAAGTGTTCCTAATGCACCATAGGTTTAAAACATTGAAATGGCTTGAATATGTTAACAGAGAAAAGTGTCTGACAAGTGCAATTCAGATTGTTATTCTTGGAGCAGAGAAGGAAAGTTAGAGGATGATGCTCTTGATGTTATCAATTACAATGAACTGCGATGAAGTATCATTTACTGGACTGCATTTATAGCATGATTATCAAACGTGGAAGAGAGAAAAAAAAAGATAATTGGGGAAATGTCTGGGAACGATGGAGCATGATATTGCCCAGTCATCAGTATTGGAACATTACTCTTCATAATCCTTATAATGAACATTTTCATGGATACATCTACAATCATGAACGAGGACAATCAATAGTAATAAGACCATAAGACATAGGAACATAAATTTGTCCTCTCAACCTATTGTGACAACTCTGCCATTCAATCCTGACTGATAGGTTTCTCAAACCATTCTTGCGCTTTCTCCCCATAACCCTCAATCCCGTTGACAATCAGGGACCTATTTATCTCCGACTTAATTGTACTCAATGACCTGATCTCCGCTGACTTCTGTGGCAGTCAATTCCATCGATTCACCACTCTCTGTCTGTAAAGGTTTCTCCTTATCTCTGTTCTAAAATGTATTCCCTTTCATCGATGGCTGTGCCCTTGGGTTCCCGTCTCTACTTTCAATGGAAGCATTTTCTCAACATCCACTATCTCCAGGTCTTCCATTATTCTGTAAGTTTCAACTGTATGCCCCCTCCTAGTTCTAAACTTCATCGAGTACAGACTCAAAGTCTCAAACGCACCACATATGTTTAGTTTTTCATTCCTCGTGTACCTCCTCTGAACATGCTCTGGGCCAGGATATTCTTCCATAGAAAGCGGGCTCAAAACCGCGCACAATACTCCAAAAATGATCTGACCAGAACCTTGGAGAAACTTCAGAAGTAAGCGTTTATATTCAAGTCCTCTCAGAATAAATGGCATCATTACATTTACCTTCTGAACTACTGATTCGACCTGCAAATATCACTTGAGAGGACTACAACTCTAAAGTGTCCTTGTGCTTCAGACTGCTGAATTTTCTCCCCATTTGGAAAATATTCCATGCCTCTATTCATTCTACTCAGGTGTATGACTTCACAATTTACCATATTATAATGCATCTGCCACTTATTCGCCCACTCTCCTAAAGAGTCTAAATTTTCTGCAGCCTCCCAGCAGCCACAATGTTCCCTCTCCCTCTATCTATCTTTGTATAATCTGCAAAATTATTTAAATTGCCCTTAGTTCCTTCATCTGCATCATTGTTGTATAAAGTGAAATGCTGTGGTCCAAATACTGAGCCTTCTGGAAAACCACTTGTCACTGGTTGCCATCCTGAGAAGGACACTTTTATCACCACTCTGCATTGGACCAGACAGCCAAGCTTCTACACGTTGTATCTCACATCATGGACCCTTATGTCAATAAGTAACCTCCTGTATGGCACAACTTGTCAAAGGCATTCTTGAGTTCCAGGCAGATAGCATCCATTGGTTCTCCTTCGTGTGATCTGCTTGTTACTTCTTCAAAGAATTCTAACAGATTTGTCAGGCATGACCTCCTCTCGATGAAGCTGAAAAATGTGTTGCTGGAAAAGCGCAGCAGTTAGGCAGCATCCAAGGAGCAGGAGAATCGACGTTTCGTGCATAAGCCCTTCTTCAGGAATGAGGAATGTGTGCCAAGCGCGGAGGAGGGGAAATGAGGAATCTGGAGAAATCTGCATTCATCCCTTGTGGTTGGACGGTTCCTAGGTGGAAGATGAGGCGCTCTTCCTCCAGGCGATACCTGACAACACCCCCCACCAAACCAACCTCCACTCCCGGCACTTTCCCCTGCAACCGCAAGAAATGCAAAACTTGCGCCCATACCTCCCCCCCCCCCCCCCCCCTCACTTCCCTTCAAGGCCCCAAGGGATCCTTCCATATCTGTCACAAATTCACCTGCACCTCCAAACACATCATTTACTGCATTCGCTGCACCCGATGTGGCCTCCTCTACATTGGGCAGACAGGCCACCTACTTGTGGAACGTTTCAGAGAACAGCTCTGCGACACCAAACAACCCAACCGCCCCATGGCTGAAGACTTTAGCTCCCCCTCCCATTCCACCAAGGACATGCAGGTCATTGGCCTCCTCCATCGCCAGACCATGGCAACATGATGCCTGGAGGAAGAGCGCCTCATCTTCCGCCTCGGAACCCTCCAACAACAAGAGATGAATGCAGATTTCTCCAGATTCCTCATTTCCCCTCCCCCCAACCTTATCTCAGTCCCAACCTTCGGACTCAGCACCGCCTTCTTGACCTGCAATCTTCTTCCCGATCTCTCCGGCCTATCACCCTCACCTTAACCTCCTTCCATCTATCGCATTCCCAACGCCACTCCCTCAAGTCCCTCCTCCCTACCTTTTATCTTAGCCTGCTTGGCATACCTTCCTCATTCCTGAAAAAGGGTTTATGCCAGTAACGCCGATTCTTCTGCTCAATTGATGCTGCCTGACCTGCTGCGCTTTTCCAGCAACACATTTTTCAACTCTGATCTCCAGCATCTGCAGTCCTCACTTTCTCCTCCTCGCGATGAAACCATGCTGATTTTGCCCTATTTTACAGTTCCAAGTATTCAGAAATCTCATTCTCCACAGTGGATTCCGAGATCTCATCCATCACCAAAATAAGGCTAATTGCTCTGCAATTTTCCGTCTTCTACTATATTTGGTTTTGAAACAGTGGTGCTACTTTAGCATTTTGCCAGTCCTGTGGGATCCTTCCTGATTGCAGTGATTTGTGAAAGGTCACCGCTGATGGCTCCACTGTGTCTTCAGCTATCACCGTTTGAATTCTGGGGTGTAGCCCACCTCGTGCAGACGATGTCTTTAGCTTCAGGTCATTCAGTTTTTCAAGCACCATCTCCTTGGAGCCGGCCAGCATTGTCAATTCTTCCCCGTCACTCTTTTGAATCTTTGGAATATTACTCATGCCTTCCCACGCGAAGACGGATGCCAAGTCATTACTAAGCTCCTTAGCAATTTCTTTGTTGCCCATTACTTTATCTCCTGTGTCATTTTCCAGCAAAAATAATGAGCATCTCTGCCTCTCTTTTGCACTTTATGTATCGAAATAAATTCTTAAAGTTTTCCTTTCTATTCCTGGCTAGCTTACCCTCCTAAAAATACTCTACATCCTTATTTCTGATTTTGTTGCCCTTTGTTTGTCTTTGTATGGATCCCAATCATCTGGTTTCCCACTGCCCTTGGTCACATTCTGTGCTTTCTCTTTTGCTTTTACGCTGTTCCTGACTTCCCTAGGCAACCGTGGTTGCCTCATCCTCCCTGTACCATGCTTCTTTTTCGTTGGAATGAATCTCTGCTATATCTCCTGAATTACTCCCAGACCTTCTGTCAAATGCTATTCCACTTTTTTTTTTCTCTTGGACCCCTCTCTCATTCAATTGTACCCATATCCTTCCTCATGCCTCTGCCGTTGCCTTTATTCCGCTCTAATAAGTTTACCTCTGATTCTATTTTCTTCCTCTCAAATTCAAGCATGGTATGATCACTGCCGCCTCACGACTCCTTCATCTTAAGTTCCCTTATCAAGTCTTCCTCATTGCACATATTAAATGTAGTGTTGCCTGTCCCTGGTGGGCTCCATCAGAAACTGCTCCAAAAAGTCACTTTGTAGATATTTCTTAAATTTATTTTCTTGCAAACCACTACCAACTTGATTTTCCCTGACCATCTGAGCATTTAAATCCTATATGGTGACTAACTTTGCCTTTGCTTCACAGATTTTCTATCTCTTGGGTATATTGCACCCCAGCTCCTGACGACTATTTGGAGGCTTGTTCGTAACCCCAACTATTTCTGTTTTGTAGCTTTTGCGGTTTTTCAATTCTACCCATGACGATCCTGCGCGATCTGACATATTTTCTTCTTGTGTTATCGATACAATTCCATTTCTTCCGAAAAATGCAGCCCTGCCCCGAATGTCCAGCTGCCCACCTTTTCGATAGGATGCACATCCTTCAATATTCAGCTCCCCATCTTGATCACCTTTCAGCCACGTCTCCGTGATGCCCGGCACATCATACCTTGCAGTTTCAACCTGCGAGATAAACGCATTTACCTTATTACTTATATCACGTGCAATCAAGTATACCATCTACAGTCCTGTATTAAGGATTCCTCTTCTCATTATCGTTCATTTATCCAGTGACTTGAAGTTTACTTGCTGACCATTTCCATAAACTCAGTCCTGTTTGTGTCAGTGCTAGAGAGTTTAAAAACGTGTTTAAATTAGGCACTTTTATTTCTCCTTTTTACATTCCAGTTTATTCCGAACACTCAACTCCATCACTCCTAATCATTTTATAGCCCTGTGTCGAGCCCCAGTTTGCGACTCACTTGGAGTGTCGCCCCAGCTTTGTTCAAATGAATACTGTCCCATCAGAACAGGTTGCTTCTTCCCCAGTAATAAAATGCGTTTATTCAGCAAAAAACACTGAGTTGAAATAACTTTATGTACTCACCAAATTATGGAAAGTACAGAAAGGTAAGGTTGTTAAAATGTACTCATAATATTGAGCTATATGATTTGAAATGTGTATTACAAAATCATGGAAGTTGTGTGCAAACTTTATCAATCATTGTTTGAACAACAGCTGAGATCATTATTTTCCCCTCTGTCAGTGATCACCTCACTGAGACTCTCTGGCCCAGTCTCTCACACAGTTTATAGGGGTAGTTATTATTTCCTGCTGCTGTTGGCCCAGTCAGTTTTAGTTAATCATCTTCTCCCTGGAACTAATCTATTGGTCTACTGGATTCCGTTTAACTGTCAGCAATACAATTCTGTCATATTATTGGAGATAAATGACCTGGGATATCAGCCAGTATTAGCAGGGAGCTCACAGGGTAAGTGAACAGACAAAGAGATGGAGACTTTGGGACTTTCGAAATCAATTTTCCTTCTCATCTATTTCTCCTCATGCTGTCTCCTAATCTATCTAACTTCATTCGGTTTAACACCCCTTCCTCTCGCCCAGTCTGTCACTCCCTTTTTCTCTGCACTTTGTTCATCTCCCTTCAGTTTCTTTCTCTCTGTCTCTCTCTGTCTCTCTCACACACACACACATTCTCACTCTCTCGATTACAAATCACTCCGTTTTCAGATAGTGCAGTTGGAGAGCTCGTGGAAGCGCGATGGGCTGAACAGACTCCATCTGTGCTGCGACCCACAAAAAAAAATTGAGGTACCTGGAGAGACAAACGGTCCAATGAAGGACATAGTGCATAAACAACTATTATCTCTTCTCCTGATATGCAGGGGCCTATGCGTTCAAACAACATAAATTAAAGTTCGAGCAGGCAGAAGGACTTTCACGAGGTATTGCAATCAGGATGTAATAAATAGTTCCCACACATCAAATGTATGTTTCTCTGATAGCTGCTCCTGCCCAATAATTCCCTCTCGCTCCCGCCTTGTACTGAGTTATTTGCCTTCCCCAAATTCAGTAGCTTCCCCCAAACTCCTGACGTATCCATGGTCTTAGCTATCTTAATATTAAGGAGCTGTGATCATCGTTTCCAAAATGCTCTCCTCCTGCAAGTTCAGTCACCTGGCTCGCCTCATGAGCCAATCCGAGAGCCAGCATTGCCCTTGCTCTTGTTGGACTATTCACAAGCTGTTGCAACTAAGCCTCTTGAATGCATTAACAATTTCTGCCCCGTCTCAGCCTGTTGTTCCAAAGTAGCTCCAGTCAATATTGTGAATGTCCAACTCAACCACTATGACAAGTCTGTTTTTCATGCACCTTTCCATAATTGGATGACATATTTGTTTCTCAGTGTCTCGGTGGCTATTGGGGGGCCCCGAAATTTAATCCTGACACTGTAATTTCTTCCATTTATATTTGAGCTGTACCTGTACTGCTGTAGTGTTTGAACACTCCAGTATGTCCTCTCTGAATGCAGGTGTAACATATTCCCCGATACATAATGCAACTCATCCACCTTTTTACTTTGCTTGTCGTCTAAAACAACAAGAACGGGGAAAGTTGAGCAGCCAGTCCTAGCCCCTTCTCAACGAAATCCCTGCAATGGTCATACATACTCCCATGTAAGGTTTTAGGCTCTAAGTTCATCTATATTACCAGTAATGTTCCTTGCATTGAAATAAGCACACTTCAGCCCAAATCCCTCAGATAATGACCTGTTAATTAGTTTGAGATTCCCTGATGGAAATTATTCTCCTCTATTATCCGGAGGCAGGAGATCACGAAATACTAAATCAGGAAAGTATTATGAACAGACAATTCTAATTTCCTCACTTGTCCCTTAAATTTCAAGTTTAGATTCTGCATGTTGTCCAACTCAACTAAAGTGTTGGATAATTATTTTGAAGAATAATTATTCAAGCCATTGTCTCCAGCCACTCACTGCAAATTCTGGAACTCTTTCTGGACTAATTGGATTGACTGGTCATTTTCCCTCTCCCAATCTAATCTCTGTAATATTGTCAATGTAGTTATATACACTCAACTAAGCTCCACGATCATCTCTCTTACCTGTCATAAACCTCACATTAAAATCAGCACACTTCAGACTCCCAGTCCCACTCTTTTCAGTAGCTTCTGCCTGATTGTTGTTGGTCTTAGCTGTACGGATGTTAGTCTGTAGCTCCTCCTCAATCACTGTACTTGTCTACCTACTGCGTTGGTTCCCACGCCCTCCTGCCACACTCATTTAAACCCTCCAGATTGACAGTAGTAAACCTGCCTGCCAGTAGATTGCTGCCAGTTCAGATGCATCTCGTTCTTCTTGTGTAGGTCCGCCCGACACGGGAATCCCAATGATCCACATGTTGGAAGAGCGAACTCTTCTCCCAGCAATTTGGCCATGTGCTTTACTGTCCTTCAATCCCTAAACAAACCGGCAATAGCATATTCTAGCCTCTCCCAATTTCAAATCTCATTTCAGCACAACTCCAGCAAGAATTTGCTTGATAATGGATCGATTTGATAATTGTAACTTCAGTGTGAACTCAATAACCAGGAAGAGGTGTCGGCCGTATCAGTCCCACGACAACGGGTCTGATTGCTATGACCTCCACGAAATCTGTTTGACGAGGCAAACATATGGAACATCTACTTGCAGTTGGACAAGGATAGGCAGAAGCTAATCCATAAGATCAGAAAATGTCAGGGTACGTGAGTGCCATTCAGCCTGCTTACTCTGCTTATTATTTAAAGGAGTATTAGCTACTCTGTTTCTCCGAATGGAAGGGTTTTTACTGAGCATCCCTGAAGGGTCAGGAAGTGCTCAGTAACTTGCAGTGCGCAGCCATGCGTAGTGAGATACCACCGAAATGCGATGGATTTTCTGGAGTCCCAAGGCTGGCAAGGGAAAGGCTGAATGTAGTCGTGAATAGGCTGAAGCAGTGGAAAGACGGAGTGCGCAGTCTCGGCACTGCAATCACACAAGTACCCGGGCAAGTTTCCCAAACACTCATGGGAGCCCGAAAACCAGGGCTGCTTTTATAACAACCTGCCACATTTCCCCCATTTCACCATAAAAGGAAATCAAAAATACTGCAGATGATGGAAACCCGAAACAAGCACGGAGACATACTGTGTAGAGATAAAATAAAAAGTGAATTGTTCTCATGCAGACACGAGGAGAATGTGCAGCCTCCACCCCGACATTCAACTGGGAATGGGTTTGAATCCCGGTCCCTGTCCCACCGTGCCACGCGATGATGCAATACACGACGAGTATAGTTACATGCTTGTTTTGCGCTTGTAATTCACTGGAAAACTCTCACTCAGTCTGTGTAAGATTTGGAAACTTAATTTTAATGCAGCAGAGGTCAAGTGGAAAGAAAACAATGTGGAAAACATGAAGCATAAAAACTAGATCGCTATAGAAAAGGAGATTGCAGGAGTTTTGTTCCGAGAAATCAAATGAAGAGAGGCAAGAGTATGCATTGGACCATTGAGGCTGGCTCCAGAGAAACGGAGAAGAAAGAAGTAAACAGGTACTTTGCATCAGTCCTCACAATCAGAGACACTAGTCGCATTCCACAACTTCAAGAAAGTCAAGGGTTGGAAATGAGTGCAGTGATCTGCACTGAGGAGAATGTGCTAGGGAAGCTGCAATGTTTGACGATAGATGAAGCACGGACAGGAAGGATAAAAAACCAAGGTTCTGAAGAATAGAGCGGAGGAGATTGTGAAGGCACTGGTTGTGACTTTTCAGGGAAAACTGTCTTCCGAGAGAATCCCAGCGAAGTGGAAAATGAAAATGTAAAATCTCTGTGAAAGGAAGGAAGGCAAAATACAAAACAAAAACTTCCGCTGGTAGGCCTGACATCGGCAATTAGTAGGACATAAGTGACCATTATTCAAAATAAGATTGCAAAGTACTTGGAGGTGCATAATAAAACAGCTCCTCCAAGACAGCACGGCTTCGTCAAGGAGAGGTCCCATGTGACAACACTGTCAGAGTTCTTTCTGAAGAGAATAGGCAAGTTTGATAAAAGGAGGACTGTGATTTGTTTTGCTTACAGTCAGTCCACTAAATTTTAATCTGCATTAAATTGAATCTTCTTAATTTATTGTTTACAACTTGGATAACCAAAGATACAAAAACAGTTTGTTTATAAAAATTGAAATAGAAAACTTGTTAAATAAAACAAGTATGGACGGTCGGGTAATGAGTAGTTTCTGAATGATGTGGGAGATGGTGGACCCGATTTTCCTCACAGTGATCATGTTTACAGCAAATGTAGTTTGCTGGAAGAATTCCAGCTCAGAGTCGATGAGCTGAAGTCGGAGCTTCAAATATGTGACATATCGGAGAGAGGGTGTTTTACCTCGATGCTGTTATCCAGGAGAAAGTCACGCTCTTTAGATCACCTAACTCAAATTCAACCAGTATTCAGAGAGACGCGGGTGTGGCGTTAAACAAGGAGAAAGGGAGGACTCCAGATACTGGCGACCAGAGTTGAAACATGTGGTGCTGGAAAAACACAGCAGGCCAGGTAGTATCCGAGGAGCAGGAGAATCGACGTTTCGGGCATAAGTCCTGAAGCAGACGTCGGATACTACCTGGCCCGCTGTGTTTTTCCAGCACCACATTTTTCAACTCTGGTCTCCAGCATCTGCAGTCCTCACTTTCTCCTTGTTGAACATAACCTACTGCGAATCCTCTTGCAAGGGTGGCTTTAAATAAGTCAGGGAGATGGTCTCTGGAGGTAGAGTTTAAGTACCCTCAGACACACTCTCTGTCTAACAGATTCAAGAGATTTGATCCCTGTGTTGGTGGAAATGGGGTCTGCCGGGAGTATGAGCCAGTTGGCCGCAGCACCGAATTTGGCAAACCATTCGAGGGGAAAAGAAGATAAATACTGTTGTCTTTGGAAAGATTATGGTTAGAGGCATAGACGCTATGCTCTGTGATCAGGAACGACAGTCCTGAAGGATGTGCTGCTGGCCTGGTGCTCGGGTTTGGGATATCTCATCTGGGCTGCAGATGAATGTGGATTGCGAGGACAAATATCCATTGGTCGTGGTCAATGTACGCAACAACGACATAGAGAAATCTAGGGCAGAGTTTTTGTTAAGTGATATGAACAGCCAAGTGCTAAATTAGAAAGCAGAACCAAAAAGGTAATGATCTCTGTTTTGCTAATTTAGCCAGGGGTTAATTGGCACATTATGGATCAGTGGTGCTGGAAGAGCAAAGCATTTCAGGCAGCATCCGTTAATTGGCACAGTGTTTACAAACGTTTTGGAGGTCGATGCGTGGTTGAAAGATTGGTATGGAATAAATGGGTTTGAATTCATCGGAAATTGTCACCAGTACTGAGAAAGAAGGGAGCAATTCCGATGGAATGGTCTTCACCTGAATCGTGCTTGGATGAGAGTATTAGGGAATGACAACTAGGGATGGAGGCAAGGCATTGTACATGAGAGGATTGGTATAGGGGATAACGTCAGATGGCATGGGTGGGGAAGGGAGCAATGTTCCAGAGGAACATGGGCATCTCTGAGTTGTTGCATCTTGTGGGCCTTGATGCCTGGAAGGAAAATGAAAAGTTTATTATTAGCACAGTGAAAGAGCAAGACAAGGAAACAGAATTGTGGAGTGGTGCAGCTTTAAGCCAATGTAATGCGACACTGATGGAGAGAGAAAATGTTGAGATCATGGCATTGACATCACATGATCAGTCTACAGAAAATAACTCATTGAAAATAATCGGGATTGTAATCGTATTGTAATGCCCTAAAGTAATTGGGGTAACACTCAACCAACAAGATCTTACATTTCTGAGACTCCAGACAAAACTGTGAAAACATAATTATATGTTGATATTTTTTAAAAAGGATAATGTTATCGATGGATTCTGGAAGGCATTCTCAGAGTTTATTTGTCACTCCCAACAGCTCTGGGGAACCTGAAAGCGAGCTGCCTTCTTCAACCATCTGTGTTTAAGCGGTGCGAATGCACACACAGATATAATGGGATTCCAAGCTAAAAAAAACGATTCTGAAAGAACAATATATTAGTCCCAAGTCAGAATCGTATGTTACTTGGAAGACAACTTGCAGGGGTTGGATTTCCGACTGTTTACTGAGAAAATTACCAGGACAGAATGTGCTCCGATTCACATTGAACACAGTTTTCTCAGGGTCATTGATACAAGATGAGTCAAATACTACTTGATTGCAAAGGAAATGACTCTGATCTCATCTGAACTAACCTTGGAACATCAGTTACAGTAATAAAAAGCAAAAGGGCAGAAGACAGCTTGCTTGAACACTGTGCTCGCTCTGCTCAAAATGTTAAAGGAAAACTGGTTCATGGACTTCTGATTCTGAGGAGATATTTGTCCTATTTGTGATGAGGCTTTTTGGTTAGGCGTTGTAACAGAGAAATAGAAAGCTCCACTCTGCTCCGTGAGAAACAAAACCAAACTGTTCAAGGTGCATCGGAGAGTGACAGATACACACTATTGTCTGTTCCTAGTGGACATTGACCATCTCAACCACATCATGCACTGATCACCAATAACAACAGATAAGTCAGCAGATTGTGTTATCCAATTTGGAAAACAGAGAGGAAATGGATGGCCAGGGTAATTGGGAGTAACTGGGGAACTGGCGTAAATTACAGTAGCAGTGGCAGCAGAAAAGTGTGAAGAGAGATCGTTTGTGGAAGAGTGTTTCGCAGCAGAAGGGATAGTGCAAGGGTACAAGGAATGAAAGGAAACAGAACGAATGAGGAAGACGAGTGGGAGATGAATTCTTAGTCACAGTATTAAGCTTGTTTTTGGAGAAGTGAAGTCGGGCGTTAAAACATCACTGTTCAGGAAAATCATGTTCGGATTTCTGTTGAAAAGTAGGAAATGATTTTTTTCCACATTTTTTTTCCCGAATTGATTCTTGTTCTGTTTGCACATTCCCTGTATTTATGTAACTCTATCAAGTGCAGAGGATATGATTTCTTTTCTCCCTGAGTGTGGCATTTAGACATTTTTAACTTTCCTTTTTTCAGTACGAAAAACAATGGGCATTTGTTCTAACAATTTGCTTGCAATTCAAGGTAGAGATGAGAATCTAACCTACTCTCCTGATATGGGTCCTTAATGTGGAATTTAATTGAATTTTTATCCACATCACACATGCTCTGACAAACCATGAACGAGTCTGTGTATATCCTGCAGAGGAAAAGAAAATCTTCAGCTCTGAATATTGCAGTGAATGTTACAAAGGATACTCCAGTGTCACATGATATACAATTGTTACAGAGAAAGATGCCAATCCCCAGACCATCGTAAATCATTTACAAGCTTTGTGAGTAAAACGTGCAGATACGTAGAGTGTAAAACATCGATTCAGCTTCCGTGTTCAGCTTTGAATTTCCGTGTTGAAAATTCTATTTGTGTCTCCCAAATGATAGGACGTAACTACATCACTGACGACATTAAACACTGATAAATGTGAGATGTTTCACGTCAGAATGAAAAAGACAAGGGAGTACTCAAACCATGAAGTGGGGGGGGGGGGGGGGGGGTGGTGTTAAATTTGTTCAGGATACAGGAGTACAAAATCATAAGTGTATGGAGAGGATGAACACACAACAGCTGCTCCCCTTCGTCGAAGGTTCAAAAGCAAATGAACACAGATTTCAAGAGAAAGGCAAGAGGCTGCGAGAGCATTTGTGGAATCGGTTTGGCACTAAGAGAGTGGTATGCTTCTGGAATGCGTTTTGTGGGAGGGTGATGAACCTGACAAACTTTTAATAAATGCTGGATATGTATTTGGTGGTGCAGTCTCGATCGGCCACATTTACATTGTACAAACAGTGTTCTGTTATATACTGATATATGTTGGAGCAATAGCCAATGGTGCTTGCTTTTTTGTGCCTTTGACTGTCCTAAGTGGCTGTATTGCAAATCAGCGACCTCTCATGGACTATCAAATCTTACTCAACCTGGGGCAGCCTAGCCACCTGTGAGATCACCCAGGATAATTCACATGCTCAGTGCAAGTATTGTCCAACAATAAGATCAACATTATTCCAGCTGTTTCCAACCATGACTATAATTTCAGCAATAACATGGAAGCGGTCTTTCCTTCGTTATAATAGACTTTCAACTGTGACCATGTTACTTCTCTGAAGCGTAATAAACTACTTCCCAGGTATTTGCTTGGACAAAGAGCAAGTTCTCCAGTGTTTTCCTGTCAGGTAGTCATCACAGCCTTCACCCACCCCACTCAACTCCACTCCACCCAGCCTCCAAGGCCTAATGAATTTATTAATTGATCCCTTGATGCAGTTCTATGTTCCTGTGACTTCACCAAGTGCATCCAAATAGAATGTTGGTATTTAAGACAGACCGCATTGAGAATGAAGGAAAACACCAGTGTCCCAATTAAATCCAAATCCATTCTTCAGCACCATTTCACAATGCTCAAGTACTGTAGATGGCTTTGTCCCTATTCCAAAATAACCATTTAGGTTTAGCTGATGAGCAGAAAACAAAAATATTTCTGTAGTTTGGTCAGGCAGTAAGTATGTCAAACACGAGAGAATCCAAAAGCTTTCCTTGAATCAGTGGTATAATCAATATCCAACGACAAATATCCTTAATGTAACTATTCACCCAACATTTAACTGGACGAGCCAAGTAAAACTCAGCATTTCCGATGCCGATAATTCTGTGGTGAGTCACTCATCTCTTAAAGCTCTCCAATTTCTATCCATTATCTGGATGGCACCTGGCAGGGAGTGTGATGGAAGACCTCCTGGTCCCTGGATGAGAGCGGATGCAACAACTGCTGTCGAGGAAAAAGCAGTGGCTTATTTAACGTGCATCACCAGTGATCATGCCTCCCTGCAGCACTGACACCAAAGATGCACTGCTGGGACTTTGTCCCAACAACACTGTGAATTATCAAGACCTGCTGGACTGGGACTTCTCAAGGGTAATTAATGCTGGTCTTGTTCCCTTACAATCCCAATTGAATTCAAAAGAAAACACAATTTTCTTATACTCGGAGAACAATGCAGATATATTTAATGGACTGATGAGCTTATCACTGCCTCTGCAGTTGTGCCATACATTTTCAGAAACCTTTTCGTACATAGGTTGAAACTCAATACCAACTGACAGCTCAGGTCACAAATATTACAAGATAACAGAACACATCAGAAGCAGCTGACTAAACACTTAAAATGTCAGGACATATCCGGCTATAGATCCAAAGTAAAGGGGATAAATGAGGTTTGTTGATTTCTGCCTGGAATAGAATTGTTGGGCTGAAGGGATTATTTGCATGCTATGTGCCTCTATGACATTAGGCTTTGAAAACATAAGATGTCGTCTCACTATTTGCATCGCTGTGCGCATCACACAGTGAAGAATACAATCCCATGGTCGCATCCTAACCTGAATCTACACCATTGCCCGGTCACTGTCGTTTGTTCAGAATCTTGTGCCTCTCTTTGAAATATATTTGTTCCTGTCCCTGCACCACGAGGAAAACTGGGGTTCACCACCATATTCTGAATGGAAATTAGACACGGGCATTAATTGCTGGTCTTGCTAACCGAATTTACTTCACAAGAATAACTTAAACGAATCTGCATTTTAAAGATATCCATTCGGCACCATCTGATTCCTAACGCCGTTTTAATGAGGCTTTCACTTTTTACTGAGTCTCTGATCTTTCTGTAAAACTATGAAGCTTCCAGAAGTGCTTTCCAAGTTGTTCTCATAATTCAGCAAGGGAGCGTCTTTGTGGCCATGAGAATGCATTCGTTATTTTTCAGTACCTATGGAAAACAGAACAGTAGATACTAATATCAGGAGAAAGTTCTTGGCTAACCTGAACCCACTCTGCCATGCGGGAAGATCATGGATGATCTGATTGTGGCCTCAAAGACACATTCCAGGTAGAGTTGTGGGAAAGACTGTGGGTTTGGAGAACACGTACGTCGCGAATCTGTTCTGTGGGTTTGCAGTGATCTGCTTGGACGAGGAGACACACCACTCCCAAGCATCCCAGATGTCCACCTATTTAGAAAACCATGTGTAATCCCCCTTTCATCCATTCCCCAGTCCTCCTCTCTAAACAACCTCGTCAAAAATGCAGTCAGACAGAGACCCCCTTGCCCTCACTTGCTTCACAATCTGGGTCCACATCTAATGCATCACCCTTAAACACTTCCGCCACCTCCAACTAGTACTACCACGAAAACATCTTGCCATCCCAACCACTTTCCACCTTCTGCAAGGACCGTTCCTTCAGACAATTCTTGGTTTCCGCCACTCTTTCCACTAAACGCCCGGAACAGCCATGTACCTAGTCCAGCAGGCGAAGAAAATGCAACATCTGCCAGTACAGCACCCCCTCACACCCATCAAAGGCACCAAACAGTCCTCCAATGTAATATTTTAAAAACATTTTCAAACCCATTACCCAGTTTCCAAACTGCAGTTTCAGAAATTAATGTTTAATTTGTAAAAGCATGGTCAACACACTTCAATTTCATCTATCTGATCAATTTCCATTTTATTGTGAAATGCACACGTTAATTAAGGACTGGATATCTGACCGTAACATTTGACTTCGATTACACCTGGCAATGAAACAACACGAATTGTGACTGGGAACAGCCCATCTGGTTTCCATGCCTGCTCTGGCAGACAACAGGGTTTGATTGTGATGGTATCTCCACATGCCTATCTTATTTCCAATACAACGAGCAGACCTCCATTCACCAAAAGCCCTGGCTCCCACTATCCTTACCATTAACGATGATTAGAAACCAAAAGAAAAGCGGATGGGACAATATAGAAAGGTAAGAATTAAGAGTGGCAGTAAGCAATTCAACCCTTGCTGTCCACTGCACCATTTAATATGATCATGGCTAATATGTCCCGAAAGACATTTACGCTGCTTTTCATCAGAAGCATACTTATTACTTTCTTTAATCTGTGGTGTGATTTCGACTCCACGACACTTTGGGAAGTGCGTTCCATAGATTCACTCACCTCTTAAAAAAAATAGTTTCTTCGCAAATCAGTTTTGAATATTCCTTCTGTCACTCGATATCTATGACAGCACGTTCGAGATGGTCCAAATCATCTTTCCAACGTTCACCTTATCATTCTCCTTTTCCATTGTATATAAGTTAATCAGATACACCCCTCCCCTGTCCCATTCTTATGAATTCCACCAGAGTAACCCCATGCTATTCAACTGCTCTTCCTTTGACGCCATAAATAAACCTGGTGACCTTCCTCTGATCTGCCGTCAGTGCCACAACATCCGTCCTCATGTAAGGAAACCAAAACTGGATACAACTTTCCATGTGTGGTAACATATGTCATTTTAACCACATTTATTTACTTACATCATCCATTCCTTCTGCAACGAATGCCAGAATTTCATTTGCTTACTTATTTGTATGTGAAGAAAGACACTCTGATGGGCGGCACGGTGGCACAGTGGTTAGCACTGTTGCCTTACAGCGCTAGAGACCCGGGTTCAATTCCTGCCTCAGGCGACTGACTGTGTGGAGTTTGCACGTTCTTCCCGTGTCTGCGTGGGTTTCCTCCCACAGTCCAAAAATGTGCAGGTCAGGTGAATTGGCCATGCTAAATTGCCCGTAGTGTTAGGTATAGGGGTAAATGTAGAGGTATGGGTTGGTTGTGCTTCGTCGGGTCGGTGTGAACTTGTTGGGCCGAAGGGCCTGTTTCCACACTGTGATCTAATCTAATCATAATCATTGACTCATTTGAATCTGCTTCTCATGTAAATAGAAACCTGCCCTTCTATTTTTTGCGGCCGCAATGGACTCCTTTTCCAAAATAAATTCCGTCCTCCAGGTTCACTCCCATTCTCCTGGCCTATCCATATTTATCTTAAACTCGAACTCCTCATCACAGCCCGCTGACTCCTCTCCTTCAGACTCATGGTGTCAGATTAAACATTGAAACGGAAGCCTCCAGCTGACTCCCCTCCCTTAGCCACATGCTGTCAAATCAAACTTTGACACGGAAACTTCCTGGTGACTGCCTTGCCTCAGCTGTTGGATCAGTGTTGCTGCAAAGAGACCGAATGGACGAAACTCTGAGAATGTGCCAAACTGGAGTTTGTATACCAGATGGGCCACTTCATAAGAACCAAGAGGGACTCAGCAGTAATGTTACTGATCGAAATGATCGGATCCAAAAGGACATAGATGCTGGACTGGGTCTGCACTGGTTGGGGAGGGAATGACTCAGCTCGAGAAACATACTTCAACTCATTCCCAACAATCGACCGAATCCAGACACATTGATTGATTACCATTTTGGTAACAGTGTCTACTGCACACATTATTTCCAGAGATAAAGTTCCACTATTACATTGCGAATAATCTCTCTGTGTAAGACACTTTTGCTGTGTTAAACGGGACAGATTTCGATAGATCTGGTAACTTCGCACTGGGCTGTGCGAGGTGATTCGGGTCTTTACCAACAGCAGCAGAATTGCACCCCGGCACAAGATGCACTATCACTGTCTAGCATATGCTCCAAGTTACCTTGATCATCAAGCCAGAGGATACCTCTTTGTTCAGCAGAGAACAGAGGAGCGCCTGCCAATCGAAGCACCAGGTACGCCTCACAATGAGGTTAAGTGACCAACCAGGACCACTGATTCACCAAATAGCGAAAGCTGCAAGTGATTGACAGAGCTAACCGATGAATCAGACGTAATCTCTGTAATCCTGTCACATGCAGTCAGTGTGAATGGTGGTGGCCAGTCAAACAACTCACGAGAGGAGGAGGATCCACAGTTGTAAATTTGCTTAATGACGGCAGAACCAACAATAGAAAAGATGAGGCTGAGATAGAAATGACGGCAAGTGTCGATAAAATGATCTATTTTAGATGGCAGTCTTAGATACAACACTTCATTTTGTGTCGTATCGACAAACAGCTGAAGGAATTTGATCATGCAAAGGTTGTCGGCACTAATATTATTCCATTCAAGCAGTTCCTGCTGCGCGACAGCACTAGCATCTACCTGACAATGTGGAAAACTGTGGGTGTGTCCTGTACACACACAAACATCAGATATTCAATCACTGCCCCATTGCTCTAATCGTTATAATCAATAAAGTGATGAAAGATGCCATCTACAGTGGTATCAAGCAGCAATTCTTCGGCAGAAACCTGTTCACTGAAGCTCAGTTAGGGCTTGCCAGATACACTCATCACTTGACCAAATTGAAGCCTTGGGATAGACAACAAGAAAACACACAGCTTAACTCTATAGGTGAGGCGAGAGTGACAGCGCTTAGCATTATCAAAACTGCATTTGATCAAGTGTGGAATCAAGAATTAGTGTCAAATCTGGAGGAAATGGGGATCAGGGAATCCTCTGCCTTGTTTGAGGTCATGCCTGTTACAAAGAATATGATTGGGTTTGGTTGAAAGCAGACATATCAGATCCACAACAGGTTTGCAGCAGTTCCTCGGAGGCGGGGGTAGGTATCACGGATAAACCTGTAGGTCAGATCGGGATGATCATATTCTTCTCCTGTTTAACGGAGACGACTGGTGGTAGTTTTATTAAACAGTCATCATGCCTCAAGTAAGGGAGAGGTTGAATGTGAAAATCCATTATACTCACTTTTGACCGTGCAAGAATTAAAACCAGACTGTTGTTATTAATCTGAATTGCAGACTAGCTGTTCCAACAAATGAGCGAACCAAGCCCTCACTCAGCTCCTTCGGAAAGATATTTTAATGTCAATCTGTTACCATTTGTTGTAACATACCACTGTAGCAGGTGGAACTTGAAGAAGATTTCCGAGCTCAGAGGGAAATATATGATTTGTGAGTTAGAAAGGTGTTCTTGGTCCGAGGATTAATAATTCTCCGTTGCCTCTTAAATGAACATACCTCTGCCGTAAAGTCACAACTGTGTATGTTTGCCAATGACTGGACCGTTTTCAAAACCATTTGCATATACTCAGATCTGCAAAATACGATGGCGTGAGCTTAATGGTGGCAAGTAGCAATTGCATTATACACATGCCAGAAAGCGATCAACTCTAACAATACAGAGTTGAAATATCATCCTCTAACATCCAAAGCCAATGTCAGCACTTAACTCGCAACTAGCAATATCCTGGAAAGTAATATTAACTCGAAATGGAGTGACCATATAAATTCATTACCCATCCTGTGAAAGGCCTCTGCCCGAAATGTCAACTTCCCTCTGCCTCGAAGGCTGTCTAACCTGCTGTGTTTTGCCAGAAACACACCTTTTGGCCTGTATAAATTCATTGCATCAAAGAATATGTCATAGGCTCGGAATCCTGCAGAAGTAACATACTTTATGGTTTCTGAAAACCTGTCCACCCTCTATAAGACGCAACTTGAATGTTTTTTCGATGAAATAGAACATAGAACATAGAACATAGAAAAGTACAGCGCAGTACATGCCCTTTGACCCTCGATGTTACGCCGATCCAAGCCCACCTAACCAAAACTAGCCCACTATCCTCCATATGCCTATCCAATGCCCGTTTAAATGCTCATAAAGAGGGAGAGTCCACCACTGCTACTGGCAGGGCATTCCATGAACTCACGACTCGCTGAGTAAAGAATCTACCCCTAACATCTGTCCTATACCGACCACCCCTTAACTTAAAGCTATGCCCCCTCATAATAGCTGACTCCGTACGTGGAAAAAGGTTCTCATGGTCAACCCGATCTAAACCCCTAATCATCTTGTACACCTCGATCAAGTCAACCCTAAAACTTCTTTTTTTCCAATGAAAACATTGGAAGTGCCTCAGCCTTTCCTCATACGATCTGCCTACCATACCAGGCAACATCCTGGTAAACCTCCTCTGCACCCGTTCCAGAGCCTCCACATGCTTCCTATAGTATGCCGACCAAAACCGCACACAATACTCCAGATGCGGCCGCACCAGAGTCTTATACAACTGTAACATGACCTCAGGACACCGGACTGTGGGAGGGGTATGGGTGGGTTGCGCTTCGGCGGGGCGGTGTGGACTTGTTGGGCCGAAGCCCTGTTTCCAAACTGTAAGTAATCTAATCTAATCTAAAAATAACGGACTAGAGCAGATGTATGAGACCACCATTATGTTCACTTCCCATTCCAAGCCACACACAATCTTGATTTGTAAATGCATTCCGACTCCATTAGAGTCACAGTTTCAGGTACCCTCCCTAATGGTATTGTAAGTTCACCAACAACACGTGGAATGGAGCGGGTTAATGTGGCAGCTCATTTCCACCTTCTCAAGGGCACCAAGGGACGGCAAATTAATACTGGTCCAATCACTTTCCAGGAAAAAATTAGAATGAAAAATATTGTCCAACATGCCATTGCTGGACATTGAGTTTGGGTTTTTTTTTGAGCGCAGGCTGGTTGAGTCGAGGCAATACCTTCTTTGTTGTGAACAGCTGGAGGGATATGCTCTTTGAAAAAAATCAGTCAGTCTTTCAGTGGTATCTATTACATAGCTAGCAGCACACAAACACTGCCATTCGGTAAACACATCACTGAACAGTAGGATACACAAAAACAATTGAAAATGTACTCATATCTGACTGTAGAATGTTTAGATACACAGTGATATTGTTGGAATGAAAAGTCTTGCTGTGCATTTTCGCACACAGTATTTGTACAAATAAAAATGATTGTATATTTAGAAAATCCTGGCAACTCTTAATTACTTGTTCTTAGGTACGGTAACGAAAGTCGTCATTTCAAAGCCTCTAACAGTGATTTGGTTAATATTGTCAGCATGTTGTCTTGAAAGAAAACTGAATAAATGGGCGAATTTGGTGCTTATTGAGTAATCGAAGGGTGCCTATTAACAAAGCACGAAGTATCTTCAGTTAAAAATGTGTTCGCTGTTAATGTTCAGAAGAATGCTGCAAACATGTACATAAAATATTATATCCCAAGTCATGCGTAATGACATTGGGCCGGGATCAAAATGCCCATCCATGCAACTGCATAACACCGTTTGGGTACTGCAGTTGTTGAGTTGACATACGCTGAACATGGTTTATGAGAAATTCAATGTAAGGTGCTATGCTCTGCAGGAATCTTTCCTCTTTATGGTCCCTTCATTCAAAATCGGGTCCATGGTGCAGAGTTACGCATTTTTGGTGGTAAACCAGAAGAGGTAAACTTGCAAGGCATGCTTGTTTTCAGGCCTTTAATACAGATGTTGAAATATGTTTGGGCCAGCGCAAAGCCCTGTACTTGTGCATTGGCCAGTCTGGGCCAAATATGTCCCTGTTGAACCGGTATGTATCTAACTTTCCGTCGAAAGGGATTGTGTGAGCAACAGTCCAGCTCCAGTTTCGAAGCTCTCTGGACTGACTTTAGAGATGAACAGCGTTTTGGAGGCAGTGGTGGTGCCCATTTGCTCAGTGTCTGAAATCAGGCTTTTTTCAAAGTTATTTTCCACAGCTTTGCTGACGAGAAGACGGCGTGTTCACTGACCTGAACATGAATCAGCCATTTAATATAGTTACTGATTTGTGTAGTAGTTAACTTTGCAATCGGGTAATTTAATTATTGTTAACTTCATTAAGTTTTAACAGAAAAACAATAATGTTTGGTCTATGTTGTAATGTGTAAGAAATTAAATGACATTAACTCTTCATTGTAGAAGATGTGAAAGTGACCTGCTATATATTTCCCACAGGCAAATCAGGCAACAGTCCGATATTGTAAGACAGGATTCAGTGAACAGGAATATTTCCTCGGCAAGATCATCATCTGCTCTGGTTAGTTTTGACCCGCCGACAGGCCAGAGCCAGACAGTGGGGAGGGGGTTCGGCTCTTTCATCTGTAGTCAACATGGAGCTCAGCATTGATGCTGAATCCTGTGGCTGACAGACCGCTCTGCAGCAGGTTATAATTGACCACTTCTTCATCAATACACCTGGTGCAGATACAGCTCAGAATTTAATATATCGATAGAAATGACTAAGGGACCGTCCGTATGTAGGGGAAAAGTCATTTTCACAATTTACAGACTCCTCACCATATTATGTTGCCACCTGTGTGCTGAATGGGACAGACTTTGAATATGTCACGCAACTAACAGTCAGGCGTCCATGAGCTGCAGTGGGCCATCGGCAGCAATAGAATAATACTTTGGACCACTGATACAGGCTGCAACCTCATGGCCTCCGATATCTCCTCCTCTGAAGAAACCTTAAAGCCAGGGATTCACTCTCATTCGGCAAGGATTTTGGAAGGACATGCCGGGAACAACATCAGAGAGACCCAGATATGAGGGGACAACCTGGAGAAGCTCTTATTGTCTTCATCTAAAAATAGGCTAACATGCATGTAAAACAGCATACCAGAAAGTGATGGACAGCTCAGTGATCCCACAATAAATAATTCCAATCTCTCTCTCCGGGTCTGCACCTCTATTCATAAAAGATAGCAAAAAATTAACAGACCATTGGAGGAGGAGGCTTCTCTCCAACAATGAAATCGCCAGTTTTGGTGGAGTGCAGCACACCTGAAATTAACAACAAAGCAGCTGTATTTGTTACAATCTTCAGCCAGAAGGGTGAAGTAGATGATCCATGTTGATCTCCTTCAGTGGGCCCCAGCATCAGAGACCCCAATCTTCAGACAATTCAATTCACTCCACACAATGTCAAGAATTGGCTGGAAACATTGAGGACTCTGACTTTACTTAAGAGGTTCCGACATCTCTCATGAACGTGTTCCATTCCAGCAAGAACACTGCCCTCTACCAACAATGTTATAAATGGCCCAATTATGTCTTGTGTACAAAAAGCAGGGCACTTGCATTACAGCCAGTCACTGACCCATCGGTGTACGGTGTACCACGTAAATGTAAAGGAAGTTTCAGCAATAATGTGATCAATCAGCAACAACAAGCTCAGATGCTTTCAGCTCGTGCCCCGTCAAGCTCACGTGTCTCCTGACCCCATTGCAAGATCAGTTCAATAGAATGGAACTCCAAAGGAGCAGTTAGACTAATTTCTCTTAATATGAAGGCACCATTAAAGAGTCATGATTTGGAAATGCCAGATGAAGGACCGTCGCTCCGAAAGCCGATGTGTTTCCAAATAAACCTGATGAACCTTAACCTGGTGTTGCGTGATTTTTAACCATTGAAGAGTGCGTGACAATAGGAGACCGACTAAAAGGAAAGTTAGTCAAACTTTTAGAATGTACTCTTCTGTTTAGAAGCATCGTGACCAAAATATCTGGTTATTGTCAGTTCAGTAAATCGAACTCCAGGACAGCTCTGCAGCCATTCCTCAGGAAAATAGGTGTCCGAGACTCCAGATGTTTCAATTACCCTTTCTCCGTGATGAGGTCAGAGTGTGAATTTTCACTGATTATGGCGTTCCTCAACAGACCACCTTTGATGTAACAAGACCTGGAAAACATCCAGGTTTAGTCTGAGAAATTGCAAGTAATATTCCGGCCACAAAAATATTAGACAAATAAGATGACAAACAATGAAACCACCGTCTTTGATTTTCAATACCATTTCTATCACTGCGTCCCTAATACGGTGTTTATCAGCATCCTGGGTTCTATAATTGACAGGAACTTGCATGGACGAGCCACATAAATAAAATTGTCTTCAAGAGGATGTCAGAGGGCAGGACGTGTGCAGTGCATAGCTTACATCCTAACTCCCAAAATTGTATGATGGATTACATCTCAGTAATAACCCAGGACAAAACCAGCCAATGTAATGGCTGTCACTTACATGATCCTCCATCCCATCCCCCACTGATGCTCAGCACTCGCAATATGTAACATCTACAGGATTCACTGCACGAAGAATGATGCGACAGCACCTTACAAATCGACAGCTATCTGGAAGAACAAAAGCAACAGGTACTTTGTAAAACCAACTGTCTGAAAGCTTGCTCTTTGATACGGTCAGATGAAATGAGACTCACACAAGAGTTTGCAATTCTCAACTGCTCAGACCCGAAAAGCAGTCCAAATGCGGCAAGAATTGGACATCAGCCGGGCTTGGGCTGGGATGTTTAGATCAGAGCAGTGCTGGAAAAGCACAGCATGCCAGGCAGCATCTGAGGAGCAGGAAAATCGACGTTCCGGGCAAAGGCCATTATTCAGGAACGTTCATGCTGAAGGGCTTTTGCGCGAAACGTCGATTTCGCGCCTGCAGCCTGACCTTCTGTGCTTTTCCAGCACCCCTCTGACCTAAACTCTGGTTTCCAGCATCTGCAGTCCTCACTCTTGCTTTGGACTGAGAAGTGGCAAGAATCAATCGTGCTACACAAGTGTCAGACAATGACCATCATATAACGTCTAACCATTGCTATTCAACATCGAAAGACATTGCCATTGCTGAATCCACTGTCACTAACATGTTCAGGTTTATCCAAACAATACAGCTGCTATGTTGAGAACTTCAGAACAGATGTTAGGAATTCTACAGTTCGTAACTTTTCTCCTGTCTTACTAAAGCCTGTCCATTATCTCCGAGATACACGTCAGGAACATTATGGAACAATCTCCACTTGTGTGGATGAGTACAATTCCAACAGTCCTCAAACATTTTGACACTCTCCATCATGTGTGTATGCTATGGCACTCCCTAGAGAGCACCTTCCGCACTCATTGCCATTGCCAGCTGGTTGAAAAAGGACAATATTTCGAGAATAGTGATCTCAATTCATTTGTTTCAAACGTAAGTATTACAAAGGACAAAGCTATAATAAGACTTGGAGTTTAAGAATGACCCAGAACAATTTTATTAAGCGAAAAGAGATTTCATTCAGTTGAACAGGAAACAATAATAAAACGATAAATCAGAATCAGAGCAGTCGGAGATATTCTGAGGACAGATTGAAGTGGCTCAGTGGAAACATGTTACCAAACGTAAAACAGGTCACACTATCAAATCCATCCTAAAGGCGAAATTGGAGAAACTTGGTTTGTTTTTACTTCGTCATCAGTGGCTGCGCAGTTTAATGATAGACATGTAAAATTTCATCAGAGGCATGCAAAAGAATACTTCGAGGCTTTATCCGAGACTAGATATATCATTTACTTGCGGCGATATGTTCTTGGTTAAAAAAAAAAAGGGCATAGTTTGATGGACGTTTCACATTTTCTTTTCCAGACAGCATATGAAAGTACACTGGAGAACACTGGTAGATGAGAAGAGGATAGGATAACAACTAATAAGAGATATCTTGACACAGACATGAGTCGGCGCGGAATGGACTGACATAGAACATACCAAAGCAAAATCTTCCTTTTTAACTTTAGAAGGGCATCATCTGTCAGTGCAGGCTTGGTGAGCTTAAGGGCCTTTTCATGAGATAATTTATTCTAAGAGCCAAACCTTTAGAGCGGGAGTGGCGAGATGCTCGTTAACTGATTACCGATGACCAACAGACAAATTAATGTCGATCTCTTGTCATCAATTTGCAGCTTCGTGTCCTTGCTCCCACAGGGGCAAACTCAATCTGGAGTATTTGAGATGGAAATCAGAGCTGGTAACTGATAACTCCACCTCAGCCCTCCCTCTTGCAGAATTCTATCTTGAACTTCAACGTCCCGAGGTACACTGCACAGACAGAAGATGCATGCATTCCACACCCATCAATGCTGACATCTGTTATATGCCAGCCTCACCATACCATCGCAACACATCTCCGACCTACTGACAGTCCAGTCATGCGCATCAATGCCCAATCTCTGATTGCACTGACAACTCTTATTGCAACGCTGCTGTAACGACACTGTTTTCAGGGACACACACAACTCATCGACTGCCCCTCTTGGCTGCTCACTGGATATTTGTGCACCGACACTTTGACCTGAAATGAAGGCTCACAAAATCATTCTCCTACATTACACTGTCATTAGTCGTTGTTGTGGTTCTATTCGTTGAGCTGGGAATTTGTGTTGCAGACGTTTTGTCACCTGTAAACGTGACATCCTAGTGCTTGGGAGCCTCCTGTGAAGCACTTCTGTGATGCTTCTTCCGGCATTTGTAATGCTTTGTCTCTGCCGCTTCCAGTCGTCAATTCCAGCTGTGCGCTACAGTGGTTGGTATATTGGGTCAAGGTCGATGTTTTGTTGATAGAATGTGTGGATGAGCGCCATAGCTCTAAGAATTCCCTGGCTGTTCACTGTTTGGCTTGTCCTATAATAGTAGTGTTGTCCCAGTCGAACTCATGTTGCTTGTCATCTGCGTGTGTGGCTACTAAGGATAGCTGGTCGTGTCGTTTCGTGGCTAGTTGGTGTTCATGGATACCGATCGTTAGCTGTCTTCCTGTTTGTCCTATGTAGTGTTTTGTGCAGTCCTTGCATGAGATTTTGTACACTATATTGGTTTTGAACATGTTGGGTATCGGGTCCTTTGTCCTGGTGAATTATTGTCTGAAAGTGGCATGTTGGTTTGTTTGCTTTCGTAGTTCAGCAACCACCCCAACACACACAAAAGAAGTTGCATCAAGATACTTTTCAAAATGGCCACAACACACTGCAGTACACCGGAACTGCAAAAAGAGGAAGAAGAACACCTCTACAATGTATTCGCCAAAAACGGATACCCCCGCAATTTCATCAACTGATGCCGAAGGGAAAGACGACAGAATGAGGACATGCCACAACCTAGAGGACTAGCCACGTTACCATACATCAAGAACATTTCATACTATTACGATCACTAGGACTCATAACAGCACACAAACCAACAGTCAACAATTCAAGAGAAACTAATATAAACGCAGGAGGAAACGCTTCACAGGAGGCTCCCAAGCACTGAGGATGTCACCTAGATAGGGAAGCAAACGTCTGCAACACAAATTCCCAGCTCGGCAAACAGAACCACAACAACGAGCACCCGAGCTACAAATCTTCTCACAAACATTGCCTTTAGTCGCTTTGCCCCCTAACCAGAGCTTCCAGGTTCACACGCTGCTGTACTTGCTTGTTGCTTAGCACAGCCACAAAACCTGGAAGTTTGATATCATTGCCCCAAAGGCAGTAAAAGTGTCCAGCACAGGGAGTCAATGGGAGTTTCAGATAACAGTCCGGGAGCTTGGACAGGTCAGCCAGCCTCTTGTGAATGTTACAGGTAGGTTCCTTCCCTGTCAGGGGTGAAGGGCTAAATGTTTGGACGACCTATATCTCTCTTGGCTCTTTCTGCCCTATTGTGGGATAAGGCTTCTGGAATGACAGGAGTACCAAGAGGTAACACAGGCGATGGCAGTGGGTAGCACAGCTTTTGGTGCGGGTGGAGCTGATGGAAAGGTGGCGACGTGTCCTGAATGGTGGAGTCGCCAGCACGGGCACGATGATAAGTTGTGGAGACGGGTAGAAGAGAGGTTAGAGAGAGAATGAAAGAAGGTGCTGCATTCATAGTGGGAGAGGGAAAACATGAGCCTTGTTAGGGAGGTCGATGCAGTAACAATGAGTGCGAGGACACAAAGTGCAGATGGTGTCAGTTAACCTGGTAGAGTTGAGGCAGTCACAGCTGAGCATTTACCGAGAAGGTTGGCACCTCATTGAACCAGGGGTAAACGTCATAGCAAGCTGACAAGGTCTGGTGCCATGGCCTCCCCTGCCAAGTTCGGAGCAAGATAATGTACATCCCCTGCACCACGCCATTCACCAGAACATCGGGGACTTGTTTACAAAGTTGGGCTCACGTTTTACCCCACCTGCCGTGCCCAGGGCCATTTCTGATTAAGAATACAACAGTGTAATGACTTTTTAAAAGTTGGCACCTGTGACAGGCATTAGATTAGAGTGTTTCTGGAAAAGCACAGCAGGTCACGCAGCAACTGAGGAGCAGTAAAATCAATGTTTCTGGCAAAAGGCCTTTGTCAGGAAGGGCTTCTGCTCCTCGGATGCGGCTTGAATTGCAACACGTTTCCAGCACCACTCTAATCTAGACTCTGATCTCTAGCATCTGCAGTCCTCAATCTCACCTGTAAAAGGGAGACTCGTCCATTCGCGTTAATTCAGGCAGTGGGCAGTTTTTTTGCTGAAGGGGAAAATCATATGGTTAATATCAGGTGAGAGGAAGACCAAGCGTTTAGAGAAAGTAGTTAATGAGACAGATTGGGATGATCTCATGAGAATACTCTCTTAATCTTGTGGACAGACACCCTCCCTAAAACCCAACAGAAATAACACTTGACTAACTCACAAGATAAATCAGGCCTTTGTCGACCTGATACAAAACAGAGAGGTGTTCCACACATTGTAGTGTGAAGTACTGGGGAGTTATAAATTACGAAGTGGGGAATTATATCACATCTTTATAATGGGCTAACACAATGTACTAGGTTTTTGAAAGAATCCTGGAAAAATCCCCTGTCTTACACTGACCACCATTATCCAATTCTCACTGGATACAGGGATGGTACCAAATAACAGGAGAACAGCTAACACCGCAGATTTGGTTATTTTGGAGCAACGGAATGACTAAATATGTCGAAAGCAAGAATTTTCTGACAGAGGATAAACGGTCACTGAGAAAGTCCCGACGACTGCAGGAAAGTCGGCCTGGATTTGTTGAAGAACGATCGTGTGCAATTAACCTGACTGTGTCGGTTTGAGGCAGTATCTTATAACCCGATGTGTCTTTCTTGAATTTGACTGGAAATTAAAAACGAGACTTTAAAAAATACCAACTGTGGGCTGCAGGTGAGTGGAGCTAGTAAGCCACAACGATGCAAGTCAAGGTCTTTGGGGACATCAACAATAGAGAGGAATGTACAATAAATGAGACCATAGTCAGTGTAGGCCGATTCATGAAGGTAGGTGGACATGTCAATAATCTCGTTCAGACAATAAATGAAATAATTTCCTCGATCAGTCAAATTGCACAAAATACGAGCAGGACGTTTATGCTGAAAATGCTTAAATAATGACTCCAGTCACAGCTTGTATACTGTTGTCAGTTCTGGTCATCCCATCACATGCAAGGATAGAATTGGACTAGAGAGAGTACACAGGAGATTCCTCACTCTGTGAAAGTAAAAATGCAATTATGAGGAAAAATTGGATCAGAGGATGCTGAGAGGAGATTTGATTGGGTTGCATAGATTATCGGGCGCTGGGTAGAGAGGGAGGGAATATCTTATTCCTGTTGGAGAGCTCAGTTTCCACAAGCGAATATTTAACGTTGTTCGTTAAAATATTAGAGAAATGTTGATTAAAGTTCTTATTTAAGCCAGAGTACGGATGGGATCTAGAAGTCACACATGGAAACGAAGTAGCGGCAGAAACTCTTAAACCATTTTCAAAATATGCCGAGATCTGCATTAAAATCCTATGGTGGCTGGGGAGTCAGAAAAATGACTTAAACGAAGCATTGCATTTTGTACAACATAGACAATATTCAGAACGATCTCCTCTGTGTTGTGCTACTTTCTGAAAGTTTCATACGTTACCAATATATGTTAGGACTAATATGCAGGGATGATGGGAATGGGCAGAGAGGTACAGTGTATAATATGATTATCATCACAATAATACTGATCTCATCCTTTAATACACAATATAACTTCACTTGTTGGCATTTTTATCCTTCCTGTATAAATAGTGAAAACAATTGTATACCCAATTCTCAGTCTTGGTCACACTGTAGCCACATTCCATTATGACAGATGCATCTGACATAGTTCAAAACATTTAAAACTATCATTTCATTTGTCTTCTCGAAATACACCAGGTTTCAAAGACCAGAATGGTTCTACGGTCCAGAGGAAATTACATAGGTTGAAAAGTTATATGAAGGCTGGAAGATATTACAGAGTTATGGATTGTGCTAGAGACTGAAGAAGATTCCAAAGACAAGAACAGCTTTAGGTTTTGGGTGAAGTGAAAACGAAGATGGAACAACCAGTTCAATATTTCGTCTGTAAGAGCATGTACAAGGTAAACTCTTGACAAAATCTGGCAAACATACTACCTGACAAAAATATGTTATTACTTAGCTCACTGTGTCTGTCTGCAGTAAAAATAAAATCGGGACGGTGACAGACCAGTCAGGCATGTGAGGCCTGTAAGTGGCGCCCACACTGTGACAGAAATTCTGTTCAATGATGCAGATCTATTTCATACCAGCTGATACAAATTTCTTTTTCCCAGTAATATTACCTCAGAAAGTGGCAGTTTGTTCTGATCTGAGCCCCTGTTGAGCGGACCATTGATCAAGAATTGATATCTGGGAGTTGTTGTTGCATAGAATCATTTCTTTTGCAAGTGTTTTCGGCAAGAGTCACGTGGAGACAGAGACACAGAATAGATAAATACACTGAAATCTGAAAACAAAACCACTGCATTAATCATTTATAGCTATCCACATTTATTCTGTGAAACATTCCCATAATGAGATGAGAAAGATCCCAAGATCCCACTTTCTCCTGAACATGGTCAGCGGATCTAATCTATCCTGGAACCAACCTCCAAAGTCCGATCAGAAAGATGATAGACTCTTCCTCCAACCTGAACAGAATAGTCAAAACAGGTAGATGTCGCTCGGAAATGGGCCTCTGCATTTGCGTCTCATTACGATTTTTATTTTTGGAATGTACAAACCACCAGGCAAATCCCCAATTCTTTGACATTTTCACGGTTTGCGTAAAGATTTTTTTGTTCCTTTGCCAGTTGTCATGGTGGTGATTATCGAGAGTGTGGTGCTGGAGAAGCACTCCAGGTCAGGGATTATTCGAGGTGCAGGAGAATGTATGTTTGGAGCAAAAGCCCTTCATCGGGAATGATGTGGTTGTGGGTATGTTGCCAACCTCGCAAGTTGATTTCCTGACGCTTTGGCCCTTGTCTAAATGACATCTTCAGTACTTTGCAGCCTCTTCTGAAGTGCCTCTGTGCTGTACATTCTAGAATTTATTTGGCCCCATTTCTGCTGCTTCCAGTTGCCGCTACCAATTACTTGTGTCGTGGCTGATTTTGTTGGTGCAGGTCAATTTGCTTGTTGATGGAATCCGTAGCTGAGTGCCCTGACTCGAGGAGTTCTCTGGCAGTCCACTGTTTAGCGTGTGCTATGAGTGATGTGTTGTCCAGGTCGAAGTCATCTGTGCGTATATTTATTTGGCCAGCTGTTCATGGCCTGTCGAAACTAGTTGGTGTACAAGGCATGTGGATTGATAACTGTCTGCCTGTTTGTCCTATGTAGTATTTCGGGCAGTCTATTTGTTTGGAATAATATAAATGAAGTTTGTCTTGCAAATGGTGAGACTAGGTATTTTGTTCTGATGAGTTGTTGGCTGTACGTTTATCGGCTGTCATGAATCCAGGTGATCGGAGAAGTCTGGCTATCAGTTCCGAGATTTTTTTATGTAAGATAGTGTGGCAAAAAGGTAGACAACTAGCAATCCACATCCACGAACACCAACTAGCCACTAAACGTCACGACCGGCTGTCCCTGGTAAGTGACATCTTCAGTACTTTGCACACTGATGACTGGACCACAAATTCGACTGCGGCAAAATAACCTTCATAGGACAAGCTAAACAAAGGAGAGCGAGATAATTCCTGGAAACATGTAACTAATCCACGGACTCCACCAACAAACCCATACTGCATTGAACAACCAGAACAGCCAGCCAGAAGCAAAAAAGAAAGGAACCAAGTGAAATCCAACTGAGACAGCACGGGGAACTTCACAGGTGGATGCAAAACACTTAAGATGTCAGTGAAAAGCACTGGAGGAGGACAAAACGTCTGCAAATCAAGTTTTTACTTGTATCTGGCGTGGCACGATGGCTCAGTGGTTAGTACTGCTCTCTCACAGCACCAGTGACACAGGTGCGTCTCCAACCTAGCGCGGCTGCCTTTGTGGACTTTGTGCTTTCTTCCTTTATCTGTGAAAGTTTCCTTCGGGAGCTCCAGTTTCGTCTGATAATCCAATGATGTACTAATAATGGAGAATTGGACATGATAAATTGTCCTTAGTGTTCCGGGATAGGTCGGTTGGACGCACTAGTCTGGGTAAATGTAGAGCTCTGGGTTGGATAATCTTCGGATGTGTTGGGACAAATGGCCTGTTTCCACACTGTAGGGATTGTAATTCCTCTGTCCCAACCATTCACTCCGCTATAAACCCACTCGTTTCTACAGCCTTTCTACTTTGTAGAGTTCACCATGCTCCCAGATATGTACAAGGCCACAGTAGTTGGTTTGAGTTTTTAGAAGCGGTTAGAGATCGAGAAGAAGCTTTCTGCTTGGAAGAAATTAAGATAGAGAGTTTAAAGAAAACAGAAGAAAAGATTATATTGGTGCTGCAGGTTGTTGATAAGAGGAGGTTATACTGAAATGTATGGGACTTCTTTCGGAGAATCTTACAGAAAGAGGGTTCTGGCAGCTGGAGATGGTCTAAGAGATTGGGAGATATGTAGATATTTATAAACACTACAGATACGTGGAGTATTTTTGTCGTGACTGGAGTTACGGTGGCATGGTAGCTCAGCGGTTGTCACTGGTGTCTCATATTACCAGGAACCCAATTTCAGTTCCAGCTCCAGGCGATTGTCTGTGTAGAGTTTGCGCATTCTCCCCGGAGGATTCCACCCACAATTCAAAAGCATGTGCAGATCAATTGGCCATACTAAGTTACCCATTGTTTAAGTATGTACAGATTACGGGTATTCGTCAAGGCCAAGTATTCGTGAGCACTTGTTGGGCCAAAGTGCACACATTGGATGTGTTCTATTATTCGAGATAATGAGGGCAATAGGAAAACATTATTCATTATATGAACAGTCCGAATCAGGGAAATCATATTAATGACGTTTTTCTGGCTGAGAGAAATAAACAGGAGCGTCAGTGGTGATTTGGTGACCTCTGTGTAGTTATTTCCCTTTTAGCATCTGGCAGATGTTACAGGGATCGGGAAGGCTGATGGTATTTCAAAAGATCGGGATGTATTTACAATCTGAATGTTGCAGAGATAATGAGCTGTGTAGGGGTAGAAGGTGGTTACAAGCTTGGGAGCTGTATAAGGGTGAAAAGGATATTGCAAGGCTGGTTAGGCATTGGATTAGGTTACACAGCAAGAACAATTGTCGAGACTGGAGCAAAGAAAAGACAATGGCAAAGTTGTAGGTGTTGGGGAAATTTCCATATGCGATGAAGATTATAGTGGCTGGAGAAGGCTGTGAAGTTAAGGACATTTGACAGGTCACGAGGGAGTTAGTGATGTTCGTGATGACGTGTTCGAGAGAAGATTGCAAAGATTGAGAAGTTTCAATGGATCGAGTAGTTACAGAGGGAAGGAGAGTTGTTAGTACTTCAGAAATGTTACATAAAGAGGGAGAATTGTAAAATCTGGAGGTGATTCCAGAGAAAGGAGGTTTATATGGCTTGCATGAGTTCCAGAGATAAGGAGGCCTGTATGGGCTGATGGTGATTGCAGAGAATCATACAATCTCAGCAGGTTAGAAACAGGCCATTTGGCCCAAGGGATGTCCACACCCAGCCAGACCCATCTCTCCACCCTATTACTCTGCATTTACCAAATCCGCACACCCCGCATTCTGAGTACTCACAGATAATGTTTTTCCAGGTGCAACTCCCTCTTCTGGTTTCGAACCAGCATTACTCATTCTTTTAACACGCTCTGTGTGAGGTGTGCACAGAGTATTCATGGACAGCGTGGGCTTTCGGTTTTCGTATAATCCCAGCCTGCTCTACGATCTCTAACCGATCCTTCAGCATTATTCTTGCTTTGCAATTCGATTCTCTACCTGCCATCGATTCGATTGCTCTCCATCATCCAGGAAGCATTAGGTTTATTTATCCTGCTCTTCCCATTTGATGGGCCATTCCTCGATTGGACCCAAGCCGCCTCCTCACTAAAAGGAGCCTATGGTTCTTTGTTTTTCTTTTCTAACCAACGGGGTGTTCCAGTGAAACTTTCCCAGCTTCATTCTTACCACATTGGAGGCCACACACAGTCAACGAACTTTTCTGACTCTCAATCTTTGCGTGCTATTCTCACTCGGAATTATTGCAAATCATTCTCCACCATTATCCTGAAATTCTAAAAGAATGGTTCCTGTGTCCCAAAACGATTCCTTACTGATACTGGATCCACTTGCTCAATCTCTTTCCTAAGCCCCAGGTGCAACAGTACATGCTGTCTTGGGCTGAACACACATTACAACAGTAAGCTCTCCTCTATGTAATCTAGTTACACCCACCCCTCATGACCTTGCACGAGCAGTATCCCAATATATACCTGGATAATCTACGTTTCTCACGGTATGAAGGTATAGACGTGTACTGGACCTTCAGAAAAGTTAAAAGAAAACAAAACTACCTGACAGCACCAAATGTTCTAAACAAGATAGACTATAACATTTTTGTTCCAGCAGCTAGAGTAGCTGGCTGCCTGGAGAGCAAAAAGCAAACTCAAATTACGCCAAACAGTTTAAATAACAAAGAAAATCCAAACTCAACTCAAGTTTGAACAAACTATATTGACGATATTAAAAACCAATGACGCAATGCGGTGTTTTGAGGGCTCGTCCGAGAATTTAAAGGTTTGGGTGTTGGATTTGTTATTTTAACTTGTTAGAGAGATTTGAATAGACGTGGATGTTAAAAGTATCCCAGGAGGTTTTAACATTTACAGGTTAGTGCCCGACATCTTTAAATAAAACGTCGGTGAGTCTCTTTGATTAATTTTCTTGAATTTTGGCTGATTAAATTACAACTGAGAGAAGTGGTAATTACAATTGTGAAAGAGAATGAGGAATTTGAAGGTGATTCTCAAACGTGCCAAGAAATTTTAGAAGGAAAGAAATATACCATACTTTTAGAATGAGCAACGAGGTTAGGTTTGGGTTTAACGAAGGACAAAGGGAAAGCTGTAATTGAAAGGGCATTACTCGAACTTCGACGTAAGTCAGAGAAACAAAAAAGCGCAGTAGGGTAGAAAAACGTAAATTGAAATTGAGGGAAAAATGTAGTTAGCAAATAAACAAACGGAGAAAGTGGAAAGAGAAACAGAGAGAGGAAAGAGAAAGGGAGAGAGAAACAGAAAGAGAGAAAGAGCGAGAAAAAGGGAGAGAGAACGTTCTTAACTGAGCAAAGTGGGACAAATGAAAGGAAGAAAGAAGGAAAGAAAATGTTGTTTGCTGAGCAACAAGATGAAGAATTTGTACTGAGAAATTTCGACTCAGTCAGCCAAGTTAATTTAATAGGATTTCGATTCAAAGAGAAGGTAGCAATGTACACAGAAGTGTTAAAACTCTGCTACATTCTATGAAGTACATGTTGAAGTCTTATTATTTCATTTAAAACAAAACGACTCAGCAGATGGAGTGTTCCAAGGATTTACGGGTAATGCTGTTTCAAACTGAAATTATACGCAGAACAAGTAAGTTATTTGTCACGCTGTCAGATCAGGGATCAAGACATTATCGAGAAGGTAAACAGGTTATTTTAAGCGCTTATGAATTAATCGCAGAAACATATATACAGCGATTCAGAAACATAAAGAAGGAACCAGGTCAGATTTATGTTGATTTCGAAAATTATAAACGTAATTATTTTGATGGATGTATCGTGCTCAGAAACCAGAAAAGACCTTTGAGGATCGACGAGAGATTATTCTTCGGGTCAAGTATAAAAAAAAAGTTCCAGATTTGTTTACCACGGAAGAAGAAAGAAGGCCAAGAGAATGGAAGGAGGTGAAAGGCCTCAGGTGTTTTCCTGTGATAAAGTGGGTCACCAAAGTTCACAGCGCTAATCGTTGAAGAAAGGCACTGTGGGAAGAGATGTGGTCAGATAAGCTAAGCCAGTGGCATTAATGAACGTAGTAAAGAAGACCTAGAGAGGAGGCGAGGGGCTGCAGAATAGTGCACAGCCTCGGCAGGTGCCAGGAATGGAGCTAGTACCTGATCGCTCCAAGAACCGGGGGAGAAGGAGGAGGATTTATAATTATGAGAGATATAGGATCTAACAATCACTGATATTAGTTGATGAGTGATTGTGCACTCTTCCCAATCTGTCAATCGAGATTGCAGTAATTTGTGGGATAGAATAAACCCCATAAATTAATCGTTTCCAATGGAAGACCATGTTTCAGTGCCAGATTAAGATTGGGCAAGTTACAGTGGCAGTAAGTGACAGGCTATCAATTCCAGGACATAAAAACAAGGACTACAGATGCTGGAAACCAAAGTCTAAGTTAGAGTGGAGCTGGAAAATAAAAGGTCAGGCAGCTTCCAAGAAGCAGGAAAACCGACGTTTCGGGCAAAAGCCCTTCATCAGGAATAGAGGCAGGTAAATCTCTCCATTCTGCAGGCACCCTGCCTCTGTTCCTGATGATGGGATTTTGCCCGAAACGTCGATTTTCCTGCTTCTCAGAAGCTGCCTGACCTGGTTTGCTTTTCCAGCACCACTCTAATCTATCAATTCCAGGAATTAGGTTTGTCCGTGGGAATGATTTGGCAGAAACCAAAGTGGCAGTAAAACCCCTTGCTGTGGATCAGCACAAGGAAGACCAAGAAACTGATGTGTTAAACCAGAAATATTTGCACAGGCTGTGTGGTGACCAGAACAATATCGTAAGTACGAGCAAAAAGTAAAGAACAAGCTGACGGAGTTGAGGGACAATTAGCGGATACCCTGTTTGACGTCATGATGCCAGAAGAGCTTCAATAGGCAGCAGGTCAAACACAAGTGTGTAGTCCTGAAAGGATAAGCGTTTTGCAACAGAAAGACAAGACGATAACAGTTACATCTGTGGATGAGTACTCCAAAAAGGAGGCAGAGAATATTCTGGAGGTTTATTATCTGAAAGATTGAAACCTAAGATGGAAATGGAGACCACCACAGGCTAGTGCAGAGGAGAAATGGGCCAAAGTGTACGAGGTTGGTTGCCAGTATAATACAGACAGGAAGTGCTAGGGGTAGCATATTACCTAAGTGTTGGAGGTCACATGGAGGTAGGAAAGACTCAGGCTAAGGTACGAAAGCACTTCTGTTGGCCAAGAAAGCACAAGGATGTGGTTAGCTTTTGCTGAACGCGTCATGCATGCCAAACGGTAATTAGGCCACAGGATGTAACAAAACCAGAGTGGAGATGATCTTTGAGAATTTTAGGGGATAGGAATGAGTGCAGGAGTTGGAGGACGTATCGGGGTAGGAAAAGCTGTAGGCTCTGGAGAAAGTTATAGAGATAACGAAGGGTAAAATTTCTGGAGGAAAATACAGTGGTAGGGAGTGCTGTCGTTGCTGGAGAATGTTACGAGTATCACAATTGGGTGTAGGTGAGGGAAAATGTTTCAGAGAGAGAGGAGTTAAGCTGCTGGATAATATTTCAGGGATATTGAGTCTGTGTAGGTACTAGAAAATGTTATAGCGAAAGGGAGTGTGTGTAGGTGCTGTCGAATGTTGCACGGATATGAAAGGGTATAGAGGCTTAGGAATACCGACAGGGATTGGGAGTCAGTGCTGCAGCGATATGAAGGGATGTCGGTGCTGGAGAATAACAAAGGGGTGAGGAGTGGTTGTCAGTGTTGGGGATTGTTGCAGGGATAGCGTGCGTGTGTCATTGCTGGAGAATGATATAAGGACAGAGAGTGGGTGCAGTTGCTAAAGAATTCTATACGAATGCAGAGGGTTGTCGGTGGTGGTAAACTTTACAGTGTTAGGGAGGGATGGAGATCCTGGAGAATGTCACAGAGAAAGTGAGTGTAGTTGGTTTTGGGAAATATTCTGGGAAGAGGGAATGGGTGCAAATGCTGGAAAATATTACAGGAAGAAGGAGGGTGTCGATGATGCAGAAAGGTACAGGGATAGAGCGTGTATGTAGGTGCTGAAGAATTGTATAGCAATAGGGAGTGTCAGTAGGTGCAGCAGAATTTTACAGCAATAGTGTTACAGCAATAGTGAGTGGGCATAGCTTCTCGATACTGTTACAAGGATAGGAAGGCGTGTAGATGCTAGGGAATAACGACAGGGATGGGAAGTGGGTGTCAGTGCTGGAAAATGTTGCTGGGACAGGGTGTGAGTGTCGGTGCTATAGAATCTTGCAGGGATAGAGAGTGGGTGCCGGTGCTGGAGAACACTATAGTGATTCAGAGGCTTTAGGTGCTGGGGAATGTTACAGGGATAGGGAGCGTTGGAGGTTCGGAAGAATGTCCCAGAGAAAGTGATGAGTGTATGTTTTCGGGAATGATATAGGAATCGGGAGTGGGTGTAGATGCTGGAAAATGTTACAGGGATAGGTAGGGCAGAAGTGCTGCAGAAATGTTTAGGGAAAGGGAGGTATGTGGAAGCTGGAGAATGTTACTGGATAGAGAGTTGTGCAGATGTTATAGTAGGTTATAGGTGTAGGGAAGCATATAGGGGCTGGAGAATATTATAGGTGGAGGGAAGAGCTGTCAAATATTACAGGCATCCTCAACGGAGTAGGTTGTGGAGAATGTAACAGGGAAAGAGAGTGTTTATGCAGGCGATGGAGAATATGACAGTGACAGAGAGCAGAGCCGATGGTACAGATGGATACAGGCATGAGGAATTCTGTTGGCACTGGTGAATGTTACTTGAATAGACAGTTTGTATCGGGGCAACAGAATGTTACTTGGATAGCGCGTGTGTAGGGTCTGGCGAATGTTACAGGAATCGGGAATGGGTGCAAGTGCTGGGGAATGTAACAGAGATAGGGAGGTAAGCAGGTGCTGGAGGCAGCTGCAGGGATATTGAGGGTGAGGGTGTCAGAGTGTGTTATAGGTGCAAGGAAGGAATTAGGCGCTGGAGAACTTTGCAGGTATGGAGAGGGGTGTAGCCGTTTTAGAATGTCACGGGATAGGGAGTAGGTGAAGCGACTGGAGAATGTTACAGGGATAGGGAGCGGTATAGATGCTGGAGAAAGTCACAAGGATAGGAAGTGTGTGTAGGTCCTGGAGCATATACCGGAATAGGCAGTGGTTGTAAATGTTGGAGAAAACCACAGGGATACAGACGACTGCAGTTGCTGGAGAATGGTTTAGGGATTGGGTATAGGTACTGGAGAATGTTATAGGGATAAGCAGAGATATAGTTTCCAGGGAATGGTAAAGCGGTATGGAGGTCTGCAGGTGCTGGGCAATGTTAAACGGATAGGGAGGGGTGTAGGCCCTGGCGAATGCTTCATGACTAGCGAGTGGGTGGAGGGCTCTGAGATGTTCCGTAGATTGTGAGTGATGAGTGCCCTGGTGAATGTGGCAGGGATCAGGAGTGGTGCAGGTGCTGTCGAATGTTACAGGGCTAGGGTGAGGCTGCAGGGGTCAGAGAAGCTTACATGGATGGGGAGTGGATGTAGGTGCTGGAGAATGTTACAGAGATCGGGAGTGGTATAGGTTCCAGAAAATGGTAAAGTTGTAAGGAAGGCTGTCGGTGCTCGGCATTGGTAAATGATGGGGAGGAGCGTCGGTCCTGGCGAATGGTACATGAATAGTGATTGTCTGATTAGATTAGATTAGATTACTTACAGTATGGAAGCAGGCCCTTCGGCCCAACAAGTCCACACCGCCCCGCCGAAGCGTAACTCACCCATACCCCTGCATTTACCCCTTACCTAACACTATGGACAATTTAGCATGGCCAATTCACCTGACCCGCACATCTTTGGACTGTGGGAGGAAACCGGAGCACCCGGAGGAAACCCACGCAGACACGGGGAGAACGTGCAAACTCCACACAGTCAGTCGCCTGAGGCGGGAATTGAACCCGGGTCTCTGGCGCTGTGAGGCAGCAGTACTAACCACTGTGCCACCGTGCCGCCCACTGAGATGTTACATAAGTTGGGAGTGGTGAGGATCTTGTTGAATGTGACAGCGATCAGGAGGGGTGTAGATGCCGGAGATTGTTACGAAGATAGCGAGTAGATGAAGGTGCTGGACAATTTTACAGGATGATGTTGTAGTCGTACTGGTTGGAGATTTTACAGGGGGAGGAAGGGGGTTAGTTTCTCGAGGATGTTACGCGGAGAGGCAGTGGTTGTCGGTGCTGGGGTATGTGTGTGGAGATGTTAGAGTGATATGGAAAAGGGTGGGCCCTGAGGGAATGATACGCGGATATGGAGCGGTGCAGGTGCTGGAGAGTTTTACAGGGCAAATAAAGATGTCCAGATACTGGTGAATGTTACAGTAATAGGGAGTGATGTATGTGCTGAAGAATGTTATTTAGGCAGTGCGGTGTGTAGATGCTGCAGTGTGTTACTGAGATAGCAACGTGTGTAGGTGCTGGAAAAGGGTGCAGGGATAGAGTGGGACAGTTAATGAAGAAGTTTACAGGGATCGGGTGGGTGTAGGTGTTGGAGAATGTTTCAGTGACGGAGAGTAGTTGAAGGAGCTGGAAAATGTTAACGCAATAAGAAGTAGGTGTATAGTTTGGAGGTCTTACAGGAACAGGGAGTGGTGCAGGTGTTGAAGACGTTTACAGGGAGCGGAAGGGGAGGAGGACCAGGAGAACGTGATCAGAATAGGGAGGTCTGTTGATACTGGAAAATGTTACAGTGGTTGTGAGGGGTGTTAGTGGTGAATAATGTTACAGGGACAGGGTGTTGAACTGCAGGGACAGGAACAGCGATTGAGTCACAGAGTCATGGAGATGGACAGCATGGATACAGACCCTTCGGTCCAATCCGCCCATTCCGACCAGATATCCCAACCCAATCTTGTCCCACCTGCCAGAATCCTGCCTATATCCCTCCAAACCCTTCCTATTCACATACCCATCCAAATGCCTTTTAAATGTTGCAATCGTACCAGCGTCCACCACTTCCTCTGGCAGCTCATTCCATACACGTACCACCTTCTGTGTGAAACTCTCTTTTATATACTTCCCCCTCACCCAAATGCTATGCCCTCTAGTTCGGGACTCCCGGGAAAATACTTTGTGTATTTATCCTATCCATGCCCCTCATGATTTTGTGAAACTCTATCAGGTCACCCCTCAACCCCCGACGCTCTAAGGAAAACAGCCCTATCCTGTTCAATCCCTCTCTATAGCTGAAATCCTCCAACCCTGGCAACAACCTTCTAAATCTTTTCTGAACCCTTTTAAGTTTCACAACATATTTCTGATGTTAAGGAGAACAGAATTGCATGCAATATTCCAACAGTGGCCTAACCAATGTCCTGTAGAGCCGCAACATGACCACCTAACTCCTGGAATCAGCACTCTGTCCAATAAAAGAAAGCCTACCAAACGCCTTCTTCATTATCCTATCTCCCTGCGACTCCACTTTCAAGGAGCTAAGAACACACACTCCAAGGTCGCTTTGTTCAGTAACATTCCCTCCGACCTTACTATTAAGTGTATAAGTCCTGCTAACATTTCCTTTCACAAAATGCAGCACCTCGCATTTGCCTGAATTAAATTCCATCTGCCACTTCTCAGCCCATTGGCCCATCTGGTCAACATCCTGTTGTAACCTGAGGTAACTTTCTTCGCTGTCCACGACACCTCCAAGTTTTGTGTCATCTGCAAACTCACTAACTTCCTCTTCTGCTTGCATCCAAATTATTTATGGTAATGACAAGTGGTAGGACCGAGAAACGATCCTTGCGGCACTCCATTGGTCACATGTCTCCAGTCTGATAAACAAGCGCCCACTACCACCTTCTCTCTTCTATCTTTGACCCAGTTATGTATCCAAGTGGCTATTCCTCCCTGTATTCCGTGAGATCTAACCTTGCTAACCAGTCTCCAGGAGGAACATTTTCGAACGCCTTGCTGAAGTCCATCTCGATCACATCTACCACTCTGACCCCATCAATCTCTTTATTACTTCTACAAAATGTTAAATCAAGTTTGTTAGACATGATTCCTCAAGCTCAAAGCCATGTTGACTATCCCTAATCAGTCCTTGCCTTTCCAAATACATGTACATCTTGTCCCTCAGGATTCTTGCCCACCAACGACGTTAGGTTCACTGGTCTCTCGTTCTCTGGAGTATCCTTACCACACTTCTTAAACAGTGACACCACGTTAGCCAACCTCATGCCTTCCGGCACCTCACCTGTGACTATTGATGATACACATATCACAGCAAGAGACCCTGCAATGACTTGTCTACCTTCCCACAGGGTTCTCGTGTACACCTGATCTTGACCTGGGGATTTATCGACCGTTTTGCGATTCAAGACATACAGTACTCCCTCCTCTGTAATATGGACATTTTGCAAGGTGTCACTATTTATTTTCCTACATTGTGGATCATCCCTATCCTTTCCCAACATAAATGCTGAAGCAATGTACTCGTTTAGTATCTCCCCCATTTTCTGAGGCTATGCACAATGGCCGCCTTGCTGATCTTTGAGGGGCTCTATTCTCTCCCTAGTTATCCTTTTGTCCTTAATATATCTGTAAAATACCTTTGAATACTCCTTATATCTATTTGCCAAAGCTAAGTCATGTATCCTTTTCGCCCTCCTGATTTCCCTCTTAAGCATACCCCTCCTGTGTTTAAACTCTTCTAAGGATTCACTTGATCTATCCTGTCTAAACCTTACATATACTTCCGCCTTTTTCTGAACCAAACAATCAATTTCTTTAGTTATCCAGCATTCCTTATACCTACCAACCTTTCCTTTCACCGTAACAGGAATCTACTTTCTCAGTATTCTCGTTATCTCGTTCCTGACGGCTTCCCATTTTCCAGCCATCCCTTGAATGTATTTTCAGGAATATCCTCCCACAGCACAGCTGTAATGTGATCTCTTTTCAAAAACACCTCTGCGCTTCCTCACTTGCATCATCTTCGATCCTTCCTGCAGCATTTGTATCCTGGAACATTAAGCTGCAAGTCTTGCTCATTCCTGAGCTATGTTTGTGTAATTGCGGTGATATCCCAGTCCCATACTCGTAACCATACCCTGAGTTCATCTGCCTTCCCCTTTAGGTCCCTTGCATTGACATAAATGTAATTTAATTTATTCGTCTTAACTTATCACTGCCTGCCCTGACTCTTTGATTCGATTCTGTTCTCAACAGTCTCAGATTGATCTCTTTCCTCACTATCTCCCTGGATCCACCCTCACCCCCCACCCCCCCACCCCCATCCTTACTAGTTTGAATCCTCCCGATCAGGTCTCGCGAATTTCCCTGACAGTATATTAGACGTCTTCCAATTTAGGAGTAATCCATCCTTCTTGTACAGTTCACTTCTACTCCAAAAGAGATTCCACTGACCGAATAATGTGAATCCTTCTCGCATACACCAGCTTCTCAGCCATGCATTCATTTGCTCTATCCTCCTATTCCTGTCCTCACAAGCTCGGAAGTAGGTACAGAGTAACATTGCACAGATTGGGACTGATGTCGGTTCTGGATAATTTAACAGGGAAGTCGTGGTGTGTACTTTTGGAACAATGTGACAGGGATTGGGAGTTGCTGTCGGTGATGGAAAATTTTACAGGGACATGATTTCCGTGAAAGTGCTGGACACATTTTACAGGGATAGGGATTGTGCGAAGAAGCTGGAGATGTTACAGGGATCGGATCGTGCATAGGTGCTGGTGACTGTTGGAGGGATGCGGAGGTGCTCCGGAACTGGAGAGTGTTAAAGAGATAGGGAATGCATATAAGGTATGGATGGAGAATGTTACACGAATAGGGACTGCATGGTCGTGCTGGAGAAGGTTACCAGAAAAGCGAGGGGTTTAGGGTCTGGAGAAGTTTCCGGGGATAGGGATGGTTGCAAGTGATGGAGAATGTCACAGGATAGGGAGGACGTGTCGGTTTTGCAAAATGTTACACCAATAATTAATGGAATAGTTGCCGGAGAATTTTACAGAAATAAATACGTGTGTAGCAACATGAGACGATTGAAACTATAAGGACAAGTGAAGGTGCTGTAGAATGTTACAGGGCTAGGGACTGGTATAGGCTTTGGAGAATGTTACAGGAACATGGATTTGGAGTAGTTACATGTATTGAGTATTGTGCATTTGCTGGTGAATGTTACTGGGATAGGCATGGGTATAGGTGCTGGCAAATATCACAGTGGGTAAACGAGATGGCCAATGTTACAGGGACAAAATTTCCATGAACGTGCTGGACACATTTTACAGGGATAGGGATTGTGCGAAGAGGCTGGAGATGTTACAGTGATCGGATCGTGTATAGGTGTAGTTGTACTGGTTGGAACTTTAATGGGGTAGGGAGGCAATTAGTTGTTCGATTACATTACATGGATAAGCAGTGGGTGAAGGCCTGGTGAAGGTTACGCTAACAGAGTGTGGTGAATGTGCTGAACAATATTACTGTGATAGGGAGGAGTGTAGGTACTTCAGAGAGTTAACAGGAATACGGAGGGATGTAGATACTCGAAAAAAGCTGCAGGGATCGAGAGTGGTGAAGGTGGTGTAGACGTGTCCAGGAACCGAGAGGGGTGTCGGTGTTGGAGCATGTTACAGTGACAGGGAGTGGGTGAACGTGCTGGACAATTTACATCAGTAATGAATGGTTACATGGTTTGGAGATCTTACTCTTATCGAGACTGGTAGAGAACTTTACAGGGATCGGGAAGGCTGGAGAAGTTGGATAAAGTGTCAGTGGATAGGGAGTAGTATTGTGGCTGGTGAAGGTGACAGGGTCAGTGAGGTGCGTAGATACTGGACAATGTTAGAGGGACAGGGATCAGTGTTGATGCTGGAGAGTGTCACAGGGATATGGGGTGGGGGTAGGTGCGGGAGAATGTTACATGGATCGTGAAAGATGTAGGTGATGCAGAATGTGACAGAGAAGTGGTGAGGTGTAGGTGCTGGACAAGGGCAAAAATATGAGGAGTTACTGGACTTGCAGGATATTGTCACAGGGACAGGGAGTGCGTAATGGTGCTGGACAACGTTACAGGAAAAGGGAGTGAACGTAAAGGATAGAAATTTTACAGGGATATGGAGGCGTGTATTTAATGGAGAAGGTTACAGTGAAACTAAGAGGTGTCGGTGCGAGAGAATGTTACGGAACAGAGAAAGAGTGTTGGATGTTCAGAATGTTACAGGGAAAGGGAGGGGTGTCGGTGCTGGATAGGGGGCACAGGGATGGGGCATAAGTGTAGGTCTTTGATAAAGTGGCAGGTTAGGGAGGGGTGAAGGTGGTGAAAATGTTGATCGGGATAGTGAGGTGTGAAGGTGTTGGACAATTTTGCGGGATAAAGGAGTTAGTGTAGGGTCTGGAGACATTACTTTTGATATGGAGGTGTGTAGGAGCTGGAGAGTCTTACAGGGTTAAAGAGGAGTACAGGTGCTGGAGGATGTTACAGGGATAGACAATGGGTGAACGTGCTGGACAATGTTACAGGAATAGGCAGTGGTTGTACGGATTGAAAGTTGGAATGAATAGGGAGGAGATAAGGTGCTGGAGAATGTTGAACGGATAGGGAAGGGTGCACGTGGAGAACAGTATAGGGAGCGGAGTAGGTGCTGCAGAATATTACACCGGTAGGGAAGTGTGTGATGTAGGTGGCGGGGATCGGGAGATGTGTTGGTGTTGTAGATTGTGACGGATAGGGAGAGATGGAGGTGCTGGCGATTGTTACAGTGATAGTGAGGGAGATTGTTCTGGAGAATACTACAGGGATATGGAGCGTTTTTGGTGCTGTGGAATGTCACATGGAAAGGAAAAGGTGGTGGCGCTGGGGAATTTTACAGCAACAGTGAGTGGGTGAAGCTCCTGGAGAATATTACAGGGAAATGGATCGGTTGAGGTGCTGGAGAAAGTTTCACAAATAGGGGGTGGGGTGTGACGGAGCTGAACAGGATTGCAGGCATAGGGAGTGGCTGCATGTGCTGCAGAATGTCACAGACACGGCAGCGTGTTTGGATGCGAGAGAATGTTGTCGGGATTGGTAATGTGCGCAGTTGCTGGAGAACGTTATAGGGATAAGGAGTGGGTGAATGTTCTTGAGAATGTTTTAGGAATATGGAGTGCGTGTAGGTACGGAGAATATTACAGCAATAGGCAGCAGTGTAGTTGCTGGAGAATGTCACAAGAATATGGAGTAGTGAACGTGCTGTGCAATGTTACAAAGATAGTGAGAGATTTAGTTGCGGTAGAGTTTTGTGGAAGACTGTGGAATGACTGTACGGTTTGGAGATGTCAAATGTTAACGGTGTGGTATAGGTGCTGCTGAAAGTTGCAGTTATCGAGGGCGTATCGATGCTGAAGAATGTTACAGGCAGGGGGTCGGTGAAGGTGTTAGACAGTGTTAAAGCAATCGGCAGTAGTTGTACAGTTTGCTGATCTTACAGGCATAGTGGGTGATGCAGTTTGGCTAGTTGTTTACAGGGATAAGTGTGGATTACGTGTTGGAGAACACAACCGGAATAAGGTGAGGTAGCGGGGCTGGCGAATGTTCCTGTTATAACAAGGAGTAGAGGTGATGGAGAATGCAACAGGGATATGGAGAGATGAAGTCGCTGAATAATGTTACATGGATAAGGAGAGATGAAGCTGTTGGAGAATGTAAAAGTCGTAGGAGAAGTGTGTAGGTTCTGGAGAATGGTACCGCGATAAGGTGATGTGTAGATCCTGGAAAAAGTAGCAGGGATCGGGAATGGTAGGAGGTGCAGGAGAATGTTACAGGGAAATGGAATGTATATACATCCTGGACAATGTTACAGAGATGGGTGGCGTTGCAGTAGAATGTGAGAGGCAGTGGGACGCATGTTGGTGCAGCAGAATGATACAGGGAGAGGCAGTGGGCGAAGGTGCGTAACAAATTAACAGGGATAGTGGGTCGCTGGAGGGGAGGGAAGTGTTGCATGAAAAGGGAGGGATGCAGGTATTGGAGAATGTTACAGGGAAATGGTTGGGTGTAAGTGCTCGAGGAGGGGCGGGATGGAGGTGCTGCAGAATGTCACAGTGAGTGGGCGAAGTGCAGGTGCTGGAGAATGTGACAGACAGAGGAAGGCTGTCGTGGCTGGGGAAGGTTACAAGGATTGGGAGAGGGTGTTGGTGCTGGAGAATGTTTCAGAGAGAGGGAGATTTGCACGTCTGAGAGAATGATCATGGATTGAGGATGGGGTTTGTAGGGGTTGGAACGAATTACAGGAATAGGAAGTGGCTGTCGGCGCTGGAGAATGTTCCAGTGATCTGTAGTGTTGTTAGATGCAGTAGAATGTTACAGGAAAATGGAGTGCATGTACCTGCCAGAGAATGTCACAGAAATATGGAGTGGGTGTCTGTGTGGTGAATATTACAGCGATAAGCAGCAGTGTAGGTGATGGAGAACAGTACAAGCATACGGTCTGGTTTAGGTGCTGCACAATGGTGCATGAGTAGGGAGACCTTTGGTGTGGCAGAATCTCGGAGTAATTTGGAGTGTGTGCCGGGTTCAATGATGGTAAATGGATACAGTGTGGTATACATGCTGGTGAATGTTACAGCTATTGACGGGGTGTAGATGGTGGACAATGTCACAGTGTCAGGGAGCAAGTTAGGGAGCTAGAGAATGTACCGCAATAGGAAGTTGTTGCACGGTTTGGAGATCTTACAGGAAAAACCGTGTGGTACAGGTGCTGGAGAAGTTATGAGGGATCGGGGAGAGTTTAGGAGTCAACGAACGTTACCGGACAAGGTGAGGTGGCGGGGCTGGAGAAGGTTACAGGGATAGTAACGGCTGGAGGTGCTGGAGAATGTCACAGGGACAGAGAACGGTGCAGGTGTCGGTGAATGATAAACGGATATCGAGAGATGTAGGTGCTCGATACTCTTACATGGATAGAGATTGGCGTAGGTGCTGGAAAATGCAGAAGGATAGGCAATGTGTTTACGTTCTGGAGAACAATACAGCGATATGCTGATGTGTAGGTGCTGGAAAACGTGACAGGGATCGGGAATGGGTCTTGGTGCTTAATAATTTTACACATATAGTGAGGTTAGTTGTTGCTGGATAACATTAGAGGGATAGGGATGTTTGTTGGTGCTGCAGAATGTTCCAACAACTGGGAGAGGTTCAGAAGCTGGTGAATCTGACCGGACGAGGGAGGATTGTCATGGCTGGAGGAGGTTACAACGATAGGGAGTGAGTGGAAGTGCTGGAGAATGTTTTTCGCATAGAGAGCCGCTCAGGTGTCAGAGAATCATCACGGATAGAGGATGAGATATGTTGGGTTGGACAGGCTGACAGGAATAGGCAGCGGATGTAGGTGCTGGTGATTGTTACCAGGATTGGAAGGGGTATAGTGCTGGAGAATGTTAGGGGAACAGGGTGTGGGTGTCGTTGCTGGGGACTGTTACATGACTAGGGCGGTGTGTATGTGCTGGAGAACATTTAAAGAATACGGACGTGTGACGGTGCTGCAGAGTGTGGCAGGGATATTGAGTGTGTGGGTGGTGCGGCTCGAAATGCTAAAGGGATTGGGAGGGATTTGGGCCCTAGAGAATGTCACAGGGATGGGGACGGGTTTAGGATTGTAAGAATGTTACAGGGACAGGGAAGGGTGCAGGTGGTGGAGGATGTCACAGAGCAAGGGAGGGTTTTTGAACCTGGAGAATATTACAAGAATACAGAGTGGGGCAGGTGCTGGAAAACATAACCGGGATAGTGAGGTGTGTCGGTGCTGGCGACGTAAACAGCAATAAGGAGGGGTGTTCTTGCTGGAGAATGTTAAGGGGATAGGGATGCGAGTAGGTGCTGGAAGATTTTTCAGGGACAGCGAGTGCGTGTAGATGCTGGAGATTGTTATTGTGATTGAGAGTGTGCTGGGGAATGTTACATGAGTACGAAAACGTGGGCATGATTATGAATTCCCAGGTATAGGGAGTATGTGCCAGGGCTGAAGAAGTTTACATGAATATGGAGTGCATGTCGGAGCTAGTAAATTTGGAAATACGGAGTGGGTGGATTTGCTTGACAATGTTCCAGGGCTAGCGCGGGTTGACAGATCTGGAGAATCTCACATAGATTGTGAGGGTGTACTTGCTGGACAGTTTGTAGGATAGGGCGGATGTGAAGGGGCTGGAGAATATCTCGAGATAGGCATTGGCTGTAGGTGCCGCAGAATGTTTCAGGGGTAGTGTGGACGGTAGGGGCTGGAGAAGGTCACAGCGAGTTGTGGGGGAATAGTTGTTGGAGAAGCTTACAGGACAGCGAGGACTGTCAGGACTGTAGAAAGTTACACTTTAGGGGTGGAGTGAAGTTGTTGGAGAATGTCACGGACAGTCAGTAATTATCGGGGCTGGAGAACGTTACAGAGAATGGGAGATGTGTCCATGCTGGTGCAAATCACAGGGATAGGGAGTGTGTTTTGGTGCTGGAGAATTGTACAAGGAGAGAGAGTGGGAATGTTTGCCAGAGGATGTTGCAGCGATAGACGGTGGGCCCAGGTGCAGGGCAAGGATACTTGAATAGGGTGTGGGTGTGGATGCTGGATAATGTTAAAGTAATACAGAGATTTGTAGGTACTGGAGAATGTGGGATGGATAGGGAGTGGAAGTAGCGATGGATACTGTTACAGGGACATGAAGAGAATTCGGTGCTGGAGAATGTGACAGGGAAATGTTGGGCTGTACTTGCTGGACAAGGTTGCACGGATTGGGAGTGAGGGTTGTTGCTGAAAAATGCTGCAGAGACATGGATTGTTGCAATGTGCTGGACAAGTTACTGGGATAGGGACTTGTTGCAGTGTTCGAGATGTTACAGGGATAGCAAGGGTTTTAGGCCATGGAGAATGTTCCTGGGAAAGGGCTGGAGGACGTGCTGGAGGATGTTACGGGGAAAGGTAATGGTTGCAGTTGCTGGAGAATTTTAAAGGGTTATGAAGGAATATTGCTGCTGGTGAATGTTTCAGGGATTCTGGAGTAGTTTTAGGTGCAGGAGAATATTACAGAGGTAGGGTGCTGTGCCGGTGCTGAAGAATGTTACAGGGAAAGGGAGGGGGTAGGTACCGGTGAATATTTCAGGGATGTGGAGGGGTTAGGTGCTGGAGAATGTCGCAGGATTTTGAGGAGGTGTAGGTGCTGGAGAATGTTACAAGGATTGCGTGGGGAATACGCTTCGGGGAAGGCTACAGGGGTGTAAATGTTGGAGAAACTGACAGGGAGAGTCAGTGTGTTTGGGTGCTATAGAAGACAACAGGGCTATGTAGTGGGTGAAGGTTTTTCATAATGTTCCAGGGATCGGGACTCGAGTAGTCGCTGTAGAATGCTGCATGAATAGGGATTGGTTTTAATTGCTAGAGAGTGTTACAGGTCTAGCAAGTGGATGTACGTGCTGGAGAATATGGTTAAGGTCGTGAGTTGGTGCAGGTGCTTCACAATGTGATCGGTATAGTGAGTGGCTGTGGGTGCTGGAGAACATTACAGCGATAGGCAATGGTTTCAAGTGCTGGAGACGGGTCAGGAATTAAGAGTGGTTGTAGGTGCTGAAACATTTTACAGGCTAGGGAGGGATTCAGGTGCTGGAGAGTGCGGCATGAATAGAGAACGGGTGTTGGTACTCGAGAATGTTTCTGGAGGAGAGATTGGGTGTAGTTGTTGACGGATTTGACATGGGCGGAGAGCGGGTGTCGGTACTTGAGAATGTTTCAGGTACAGGGAGTGGGTGTGGGTGTTGGAAAATGTATCAGGGATACGTAGTGTGCAGGTGCTGGATATTGTGACATGGAGAGGAGTTGGTGTTCGTGCTGGAGAATGTTACAGTGATAAGGAGTGGATGTAGTTGCTCAACAACGTTACATTGAAATGTAAGAGTGTCGGTGTAAGAGAATGTAACATGGCCACGGATTGGGTGTTGGTGTGGAGGATTTTACAGGGATAGGGATTACATTAGATTAGATTAGATTACTTACAGTGTGGAAACAGGCCCTTCGGCTCAACAAGTCCACACCGACCTGCTGAAGCGCAACCCACCCATACCCCTGCATTTACCCCTTACCTAACACTACGGGCAATTTAGCATGGCCAATTTACCTGACCTGCACATCTTTGGACTGTGGGAGGAAACCGGAGCACCCGGAGGAAACCCACGCAGACACGGGGAGAACGTGCACACTCCACACAGTCAGTCACTTGAGGCGGGAATTGAACCCGGGTCTCTGGCGCTGTGAGGCAGCAGTGCTAACCACTGTGCCACAGTCCAAAGATGTGCAGGGTCAGCTGAATTGGCCATACTAAATTGCCCGTAGTGTTAGATAAGGGGTAAATGTATGGGTGGGTTTCGCTTCGGTGGGTCGGTGTGGACTTGTTGGGCCGAAGGGCCTGTTTCCACACTGTATTGTAATCTAAATCTAATCTAATGTTACACGGAATTGGAGAGTTGCAGGTTTTAGAGAATGTGACTGGAAGAGGGAGGGTGTCGTGGTTGAAGAAGGTTACAAGGATAGGGAGTGGGTGTGGGTGCTGGAGAATGTTTCAAGGATAGGGAGCGGTGTAGATGCCAGAGAATGATTATGTGTAGGATACGGTGTGCGTCGACGCTGAACAGAATAACACGCTGGAGACGGATGTGCTGTTAGCACAGGTGGTGGAGAACATTACAGGGATAGGGAGTGGGAAAATGGTTTTTCAGAATGTTACAGGAAAAGGGAGTGAGTGCAGTTGCTGGAAACGTTTGGAGAGATAGGACATGTGTGAAGGTCCTGGCAATTTGACAGGACAAGGGCGTCTGTTTTGCTGCTGGAAACGTTGTAGGAATATGGAGTGATGTCGGTGTGAGATAATGTAACAGGGATATGGAAGAGTGCAGGTGGATGAGAAGATTGCAAAGATCGGGATCGGATGCAGGGGTTTAAGATTGTTCCAGGAGTAAGGAGTGGGTTATGGTGCTTGGGAATGGTCCAAGGATTTCTAGTGGGTGCAGTTGTTGGAGAATTTTGCAGGGGTCGGGAGTTGCTTTCGGTGCTAGAGCACGGGAGAGGGACAGCTGATCATTGTGGGTGCTTGAGAATCTTACAGAAATATGGAGTGGGTGAAGGTGTTGGAGGATGCTACAGGGATAGAGAGTGTGTCTTGGTGCTAGAGAAGTTTACAAACATCGGGATTAGGTTATAGGTGCTGGAGAATGTTCCAGGAATAGTGAGTCGGCGCAGCGGTTGCAGAAGATTACAGTGACAGGGTTTGGGTGTAGGTATTGGAGAGTGTGGCAGAGATGGGGAGCTCTGAACGGGTTGGAGAATGTTACAGGAATAGTGTGAGGGTGTAGGTGCTGGGAAAATCTACAGCGATATAGAAATGTGTAGGTTCTGGAGAATGGTACGTGGATGGGGATAGGTGCTCGAGAATGCTACAGGGGTAGGTCGGAGTTGTAGGTTCTGGACAATGTAAGGGGAAGTGTGAGAGGGAGTAGAGGCTGGCGAAGCCATAGGGATATGGCGGCTTTTCGGTGTTCGAGAATTTTACAGGGATTAGGTGTATCGGTAGATGAGACGTTTACAGTGATAGAGAGTTCGTGTTTGTTATTGAGAATGTTACAAGGATAGGGAGTGTGTGCAGTTACTGCAAAATGTTACAGGGATAGGGAGTTGGTCGAGGTGCTGAGGAATCTAGGAGAAAGTGAGGACTGCAGATGCTGGAGATCAGAGCTGAAAAATGTGTTGCTGCAAAAGCACAGCAGGTCATGCAGCAGCCAACGAGCAGGAGAATCGACGTTTCGGGCATAAGCCTTTCTTCAGGAATGAGGAAGGTGTGCCAAGCAGGCTAAGATAAAAGGTAGGGAGGAGAGACTTGGGGGATGGGCGTTTGGCATGCGATAGGTGGAAAGAGGTTCAGGTGAGGGTGATAGGCCGGAGAGGGGGTGGGGGCGGAGAGGTCGGGAAGAAGATTGCAAGTCAAGAAGGCGGTGCTGAGTCCGAGGGTTGGGACTGAGATAAGGTGGGGGGTGGGGAAATGAGGAAGCTGGAGAAATCTGCATTCATCCTTTTTGGTTGGAGAGTTCCAAGGCGAAAGATGAGGCGCTCTTCCTCCAGCATCCAAGGAGCAGGAGAATCAACGTTTCGGGCATAAGACCTTCTTCAGGAATGAGGAAGAACTCCTCATGTTCACAGGAATACGGAGTGGGTACAGGTGCTGAAGAATGTGACTGGAAAGGGAGTGGGTGTTGTACTTGAGAATGTTACAGGGACAGGGAGTGGGTGTCGGGAATGCAGAATAGTACAGGGATGGGGAGTGTGTGCAAGTGCTGGAGAATCGTACTGTGATATGGAAGGGTGAAGGTGCTGCAGAATGCGACATGGATAGGGAATGTGTGTCGGTGCTGGAGAATGTTACAGGAATACGGGGGTGCGAAAGGGCTGGAGAATGTTTCTGTAAGTGGGAGTGTTTGTCCGTGCTGGACATAACTACAGGGATGCAGAGCGCTGCAGGTGCTCGAGACTTTTTACAGGGAAAGGGATGATTGTAGATGCAGGAGAATTTTACAGAGACAGGGAGGAGTTTATGCTCTGGAGAATGTTACACTGATAGGGACGGTCGTTAGTGCATGACAATAATATCAGGATAAGGGATGGGTGTAAGTGCTGGAGAATGTTACAGGTACAGGGAGCCAGTGAAGGTTCTGGACAATAGTATAAGAAAACTGGCATGGTTCCAGGGGCTGGAGTTGTTACAGGGATATGGAGGGTTTTAGGTGCTAGAGAATATTGCAGGGATTGGGAGGTGTGTAGATGCATGAGAAGGTTGGAAATATAGTTAGCCGGTGCAGGTGCTCGAGAATGTGACAGGAATAGTGAGTGGTTGTATATGCTGAAGAATGTCATATGAACAGGTAGTGGGTGTAGGTGTTGGACAGTGCGACTGTGACAGGGATTGGGTGTAGGTGGTTGAGAATATTATGAGGATAGGGCGTGTGTGCAGCTGCTGGAGATGGTTGCAGTTAAAACGAGTGTGTGTGTGTGCTGGAGAATGCTACAGGAATTGTGCGGGGTATAGTTTATGGAGCATGTGGTAGGGCTAGGGGACGGTGTGGGTGCTGGAGAATGTTACAAAGATAAAGAGTGGGTGTAGTTTCTGGACAATCTTTTTCGCGATGGGGAGCGGGTGAAGGTGCTGGACAATGTTACAGGAATAAGGAGTAGGTGTAGTGGCTAAATATGTTAACGGGATAGGGAGGGATGTAGGTGATGGAAAATGGTACAGGGATGGGGATGCCGGTGTTTGAGAAAGTCACAGGAATAGGTTTTGTGTGTTAGTGCATTATAGTGCTACGAGGTATTGACTTGGTGTACGTGGTGGAGAATGTGACATGGATAGGAGTGTGTGTAGGTGCTGGAGAATGTTACAGGGTTGGGGATGGGTGTGTCGTTGAATGATTTTACTCGGATAAGCAGTCCATGCTGTTCCTGGACATCGTTGCAGGATATGAAGGGGGCCGGTGCTGGAATCGTTTTCAGGGAAAGGGAGGCTTTTCAGGGCTGGAAAAGGTTACACGGACCGTGAGAGCATTTAAGTGCTGAAGAATGTGACATACGGACGTCAAAATGCAGGAGCGAGGGAATGTATAGGGACCGGGAGTGAAGTAGCTGCAGGAGGATGTTAAACGGGTAGCGTGGGTTGTATTTGCTGGAGAATGTTCGAGGTATTGCAAATGGACTAGGTATTGCGACATTTTACATGCTTAAGGAGGGATATCGGTGAGAGAGAATGCTACAGTGACAGAGAGTGGTGTTGGTACTGGACAATATTACAAGGATAGGGAGGAGTGAGATACTGGAGAATGATAAAGCGTTGGAAGGGGTGCATGTGCTATAGAATATTCCATGGATTGTGGGATGTTGGTGCTGGAGAATGTTACCTCGAGGGGGGGTGGGGGGAGAGAAAGTGTGTAACTATTGGAAAGTTTTATAGGGATAACCTGCAGTTGCCTGAGAATGTTGCAGGGTTAGGGATTGGGTGTGGGTGCTGGAGAAGGTTACAGAGGCAGGGTGAGTGTGTAGGTGCTGGACATTGTTTGAGGGATAGGGATGGGTTTAGGTGCTGGCGAATATTAAATGGATAGGTAATATTGCAGGTGCTGAAGTAGATTACAGTGATAGGGAGGTTTGAACGGATTGGAGGAAATACAAAATGGAATTGATTGTGGAGATTCTGGCCAAAATTTAAAGATATCAGCGGGAGTGAAGTCTGGAGGAGATAATTGTGCTCTTGCGAGCTGGAGGATTTTATTGAAAGAGAAAAGCAAGGCTGGAGATCTGATAGAGTTAGGGAGGCCTGTGTATGCGAGAACAGGCTCATGAGATTTTGTTTATTTTCAGGATATTGGGAGAGTTGCCAGAAGTGGAGGTTAAAGAGATAGGCCGGAATTTCGGGCTGGAGCTAGCCAGGTAGAGAAGGGTGTGGGGGCTGGAGGTGATGAGATAAATAAATAGTGGTATAGAACAGGAAGTGGTAAGAGAAATAGCGAGGGGTGGGGCATGTGGAGGTGATTAGAGAGACAGTATTTGGGAGGTTAGCGACAGCTGGAGTTGGATTTAGTGGTAGGGAGGGCTTTCGGGGCTAGAGATGGTTAGAGAGTTCAGGAGAGGTGTAGCGGATGGAGGTGGTTAGAGAAATGCGAGTGGGTGTAGTGGCTGGAGGAGTTTCGACAGATCGGAAGGGGTGTAGGGAATGCAACTGTATGGAATTATAATCAGAGATATTTATATCTAGAGATGGTGAGTGTCATAAGTAGGGGCGTGAAGCTGGAGGTGTTTAGAGAGATAGGAAAGGTTGTAGCGGCTGGAGGTTAGGCAGACTGGGATGGAAGGGCTGGAGGAGTTTAGAGAAATAAGGAGATGCGACTTGGCTGAACGTGGTTAGAGAGATAGTGATGGCTGAAGGAGCTAGAGGTAGTTCCACTTCCTAAAACTAAGAGAGAGAAACAGCACTTGCTAACAATAAAGGATGTGTCTATCAGAGTTCTGGAAGCAATTCCAGTACAGAAAATTAATGTAAAATGTTGCCAAAGGAGTTAATGGGTTGCTTCACTCAGTATGGGCTAGGGAGAGAGATTCAGCCCGACCCAGGCTCTAATTTTACTGCTCAGCTGTTGAAGGAAGGCATGGATAGCTTAGGGATATAGCATTTTAAGTAAAATGCGTATCATCTTCAATCCTGGGAAGCTTTGGAAAGTTGGCATCCGACCCCGAAAACCACGTTAAAAGTGTACTGTCAGGATTACCCGAATGATCAGAATATAGGTATTCAATACATATTTTTTGCTATAAGAGAAACCTTGGGCAAATCTTTCAGTTTAGTCCCTTTGAGTTGATACTTGGGCATGAGGTGAGAGGTCATTTGAAATTAATTAAGTGAAATTAATTAAAGAACAATTGACAGGATGGAGGGCGGAGATTTTACACGTTGATTATGTTTCTGAGGTGAGGGAGAGATTGACTCGGGTAGCTGAGTGAGCTAAACAGGACCTGAAGTCGGCAGAGCACAGAATGAAGCAAGTGGCAGATGAAAACTCTGAAATGTGGACGTTTTCCAACTGGAATGCATATTAGTATTGTACCAGTGGTAGGAGAGCCCTTCAAAGCTAGGTTTAGTGAACCCTATCAAATGGACAAAAAGTTAAACCAGGTAACTATCAGGCAAGGAAAAATCTATGCCGAATAGAAAAAACACCGAATCGGATACATCACGTGAATAAGGTGAAACTTGTTTTAAAAGACACCAGGAACTGGCAAACAGGTGTTAGTTACTACCCCGCAGCATGACGAATCAAATTCAGATTCCATGGAGTTTGATGTGCCTCAAAATACGTTAAAGAATGAGGAAGTCCTTGAGGAATGGGTTAGGTTAGTGAACGATCTGTCTTAGGAGAGAAGAACCCAGATGAAAGGTTTGTTGCAGCAGTATGAGGACATATGCAGCACTAAGATGGGGAGGGCTAATACCATTGCGCCTAAGGTGGAAGTATGGAATGCTGTTCCGGTAAATCAACACAGACTTAAACCTTTCAAAGTCACACATGTCCTGAAGAAAGTGGATGCGATTCTTGTCGGTTATATCATCGAACTGAGTCAGAGTGACTGGAGTTTTCGGATCGTGTTAGTTCCCAAACCTGAAGGGACTCAACGATTTTGTGTGGACTACCGAAAGATCAATGCCATTACAAATCAGGCTCACACACAATTCGAAGTTTGGAGGGCTGGAAAGAAAAAGTTGGATAAGCAAGTTACATTACAAAGTTGGACTTACTGCGTGGGTTAGGGTCAGGATTAGGGTTAAGGTTAGGCTTAGGGTCAGGGTTTATCAGAGAAAGCAAAAGACGTTTCTGCGTTTGAAACCGCAAATGGACTCTCTCAATTTGAAATGATGCCTTTTGGAATGAAGAACTTCACATTCAGCCACATTCCAAATACTCATGAACAAAGTTGTGGCTGAGATAATGATCTGTGCAAAATATCTGGATGGCCTAATGGTCTTTAGAGAGTCACGGAAAGACATCCAGAACATTTATACAGCAAGTGATAAATCCACGCAGGGGCAGCTCTCCACTAGTTATGGTCTTCTCTGACATGTATCAAGATCTTTGTTGGTGTTTGATGTCATTTTTCTCGCTCCAAACCATATCTGCAACGTTCTGCATGTAGTAACTAGGCCCAAACATATTTTGCTGTTTCATTTCTGACCTTCCTTCCATCATGACGTCAGAAGTCAGGATGTTCTCTGCTGAGTGTGATGTGTTCAACATTCACGATTCCTCCGGTACTAAACAGTCCATGTTCAAATGCAACAGGCTTGAGCTGGCAGTTGGTGGGTAACATGCACGCTAGACAAATGCGAGGCACTAACAATCGCAAAATAGAGAAAATTTCAACTCCGCAAGTTGACATTAAATGTTGTTACCTTCATTGAATTCCCCACTGATTCGCAATAGTCAACATGGCTTTGTACGTGGGAAATCAAGTCTCACAAACTTGATTTGAGCTTTTTTGAGGAAGGAACAAAGTTGATTGATGTGGTCAGAGGGGTAGACGTGATCTCTATGGACTTCAGTAACGCGTTCGACAAGGTTCTGCATGGGATATTAATTAGCAAAGTTAGATCTCACGGAATACAGGACGAACTCTCTATTTGGATACAGAACTGGCTCAAATGTAGACGACAGAGGGAGGTGGTGGAGGGTTGTTTCTTCGGACTGGAGGCATGTGACCAGAGGAGTGCCACAAGGATTGGTGCTGGGTCCTCTAATATTGTTTATTTACATAAATGATTTGGATTTGAGTATACGATGTACAGTTAGTAAGTCTGCAGATGACACCAAAAGTGGAGGTGTCGTGGACAGCGAAGTGGGTTACCTCAGATCACACCAGGATCTTGACCAGATGCGCCAATGGGCTGAGAAGTGGCAGATGGAGTTTAATTCAGATAAATGCGATATGTTGTATTTTGGGAAAGCAAATCTTAGAATGACTTATATACTTAATGGTAAGGTTCTACGGAGTGTTGATGAACAAAGAGACCTTGGAGTGCAGGTTCATATCTCCTTGAAAGTGGAGTCGCAGGTTCTTATGACAGTGAAGAAGGCGTTTGGTATGCTTTGCTTTACTGGTCAGAGTATTGAGTACAGGAGTTGGCAGGTCATGTTAGGCTGTACAAGACATTGGTTAAGCTACTGTTGGAATATTCCATGCAATTCCGCTTTCCTTCCTATCGGAAAGATATTGTGGAAATGGAAAAGGTTCAGTAAAGATTTACAAGGATATTGCCAGGGTTGGAGGATTTGTGGAACAGGGAGAGGCTGAACAGGCTGGGGCTGTTTTCCAGGGAGCTGAGGGGTGACCTTATCGAGGTTTACAAAATCCTGAGGGGCAGAGATAGGGTAAATAGTCAACGTCTTTTCCCTGGAGTTGGGGAGTCCTGAACTAGAGGGCATAGGTTTAGGGTGAAAAGGGAAAGATATAAAAGAGACCTAAGGGTCAACCTTTTCACACAGAGGGTGGTACGTGTATGGAATGAACGGTGGAGGCTGGTACAATTGCAACATTTCAGAGGCATTTGGATGCGGATATGAATAGGAAGAGTTTGGAGGGATATGGGCCGGGTGCTGGCAGGTGGGACTAGATTGTGTTGGGATATCTGGTTGGCTTGGACGTGTTGGACAGAAGCGTCTGTTTCCATGCTATAGACCTCTGTGATTCTATGACTCTATACTAATCCTGTGCATTGATTTGAAAAACACCCACATGTCAAATGTGGAGTTGCCTGATAACAGCTCCTCCCAATTAACTCACCCTTGCACCTGCCCTAGATATAATTTGCTGTCCCTCAAATTAATATCTTCTTAAGTTCTCATCGTTCACAGAATACAGCTTTGGAAATATGAAAGAAGTACAGTGGTAATCTAGCTTCCTCATATATTTTGTGATGGGTTGGCTTGGCCTGTAACAATAACTAATAGGATATCAATTATATGTAATATACCTTCATTTTCAGAAATTATTTGTCAAAACCCCACCAGCACACTTACTGTTTTATGTAAAATCACATTAGAGTGCGGTAATATGAGAGGGCAGCACGGTAGCTCAGTGGTCAGCACTGCTGACACACAGTGCCTTGCACCCAGGATCAATTCCCGCAACGAGCAACTGTCTGTGAGGAGATTTCACATTTTCCCCATGTCTGTGTGTGTTTCCTCTGGGTGCGACAGTTTCCTCCCACAGTCCAAGGATGTGTAGGTTCGATGATTTGGTCAGCTCAATTGCATGTAGTGCTCGGTGCACGAGTCAGGGGTGAATGTATGAAATGGGTCTTGGTGGGTTGCTCTTCGGAGGATCGGAGTGGATTTGTTGGGCTGAAGGACCTATTCCCACACTGTAGGGAATCGAATCTAAAAATATACAAACTTGGATTCAGAATGTGGCAGCTGAGAGCAAACAGTGTATGGGAACAAAATATACCAGTTTGGTGTTTAACCTGGTATAATGTGATTTTTAACATTGCCCACTTCAGTCCAACACCGGCACGTCCATGTCATGTTTACCTAATAAAGGCAAAAGCTTTCACAGGCTGAATGACCAGCAGGAATGACCGGATCGCTGGGATTCCAGGTTTGACTTGTGAAAAGAGACTTGTTCGACCAAGTGTGCATTCGCTACACTAAATAACAATAGGCAGAAACACTGAAACATAAAATAAAAGCTCTGACAGGGATGGACAGATTGGATACAGGGATGGCTGTTAGGTATATATCAAGGGGTCACAGACTTAGTATCTAAGACAAGCCAATTTGTACTGAGATGTGCAGTACTTTCTAAATTCAGACACTGATTAGCTGCGAATGTACCCCCCAACATAAATCTGTCGAGTCCAGGGTATTGAATATAAATAAGAACACAGTAGATGCATTTCTCGATACGACAGGGATGGGGAGAAAGCAGGAACATGGTGTTGTGGTCGAGGCTTACCAATCATTTTAGATGATGGCGTACAAGCTTCAATCGGCCAGTTCCGAATTTCTACATTTTGATTCCTATACTCATGAAAATGATGTGTATGTTGTGTTTAAAAATGTATTGAGGAGGTGGACAACCATGAACAAAATTGCAGGAGGCAGGGCAGGAGGCTCATTGTGTTCAATACTTCTTTCCCAATGTTTCTTTGTAGTATTTTGAAAAACGCTGAAAATGTTGTTACAAGCTCTCAGATGTGTGGAAAGTGGCCTGTACAGGCTCGAAATGTCTGGGTTTCTATTTCTCGTTGTCTGATGTCTAGAATCCTGACAGTGTAGAAACAGGCGCTTCAACCCAAAACTCCAAACAGACCCTCTGAAGAGTAACTCGGCCAAGCCAACTGCTTAGGCTTTTACTCTACAATTATGTCGGACTAATACACATGACCTACACATCCCTGAACACTACGGGCAATTTGGAATGGTCAATTCACATAAGCTGCATATCTTTGGACTGTGGGAGGAAACCGGACTACCCAGAGGAAACCCGCACTGACACGGGAGAACGTGCAATCTCCACACAGACTGTCGCCCGAGGCTGGAGTCGACCACAGGTCCCATGCTGTAAGACAGCAGTACCTCACCACTGTGCCACTGTGCCGCCCCATCTAGAGCAGTTCCAGGTCTTCTGTCCAGTTTCATCCTATTAGAACTTCGACCAGTTTAGTATAATCGAATGTCGTGCTTGGCAAGAGGGTGCCTTTGATTTAAGCAAATCTCTGTGTGTCTGGAGTCACTTTTCGACCTGACCAGGAAGGACAATAAGTTGACGTTTTTAAAGACATTCGAGGAATGAAATTGTTATGAACAATCGACATTGTTTTAAGGTCACTATTACTGATTCCAGCTTTTGAAATTTCAGATTTTAAGAATGATTTTAACTTTCAGCAGCTGCAGCAGCATTGCCCCGGTTTTCTGGATTCGTAATTCAAACATATTTCCATCAAAATACCGCCTTCACGTGCGGACCTGTCAGAAATCCCACGGAGTAGGTAATTTTTGTGCATGTGCTGCTTTGGCAGCTGTGTCAAAGAGAACGTCCACCAATTTGGCTATTGTAATGGCACTGACAGGTTGGAAATTGATCAGAATGGACGTACCTTCCTTTTAGGAGCCGAGACCATTTGTACAATTTTCTACGTTTTTGATTAGATATCAGAGTTTGTGTTGGCCAGGGAAATGGCTTACCTTGCTGCAAAAATCATTAATTTTATTGCACGAATTCAGGACCTATAACTTTGCCGTTCCTATTGCGTTCAGTTTTTTTTTTCCTTCAAATCATTCAGCGATGTTCACAGGGGCTTTTCATATGAGCAGTGTTTGTGATCTCTCTTTCTGTACCTTTTGGAGGTTAGAACGTTGAGAAAGGATCTAATTTGAGCTTACCAAATACAGAGAGGCCTCGATGGTGAAGAAGGTAATTCACTGAATAAGAGAAATCAGGATGCAGACCACAACCTCAGAGTGAACGAAAACCCATTTGAACATTGTTGTACAGAAATTTCTACGGCCATATGGTGTGCGTCAGTGCCACAGGGGGCTACGGAGGCAAATTTGTTGAATACTATTAAGACAGAGACAGATAGTTTCTTGAGTAGAAAGGAAAAAGTGAGGACTGCAGATGCTGGAGATCAGAGCTGAAAAATGTGTTGCTGGAAAAGCGCAGCAGGTCATGCAGCATCCAACGAGCAGGAGAATCGACGTTTCGGGCATGAGCCTGAAGAAGGGCTCATGCGCAAAACTTCGATTCTCCTGCTTCTTGGATGCTGCCTGACCTGCTGCGCATTACCAGCAACACATTTTCAGCTCTGAGTAGAAACGAAGTCGAGGGTTACAGGGGGAAGGTACGAGAATGGATTTTAGAAGTCGATTAGCAGTTATCGAATGGCAGACCGTGCTTGATGGGTTAAGTGGTCTTATTCTGCTCACATATTTTATATTAAACTCACGTGGTGTAAATCGAATTGGATGAAGACTGCGAATGTGATACTGATGACATCATTACAACATGCTAGTGGACCATCCACTTCACTGTTTTGGTTTTTATCCAGATGCACTGGGCTTCCCCATTGTTGTGGACAGAAGGTACATGAGGAGGAGTCTCCTCGGTCCGTGAGCTGTTTCAGATGCGGCTGATCTTCAGAACTTCCATCTGACACCTAAACAGACAGTAATGGAGAAATTAGATAGGTCTGGCAGCGTCTGGTGAAAAAAAGTAGTGACCTTTTTGACATAACTTAAACCAGCTGGGAAATGATGGCATTTCTACTGATAATGTAGGGTGGGATTGTTTGGGAGAGTTTACAGAATACATGGAAATGATGTCGAAAGAGATAGAGTAGGAGGTATACAAAGGGAAAGGCTAACAAAGTGACTGCTGATGTTAATCAGAGTACGAGGTAAATCTTATGGTAATACATGCGGAAAATGCTTATTTTCATATATTGAAAATGGGGTGGCTGTTCTCCTGATGAAGTTCTCCTGTCCGTAACGTCGATTTTGCTGCTCCTCGGATGCTGCCTTACCTGCTGTGTTTTTCCAGCACCACTCTAATGTTGACTCTCTTTTCCAGCAACTGCAGTCCTCCCTTTCGTCTAGCTGTGCTTCTGCACTCCTGAAAAAATGGGATCCAAGTGTGTGAAGTGGGTAATTGACATGAAGGTGGGTGTTTATATTCTGAAATTGTCGATCCCATTTTTGAGTTGGAAGGATGTAAGATACCGAGAAAGAAGATGAGGTTTTTCTCCTGCAGCTTGCATTGAGCTTGCCTGGTTCATCGCAGCAAGTCTAGGATAGAACTGCTGAAATGGGAAGACGGCAATGGGGTTAAAGTGGAAAGGAACTGGAAGCTCAGGGTCATTTTTTACGGACAAAATGTAGGTGTTTGGTGAAACAATCAAGAAGTCTCTTCTTTGTCTCACCCATGCAGAGGAGAACACATTGTGAGAGTGACCAGAGTAGACAAAGTTAAATGTGCTCTAACTTGTTGAAACCGAGGGCCAGTTCTCGGACACGTCTTCCTATCTACCCCTAGATGATCACCCCACCATCTGACATCAAACTATTTTTTCACAACTATCACTGAGCTTAAATGGGGATTCCTTCGAACTACCCACCCTCATCTCCACCACTACACAACTCTTCAAAGTAAATAGGCCACCAAACCCTACAAAAGGCATGAATAGGACTGCGATTGCAAACATATTGTTCTGCCTGTTCTTGCCTCGTGGAACTTATTGCATCATACCTGATGTGCTGTTTCTATCCTTGTCGATCCGTTCCCATTTACATCGATGAATTTTCTTCCTTTGATGTCAATTTCAGAATTTTAAATTCTCGAGCTCCTGCCGCCTTCCCTGATAATGGTGTTGCTTCCCTCACATATTTGGAATTGATAAAACATATATGATATTTGCTTCAAATTTCCATTCCCATCTGACCTTTATCTGATCCTTTTGCGATTGGTCCTTTCCTTTCCTCGAAAATCTCTCTTTCTCTTTCTGCAGATTGGGTGTCAGCAAAATCTACTTCAAACCCACCAACACCAACCTACGTTGTTTTTATACATCCTCACAGCCCGCTTCTTGTGATGATTCCATCCCAGTATCTCAGTTTATCAATTTCCATCGCATCTCTTCCAATATGGTACCTTCTGTCCAGGGTTGGGGAGAGCTGCTGGTGTGCGTTCAGAAATGCCAACTATTTCCATCAAACTAGGTTCCCCACGATTGTGTTTAATGTGTTCGTCAGCCCTCTAAGATTCCCCGGCCAATCCACCTGCACGCCCATTTCCTATCCATAGATGAACGGCACTTTCTCTTTTAACTGGATAAGTTGTAGCACATGGACGTCTCTATCCTAATTCCATACCTTACAAGACCATGTTTGCAGCCTGCCCCTGAAGTGAGCTTACGCAGCCCATTGAGCCCCACGCACAGAGACGGAGATTGTGCTGTGCTCTGGATATTAATCACAATGTTTTGGTCTGTAATAACCCATCTGAATGAACGACCCACATACAGATAATATGATTTGTACATGATTCAGACTATCCAAGGTCTTTCTTAATCCAGGTTATTCTGCCAAAATTACACATTTGAAATTTAGAAAAGATATATGAATTTTGCAGACAGTGATGGAGTAGTCCTTTATATATTACCAAGCTTGTCACTAGTATAGATTTACCCAGCTGTCTAAACCCTACACTCAGAGCCGGTAAGGGATCTGTGTTCTATTCGTTAATAAGTCTGCCTCGGGTCTATGTTAAGTCAACTGACTGAAGTCCACACATAGATACAGTGAGGGAGACGTGTACTATATATTACTCAGACTGTCTCTGATCTGTACTGGAGCAGCTGACTCAGCCAAACACAAAAATGCAGTGAGAGAACCGTGCGCTCTTTATGACTAAGATTGTCCCTGGTCTGTGTTCCTCCAGTTGACTTAATCCCACACACAGAGACAATGAGGGAACTGAACTCCATGCATTCCTCTCGTTTTCGCTGGTCTGTGTTAACCAAGCTGACTGAACACCCCACCGCCGCACCCCCCACACACTCACAAACAATGAAGGAGTTGTGTTCTACATATTACTCAGACTATGCCATCCATGAATATTGACGTGATCATTGTGGGTAAACGTTGTCTGTTGGCTAAGTGATGAAATTACTTTCTGATAAATTTAAAACAATCAAATTGTTGATTAATGCTCATTTGATAAATTCATTTCCCTTTGTGCTTCCAACTGCGACTATGTTCCACAGGAAATACCTGAATGTGTGTGTGATATTGAACAACAGAAGACTTAATCATCAGTCTTCATCGCGGCATCCTGGATCAAATCCTATTTATTGATTTCAATCCTCTTCTGGAATATCTGAGCAGGAACATGTCTTTGAAGTACCTCAATACTCTCTTTTCCACTGAGCTGATCTTCTGACGACATTGAATATACATCATGAAGACTAACAACTTCTTCCTACATTCATCCTTGTCTGAACTTCTCCATTGCAGAAATTTTCATTCATCTCTATGGTAGATCCAATACACAACTATTCTAACATTAGTGCCTCAACGACACATTTTGCATACTCACTAAACTTCTGGTTATCCACGACCCTTCTGAATGTCCCCTGTACTCAGAGCGAATCACTTTCACCTATCATCTCTGCAGTCAATGACGTACACCATCCTTTTCATCGATTATCTCTGTACTCATTGAACTACACTGTCGCATTCACTCATCGCCCCATAGGCATTTGTCTACACTGTGCCGTTCAGCATTCACTCCTGTACTCACTGACCTACACTGTCGCATTCACCATCAGTCCTGTACTCACTGATTTACACTGTCCCATTTATGCCTCAACCCTGTACTCCTTGATCAACAGTGCGCTGTTCATCTATCATCCTTGGCCTCACCAACCGACATTGTCCAGTTCAACAATTACTGCTGTACTCACTGACCTGTGCTATTCTATTCACTCACCACCACTGTATTCACTGATCTACACTGTTCCATTTATCCATCACTGCTGCATTAACTGTCCTCTAATGCTCTGTTTACTTTTCATCCCTGTACACACTGAACTCCACTGTCTCATTCACCCTTCACTCTGTACTAACTGACGAATAATTCCCCGTTTACTGAACACCCCTGAACTCAATGACTTACACTGTCACTTTCATCCATCACTTCTGTACTCACTGAACTACACTGTCCCATCAACATATCATCATTGTATTCACTGCCTACGGTGTCCCGTTCAATCCATCATCCTGTACCCACTGACCCGCACACTTGGAATCATTTGTCACATGGTATTCGTTGATCTGCATTGCCGGTCGCCCATCACACCTATAAAAAAATGAGCAGTACTGCCCCATTGATACATCTTCAATGTACTCACTGACGAGCATTTCCCCAATACCTCTCTACTCGTAGACTGAAACTGTTCGGTTCCCGCATTATTCCTGTTCTCATGGGCTTCCACTGACCTGTTCAGGCATCACCCCTGTACTCACTGACCTACGCTGTTCCGTTTCTCCAACAGGTCTGTACTCACCGACCTACACCGTCCCGTTTCACCAACACCTCTGTACTCACTGACTTACATTATAATTTGCACCCTTAATCTTATCACTCAAGGACCTACACGATCCCGTTCAGCCATCACCTCTGTACTCACTGTACTCACAGTCTTTGACCCATTTATCATCCTGTATTCCCTGACCTCCATTGCCCATTTACCCATCACTCCTATAGAAACTGACCCACACTGCAACATTTATCCACCACCCTGTACTCACTGACCTATACTGACCTGTTTACTCATCATCCTATACTCACTGAACTCCATCACCCCATTCACCGATGAGCTCAGTGCTCCACCCAAATAATCAGTATGTACCTACACTCCCGATCACCAATCCCTTCTGTGTTCACTGACCAACACTGCCTTTCTTACCCATTACCCCTGTACTCACTGACCTAAACTGTCCTGTTTATACTTCACTTCTGTAATTACTCACCTACATTGTTGCTTTTATCCATTACCCCGTATTCAATTGGAAGGGGACTAATATACTTGCAGGGAAATTTGCTAGAACTGCTTGGGAGGTTTTAAACTAGTAAGGACGGGGAGGGTGGGGGGGACCCAGGGAGATACTAAGGAAGGAGATCAATGGGTACAGTTGAGAACAGAAGTGAGTCAAACAGTCAGGGCAGGCAGGGACAAGGTAGGACTAATAAATTAAACTGCATTTATTTCAATGCAACGGGCCTAACAGGGAAGGCAGATGAACTCAGGGCATAGTTAGGAATATGGGACTGGGATATCATAGCATTTACAGAAACATTGGTCAGGGATGGGCAGGACTGGCAGCTAAATGTTCCAGGACACAAATGCTACAGGAAAGATAGAAAGAGAGGCAAGAGAGGAGGGGGAGTGGCATTTTTGATAAGGGATAGCATTACAGCTGTGCTGAGGGAGGATTTTCCCAGAAATACATCCTGGGAAGTTATTTGGGTGGAACTGAGAAATAAGAAAGGGATGACCACCTTACTGGGATGGTGTTATCAACCCCCTAACAGTGAGAGGGAAATTAAGAGACAAACTTGGAAGGAGAACTCAGCTATCTGTAAGAATAATAGGGTAGCTATGATAGGGGATTTTAACTTTCCAAACATCGACTGGGACTACCATCGTGTTAAAAGTTTAGGTGGAGAAGAATATCTTAAGTGTGTACAAGGAAACTTTCTGGTTTAGCATGTGGATGTACCTGTGAGAGAAGGTGCAAAATTTGAACTACTTTTGGGAAATACGGCAGGGCAGGTGACTGAGGCGTCAGTGGGGGAACACTTTGGGGCCAGCGACCATAATTCTATTCGATTTAAAATAGTGATGGAAAAGGATAGAGCAGATCTAAAATTTGAAGTTCAAAATTGGAGAAAGGCCAATTTTGACGGTATTAGGCAAAAACTTTCGAAAGCTGATTGAAGGCAGATGCTTGCAGGTAAACGGACAGCTAGAAAAAAGGGAAGACTTCAGAAATGAGATAACAAGAATCCAGAGAAAGTATATTCCTGTCAGCGTGAAAGGGAAGGCTGGTATGTATAGTGAATGCTGGATGACTAAAGAAATTGAGAGTTTGGTTAAGAAAAAAGAAGGAACCATATGTCAGGTACAGACAGGATAGATCGAGTGAATCCTGAGAAGAGTACAAAGGAAGTAGGTGTATAGTTAAGAGGGAAATCAGGAGGGCCAAAGGGGGGCATGAGAAAGCTTTGGCAAATAGGATTAAGGAGAATCCAAAGGGGTTTTACAAATATATTAAGGACAAAAGGGTAATGAGGGAGACAATTAGGCCCCTTAATGATCAGCAAGGCGGCCTTTGTGAAGAGCCACAAAAAATAGTGGAGATACTAAATGAATACGTTGCATCTGTATTTACTGTGGAAAAGGATATGGAAGTTGTAGACTGTAGGGAATTAGATGCTCACATCTTGCAAAATGTCCAGATTACAGAGGAGGAATTGTTCGATGTCTTGAAAAGGTGAAAGGTGGATAAATCCCAAGGACCTCATCAGACGTAACCTAAAACTCTGTGGGAAGATAAAGACATAATTGCTGGGCCTCTTGCAGAGATATTTGTATCATTGCTCGTCACAGGTGAGGTGTCGGAAGACTTGAGGTTGTCAAACGTGGTGCCACTGTTTAAGAAGGGCGATAAAGACAAGCCAGGGAACCATAGACCGGTGAGCCTGACGTCAGTGGTGGGCAAGTTGTTGGAGGGAATACTGAGGGACAGGATGTACATGTATTTGGAAAGGCATGGGCTCATTAGGGATAGTCAACATGGCTTTGTACGTGGGAAATCATGTCTCACAAACTTGAGTGAGCTTTTTGAAGAGGTAACAAAGAAGATTGATGAGGGCAGAGCAGTAGATGTGAACTATATGGACACCAGTAAGGCGTTCGACAAGGTTTCTCAAGGGAGACTGATGAGCAAGGTTAGATCTCATGGAATACAGGGAGAACTACCCATTGGGATGCAGAACTAGCTGAAAAGTAGAAGACAGAGGGTGATGGTGGAGGGTTGTTTTTCAGACAGGAGGCCTGTGACCAGTGCAGTACCTCAAGGATCGATGCTGGGTCCTCTACTTTTTGTCATTTTCATAAACAATTTGGATGCGAGCATAAGAGGTACAGTTAGTAAGTTTGCAGATGACACCAAAATTGGAGGTGTAGTGGACAGCGAAGAGGGTTACCTCAGCTTACAACAGGATCTTGACCAGATGGGCCAATGGGCTGAGAAATGGCAGATGGAGATTAATTCAGATAAATGTGAGCTGCTGCATTTTTTGAAAGCAAATCTTAGCAGGACTTATTTACTTAATGCTAACGTACTAAGGAGTGTTGCTGAACAAAGCGACCTTGGAGTGCAGGTTTATAGCTCCTTGAAAGTGGAGTCGCAGGTAGATAGGATAGTAAAGAAGGCGTTTGGTATGCTTTCCTTTATTGGTCAGTGCATTGAGTACAGGAGTTGTGAGGTCACCTTGCGGGTGAACAGGACATTGGTTAGGCCACTGTTGGAATATTGCGTGCAATTCTGGTCTCCTTCCTATCGGAAATATTCTGTGAAACTTGAAGAGGTTCAGAAAATATTTACAAGGATGTTGCAATGGTTGGAGGTTTGAGCTATGGGGAGTGGCTGAACAGGCTGGGGCTCTTTTCCCTGGAGCGTCGGGGGCTGAGGGGTGACCTGATAGAGATTTACAAAATTATGAGGTGCATGGATAGGATAAATAGTCTTTTCCCTGGGGTCGGGGAGTACAGAACTAGAGGGCATAGTTTTAGGGTGAAATGGGAAAGATATAAAAGAGACCTAAGGGGCAACGTTTTCACGCAGAACGTGGTACGTGTATGGAATCAGCTGCCAGAGGCTGTGATGGAGGCTGGTACAATTGCAATATTTAAGAGGCATTTAGATTGGTATATGAAAAGGAAGGGTTTGGAGAGATGTGGGCTGGGTGCTGGCAGATGGGACTAGGTTGGGTTGGATTTCTGGTCGGCATGGACGGGGTGGACCGAGGGTCTGTTTCCATGCTTTACACCTCTATGACTCTATAATTAGCTACACAGTCCCGTTGACACTCCACCATTTTACATACTGAGTAACAGTGTTCCGTTCAGCCATCATCACTGTACTCGCAAAACTACATTCTCCCAATCACCCATCATTCATGCATTCCCTGTCCTGCACTGTTCCATTCAACCATCATTCTTGTAATCACTGACATACAGGGCCAAGTCCACTCGTCACCTTTGTACACAGTGACCAACACTGCCCTCTTCATACATTACTCCTATAATCACTGATCTGACCTGTCCCATTCACCCATCATCCCTCTACTGACTGAGCCGTTCAGCCACCAGTCCTGCATTCACTGACTTATACTGTCCCGTTTCCAATCCATGCATTTACTCACTGACCTTTAGTGCTCCATTCCCCATGACTTACGTTGTAATTCACCAAATCTGTCCTTTTCTCCCATTACTCAGATATTCATTCACCTTCACAGCCCATTTCACTCATCAACCCTGTACTCACTGAGCTACACCGTCCAATTCACCTATCACCCCTGTACTTATTGACCGACATTATCCCCATCACAAGTTACCCCTGTACTCAACGACCTACACTATCCCGTTCACCTTTTGCTACTCTACTCACCGATCTACTCTGGCCCGTGAGCCCATCACTTCTGGATTAGAATGGTGCTGGAATAGCACGGCAGTTCAGGCAGCATCCGAGGAGCAGGAAAAGCGATGTATTGGGCAAAAGCCCCTCATCAGGAATACAGGCAGGGTGCCTGAAGGGTGGAGAGATAAATCACCCTTCAGGCACTCTGCCTGTATTCCTGATGAAGGGCTTTTGCCCTGAAAAACATGCACTCCAGTTTTGAACGCGCTCACCCCAGGGAAACGACTTTGCTATTCTCCATAATATTCCCCCTCAACATGTTATAAATCTGTAAAATCAGTCACATAAATCAGTCACACCCAACCGCCTAATAACCAATGGAAAAAAATTCCGAGGGTATTTTTGTAACTAAAACCCTCCATACCTGGAATCATCCTGGCAACTATTTCCTGAAACCCTCTCCGCTTGAGTAATATCCTTTCTATAACAGTGCGTCCATAAGGGCACGCACTACTTTAAAGGTAGCCTCACCTACGACCTGTGCAGCATGAACATGGCGTTGCAACTCCTACACTGAAACGTTTTGAGCAATTAAGGCGAGTATGCTTGACCTATAAGGATCAACTCCATACGCTTCGACTTTTTCCCTTCAGTGTCGCAGGCTGAAGGCTGACTTTGCTGACTTTTGCAGGCATAGATTAGATGAATGGCCGAGGTCTATTCTCCATGAAACGGAAGACCAAAATTAGTGGGCATATGTTGTGGATGAGAGGGGAAAGGTTCAAAAGGGACAGAGGTTAGTGATTATGATGAATGAGCTGTCAGAAGGAGTCGTAGATGTGAGTACATTCACAACATTTTAAAGCTATTTGGATAGCTGCATGAAAATGAAATGTACAGTGTTATGCGTGTGAAATGCAGGCAACCAGCACGTGCTTAGATCAGAAAACCTCGTCTGCGTGAAAAAGTTGGACATAAGAGTCTATTTCTATACCGTATGACAATATATCTCTGTATGTTCAGCCGTGCGAGGCATCCCATTGCAAGGACTGAACAAAACTGACCGACTAACTAACTGCTGAACGGCTTACTTTTTGTTTGAAGCGAGATGTGAAAACACACTCGAGCAAGATGAATGGATAAATTGTGGAGGGTAATTTACCAGGTATTATTTGTTTTTTTCGATTTTTTGTATATTATGATCAAAATGAAGGAGGTAGTGAGAAATTGGATAACCTAAAATGATCAAAGGCCATCAATGGGACTATCAAAACAAAACGACAGCTTGGAAAAGAAATGGTGCGCTGGATAACTGGTTTTTTATGCAGAAATTGCCTGTAATTGACACAATCAAGTTTCACAAATTTGTTCGAGTTTTCTGTGGATCAAAGAAGCAAGTCTGCTGAACGTTAACCAGCAGATGTTGTGTAATTGGATTATCAGAGGACATGCGATAAAGTGTTAGTTGAAAGGATATTACACAAGAATGGAGTGCTCAGTGTTGACAGTAAAAAATTAGCATGGATTGAGAATGAGATTGAAAGCAATCAGAAGACAGAGTTGAGATTATTAAGTCTTTTTCATTTTGGAAATAAATAACTAGTGAAGTGCAAGAAGAATAAATCGTAGATCCTTATTCATGTACGATCTGTTTGAATAACTTGGAGAAGGGTTAGAGTGAAATGTCTCCAGATTAAGTGATGATGCAAAAAAGACAGCAGGTTATTTCTGTTGAGGCCATCCAAATCTCTAAGTGGATATATGTATATATAGATTCACTGAGTGAGAACAAAAGTGGTTGATGGAGTTTAAAATCGGGAAATATGCGATATCTTCATTGATAGGAAGAATGAAACTATTCAGTTCGTTCTTTAACTAAAGAGAGAGTCCATAAAAGCTGAGGTACAAAGTGAAGTGCGTGTTCTTCTGTATAAAATTGAAAATCGTAGCACGCAGGATCAGCAAGGAATTAAGACAGAGGTAAAGACAGTCAATTGAATTTTGGACTTTATTATGAGGGTGCCCGAGTTTAAACTCTGGGAACTCTGATTATAACAGTAATGGCATTGGTGAGACTGCATCTGAAGTATTGTGTACAGTCTTGAACACACATTTTAAAAAAGAGAGCCTCGCACTGAAGACACCTTCGTAGAGATTCATTAGGCTGATGCCTGGGATGAAGGTTTCAACGCTTCAAAAATGGATAAACACGCTTTAATCAGAAGACTTAACCAGAATGGAAGATGAACTTATTCGATCATGATATCCCAGGGGCTGGACAGGGTAAAATTTAAGAAGATGGTTCCACTCGCTGCTAAGGCGATACCAATTAAAAGCGAGATGCAACGAGAGTTATTCTCTCAGACCTTAATCAATGTTAGAAATCTTCTGTCCTAGAATTTCGTGGACAATAGATCACTGAAAGATTTTTTTAAAAATTACGAAATGGACAGAAGTTGTAAATACTAACGGGCTGTTGACATGAAGAGCTGGTCAAAGAGAAGTTGAGGCCTTAGTCTTATTGAATGGTGGCCTGATGCACAGTATTTTCTACTCCCGACAACCTCATCCATCCATTTCCTCCTTGAACTCAGTGTAAACCTGTGCATGTGGACAATTACCGAAGTTGCTTCCGACGATTTAAAGTGTTGAAAGCACAATGCAAATTCAAGTTCGCTACTCCTCCTGGTAAGGCAGTGAAATTGTCAATCGAAGACAGAAAGCTTTACATTATTTATGTTTTGGAATCTCAACACTTCTAATTCCTGAACTTTGCTGACCCACCGTGTTTCTATTTCGCGCATGCACAGACAGAAAATTTCTAAAACAGCTGCTTGTTTGATGAAGCATGCTGTGTTTTGACTGCCAAAACCAACCATCTTCCTTTTCTACATCTGTAGTGACACAGTTAGCGGAGTTTGTGCGTCACACACTATGTTGTAGACTTGCTGCGTAGGATATATAGCACGGAGACATGCCAATTTATTTTCTCCATCTTTCTGAACTGTTGTTTATGTTCCACCTGATCTTTCTGCTACCCAGTCCATCCAGAAATTTTCACTGTTTCCTATCCTTTAATATTTCTGGAATCAGAAAAGCTTCCCTGTAACATATATAGAAGCGTTCCAGTACAAAAGAACGTTATATGACCCATTGTGGCCACACTGTGTATATATCTGTGAATCTGCCTCCTCTGCTTCATTTAGTAGCAAGCGCCACCTTCTGGCCTCTCTGTGTGTAAATATGTTTCTCATGATAACTTAATAACTTTAGGAATGACTACAATTTATTGATGACCAATATTCAATGGAAGTCACAAGTGGAAATCACCTTCTGGACATTTGCTTCAACGATTCCCTTCTTAATTTTAAACTATGTCGTTCATCTGATTCTTGATTTTCCACTTTCCAGAAGAAATAGCATCAAGGTGTTTCAGACATTTCCGAAAAGCTACAGTCTCTCAGTTTTTGGCATCATCCTTTGAAATTTTCTTTGCAATCATTCTAATATTCTTATTACAATTTACAGACGTGACCTATGGACATTGTTCCTAAGTGCGTCAAAATGTTGGAAGGAAGTGAACAGTGTGCTGCATAGAAACGCATGGGATCCAAATGAGAATATTCGCTTCTTCCTTCTTTCTCATTCTACAATCAGTTATGCATCTTCCTGACTTCAATTATATTGATTGATTGCAGAAGTTGAAAGTGAGTCCATCATAGTACCAGCGGAGAAGACAGAATGTCAGTTATCATCACAAGACAGAATATGTTCAGAAAGCAGAGAAGCTACTTGCAGATACTGTCACATATCCACAGAGGGAGCATGGCCTCACTCCACAGCTCATCATCTGAACAAACCACACACTGCAGAACCGTAAAATAAAGGGACTAATAACAAGGGTTGATCTACAGATGATGAACCAGAAAGCAACAACATCCCAAGTTTTAACGGATTACCCAAAGGACATAATCTACAAATACAAATTACACACATTGTGGCACTCCCGGGACTGCCATCGCATAAAATGGCAAAATAACTCCAAGGCAAACTATAACATTTTATTAGCGGATCGGAACACTTCAAGCAATCACCACAAGAATTCTGAGACAAAGTCATGAACATAAATGCAGACACGGATGATACAATGGTCTACCTTAATGTAATGGCATTGTTCATTTCAATTAACACATTTCCAGACAGAGACACAACAACAAACCTTCTGGATAAGCAGAACAGATAGCACGACGGGGAACCGAACAACAAAGAATACATGCTCAAAATACTAGACCTGTGCTTGACGATTCAAGTCACATTTAACAGAAAATATATAAATAAATCAGTGGAACACTACTTAGCTCACCCACCTTTAACTGACAACAGAAACAGTGATTCAAAGATTTGACCAAACAGCCTTATCACACACCAAACACAAACTCTAGATCAGATAGGAAGACAACACATGAAGAGAATAAAAATCGAGAATACACGCCGGATTATCAAAACCATGCTCACAACGATCAGATTTATGAGAGAGGCGAAAACAAACAATCATCTCCCGTTCCTGGATGTAATGGTACAAAGAACACAGAACAGTAAATGCACCACAAAAGTGGACAGGAAAGCCACAAAGGGTCCGGAATTACAGCAGCATCCACCCATACATGTACAAAATAAGCTGCATTACGACCGTCTTCAATCGGGCTACAAAAGACTGCACCACATCAAACCTGAGAAGGAATGAAGAAGAACAACTATAGAGTCATAGAGCCATAGAGATGTACAGCATGGAAAAAGACGCTTCAGTCCAACCTGTCCATGCCGACCAGATATCACAACCCAAATCTTGTCCCACCTGTCAGCATCCCGCCCATATCCCTTCAAACACTTCTTATTCATATACCCATCCAAATGCCTCTTAAATGTTGCAATTGTACCAGCCTCCACCACATCCTCTGGCAGCTCATTCCATACACGTACCACCCACTTCGTGAAAAAAGTTGTCACTTAGGTCTCTTTTATATCTTTCCCTTCTCACCCTTAACTATGCCCTCTAGTTCTGGACTCCCCAACCCCAGGGAAAAGACCTTGCCTATTTATCCTATCCATGCCCCTCATAATTTTTTAAATCTCTATAAGGCCACCCTTCAGCCTCCGACGCTCCAGGGAAAACAGCCCCAGCCTGTTCAGCCTCTCCCTGTCTCTCAGATCCTCCAACCCTGGCAACATCTTTGTAAATCTTTTCTGAACCCTTTCAAGTTTCACAATATATTTTCGATAGGAAGGAGACCAGAATTGCACGCAATATTCCAACATTGGCCTAACCAATGTCCTGTACAATCGCATCATGACCTCCCAACTGATGTGCTCAATACTCTGACCAATAAAGGAAAGCATACCAAACGCCTTCTTCACTACCCTATCTACCTGCGACTCCACTTTCAAGGAGCTATGTACGCTTAACTCGCAAACAACGTGGCGAGGAAATGCCGCACCCTAACTCACTAGCCACGATAATTCACATGAAAAATTGTCTTGAACAGACAGCCAGACGTCTCCAAATATTCGGATTCATAACAGCCCATAAACCAACTGTGACACTCAGACAACAAATCATCAGACCAAAACACTCTATACCCATCATGTGCCAAGACTAAAATAATTTAAAAGACTCCATGCAAAGACTGCAAAAAAACACAATATACGACAAACGAGCAGACAACCAGCAATCCTCGTCTACCAACACCAACTGGCCACTAAAGGCCATGGCCAGCTGTCCCAATAGCCATGCACACAGATGACAAGAACCACAACATTGACTGGGACAAGACAAAGGTCACAGGAGAATCTAAACAAAGGACAGTTTGGGTACTTCTAGAAACATGACGCTCTGCCAGGACTCGATCTACAAACACATTGATGTTGACCAAATATATTAGCGTCTACAATGAACAACCAGAACTGCTAACCACCAGCAGCAGAAACGGAACCAAATACTTTCCAGAAGACACAGGACAAGAGCGCTCCACAGAAGGCTCCAAAGCACTGGAGATATTGAGGATCTAAAATCTAGATTCAGGATGTTGTCATGACCAACAAATCTGTGCAAGCTTTTCTTAACCAAAAATGACTTTTCAACTTGAAGTAATATAAAAAATGGCTTCAGGTTAATACTATGCTAAAATGATTGGAAGCTGCCTTCCTGCTTTGCTGAGCTAGCTGAATTAAAAGATAAAGCAGACAATGGAGTCTTCATGATACAAATCATAAAACATTTGCTGACTACCCTGGCTAACCTTGAACCATAAGTATGAGGCAATAATGTACGTAAGACAATATTGTTTCCCAAGAAATATCTTTGTATTAATCTGCTGTCCATTACGTCACCTCATTACATTTCATTGGTTTTCTTTTGCAGTTAAGATTGAACTATCTCTTAAGAAACATATAAAACTGCTTATTGTTGAAAGTCGGTTGCACAGTTATCTCCAAGGAGCACAGAAAATGTTAACCTCTTTGTTGTGGGTCAAACATGTGCCCGGCATTGTATTAAATTGTGAAACCTTGCTGAAGCAGACCATACTCCTAGTGATTCTTTTGACCGATTACAGAAACGAGAAGCCCCTCCCGGGGGTCTAGGTCTTCATATGGTGCCTTGCCTCGTGGATTCGGGCCGGACGGATCGTGGGCAGTGTTGTAAGAGCCTTGATTCCTCTAATATTGGGTATTGAGTAATTGGTCAGCCAGACGTGAGTGTTTTATATCCGTTTGGTTTTCCTCTCATTCAAGAAGTGGCTGAACTGAACCCTCGCTGTCTATTGTCTTGTCCAGCCAGAAAGGATTGGTCTTGGCAAGGATAGGGTCAGAGGGATCCTATGAAAAAGGGGAATGGTGGAATAAGCGTGAGTTGGGAGTTGGAAACTCCGTTTTCTAAAGAGATAGAATTCGAGGACTTTTTGAGTTGTGAATTCCGTTTTTAAAGATATAGAAGTCGGAGACTTCTGGAGCTGAGACCTCCGTTCTTTAAAGAGATGGAATCGCAGCTTTCCGGAGTTTGAAACTACATTTTTAAAGGGATAGAAGTCGAGGATTCCGGGATTGGGAACTCCGTTTTTTAAAGAGATAGAAGTCGGAAACGTCTGGGGTTGGGAACTTCATTTTTAAACAGATAGAAGTCAGCGACGTCTGAAGTTGGAAACTCCAGGTTTTAAAGTGAAACGAAAGTCGTGAACCTTTGTGAGAGGCAACAACTCCACCTCAGATGGGGGATCTCAGGACAGAGTTGAGAGACGGATCTGAATAGGGTGATTCAGTCGGATGGCATTATTTGAATTGTCACTTAAGTTATTCTATGAGATGTGTGTGAGAAGTTTCTGGAGAAATCTGACAGTCTGTGAAAGCTTTTGGCGCCTTAACAATGGCATTAAGTGATGAGAAGTAGCTACTAGCTGGCCATAAAATTATTCAATTGATTAAGTCAGCCCAGTAATTGATTTGGCAACTAATTAGACTGTGGGGACAATTCTGTGACAAAAGTCACAAAAGATCAGTTTGCGCTTATGGCAGGATACTGCCACCAAATTGGGAATTGAATCAACTAATAATGGTACCATGAAATCTATTGAGGTCCTCTAAAATGAATATCCTCGAGTTAAACATCAATAGAAACAAAAGCAAAAGGCACCAATGACTGGTAGTCAAATGTTCGATACTTGGCTACTCATTAGTCTTTTTGTTTGTTGTACCTGTCGTATATGTTTGACGCGGCTTGTGTTGCTTTGCTGATTAGTTTTGTTATTCTGTTTGTTTGGTGTGCGTGTTGTGCGAGAGAGAGAGTGTGTGTGTGTGTGTGAGAGAAAGAGAGAGAGATCGACAGACAGAGAGGGATAGAGAGAGACAGCAGGAGAGAGCCCTTCAGCTTGCAGAAAATGTAACCCTTTGTGATTCGGTTTGAATGCACATTTATTTGTTTCTGAAATGTGGAGGGTGATTGCTGTTCTTGTCGTGTTAAAAAAGAGGTAAGCTGGCCAGGGACAACAAAATGCTGTTTAAAATGCTGATACAATTCTTGCTACTAGGCCACAAAATACTAGTTTGTGTACTCAACAGGGCCTTAGCATTTGGACAGAAAGTTCTGCTGAAAACATCTTAAGATTTACCAAATTAGTCACACGGATTTTGCTTGCCCCAGGGTTATGACAAGTGAAACCCCTTTTGATAAGCCCTGGACACACACCAAGGTCCGCGTCATGCTTCAAGATGCCCATGATCTATTTGAGTGCCCAACATTAGTTTTAATTAGCTAGTACAAATCTGCTGTAATTATACCTGCTTGCTTCAGGACTTTAATGGATTTGGCATACAGGGCATATTGGACATATTGGACAATTGTTAAAGACGCAATTGTATTTCACCTGGGTTCTGGGCGAACGCAGAGGCATGAAATCTTATCTTGAAAATATTGTTAAAATTACAAACGGAAATCCTGAGAGGAATTTAGATTTTGCACACTTGAATAACAAGTTATGTATCACAGTCAGAATTTATGAGAATAAACTCCCTAACTTTGAATGTTCAGGAATGTGAGGGCATCATTAACCCTACAAGAATGGAATAAACATAGCTAAAAACTGAGATATGAAGAAAGTTGGAAAATGTTCGTGTGTGTGTGAGACAGAGAGAGGAAGAGGAGAGAGAGACTGAGAGTTTGTAGAAAGTTTAACCCTTTGTGACTCGGTTTGAATGCACATGCGTTTGTTGGTGATTGAATGTTTGGGTTTTGTTGCCGAGAGTTCGAGATCTGGGACAGTTTTGAATCTGATCTGCATTTTGGAAATTTAACATGATTTCTTTACGTTTAAGGATCGTTCAGTGATTATGAAATGAAGTATTGATTCCTGTTCTTCTTACAAGCCATGACTACCCTCCAGGCAGTTTGTAACTAATCTCCTTTATCCCTACTAGAAAGCCAACCATATTCAATTTCAACGATTGAACAATTTCAATATTTTACAAACAGGATTAAAACAAAAAAAAACAGAGAACTTAGATTCTACCAGGAATCAGAGCCTATATCTGGCATACCAACCCTTTTTGAGGATGGGGATTTTGTTCCTATATACCCACTGAGCCCCTAACAACTCCTGATTATCCACAGCACACCACCGACTTGTTAAAAAATCTTTCCTTCTTTTGAAACTGAAGTTTCCAGTCTTCTTAGCCGATATCACAAGGATGAGTGGCCTCTACTTCCTAAACCGGGTCCCATCCTGTGAATTAGAGTTATGTTAATGAAGCATGCCCCTGACGCAAACCAAAACTGGCTTAATTTGGTCGACATGCCCAAGGGTGGCATGAATGTAAATGCAGTAAAATTCTGGAAGTAGCCTGAATACGCAAGGCTTGTGTTACAAGACTGAAATGTGTGGCTATCTGTCTGACAGAAGGGATCCACAATTGTCAATAACCAAGAAGCTCAATTACCTTTGTTTAACCCTATGCGTTTGCAACGTTTTTCACCTGGAGTCACTGACATGATCCAGACCACCGGTACAATGTAGTCCAGAAATTTCCAGTTGCAAATGAATGAACAGTAATTTTCTATTGGGATGGCCAGAAACGGACTGAACCACGATGCAGGTTACACGTAAAACCAATTATGTCCAGCGCCCTCGCGATCGCAAATGCCGTATGCCAGCCCTGAAGGGTTGATTGGAACCAGTATACCCACTGGGGGTGGAACCTACCTCAGATGCCACCCGACGACCACTGTTGTGCCACCTTTTCCCGAGGGAACTCTGACAATGGGGCCAGGCTAGCCCCACATTTCACCTTTGAGACTTGCATCAATACAGCAAAATTCCCCAAGGACAAATGCCTGGCCCTCGCTTAAACTGTTGAAATGTGGCGAGTGGGGAGAGCTGTGTTTTTAATGTAACCTTGGAGCTGACGTGGAGAATCGACATGCTTTCATCCGAGCAAAATGAAAATCTACTAATTTACACTGACTCTTCATGGTGATTTTAGTATGACCCACTATTACAAAGCCTTGTGGGAACATTCAAGATTTTTAACCCCCAAGGGGCAACGTGATAGTAATGCTGTTTTGCTCAATCAATCTGGCAGTTATCAAGATGTTCGGCCCATGCCGAGGAAACTGATACTGTTTCTGAAGTTCTGGGTAAGTAGATGCAACTGCCAACCCTAACCTTCTGGTCCCCCGGCAAAGGACAGGTATGCCAGACCTGGGTAAGTTATAAAAATCACGGGCTATGCCTCTGCCCAAGAGCACAATCTATGGCTTCAAATAGGGTACCACTCGATACTCAAAACAGAACGTGGAAGACCCCTGCTGGACAGGTTTGTATTCCTCCTTTGCTGCTGCCTATTTTAATTGATTATATGTATTTTGTATACACTTGGACAAGTGGAAGTGGTTTATGCTTTATTAATGTGGACACTCAGCGGCCTCCAAACTCGTTGGGAAGTCCCTTCCAGGTCCTCCTCACCACCCCAACTGCTGCAAAGGTCGTTGAGAGTTCCCCCTGGGTTCTTGCAAAGGGGGATTTGATGAAGATCAAACTTGCCCTGCTGTGTGGACTTGCCATTGCCCGCATTGGTGCACAAGAAGGAATAGTTTACCTGTGCGATCCTGAGCAACAACAGATTGCGTACCAACTATTCTGAAAATTGTCCTTGTGTGCTGAGTGACTGGATGTTACCAAGAAGACTGTTACATTGGTCTAATATTGCCTGAACAGGTCCTCTTAGATTATTTTGTTTTATAAATAGACAAGTGCCTTGATGCTGCCATTGGTTCAATGCAAGAAGTTGAGCCAAATGAAATAACTAAAATTACAAGTTGTACTTGGATATTGACAATCTGAAAATGAGTGTTCACTTTTCACTGGTCCATGCAAAATACCTTTAACATGACACGTACATTTAGAGTTGTGTATTATTTGGTTTAGAAAGTTCGCACTCATGGAGATTCCTCCTGAACATATGCTTGAAGGAAACTTGGGTAAGATGTGCCCAAAGTGACAGGGACCAGAAGGATTGAATGGCTGAAAGTTCTTGTAAGAGGGCATTCAGGACACAATCAAATACGCCACTGTCTTGTTGAATAGTGGAGGAGGTTTGAAGGACTGCATGCCCTCACGATGCAATTGGATGGTTGAAATAGCAAAAGAGAACCTCTGCTCATCTTTTTTCCCATGCTGTGCGACTGACCTTTTACTGATCAGATGAATTGTCTGGGACATTTTCTGGAACTTTCCATGACAAATTTTCTTTGGAACATTCTGTGACCGACATTCTAAAATCAACACGTTTTTGGAACATTGTACAACTGATACTCTCTGCAACATTCCAATATCGATATTTTAGAAATGTTCCAGAAAAGCTATTCTCCACACTATTCCGTCAACAACACGATCTGAATTTAGGATGTAGGTTTACTCGCTGAGCTGTAGGTTTGATATCCAGACGTTTCGTTTCCTGGCTAGTTAACATCATCAGTGGCGACTTCCAAGTGAAGCGAAGCTGTTGTCTCTTGCTTTCTATTTATATCTTTCTCCTGGATGGGGTTCCTGGGATTTGTGGTGATGTCATTTCCTGTTCGTTTTCTGAGGGGTTGGTAGATGGCATCGAGATCTATGTGTTTGCTTATGACGTTGTGGTTGGAAGGCCAGGCCTCTTGGAATTCTCTGGCATGCCTTTGATTAGCCTGACCCAGGATAGATGTGTTGTCCCAGTCGAAATGGTGGCTTTTTTCATCCGTGTGTAGGGCTACGAGCGAGAGAGGGTCGTGTCAATTTGTGGCTAGCTGGTTTTCGTTTATCCTGCTGGCGAACTTTCTTCCTGTTAGTCCTATGTAGTGTTTGTGGCAGTCCTTGCATGGAATTTTGTCGATAACGTTGGTTTTGTCCATGAAATGTACTGGGTCTTTTAAGTTTGTTGGATTCCCTGACCGTTCCCTTCACGATTTGCTACTCCACCAAACTTAGTGTCATCTGTAAACTTGCTAATGAGGCGACAGGCTACCTACTTTTTTCCTCCAAACATCTATGTATATCACAAATAACAGTGGTCCCAGCACGGTTCCCTGTGGAACACCACTGGTCAAAGATATCCATTTTCAGATTCTCCCTCCATCTACTGTTCTCTGTCGCCTATTGCCCAACCAGTACTCTATCCATCTGGCTAGAACACCCTGAATCCCATGCGATTTCACCTTCTTCATCAGCATACCATGGGGAACATTATGAAATGCTTTACTAAAGTCAGTATTTCTGACATCTACTCCCCCTCCTTCATCAATTAGCTTTGTCACCTCTTCAAAGAATTCTATTAAATTTGTAAGACATGACCTTCCCTGAACAGACCAATGCTGCATATAGCAGATTAAGCTCATTTTCTTCCATGTGTGTATATGTCCTATCCCTTGTTCTTCAGTAGTTTTCTTACCACTGATGTCAGGCTTACAGGTCTGTAATTACCTGGATTATTCCTGCTACCTGCTTAAACAACGAGACAGCATTAGCACATTTCCGGTCCTCTGAGGCCTTTCTCGTGTTAAGGATGCTCCAAAGGTACCTGTTAAAGCCCCAGCTGTTTCTGCTCTTGCTTCCCTTACTAACCTGGGATAGACCCAGTCCGGACCTGGGGACCTGTTCATCTTAATGCCTTTTAGAATATTCCAAACTTCCTCCCTTCTTATGCCGCCTTGACCTCGACTAATCAAAGATCTATCCCTAACCTCAACATCCTCTAAAGTCCCTCTCGTTATGAACACTGATGCAAAGTATTCATTAAGAACCTCACTGACTTCCTCTGATTCGACGCATATCTTTCATCCTTTGTTCTTATGTGGGCCAACCCTTGCCCTAGTTACCCTCTTCCCCCTTATAGGAATAAAAGGATTTGGAGTTTTCCTTAATTATACTCAGTAAGGACATATCATGACCTTTTTGAGCCCTCTTATTTCCTTTATTTAAAATTGATCCCACATTCGCCATATTCTTCTGAGGCTTTGTCTGTCTTCAGTCGCCTAGAACTTATGTACGCATCCCTTTTCCTCTTAGTTAGTCTCACAACTTCACCTGTTATCCATAATTCCCTAATCTTGCCATTTCTCATCCTGATTTTCACAGAAACGTATCTCTACTGAGCTCTACTCAACCTCTCATTCGAAGCCTCCCACAAATCGAATATACGTTTCCCTTCAAACAGCTGCTCCCAATCAACATTATCCAGCTCCTGCCAAATGTTAGTATAATAGCCTCATAAATTTAGCAGTCACCCTCCAGGTTCACTCTCGCCTTTGTCCATTAATATTCTAAAAATTATGGAATTCTGATCACTATATCCAAAGTAACCCCCTACTGAAACTTGAACCACCTGGTTGGGCTCATTTCCCATCTCAAGGTCCAGTGTGGCTCCTTCCCGAGTTGGAAGAATGACATACTGATGTGGAAAGCTCTCTTGGAAGCTGCCAACAAATTCTGCTCCATCTAGACCTCGAACACGAAGTGAATCCCAGTCAATCTTTGGAAAATTAAAATATCCTATCACCACCACCCTATTGGTCCTACATCTTTCTATGATCTCTCTATATATTTTTGCCTCTATCTCACGTTCGCTGTATGGAGGCCTGTTTTCCAGTCTCAACATTGTTACCGCATCCTTCCCATTTATGAACTCTGCCCGTACTGCCTCACTGCTCGAGTCTTCCATAGTGTCCTCCTTCAACACAGCTGTGATATCTTCTTTAATCAGTCATGCAACTCCTCCACCCTTTTACATTTCTCTCTATCCCGCCTGAAACATCGATATCCTGGGAAATGTAGTTGCTAATTATGCCTTGCCCTTAAACAAGTCTTAGTAAAGCAATAACATATTCCGAAGTATTAATTCAAGCACTAAGTTCATCTGCTTTACCTCGGTACCTTTTGCATTAAACAAATGCACCTCAGACCACCAGCCCCTCTGCGTTCATCCTCTGCTCCCTGCCTACTCTACCCTTTAGTCACTTTGACTTCATTATCCAATTCCTTCCAGGCTTTAGTTACAATCTCCTTGCTGTCCACTAACCTCTTCATTTCATTCCCATCTCCTGCCAGATTAACTTAAACCCTTCCTAACAGCGTTTTACATGAAACAATTTATAACTATAATCATTTTGAACGGTCAGACAGCATTTAATTAAACAAAGGCTCCAGACGGAAGAGGTCCTGTGTCAGGGATATCGAGAAATTCTTTTGAAGTTCCCTGAAGTACTTGCGACATTGAACACAATTTCCCTGTCTGTGCAGCTATTCACTTTGGAGAATCGACAACAATTTCGACGAAAATCCCTTTGTCTTCAAATAAATCAGACAGAACCCTTCAGAATGGGAAGGTTTTCAGAAACAAGAACAGAAGTGGCTGGAAAAGCTCAGCAGACCTGTGGCACTTCTGGCGTGCTGTGTTCTGCCAGACCTGATGAACATTTTCAGCAGTTTTTGTTGATTGTTTCTGATTTATAGCATCAGCAGTTCTTTTGGTTTTTATTTGGCAACGTTTTCACACTCTGTAATATGAACTGTAAAGAGGGGAACTGTGTCTGCTCTCGAGTGATCAAGCCCACGGAAGTTTGATAGAAATGGTCTGTTCGTATGAATGTGTGCCTGTGTGGTTGAAGGTGGAGTGTTTCTGATGACTCGTCTCACATTTTGAAACAGTTAAGAGCTTCAATTTTTTAAATTCAGCTTCAATTATTTCAATAAATCTTTGACGACAGTAACTTGTCAGAAAATCTGAACAGACTCTCAGTGAAACTGGCAGCTTTACTTCCAGGCTGATGGGTAATTTGTTTGTTTTCCTTCCTCACAGTTAATTTAGTGACGATCTTCGTTCTGCTTTATAAAGATTGTGGATTGTCTCCATGTGTCAATCATTACCTACAGGCTAAGGCTGTAGCGGATCTACTGGTCATGATCCTCGACCTGATATTGAGACACATTCCCATTGCTTATCAGGAACATTTTGATTTCCTGAGGTCCATCCGTGTGTGTAATATCCACGCCGTCCTGCTTTATGCAGCCACTGACTGTTCAGTCTGCTTTACCGTCACTTTCACCTTTGATCGATTTGTGTCCATTTGCTGCCTGAAGCTGAAAAGTAAATATTGCAGTGAGAGAACGGCAGCTGTGGTGCTGGGAACATTGACTGTTTGAGCTGTTTAAAAAACATTTTCTGGTATTTTATGCTCACAGATCGGTATTGGCTGGTGAACGATCCCTGGTTTTGTGAGATAACAATGGACGTACGTGAGTCTCAAGTCTGGGTCACAATCGAGTTCCTCCACCACATTATAACCCCGGCCCTTCCATTTCTATTCATTCTACTGCTCAATAGTTTCACCATCAGACACATTTTATTGACTAGCAGAGCCCGCAGGAGACTTCAGGCTGACAATAATAGGAAAATTCTATGTGACACAGAAATGCAAAGTCGAAAAAGAGCAATTATTTTAATGTTTGTGATCTCGGCCAATTTCATCCTATTCTGGTCAATGTTAATGGTGTATTCCATATGTTTCCGAATGTATTGGTTTGTGTATAGGTCTGCGTATCTGGATAACTGTCTTATGCAACTGGGCTTCATGCTACAGCTCCTCGGTTGCAGCACAAACACCGCAATTTATGCGGTAACCCAGACTAAGTTCAGACAGTAGCTGATGACTGTGTTGAAATATCCCTTTCCTAAATCAGACAAAGCAAACTCTCCCTATGTTAACGGACTGAAGGTAGTCCTGATTGTTCAAACTTATCGCACAGGTTACTGGGACACATTTCAAGATTTCTATCAACTCAGTGTTGTGTGGAAAATTATCATTCCACTTACTGGATCTATAACTTCAATTTGTAAATGATAATAATGATCATTATAAACAGCCAGGCTACAGAATTAACAATATTTCACTTGTCTTTCTGTTAAAGTAACTGAGCTCAAAGAAAGACAAACTCGGGCCTAAATACTGGTCCTCAGGGAAATCGAAGGACCTGAGCCAGAATTAGGTGTTGGGTTTAAAGTCACTTTAAAATACCTTCACTTCTGGTGTTATCCGCTCTGACCTCGCCTCGGGCAAATCCATTTTTCTCCATTTCTCCATCTTTCTCCATATATTCGTTCCACTGTCAGAATCTCTCTCTGTGTTTATGTCTCCTCCTGTGATTCCCTCCCATTTTCTTGCTTCTCTATCTCTCCTCCTTCCCCCGTTTTTCTTCACTCTATCACCCTTTTGCACTATCTATCTATCTCCCAATCTCCCTCTCTCCGAGTTCCCTCACACACTTCATAACTCTCTTTATGAAATCCTTTCTCTCTTTCCATTGTAGAGGGAATAGAATGGATGCCGGACCACAATATTCTGCTCGGGGAACAGAACATTTATGCAGACGCAGGCCGTTGCAGCGGCTTTGTCCAAAGGCCAATTTAGGGGTCAGAGTGGGTGTAACATCACTGGATGGCATAATTGTGGGTAGAGGACTGGCCTTTGTTGCAGGAGTACTGTGGTGGTTCGATAAAGTTCGTTGCCTTGGAACAGTGTGGGAGTGGGTGATCCAGCCGTTGCGAGATTAGAAAAGTAGATTAGATTAGATTACTTACAGTGTGGAAACAGGCCCTTCGGCCCAACAAGTCCACACCGCCCCGCCGAAGTGTAACCCACCCATACCCCTTACCTAACACTACGGGCAATTTAGCACGGCCAATTCACCTGACCTGCACATCTTTGGACTGTGGGAGGAAACCGGAGCACCTGGAGGAAACCCATGCAGACACGGGGAGAACGTGCAAACTCCACACAGTCAGTCGCCTGAGGCGGGAATTGAACCCGGGTCTCTGGCGCTGTGAGGCAGCAGTGCTAACCACTGTGCCACCGTGCCGCCCACCACGGGCTGTTGGATCATCAGTCCTTGCGATAGCAGTAGGTTCAATGTGAGAACAAAGTCGGTTACGAGGGGAATACAATGGTGATGGGAAAGGGATCATGTTGCTTTGAGACCATACACATTTTGCGAGGGAGCAATGTGTGATTCAACTGGCCATTCCCAGTGAAAAAGTGTGGGGGTGCGGTCGCAGGCCATTGCTGGGGTATCAGAGAGGAAGTTGGGTTGCAGGCAGTTTCAGGAATAATCACAGTTGTGAATGGGGTCAAATCCCAGATGAAAGAGCAAAGTGTGGGTGGGGGTAAAAATTGTGATTAATTGAGTAAAGTAAAATAAATGTATTTTGCTAAGTAATAGGCTGGGTTGTGGAATAAATTACCTTTATTAAGTGATCAGTGTGAAGCTGGTTCTGAAGGGCATTGCCTTGGGAATGGTATGATTGGTACCACAGGCCAGTTACTCAGTGAAAACATTGGGTGCGTAATCACTGGCCATTATGATACCAATTAAATTGGGGTGAATTCATAGGTCATTGCCGGGGGGAAATGAGTTCGTGAGTCCTCAGGTCATTGTTAGGGCATATTCTGGGAGCTGGGTGAAAATCAGTTTCAAGGCGAAACAGATGTGATTTGGGCTGCTGGCTTTGATTGGGAAAAAGCGTGGATATGTGAGCTCAGCTCATTCTTCGGGAATCGTGTGGAAAGGGAAATACAATTGTGCTGGGCTGCTGGCTTTGATGGGTGAACAGACTGCGGATGGGGCCTCAGACTCTTTCTTGCCGAAAATGTAGGTGTTGCTGAGCGAATAGAGTGCACATGAGTTCACAGGCTATTGCTAGGGAGGCAGAGTGAGTGCAGGACAACTCACTGTTGTCATAGCAGCAGTGGTGGGGTGGACGCAAGGTTATTGCCTGGCAATTACTATGGGCTAAGAATGCAGGACATTGCTTGGGAAACTGGCTCGGCAAACTCATTAGGGTAAGGAGTCACAGGCTGTTGCTATGGAAGGTATGTGGGTGGGGTAATGCCTAGTCGCTGCCAGAGGAACAGGGCGTGGTTGGCAAGAGGCCGTTCAGAGTCGAACAGCTTGGACCACAGATCATTGCAGGAGGTGCAGAGTTAAATTGGGATTTCAGGACGTTGTTCAGAGATTTTAGACGATTTTGTACCAATGACCGTTAGTGGGAGAGCGCTGATGTCGTGGGAAAACTCTTGTTAAGGAAACAGAGTGAGTATGGTTTCACAGAGCATTGCTATCAGAACAAAGTGTTAATTGCCGCAAGGCATTGCAAGAGGAACAAAACATTTTGGAGATATGGGCCTTTGATAAGGGAACAGTGGGAGGTGACGCACAAGCTCCATGTGAGCAGAATGGAGTTAGACTCGGTCCACCGACCATATCTCGAGGAATAGAGTGTACGTGAGGCTGCCTTGTACCATGTTTGTAGGCAAGCAGACTAGGTGTGGGACAATAGAAACTAGGTGTGGGAGCAGCAGGCTGTTGGTCAGAGAAATTGATGGATGTTATCCACAGGAGTTTTACATCAGCATCTGATAAGGGTGGGACCACCGGCTGTTGCTAAGGGATAGGAATCTGCGTGGGGCCCAGGCCATTGCTACTGGAACAGAGTTGATGTGGGAAAAATGGACATTGCTGGACGATCAAAAACAGAAGTTACTGGAAAAGTTCAGCAGGTCTGGCAGCATCTGTGAGGAAAAATCTTCTTCAAATGTTTGGAATGATCACTGAATCCGAAAAGCTAACCGTGATTTTTCCAGTAACTTTTGATTTTGTTCCTGCTTTGCAGAATCGGCAGTTATTTCTGTTTTATTGCTAGGTGATTTGTGCGGTCACAAACCATTGCCAATAAACATAGTGGGAGTGAAGCTAAAAGTCATTGTTAAGGGAAGAGTAGTGGTTAATCAGCAACGTGTTACTAGGGAAATACGTTCGTGGTGGGTCCATGATGGTTGTTAAGGGGAATACAGCGAGTGTTGGATCATTGTCGGTTAACACGGAAAATTAATGGAATGTGATTAGTGGGCATTAATAGGTAATTAGGCCATCGCTAAGTCAACAAATAAGATGTGCTACCAGCGTCTGTTAGAAATTGGAGTGGGGATGGCTTGATGGAGCTTTGCTGGGGAACAGCCGGGTATGGTTGGAGACATTTCACTGTCGATCAGACTGGCTTAAACTCTCACAAGCACATTCAGATACACAGTTGCTAAGGGTCGTGGAATGATAAAAAAAATTATTGGGTTTTTGAAATTCTGAAGCTTCATTAAGCAACCCCTGGATTAATACAGCATATTCACACAGCTGGGTCAGGCTCGAGAACCAACCCCTCCATTACGTTATACTAGTCAATTATTGGAATCAGATGTTATGTTTTGGAGCAGGACCAAGAACGTGGGATTAGTTTGATTGTTCTCGTGCATTTTAAGAATCAGGAATCTAACAGGGATCAGGAGAGCTCAGAGGGCATCAAGGAACGAAATTTGATGGTAATTTGTGAAACAGTTTCACTGTTGTTGATAATATAGAACTCACAATGTTTTGACTCTTGCTACACTGCAGTATTTTACAAATAAACTATTTACTGTGCCTGGCCTGGGAGGCAATGTTTGTAGTGAATTATTTCGCGCAGCACTAACTCTGTATCTGCTAACTACTGTGTGTTTGATAATTTCTTCGGACTGTCGGTGTCACTGCAAATTTGCTGACATCCTAAATAAACGATTGAAATGATATATCCAGATTGACAGAAAGTAAATGGTCAGTGAGAACGAAGCTGAGAGGACGCAAAGACGCTCTCAAAGGATATGGACATTTTAGGAGTGGAAAAGGAAAAACTAATTGGAATGTATGTGGGTGTGAATGAATCGCGTTGCTTGGAATAGAAAGGAAAATAAATACTTTCAAAAGTTGCATGCAGGGAGATTGTGCCACAGTGGGAAAGATGTTATTAGAAAAGTAATGTAACACCTTTTTGTAGCATTAAGAGACAACGTGAACTTCATGGAGTAACATTTACAGTTCTACAATACATTTGATACTTTGCTGTCTATCATATGGTATCAGCTAATAAAACAGAGAGAAATATCGGAAACTGAGGTAATGCGGGCGGAGAAGGACAGATGGAGCGTATCATAACGTTTCTACATTGTGAAAGAGGAAATTCCCCCCTTTGTGCCTATGCCTGCTATCAATCAAGCACCTCTTCTGATTTAGTTTTCCTGCTCTTGGCACAGAGGTAGTACGCTTTGGACCGATATGCTTTAATTTATTCAGAGTTACTGCTTCTGCCAGCTTTTTAGACAGTGACATACAGGTAAAATCTTCCATTTTTCTGCCCACTGCTAACCCCCCAAAACCTCCTGGCATCTCATTATTTACTTCTCTACGAAGGGGAAATGTTTCTCTATCAAACATGTCTGTGTCTCCCAGCGCTTTGTACATTCCAACCAGGTCCCTCTTCAAGCTTTATGTTTTATGGAAATCAACCGAAGAGAATCTAATTATTTCTTTAAACCTAGATTTCTCAAGCCCAGAGTACATTCTGATGAATCTACTCCGTACATCCTCCAGCGTAAATCCTCACTTCCAATAATATGAAGACCAGAACTCTATACACTATTCGAACAGTGGCTAAACTTAAGTTGTGTGCAACTACATCATAATCTCCCTGCTCTTGTATATAATGGCTCGACTAATAAAGCAGTTCTTCTGAACGATTTTTGTACCTGATCTGCTATCTTCAAGCATCTGTGTACATCCAGTTTAAGGTTTTTATGATTCACCGAACTTTCCTGAGTCTCACGATTCAAAATGATAACCTTGTTTTGTTAACCATCCTTAACGGGAACGATAGCAAGTATAATTTTATTTCTCCAAAAATGTTTCCTCTCACATTTTTATGATTAAATTTATTTGTGCCTGAAGATAATATGAGCTTCCTTTCTCAGGCATTCCTACTTCATTATTTAATTCCAAATCAATCATTATGTCATTTGTGAGATTGTTGATCATACCTCATACGATCATGACTCATCCATTCAAGGCGAAGTGTGAAAGATTGATAATCAGGAAGAAAACAAAGTGTGATGATATAAAAGCAGGAAAGAAGAGCTGAGGATCATCATATCAGCAAGGAATTCATTGATGGGCAGAAAGGTCTCCTTGTGCTACTACCTTTCATATACCAATCTTTGTTTGAAACAGGGGGAGACTTGGGGCAGCGGTCCAAAAGTTATTTGTTTGAAATTAACCTGTTGATATGCGTTTTCTGTCTCTATTCACCACAGTCCAAAAGCAGCATCTCCACGTCTTGAATTTTTCTAACGACCTTACACCTATAACTGCCAATGGTTAAGAATTCCAAAGGTTCACAACTGTCTAAGTGAAGATTTCCTTCCTCATCTCAGGGTCGAATGGTTCACACCGTTGTCTTAGACTGCGACTCCTAGTTCGTGTCTTATGCAAAACCAGAAACATTGGATGTCGGTTTGCTTGCTAAGCTGGAATGTTCATTTTCAGACGTTTCGTCACCATATTCGGTAACATCTTCAGTAAGCCCTCGGGCGAAGCACTGCTGATAATTCCTGCTTTCTATTTACATGTTTCTTTGAGTTGGTGATGTCATTTCCTGTGGTAATGTCCATTCCTATGGTGATATCATTTCCTGTTATTTTTCTCAGGGGGTGGTTATTGAGGTCCAAGTCAACGCATTTGTTGATAGAGCTCCAGTTGGAATGCCACGCGTCTAGCAATTCTCGTATGTGTCTCTGTTTGGCTTGTCCTAAGGTGGATGTGTTGTCCCAGTCGAAGTGGTGTCCTTCCTTATTTGTATGTAAGGATACTAGTGAGAGATGGTCATGTCATATTGTGGCTCGTTGATGTTCATGTGTCCTGGTGGCTAGCTTTCTGTCTGTCTGTCCAATGTACTGTTTGTTTCCATTCTTGCACGATATTTTGTAAATGACATTAGTATTACTTGTCTGTATTGGTTCTTTCAAATTCACTGAAGGTATTACCTAGTATGGTGACGAAACATCTGAAAATTAACCTTCCCGCTCAGCAAGGAAATCTACACCCAGAACCTCAAACAGAGTTAAAGATCTTCTCAAAACCAGTAACATTAACCCGTACATCTAGCCTGTTCAGTTCCATTAGGATGTTATGTTTCTATGAGATTCAACCAACTTATTCATCTAAATTCATGTCACACTTCTTTGTCGATCCAATCTTTCTTCACATGCCATTCCTGCCATTCTAGGAATCAGTGTGCTGAACCTTTGCTCGCTGCCTGTAATTGCAATATTATCGTTTCTGAGCCCAGGACACCAAAACTGCCCAGAATACTCAAGATCAGGCTCCAACAAGTGGTCAAATGCATTCCTCTCTTATACTCAAGTCCCATGGCTATAGAAGGCAGCCATTGCATTAGTTTTCCTCACCTCATGGGGCACCTTCAGTAACGTGACCAGTACGAAACTCTTGCTTAGTTGCACCTCACCTTTTCCTTAACGACCATCATTCTGGCATATTTTTGCGACCAAAGTGGATAACTTCACATTTAGCTCAATCATACTGCATTTGCCAAATATTTGCCCAATGAGCCAGCCTGTCCAAGTTACTCACAGCATCCTTCACATAGCACAGACTGCCACCCAACAAAGAGTCATCTGAACATTTCGAGACATTGCATTCAGTTCTTTTGTCAATAATGTATCATGTGAACAGTTGAGTCGATTGTTAGTAATTCCAGACTCTAAAGAATGCTGCAAAATGATCACCAATGCATCCACATTTTAGGGCCAACTCCTTAAGTACACTGGAATGCAGAGCATCAGACACTGGAGACTTGCGCGTATTTAATCTCATCAATTTCTCCAAGTCAATTTCCCTGTCGAGTAAGGATACCCTTCAGTTCTTCCTTCTGCTTGAACGTTTGTCCCCAAGCATTTCCGGAAGGTATTTGAGGTCTCCTTAGTGAAGACAGACCCAAAGTATTTCTTTCACTGTTCTGAAATCTCTTTGTTGTCAATTATGAATTCACTTGATTCCAAGTATAAGGGACCTGCATTTGTCTTCACCCGTCTTTTTCTCTTCACTTATCCAGAGAATGTTTTGCACGCAGCTTTGTGTGTTTGCTGTGAGCTTACTCCATATTCTATTTTATCTATTCAAATTAAATGCTTTGTCCTCCTCAGCATAAATTTAATTTCTCCCAGTCCAGAGATTTGCTTCTTTTTCTGACCAATTTGTATGCGTCCTCTTTGGCTTTATTTGTTTCCCTGATTTTCCTTGTTGTCCGTGGATGACACGCCTTCCCTCTTTTACCCTTACATAGGACAACTATGTACAAATGGTTAAGTTTAATTTAATGTCTGCCATTGCTTATCCGTTGTCAACTCCAAAAGTGTCCTTGGTCAGCTTATTCTACCCAATGTATGCCTCACACTAACAAAGTTAGCTTTCATTAAATTCAGAATCCTAGTCTCCAACTTAAGGGTGTCTCTTTCCAACATAAAGAAAACTTGTGCCATATCATGGTCATTCATTCAAAAAGGATCTTGCATCACAAAGTTTTTAATTAATTTCTGTTGTTACACAATCCCTAGTCTCGATTGCTTGGTCTCTAGTTGCCTCCTTGATATATTGATGGCAGTAATCATAACTTTTGCGTTTCTGAACATCCTCATCTATCATATTGCTCACAGTTTGATTAGTCAAATCAAGACTGAAATCATTCATAATAAATTGTGTACTATTACGGCATGCATCTCTAATTTCCCCTTTGCTGCTATCTCCAAACTCACAACTGCTGTTTATTGATCTGTACAAAACTCCCTGTTGTGTTCCGTAACTCCACCCATAAAGATTTCACTTTGGCCTTTCCTTACTATTTTGTTGATTCCCCTACTTAACCAGCAAGGTGCCCCAGCTGGCTGTTTAATGAACGAGGCCGCATCCCTCAAAACAATTTTAAGTAGGTAGGTTAGATCTTAACCTTGCTGTTTGTTTCAGGAAAAGATATGATGGATATGTTTGACTGAATTAGTTGGGCAGGTGGCCGAATTAAAACAAACAGATTTTTTTTACAAAATTATGGAATGAAACACAACGAACCAAAAATACAATGCCCACATACGTTATCCTATCCGAGCCCAACCGGCTATCACGACTTATTATTGCTATTCCAAATGACTTGCAACAATCCTTTCCAACAAACCCCTTAATAAATGCATAAAAATGACAGATTCCATTTATCGTCAATCATTAAGTCAGTTAATTTTGTGCTGTATGCAAAAAATAGCGTGAGAGGGTCGTCAGGCTCCCAAGTTAATTCTTCGTCTCCCCTCGTGGCTATTATTATACAGTTGCCAGAGTGTCGTGTGGGAAACTATCCAGGACCCAAGACTTTAAAAAGGAACAATAAACTTGATAGCTGTATTTGTGTCTGATCCCCTGACTGCTGGGCAAAAAACAGACCCTGCACATAGACATGACACATACATCGCCAAGGGAAATCACCGAGGCCCCGTACGCAACACACACAACATTCTCGACTGATGCCACTAAATCCTTCGCCAAGTGAGAGGTCCTACCAACTCCCTCGACAGGAAATAGTGCGCCCCATTAACCTGACACAGCCCCGTGTAGTAATTATGCTCCAGTGCCAAAATATATCAACATCAGGTTAATTACCCATTGATTAAAGACAGTCTGGTCCGACCTTTTTAGCTGAAGTCAAAGCGCGAACAACACTCTCGACGTCCTATCTGCAGTCTGTTGTCCTATTGACACACCATCGTCATCCTGGTATCCTCGTTCTTTAGGACTGGTTGTACCCAAATTAGCTATGTGTACGGGGTCGTAACGATCTCCGAGAAAGCTGGGGAAACACATCACAATGAATACAAAGTACTCGCTTCGCCTGATTCCTTTTTCGTCAGTGCACTGCTCGCAGTACCAAATTGTTGAAGTGGAATGACCAAATGATGCACTTAACACAAAGCGTCAAAAGTCAATTGAAATTACAGCAGTGGGAAGAAAGTCTCTGACCGGTCTTTGTCAAATAAAGGAGAACATATATTTTCATGTTTTTGTACGATCCTGTCTTTAACATTTGTAAACCAATCATATTATACAATGATGATGCACATTTCCAATGAAGCCACTCATGTGGCTGAACGGTTGGAGATAGGTAGGTTTCGAGTAAAGCTCCATGGTTCTTGATGTTTCCCAAAATGGCTTGTTTTCCTTCTTGAGATGTTTCTTAATAATGAATACTGTATTCAAGTATATTCCTTCTCACATATTTGCCACTCGCACCATGTTTAACTTTATCCGTGGGTCTTGGACAATGTGTTCATTTAACCCACATTCCAAGTCTGCTCGTTTCTGTACTTGTAATTCAGTTAATCCTGTATTGATATTGGGACTGCTTTAATTACCGAGGACTGGTTTACTCTCAACACGTTATTTGAATCATTTCTTTCTAAAGCTTTTAGTGATTTCTTTCCATATAGGTGAATCTGTGACTGCTTCAGAAGCCTTAACTATGATTACTTGAATGATCTCTATTAAAACATATTTTTCGGATTGTAACAAATTGTTGATAAAAGTAAATAGAGATTCATTAAGCAAGTCCAATGTGGAATGTTCTTTTCTTTGTCTTCAGCATTTAAAAATAAACAGCTGCACGCTCTTGCACAGAGCTTGCATTAGTCTAACTTGCGCAGGCGATATGAAACACATAATTTACCAAATTGTTTAACTGCTGTCAGAAACGTTCTGCTGAATTTGCATGGAAATCTCAGTCGTCGTCAAGCCTAACAAATGTCAGTATCAAATACCATTCACCTGCTCCAATAATGTCACTGCTGTTCCAAGAAACTTTTACTTTTCTGGAAAAAGAACAACAAAACACATATTTGCGCTGAGTGCAATGATCACTCCAATTTCTTTGGGCCGCCAACTGCCCAGCATTCTCACCCAGGCCCCTGCACCCTTCATGGGCTGATACTACCCAGCCTTGAACATGGAAACTCACTGAAACCAAAACCAGAAAATTTTGCAAGAATTAGCAGATCTCACGGCACGTGTGGAGAGGTAGCGGCCATAATATTTTGAGTGCCGCAACCGTTCTGCAGCAGAGAATAACCAGGGAAAGAGTTAATTATTTCAGGAGGCAATCGGATAGTCTCTGCTATAAACTGGAAGCCATTCACAGCGTCTTCTATGAATATTTCACATCTGTCTTCATTTGGGAGACGAAAGGCATATTAAGGTAAAGACTTATGTCACAGAGTCATTGAAATGCGCAGCACGGAAATACATCTTTCATTCGAACTCGTCCACCCAAACATGATCTTGTTGCATTTGCGAGTATTTGGCCCATATCTCTGTAAAACTTTTCTATTCGAATACCCATCTACAAACGGTTTAAATGTTTGAATTGCAGCGGCATCCACTTGCAGCTCATTCCACACATGTATGATCTTATGTGAAAAACTTGCCCCTTGCGATTCTTTTCAATCTTTACCCGCAAACTTTAAAACTATATCCTCTAATTTTGGACTGCTCTGTCCCGGGGATACAAATAACTTGGCTATTCACAGGCTTCACGTCCCTCATAATTTTATAACTTTCAATAATGTCACCTGCCAGCCTCCGACGCTCCATGGAAAACAATCAGAGTCTATTCAGCTTCTCCGTTTAGTTCGAACACTCCAAATTTGGTTAAGTGATTTTGAACCTTTTCCTTTTAACTTTCACAACGTCACTCCTATAGTAGAGCGGTCAGAACTGACACGCTATTCTAAGAACGCCTAGGAAAAGTCCTGTACGAACACAAATGGCATGTTAAACCCTATCCTTGATGCACTGGTCAATAAAGCCAAATGCACCACATGCATTTTCGCTCCCTGCCGACCTACGAGTCCACTTTCAAAGAATTATGAACCTGCACCTCAAGGTTTCTTTGATTGGCCACGCTCCCCAGGGCCTTGATATTACGTGTATAAGTTCTGCCCTGAATTGCCTTACCAAACTGCAACACCGCACTTATATCGACATTAAACCCCATCTGCCAGGACTTGTAAGGATAGAATTCGAGATGTTACCTGTGAACTTCTGCAGTTGATTGCGATAAGGAGACAATTTTATTGGATTTCACAGAGTTTAGGAAATTACCCGGGACATAAACAAAACGTTCACATCATGTCTGGCCTCAGTGGAAAGGCGAGAGGATTATATTTATCAATCATCGTTACAGGAAGATTGGTAGAAATAAACGAGAGAACCATAGATCAGCGACTCGAACATCGGAGGTTGGAAACCATTGGGGAAAATGATGAGGCACAGCACTACTCTCTATTTATAGAGGGGTGGGCAGCGTAACATTTCCGGAGAGATACTATGCTTAACACATCTGATTGAATATTTCGAGAAAATGATCAAGGATTTCCATCTGCATTTGGTATTTGATGTCGTCTAATTGGATATCAGTAAGGCCGTGGCCAAGATCCCACTTGAGATGCTGATTAAATAAAAGAAAACCCGGACGGTCAATGGAAACTTAACCAGATCGAAACAAAATTGGCTTAATAACACGAGATAAAACACTGTTTGTGTGCATGGGGCCCGTTATGCAGTATCGAACCAGGGATCATTGCTGGATTTTTTTTTTGTGTTATTCATTAACGATGTGGATGAGAATGAAGAAGGATTAAGTACGTTTGAAGATGACACAGAGATTGATAGGGTGGATGGCAGTGTGAAGAAGCGTGTTAGGGTATAGTATGTCATAGACCAAATGGATCGGTGCGCAGGTGAATGGCTGAAAACAATTATCTATGGAAATTGTGAGGGCATGCACTTTGGCCAAAAAAAGGAAGAAAGGAATCAGTAAATTCACAGCAGACACGAGGATGCTTGAAGGAAAGGAGGGAACTTGGAGTGCTTGCTCACAGGTCCCTGAATGTAGCAGGATGGAAAATGGGTTAATTGAAAAGACATCCAGGAAGCTTCACTGATGATATGCCAGGGAGGCTATGTTGTAACTGTATAGCTGTTTTTTTTTTAAGTTCCAATTTGCGTGTTGCGTCCATGTCTGTTCACCACACTGTGGAAAGATTATGATTGCACTGAAGTTGGTGCATTTAAAGATCACACTGAAGTTGGTTGGGATGGAGGATTTTACTCTCGGAGGAGAGACTGATACGTTCAGGCACGTTAAGGCTGCTTTCTTTGGAGCAGAGGCATTTTAGTTTTGGTACTTGTTAGAGATACATTATGGTGGACAGGGACAGGCTGAGAATAAAACAAACGGATGTTCGCCTCAGCAGTAAGGTCAGTAACAATGATGACTGCATTTGCATTGAACTCTTGGAACCTTAGAGTTGATTACAAGAAAAAAAACTCTTTTTTTCCACAAAGAATATGGTGGGTGTGTGCAATTTTCGGGAAACCGGGATACCACATAACTTTAAAAGCTCTGGGACAACTACTCAAAATATCTGTAACATTAGAAGCAGTGGCTCTAGAGCAGGAAATTGGGACTAGTGCTTACATTTAATCAGGTACAGCTTACTTAACGCTATTTAGCGCCTTTAGTTTCCTTTACACTTTGATTTAACTGATAGTTATTATATTTATTTATTCTCCTCTTCCATCTTTGCGTCTATTAGAGTGTTATTCGTATCTTCTAACGTGATGAATGATAAAAGATACTTGCTCAACTCGTCTGCCATTCGTTGTGCAAATCGATTCATTGCTGGATCTACTACCAGTTTTGCTTACCTCTTTCTTTTACCATTCAAGAAAGAGCAGTAACGCCTCTTCTTCCTCGGAGTTTCAATAAAGGACCCTCACCAAATTTCACAGGTACACTACTGAAAGCATACTGCCTGGGTTCGTAACAACCTGGGTTGGCAACTGCTCTGAAGAAACGACAGAATTTTGAGTGCAAAGCACAGCCCATCACAGAGACCAACCTCCCATCCATGGATTCTATTTATACGTATCGCTTCCGAGGAAGAGCTGCCAACATCATCAAAAACCGATCTCACCTCAGTAATGCTCTCCTACAGCCTCTTCCATCAAGCAGCGAAGGATTAACCTCTAACTACAAACGGATCTTGATCAGATGGGCCAGTGGGCTGAGAGTTGGAAGATGGACATTAAGTTAGATAAATGTGATTTGCTGTATTTTGGGAAAGCAAATCTTAACAGGACTTATCCACTTATGAATAAGGTCCTAGGGGGTGTTGCTGAACAAAGAGAACTTGGAGTGCAGATTTACACCTCCTTGACAATTGAGTCGTAGGTAAGTAGAATAGTGAAGAAGACGTTTGACCTTCTTTCCTTTATTGATCAGTGTATTGAGTACAGGGGTTGGGATGTCATGCTGTGGCTGTACAGGACATTGGTTCGGCCAGTCTTGAAATATTTCGCGTAATTCTGGTCTCCTTCCTCTCTGAAGGATATTGTGAAACTTGAAATGTGCAGAATGGATTTACAAAGATTTTGCATGTGTTGGAGAATTTGAGTTATAAGGAGAGTTGGAATAAGTTGGGGCTCTTTTCTCGGGAGAGTCGGAGGCTGAGAGGTGACCTCATAGAGGATTACAAAATCTATACGGGGCATGGTAGAATAAATAGACAAAATCTTTTCGCTAGGGAGGGGGAGTCCAGAATTAGAATTTTAGGGTCAGAGGTGAAAGACACAAAACAGACCTAAGGAGCAACGTTTTCACGCAGAGTATGGTACATGTATGGAATGCACTGCCAGATGAAGCCCTGGAGGCTAGGACAGTGGCAACATTTTCCATCTGCCATACATTTTTGTGGCACATGCTTCTGGAAGAGAGAAGTCAAAAGTGTCAACAACCTATAAATGGGAAGACAAAACTCATCAGTAGAACGTTAAATTATCTACCTGTTGTCCTGAGACTATATCTCTAGCTGAACAATCAGTCGAAAAAAAGTGACATTTATAGTTTTTGTTCTTATTCACTCGTCAGACTGGAACATTCCTGGCTGTCCGAAATGCATTACCCGTCCCGGTTTAACATTTAGAAGGCGGTGACCTAGAGAAAAACACTGTAAGAGTGATATAACTGATCGTTCAGAAGTTGTTGACATGGGGTCTTTGAAATTAAATACCCGACCAAATACCTCACCCCCAAACTCCCACTCGACTTCATTGTGTCGACAAACAGAAGAACAAAATCCTGCGTGGGTTCTGACAAGGTAAAAGCAAATATAGAACATAGAACATAGAACATAGAAGAATACAGCGCAGTACAGGCCCTTTGGCCCTCGATGTTGCGCCGATCCAAGCCCACCTAACCTATACTAACCCACTATCCTCCATATACCTATCCAATGCCCGCTTAAATGCCCATAAAGAGGGAGAGTCCACCACTGCTGCTGGCAGGGCATTTCATGAACTTACGACTCGCTGAGTGAAGAACCTACCCCTAACTTCAGTCCTATATCTACCCCCCCTTAATTTAAAGCTATGCCCCCTTGTAATACCCGACTCCATACGCGGGAAAAGGTTCACACTGTCAACCCTATCTAACCCCCTAATCATCTTGTACACCTCAATCAAGTCACCCCTAAACCTTCTTTTCTCTAATGAAAACAGCCCCAAGTGTCTCAGTCTATCCTCATACGACCTTCCTTCCATACCAGGCAACATCCTGGTAAACCTCCTCTGCACCCGTTCCAGTGCCTCCACATCCTTCCTATAGTATGGCGACCAAAACTGCACACAATATTCCAGATGCGGCCGCACCAGAGTTTTATACAACTGCATCATGACCTCAGGACTCCGGAACTCAATTCCTCTACCAATAAAAGCCAGTACGCCATATGCCTTCCTCACCGCACTATTTACCTGGGTGGCAACTTTCAGAGATCTGTGTACATGGACACCAAGATCCCTCTGCTCATCCACACTACCAAGTATCCGACCATTAGCCCAGTACCCCATCTTTTTGTTATTCTTCCCAAAGTGAATCACCTCACATTTAGCTACATTGAATTCCATTTGCCACCTTTCTGCCCAGCTCTGCAGCTTCTCTATATCCTGCTGTAACCTGCCACATCCTTCCTCACTGTCAACAACTCCTCCGACTTTCGTATCATCCGCAAACTTGCTCACCCAACCTTCTAACCCCTCTCCAGGTCATTTATAAAAATGACAAACAGCAATGGTCCCAAAACAGATCCTTGCGGAACACCGCTAGTGACGGCACTCCATGAAGAAACTTTGCCATCAGCTACTACCCTCTGTCTTCTTCCATCCAGCCAATTCCTAATCCAAACCTCCAACTCACCCTCAATGCCATATCTCCGTATTTTCTGCAGTAGCCTACCATGGGGAACCTTATCAAACGCCTTACTAAAATCCATATATACCACATCTACCGCTTTCCCCTCATCAACCTCCTTCGTCACCTTTTCAAAGAATTCAATAAGGTTTGTGAGGCACGACCTGCCCTTCACAAAACCATGCTGACTATCCTTGATCACATTATTCCTATCCAGATGTGCATAAATCCTATCCCTTACAATTCTCTCTAAGACTTTGCCCACAACAGAAGTGAGACTCACCGGCCTATAGTTACTAGGGTTATCCCTACTCCCCTTTTTGAACAAGGGAACCACATTTGCTATCCTCCAGTCTTCTGGCACTACTCCTGTAGACAAAGAGGACATAAAAATCAAGGCCAATGGCTCTGCAATCTCCTCCCTTGCTTCCCAGAGAATCCTAGGATAAATGCCATCAGGCCCAGGGGACTTATCTATTTTCACCTTTTCCAGGATTTCCAACACCTCTTCTCTACATACCTCAAAGCCATCCATTCTACTTATTTGTGACTCAGTATTCACATCGACGACAATGCCCTGTTCCTGAGTAAATACTGAAGAAAAGTATTCATTCAGTGTCTCCCCAATCTCTTCCGCCTCCACACGCAACTTCCCACTACTATCCTTGACTGGACCTATTCCTACCCTAGTCATTCTTTTATTCCTAACATACCTATAGAAAGCCTTAAGGTTTTCCCTAATCCTACCGACTAAGGACCTTTCATGTCCCCTCCTTGCTGCTCTTAGCTCTCTCTTCAGGTCCTTCCTGGCTACCCTATAACTCTCAATCGCCCCAATTGAACCTTCACGTCTCATCTTGAGATAGGCCGCCCTCTTCCATTTAACAAGGGATTCCAATTCCTTATTAAACCACGGCTCCCTCGCACGACCCTTTCCTCCCTGCCTGACAGGTACATAATTATCAAGGACACTCAATAGTTGCTCCTTGAACAAGCTCCATATATCATTTACACTCTTGCCTTGGAGTCTACTTTTCCAAGCCACACATCCTAAGTCATGCCTCACCGCATCATAATTTCCCTGACCCCAGCTATAACTCTTGCCCTGTAGTACACACTTATCCCTCTCCATCACGAGAGTAAAAATCACCGAATTATGGTCACTATCCCCAAAGTGCTCACCTACCTCTAATTCTAACACCTGGCCTGGTTCGTTACCCAGAACCAAATCCAGTATGGCCTCACCTCTTGTTGGCCTGTCTACATATTGTGTCAGGAAACTCTCCTGCACACATTGAACAAACACTGACCCATCTAACGAACTTGAGCTATAGCTTTCCCAATCAATATCAGGAAAGTTAAAGTCCCCCATAACCACCACCCTATTACTGTCACTCATCTCCTGAATCACCTTCCCTATCCTTTCTTCTACGTTTCTAGGACTATTGGGAGGCCTGTAAAAGACTCCTAACAGGGTGACCTCACCTTTCCTATTCCGAACCTCAGCCCAAACTACCTCAGATGGCAAGTCCTCATCCATCGTCCTTTCCACCACTGCAATACTATCTTTGACAAGCAATGCCACACCTCCCCCTCTTTTACCCCCACCTCTGACCCTACTAAAACATTTAAATCCTGGAACCTGCAACAGCCAATCCTGTCCCTGTTCTAGCCATGTCTCCGTAATAGCCACAACATCGAAGTCCCAGGTACCAACCCACGCTGCAAGTTCACCTACCTTATTTCGTATACTTCTTGCATTGAAGTATACACACTTCAAGCCACTTTCCTGTTTACAGACACCCTCCTTGGAAATTGATGCCATGTTCCTAACCTCCCTACACTCCAGGCCCTGCACCCTGAAGCTACAATCTGGGTTCCCAAGCCCCTGCAGAGTTAGTTTAAACCCCCCCCCCCCCCCAAGAGCACTAGCAAACCTCCCCCCAAGGATACTGGTGCCCCTCAGGTTCAGGTGTAGACCATCCTGTTTATAGAGGTCCCACCGTCCCCAGAAAGAACCCCAGTTATCCAAAAACCGGAATCCCTCCCTCCTGCACCATCCCTGTAGCCACGCATTTAAGTGTTCTCTTTCCCTATTCCTCGAATCTCTATCACGTGGCACGGGTAACAAACCAGAGACAACAACTCTGTTCGTTCTAACTCTGAGCTTCCAACCTAGCTCCCTGAAAGTCTGTCTAACATCCTCGGCACTCCTCCTACCTATGTCGTTGGTGCCAATATGGACCACGACTTCGGGCTGCTCCCCCTCCCCCTCCAGGACCCGGAAAACACGATCAGAGACATCACGTACCCTTGCACCTGGGAGGCAACATACCAATCGTGAGTCTCTCTCGTTCCCACAAAACCGCCTATCTGTACCCCTAACTATCGAGTCCCCAATTACTACTGCTCTGCTCTTCTTCACCCTTCCCTTCTGAGTAACGGGGACAGGCTCCGTGCCAGAGACCTGAGCCCCGTTACTTACCCCTGGTAAGTCATCCCCCCCACAAGTATCCAAAACGGTATACTTGTTCTTGAGGGGAACGGCCGCAGGGGGTCCCTGCACTGGCTGCTTCCTCCCAGTCCCCCTCACTGTCACCCATCTATCTGTCATCTTTGGAGTTACTACTTCCCTATAACTCTGATCTATGACCCCCTCTGCCTCCCGAATGATCCGAAGTTCATCCAACTCCAGCTCCAGTTCCCTAACACGGTCTTGGAGGAGCTGGAGATGGGTGCACTTCCTGCAAGTGTAATCGGCAGGGACGTCGATGGCATCTCTCACCTCATACATGTTGCAGGAGGAACATTGCACTGCCTTCACTGCCATCCCTCTAAAGCTAACTTTTATTTTAAAAAAAACTGGGTCTAAAGAATACAACAAGCAAAATTCAGCACTTACCTACTTACCACAACAGGTGTTATTATTAGGTTAGAGGAGGAGGGCGGGTGGGAGGCACTACCCGTGTAGTGCCTCGGGTTCCTCTCCTTCGCGCTTTTAAAGGGGGAAAAAACCTACCCAGGTAAGCTTACACTAACTGCTTCCGGGTCTCGGCTGCCCCTCAGGTCGTCGTCACTTCCCCCTGGTGCTCCCGCTCTTTCTGTGAAGAGAGAGAAAAAAAACACCGCTGCCCGCTACCGGTAAGCACTTTTAAAACCAAACGGTCTTACCTTCGCTGCTGCTCGCACTGGAAATGACCGACGGCTTCGAAGGGTGAGTATAAATACTCACCGCTTTCCTTCCCGGCTGCCCCTCTGGTCGTCGTCACTTCCCCCTGGTGCTCCCGCTCTTTCTGTGAAGAGAGAGAAAAAAAACACCGCTGCCCGCTACCAGTAAGCACTTTTAAAACCAAACGGTCTTACCTTCGCTGCTGCTCGCACTGGAAATGACCGACGGCTTCGAAGGGTGAGTATAAATACTCACCGCTTTCCTTCCCGGCTGCCCCTCTGGTCGTCGTCACTTCCCCCTGGTGCTTCCGCTCTTTCTGTGAAGAGAGAGAAAAAAAACACCGCTGCCCGCTACCGGTAATCACTTTTAAAACCAAACGGTCTTACCTTCGCTGCTGCTCGCACTGGAAATGACCGACGGCTTCGAAGGGTGAGTATAAATACTCACCGCTTTCCTTCCCGGCTGCCCCTCTGGTCGTCGTCACTTCCCCCTGGTGCTCCCGCTCTTTCTGTGAAGAGAGAGAAAAAAAACACCGCTGCCCGCTACCGGTAAGCACTTTTAAAACCAAACGGTCTTACCTTCGCTGCTGCTCGCACTGGAAATGACCGACAGCTTCGAAGGGTGAGTATAAATACTCACCGCTTTCCTTCCCGGCTGCCCCTCTGGTCGTCGTCACTTCCCCCTGGTGCTCCCGCTCTTTCTGTGAAGAGAGAGAAAAAAAACACCGCTGCCCGCTACCGGTAAGCACTTTTAAAACCAAACGGTCTTACCTTCGCTGCTGCTCACACTGGAAAATATGGGAATGCAGAGCCGAAGGGGGACATCCTGTTATTTCATGTGACGTTTCCCACCCCACACTGACCAATTGCAGCTAGGATATTGCAAGAACAACTGAGTATTATAGCTAATTGGACTTTTCTTACTGACGCCAAATTCTCTGCGACCACGAACCCAATTTTATGTCCGATTTGTCAAATTTGTATCGGCCCTGTGTGTTTTGACTTCCTGTTTCAGTCTTCCATACAGGACATTGTCAATGACTCAGTTTTCTCCATGAAATGCCAGAAACTATAAGATCCTCCCATACGTAGTAGGTCCGTTTCTCGAGAAGGTATGTCAATAATGTTTTGTGGATGTTGCACACATGGCAGAGCTATGCAGACTATAGCTTATCAAACCTTGCATTTTCATGTGAAGGTTTATTCTCTCCTTCAGAATCTTATCTAATATTCTCACTTGATCTGACTTCAGTGTCGCTCATTCGTAATTGCTTATTTTTATTCCATCACACTGACTGAACAGTTAAAGCATATTGTTTCCTCCAGTCTTCTGCTATTGCTCTGAGGCCAGAGAGGAAATGAAGATGCGGGTCACAATCCCTTTGATTTCTTCCACTGTCTCACACCAAGCTTGGGATGCACGTCATTCGGACGTGCGGATTTGCTTTCACATATACCTCCAATATCTCTTCATTCCCTCTGCTAAGAAATCACAACTGCTCTTACAGAATCCTTGTTCTGTCGAGTGATATTCGTTAATCAATCCGCCATTGCCTCTATTTCCAAGTTAAGCACAGTACGGTCGTGGATACCCGAATGTTCCTGGTCATCCTCTTCCCCTCAATAAAGAATATTTTGTAATTCTTCCTGACCTTGAACACCACTTTTTTTGTTTTCATGAGCCATCCTTGCTCTTCTTTATTGGTTTCTTAACGATCTCCTTGTGGTTCCCAGTTTTGACCGAACCAGTGCTGGTGCCCCATGACTTAAAGTCAATAATCACTTCTACAGCACAAATACTTGAGCGATCAATTTTTTTACAGAATTTTTTAGATACATTATTAGAGAATCCATTCTTTCCTCAAAGAAAGATCGTTGCCTTTGTAAGTGTCATTTAAATAAAACAGGAATCTCCTAGATGCGTACAAGTATTTAAGCAGAATCGTCTTCTTAGCAATATCATCAGTGCAGGTAGTAACCTTGACAAAGTGATCAACACCTTCCAGAGCAGCCTCTTTTCCAAAGTGATTCGGAACTTCCGAAGTCAGACAGTGCCAGTTAATGGAGGATGGTGGACACACGGACAGCAAATATTATGTCTATCTCAATGAATGGAGTGTTCGTACTCCTTTCTATTTTCCCACAGCACGGGCCCAAGTGTTTTGATTACAATGCCATTTTCCTTTCACTCCTCGATTCTACAGCTATCAATGTCGTAAGATCACACTGAAGAACTTGGAAACCACCAGACATTTCAAAGCCTGCATGCTTTTCTTCTACTTACTGATGTCAATACCAGCCTCATCCATGGTGATAATATCCTGCCTCTGACGTAACCAGAAGAACCTTGTCTAAAAGATGTGTTTTCATTCGGAACCACGTGTACAAATAACCTTGTATTTTTATAACGAATGTCTGTGATCAACGTTTGTCCTCCAGTTCGTTAATTCAGAGCTCATACTAGTTCAAGAACGATTGGATTCCTGGCTGCATAGGAGCACAATGGCGTCGCGGTAGTTAGGGATTTGGATGAAATGCAGCATTGGCTCTCATTACATATGCTTAATGCGTTGCCACTGATATTCATTTTATTATGTACAAGCAGGTTACACCTTTCACCCCGTTTGTGTTGTTTTAAACATTGTCTTTTATGTCAGGTAACGTTGTACGAACGAAAATAATTACACTGTCGGAGAAATGAAAATAAGGTCATCATCAACCAATCAGTCATGACATTTCAGTCCCGTTACGCTTCCGTTTTCATGCATCTTATCTGAGTCCATCAACGAAAACGATCTTGTGGAGATGTACAAAGTTAAAAATCATACAACACCAGGTTATAGTGTAACAGGTTTAATTGGAAGCACACTGCCAATTTGTAGCACAAGAGCTTACATCTAATTCATCAGTGAGGCATCACTGAGACATTCTGTCCAAGATTTTGAATTGTAATAATGAATGGTCATGATCAATTAAAACATATTTCAACATAAAGGTTTGGGATTGTTTTGTTTCCACTCTATTCTTCATGTGCTGAACAAAAATCAAGTGCATTCTTTCTTTCATTATTATAGTTGACTTTTGCAATTAAATTTCTGGAGAAAATATTCTTTTGCGAGTGAGAATGCGTTCAGTGTTGCAATCTAATTGTTCATTTCTATTTTGAATGAAGTTGAACGATCCTGAAATTTCAAAAACCCTATGGAGGTTACACGAGAGATAACAATAGCTTCAAATGCATATTAGCTCAGATTATGCTGCAGAGAGGCTGGTTGCAGTAAACGCTTTACCTGACATGGAAAATGACTCCTATACGGCGCAGTATAAGGAAAATATCATACACAATACTTGGTGTTATCGGTCTTCCTGGTAAGTGACTTTAATCATTGAAATTGTATAAATCTGTGTGAGTTGACATTGTTCGACGCTGCAAAACGTATTCTTAAATGCTGACCCCGTTGCCAATATTATACACTTCAAAAAAATGTATTAGCTTAGTGATACCGCTGGTGTGAGTTGAAAGTCTTGAGGTGTCTACTTCACAGTACTGAATCAATTGATTTCAAAACTGTGCCTTCAAGACACTAACGTACTTTCTTAATGCATTTTGTTAATGAAGTATCGTGTTAAACTAAACATTGAGTTCAAAGGTAACTCTTCATTGGAGGCATTGGGTCAAACATCACTGCGTTTAGATAAATCACCACACGCAGATATCTGTTGGCAATGGTCATGTGCTCGGTAATATGTCAAAGAGCAAAATGTTGATTTTACTCTGCGGTCTATTGAATTGGGCAAACAGAAAATGCAACTAGTTTTTAACTTATAATTGAGCAATGGCCAGAACTGCAGTTTACAAATTTTTGGCACAAATACTTATTATCCTCTGAATTGTCGTAACTCTGATAAAATTTTGTTTTTTTTTAGTGTAGATTAACCTCCTTCCTCAAGCACCGTTTAAGCATTGCGCATAGATACATGGCCACAGATTTTGAACTGTTCTAGCAGATCAGAACTGGCGACCTCTCTGAAGTTGCAGGTCACACACAGTTTTAAAAATGGATTTAACCTTAGTCTTTTACCTCAGAGCCAGGTAGTGGATGAGTCTTTGTGGTAATGCAGGTCGTTATATACCCCGTAACGTTAGCACTGCATTATCATGAGAACAACGTTTGTTCACAGACAATGGAGGATTGTTTAGCGGGAAGGCAACTTGCATACGTGGATATAACGTATAATCCAGTCATATGTAAGATCTTCCTGTTGAAAACCAAGTAACAGCAGCAACACGCAACAAACAGCTCTTGTCTATTTCACAACTGACTTACATCATCGAAACTCTGCACTCTGCACTCCTGCCATGTTATTTGTGACTAACATTTCAAAATGTCATCCTATCTGGAAGATTGCCAGTTATCTTCTTATAGAAATAAAACAGTGAAAAGAACAACAGTACAAAAGGCTAACCTGAAGTACTTCAAAACATTTTCAGACAGATCTGCTCAATGCGTTAATGAAACCTACTGCTCAGGGTGTCTGTAAAGATACCCCTCATCAGCAAATTTCAGTCACTTTCATTGATGTCACGAACCCGTTGGGGATACTGGGTATTTCAAGGGCGTTGTACGTGAAAATATTTCTCTGTAACATTGCAAATGTGTGGTCTAGATCTCATCAGGAATATTCCTGTACAGGTACAATGCTTGAATATAAGGCTAAACATGCCTTTTTATCCTCTCTAAATTCGACTGATACATTTCCAGATTGTAGAATGCATCTTCACCATCTTCGAATCATGAATTAGCAATATGTTTGGATATCCTCCACCTCCCTCGTTTAGTGCATTCGAACAAATTCAAGAATTCAGACTTATCAAAGAAATATAGCAGTGCGAATATTTGATGCTACTTTTAACTCCTTCAACAATATTACTCATTACTCCTAAATTTCAGGATGTCGACAAATTGCATGAGCTATAATGCTGAGAGCGTTAGAAAAAAGTCCAGGGTCTTTCGACAGACATTACAAACAGGCAAATGGGAGGCAAAAACCTGAGAAAACGTTGGAGCACCATTGAGTTACGGTAACTGTCGAGACTGCAGACCATCCAAACGTAAAACCTTCGGACTACCTGCCTGTCAACACAAGGGTGTTCATTTCACTCATGAACTGCAACGTTCAAGGAATCGACCAAGATCAATCTTCATAACAGGAGATTTTTTTTAAAAAATTATTTATTCAATTTATTAAATTCACAAGTCAGGGATGACAAATAAATTTGGCGGGCAAAAGCAACACTTGAATATTATAAAGTATGCAAGAATACAAAGAATTGCCAATGATGAAGATCTGAAACAAAACAAGAACAACAAAGAAATAAAGTGGTGGAGAAATTCAACAGTTCTGGAAGGCAACGCCCCTAGTTCCCGAATCGACGGACAGTGGAAATTGTTTCTCTTTGCCTACCCAGTCTGAAACTGACAATACCTTGAAAACTTGAACCAGACCACTCCCTTAGGCTTTCATTCTTAAAATAAAACACGTGATGTCCAGGTATCATTACTTTCAGGAGGAGACAGTGAGGTCTGCAGATGCTGGAGATCAGAGTTCAGAGTGTGTTGCTTTAAAAAAAAACACAGCTGGTCACGCAGCATTCGAGGAGCAAGAAAATTGACGTTTTGGGCTGGAGCCCGTCATCAAGCCTACACTGTGCTGTATCCAAAGCATATACGTTCATCCTGTGGTATGGCAACCAGATGTGAGCAAAACGTAGTAACTGGGGCCGAACCAAAGTTTTCAGACCATAAGAAGTCAGAGTGGAAGTAAGGCCATACGGCCCATCGAGTCCACTCCGCTATTCATGGCTGATGGGCATTTCAACGCCACTTGCCATCACTCTCCCCGAATCCCTTAGTTACTTCTGGAATTAAGAATTTTTCAATCTCTGCCTTGTAGCCATTTAACATCATAACCTCCACTGTATTCCGTGGCAATGAATTCCACAGGCCCACCACGCTCTGGCTGAAGAATGTCTGCTCATTTCCATTCTAAATTAACCTCCTCTAATTCTAAGGCTGTGCCCACGGGTCCTAGTATTCCCGCCTGATGGAAATATTTTCCCATCATCCACAATTTCTCAGCTAGGAATTGTCTTGTAAGTTTCTGTTAGATCTCCGCTCAATCTTCTAAACTCCAATGAATACAATCCCAGGATCCTCAACCATTCATCATCTGTTAGGCATATCATTCCAGGGATCATTCGTGTGGATCTCCGCTGGACACGCTCCAATGAGAGTATGACCTTCCTGAGTTGTGGGGCCCAGTATTCTAAATGGAGCCTAACAAGAGCTTTATAAGTCTCAGTAGCACATCACTGCTTTTAAATTCCAACTCTTTTGAGGTAAGTGACATTATATTTGCTTTCTTCACCATGGAGTCAACATGAAATTCAACCTTTAGATTATCCTTTACGAGCACTCTGAGATCCCCTCGGACGTTGACTTAATGAATTTTCTCACCATTTAGAAAATAGCCCTTGCCTGTGTTTTTTTTTCCGAAGTGCAAGATCTCGCATTTGCTCGCAATGAATTTCATCAGCCACTTCTTGGACCACTCTCCTAAACTGTCTAAGGCTTTCTGTAGCTTCCATACTTTCCCTGTACTATCTGTCTGTCCACTTAACTTCGTATTCTCAGCGAAATTCACCAGAATTCACCCAATCCCTTCGCCCAGATCATTAATATATAAAGTGAACAGCTGCGGCCCCCACATTGAAACCTGCGGGACACCACTTGTCACCAGGTGTCATTCTGAAAAAGAACATTTTATCCCAACTCTCTGCCTTCTGTCAGACAGCCAATCCTGAATCCACGCCAATAGCTCACCTCGAACACGATGGGACCTCACTTTACTCAGCAGCCTCCCGAAAGGGACCTTATGAAAGGCCTTTTGTAAGTATACTTAGATAAAATCTGTAGGGTTTCCCTAGTCTAACCTACCTGTTACCTGTTCAAAAAATTCTAACCGGCTTGAAAGGCATGACCTCTCTTACTAAATCCATGCTGACTTGTTCTAATCCAACCCTGCACTTCGAAGATTTCAGAATCCTCACCCTTAACAATGGATTCAAGAAATTTACCTCCAACCAAGGTTAGGCTAACCGGCCTATAATTTTCCATCTTTGGCTTGATCCTTTCTTGAAAAAGTGGGTTACACAGCAATTGCCCAATCATTTGGGACTTTCCCTGATTCCAATGATTTTTGAAGGATTACAACCCAACGCCTCAGCTAATTCTTCAGCCAACTCCCTCAGATCTCTGGGATGAAGGCCATCCGGGCCAGGAGACTTATGAATTTTTCGACCTTTTAGTTTTTCAAGTACTTCCTTTTTTGTAATTGCTGCCATCCTCAACTCTGCCCCTTGCCTCTCCTAAATTGTTGGGATATTACTCTGTTATTCCACTGTGAAGACTGACGGAAAGTATTTCTTAGGTTATTCAGCTATTTCTTTATCTCCCATCACCGGCGTCCCTGCATCAGTTTGGAGCAGCTCACCCTCTACTTTTGCCTCTAGTTTGTTTCTTTTGTATTGAAAGAAACTTTTACTCTTATATTACAAGCTAACTTACCTTCATATTTGCTCCTCTACTTCCTTATTTCTCTCTTTGTTATCCTCTATTTGTTTTGTAGTCTTCCCAATGTTTTGATTTCCCAGTGCTCTTGGCCATTTTGTAGGCTGTCTCTTTCTCTATGATCTCCTGGCTTCCTTTGTCAGTCATAGTTGTCTAATCCCTCCCTGGGTAATCTTTGGAATGAACCTCTCAACTGTATCTTCAATTACATCGAGAAACTTCTGTCAGTGTTGCACTACTGAGTACCCGACTAGGTAATGTTTCCAGTCAATTTTCGCCAGTTCCTCCCTCATGCCCATGTGACTACTTTTCTTTAACTGTAACACCGTTACATCCGATTTTGCCTTCTCTCTTCCAATCTGCCGACTGAACTCGACCATACTATGATCGGTGCGTCTTAAGTGTTCCCTGACTTTATTTTTTTTTATAAACTCTGTCTCGTTACACAGCACGAAGTGCAGAATAGCCTGCTCCCTTGTGGGCTCCATCACAAGCTGTTCAGAAAAAAGCCAACCTGTAAACATTTCATGAATTCCTTTTCTTTGGATCCACCAGCAACATAATTCACCAGTCCATTTGCATATTGAAGTCCCCTATGATCACGGTGATCTTGCCATTCTGCCATGTCCTAGCTATTTCCTGGTACGTCTTGCACTGCTGGTTCTTATTGCCTTATCGACTCCACCGAGACAGATTCCATATCATCTGACCCTATGTCATTCAGTGCCATAGATATAATTTCATTCTTAACTAAGAAGGCAATCCCGCCCCGCTGCCTACCTCCCTGCAATTTCGATAATTTGTAAATCGTTTGATGTTTAACTGCCAGTACTGAACCTCCTGCAACCACGTCGCTGTGATGCCGACCACATCATAATCATTTGCAATGATTTGTGTTGCTAATTCATGTACTTTGTTATGAATACTATGAGCATTCAGGTAAAGCACCTTCATGCTAATTTTCTTATCCACATGATTTCCATCAAATATAGTAATGTGTCCTACGTTGTCATTCCTTTCTGGTTCATTCCTAGTCTACCTCGAACTTAAACCTTGCACACATGCTAACCTGCTACGAATCTTTCTATTTGACTCCATACTCCCTGTTGCTTTCCCTTTCCCGTCCCCCGACTTACAAGTTTATAGTCCTCGTGATAACCCTATGTATCCTTTTCGCCAGGACACTGGTTCTAGATCGGTTCAGGTGGAGACTGTCCCATCGGCACAGATCGCCCTGTTTCCAAAACTGACGTCAATGTCCAATGAAATGGAATCCCTCTTTCCCACACCAATGTCTTTGCTCCGTGTTTACTTCCCTAATTCGCTTAACCCTATGCCAATTGTCACGTGGTTCGGGCATAAATTCAGAGATTATGACCCTTGAGGACTTGTTCTTCAATTTTGTTCGTAGTGTTTGGTACTCCCCAAACAGGAGAAAGTGAGGACTGCAGATGCTGGAGATCAGAGCTTAAAAATGTGTTGCTGGAAAAGCGCAGCTCCCCAAACAGGTCATCCTTCCTATTGTTGCCTATGTCGTTTGTGCCAACGTGAACCACAACAATTGTATCTTCTGCCTCCCGCTCCATTATACATTCAAGCCATTTTGTTTAGCTGTGATAGATGTTCTGTGTCGTGATAGCATTTGTTTGCCGCTGGGCATTTTGAGGCAGGCAATGATCTCTGGCAACGTCAATTATATATACATCCCATAAACTCATCAATTTCTTCTAAAACATGATTTTTTTTGCCAGCACCATTTTTAATCGATAGATATTCGACAGGTAGACGACAATGCAATGTTTCCCTCTGTAGAGACATTTTAGAAAATCATTCTGGACATCATGTGATCTTGGGTACTTGTGAATGTTCTGAACAATTATTTTGTTTAGTGCTATTTAAATTAATGCATAGAATTACCTTTCATTTTTAATTGTCATTAGCAATTAGACGGATATCATTTTATGTCTGGGAGTTTTGTCTTTCATCAAATTACACAGAGAGCAAATGTTTTTCCTTTCAACAATGATGTTCTCAATGTATATTGACCTGTTTGTTTCTGTAATTACTCCATTTCACGTTTTAATTTTTGTGCCCTTTAAAGTGACAAATTGCAGCGTCCGCAGTGCTTTCATTGATGTATGTGATTTGGTACTCCATTCTTCCTTGAATTGCCACATTGTGTCAGCTGCTTCTATGATGTTTTAAGTTTTCTAGACAGAGTCATGGAATCACGAAGTCATAGAATTACGCGTCGCCAAAACCGAATATCTCATCCACTCGTCATGCGTACCAGGCTTTCTAAACTGTACTCGTCCCATTTCTGTGTTTTGGCTCGTATCCCTTCAAACCTTCACTATTCAAAAACCTGTCGAAATTTCTTTCAAAAGATATAATTTTAGCTGTGTGTTCCACTAAATCTGGCATTTTGTTCCATTTAAGTACCATCCTCTGTTAGGAAAAAAGTTGCACTTCTAGTCCCTTTTAAATATTTTCGTCTTTACCATAAACTTTATATATTTAGTTTTGCACTTCCCTATTCTGGGGAAAGTACCTTGTCTATTAACCATCTCTGTGTCCGTCACGATTTTCTCAACTTCGATAAAGTCGCCACTCAGGGAGAAAAAAGTCTCAGTTCTATCCATTGTCTCCTCCAACTCAAATCTCCCCACTCTCAGAAACAGCTTTGTTTAGTCTTCTTTCTTCCTCCAGCAGGGCGAGCAGATTAGTGCATGGAACTTTAAATGTGGCCTTACTGATGTCCTGTACAGCTGGAAAATCAAGTCCTGAATCCTGTGCCCAGTGTTCTGGACGATGAAAGCAAGCATGTGAAACACTTTTGTCACCACTTCAGCCAGCACTTTCGAAGAACTATGTGCCTGTACCCCAGGACTCTCGGTTCGACAACAGTACACAGGGTCATAAAATTAATTGTGGAAGCCCTGCCCTGCGTTTTCTTAACGAAATGTAAAACATTGCATTTACTTACATTAAGACCCATTTGGAATGTCTCGGCTCACAATAGGCAGGGAAATAGTTGATCTGGTCACAGACTTTTATCTTGTTTTATGCATTTTAAGACCTGCAGTACCTCCTCGTCTTTATGTGAACTCTTTCCAAGACATCACGTCTTTAGTTCCCCGAGATTTCATGTCTTTCTCCACAGTGCAAATTAAGGAGAAATATTCGTTCTGGATCTCACCCATCTCCTCTCGTTTCATACATATATGGCGTTATTGATATTTAAGTGGGTTCATTTTCTCCCAGTTTGCTCTTTTTCAATTCATATTCTTGTGGAATTTTTTGACGACGTTAACCATACCTGTCAAAGCTATCTCATGTCTCGTCCTTTATGTCCTTCTGATTCATGTCTTCAGTGAACACTGTGGACCCCTTATACCGCTCACGGGAATAACTTCTTCCCGTCTGACTGTACCTGATATGTGGATCCATTCTCTTCATCTGAAATTCAATATATCTCCTCATCCAAAGTTACATCCCCCTGCATGTTCTTCTGTGCTCACGAGAAAGAACGTGTTCATGCGGAACCCTCGTATTTTAGCTTTGAAATGTCTTCCAACTGCCAGACGTCCCTGAACCTGCGAGCAAGCTCCTGCAAACAACTGCTGACAGTTCTGCCTAATACAATCAAAACTGGCCTTGCCTTATTTTGGAAATTTATCTTACTCAACATTTATATCCTTTTCTGCAACTATTTTAAATTAATAGAATTGTGGCCACTGCTACCAAAGCGCAAACTGTTAGCACGACACTCACTTGCCATGCATTATTTCCGAAGGAATGTCGAGTAATTCCCCTTTTTTAATGAGATTATCGACACATCAATTGAGAAAGTTGCCTTAAACACACCAAACAAAACCACACTCTATCCCATCCAATATCAGTACATGATTAGCAAGTTTCGCTCCCAGAGTATTAGACTCTATTTTTTTCACCAATATCGTTATCTTTCTACATTATGCTGGTCAATGTCCCGCTTACAGTTGAGGGGTCTATAATACAATACAACCATAGGGATCTCTCTTCTTATTTCTCAGTTCAATCTGTGACGGGGCAGATCATATCCACCTCAAAATATTTTAAGAAGGTGGCCTGCAACTTGTTTTATTTTAAACGTGTAAGAATATCTGCCATTTTTAAGAATACTTGGCTTTCTTTTTGTCAATCAATCAATGACCAGGTTTTACATTCTGGTGAAGATTGTGAGCTTCGAGGGTGTTTTTCTTCAACATTTCAACGAAATTCACTGGCTTATCCTGTTTTCCTATATCAGCGTTCCCAGGCTTTTTTGTTTTCTCATCCACTTACACTGTGATTTCATTTGGTCTGAGTTGTTGCAGTGAAAACACCAGAGTTTGATTTTTACTTCTGTTCCCCATAATGGGATTCGTGAATATCAATGAGATCTGCTTTTCCCTTACCAACTGTGCATTTTTCTTCTCCCAAATTTCGATCCCTCATAGATTGAAACTGATCTTGGAATCCAAACTTCTATATATGAACCAACTAATCATAATGGGAAGTTTCGCTGCAAAACATGCAGTCATAACTCTCCGCTCTTCCACATGCGTTCTCTCTACTCGCAGAAGAAACATTTTGGAATCTTCCAAAACAGTCTTCTCTCTAAGAACATCAAAGGTTTGATGTATTTTCAGTGGCCTTATTCTCTATGAAATTTATTTAGTTCATCCTTTCAAACTTAATTCACGATTGACCAAGTTCGCGATTTCAATTCCTGAAACATTGCCTCTGGCCATAGCTCATCTGCACTTAAGATAGCATTCTTCAGCTGCTCATCCTGGCAAGATACCTGCACTGACAGTGATGCAAATCGTTCACAACTTTACCTCCCAACGTAAGTCGAATGAGCACGTATCTAGTTGGTCACAGGTCATTACCGGTTTTAGTCATTTTATCAAATTAAGCAGAAAAGGTTTCCACATCATTCTTGTACAATGTAGGCAATGCGTGGACATTTTTAAATCCAGGCCATTGGCTACGATGGATTTGTTTGCCTTCACTATCCTTCTCAATAAACCGAACTTCTTCCTTCCCCTCTGCCCTTTCAAGTCGAGTTTGCTCTCTAAATGTCAAGTTCCGAAGTTCAAACTCTCTCTCTCTTTTTGCTTTTCTTCTGCAAGGCTCTTTTACTCCTTGTATTTTCACGCTGCTTTGAATTGTAATTCAAACTGCTTCATTTCCTTTTCATGTTCACGCTGCTTCACCTGTAATTGAATCCGAGCCTTTTCCAAAATTTCCAATGGCATCGCCAGCAATTTTGAATGCCGAGCTTCCCTTTTCTCAAGATCCAGACAACCCGAACTCCAGCTTGCCTTCCAATTCTAACAGCTTTGCCTTGATCGCTTTTTGTTAACCTCCTGAAGTCATCTCTTCCACTCCACAAAAAAATTCGAAACCGAGAGAGCCATTACTACATAAGGCACAACTGCCTACTGCCAGTCCACCAATTCTAACTCTAACTTGGAACTATGGATTTTAATTCAAACAAACACTGCCAAATTGGTACGAATCGGACCAATCCATGCCTTCTCATAATATTTTAAGAAGGTAGCCTAGACCCTAATTTTTCTTACTTTAAAGATAAATGGGTCGTGTCGTGTTCCAGAAGGGATGTGAGTGGTCAGCCTGCAAGACGTTAAGCAGCACAAAAAAGTATTTGATCTCCATAGTTAAAATACAAACAAAAGAAAAAGGAATTTAGAACAAGTTAAGTATTAAAAAGAAAACGTAACCGAATACTAGATATAGTAATACTGTTCCAACGTAGTAACGTCCCATAAACACAGCCCTTGGCAAAAAAAAAAGAAGAAAAATTCTGGCAGTGATTCTAACTTACAATTTTTCAATGAAGGATGCAAAAAATAAAAAAAAAAATCAAGAAACAATTCAAAGAATGTAGCGGCCAGGCATCATTTACTGAAACTCGAACGCTTCTGAAACTCCAAGCAGCTGACAGAAACAAAACTCAGAAATCTTAATCTATGAGTGCTGTCCACAGTAAGTCAGTTTATAAACAAAACCCTCAAGCTTAACAAGTTATTACTCTCGTGGCTTTGGCAGACTGCATGTTAGCTCCGTCTTTAGAACCTGTCTTCAAAAAAGCCACGATAAAGTAGAAGTGTAATGCTTCGTCTAACACCCATACTGTTTCATGGGAAGGTCACTAATTGTTTCACTACTGGAGGCTTTTGACTGGTCGTGTGTCACAAGCGTCTTTGTTGAGATCTTTGTTGTTTGTTATTTAGATAAACGATCTGAGTGTAAATGTACAAGGAATTATTAGTTTGTTTAAAATTAGGATGTCTTCTTGACATCGAGGAAAGTCATCAAAAATTACGGAGGGAGCTTGTTCAGATGGGGAGGTTCTGAGGATTGGCAAATGCAATTTAGTGCAGATAAGCGTATGGTGCTACACCTTGGAAAGTCTAACCGAGGTAGGAATTATACAGTAAATGGTAATGTCTTGATGAGTATTATGGAATAGCAGGACTCAAGAGTATAAGTGCATAGTTCATTGAAAGCAGTGTCACAGAACGACAGGGTGATGAAGCATGCTGGCCTTCTTCGGTGAAGGCATTGAGTATCGGAGTTGGGATGTTACATCACAGTTGTATATATCGTTGGTGAGGCTGCACTTGAAGTATTGTATACAGTTTTGTTAACCCTGTCATAGGAAAGACATAGTTACAGTGGAACGAGTGCAAAGAACATTTACAAGAACGTTGTGAGCGTTAGTAGGTCTGATGCATTCGGAGAGATTGGCGAGGATAGTACTTTATTCCTGGATGCACATGAATGAGGGTGGACCTTATTGAGGTGTATAGTCATGAGAGGCACAGATTGCATGAATGCATACCGTCTTATTCCCAGGCCTGTGGAACTGAAAACTTAAGGGCATAGTTTTAAGGTGAACAGAGAAAGATATAACAAGGCCCTAAGGGGCAATTTATTAATTTCGAGTGTAGAATGTATCTCGAATGAACTGCTAGGGACAGTGTTTGAGGCAGATGCATTAGCAGCATTTTAAAACAAACATTTTGCTCAGTACATGGATGGGAAGGTTTTCGAGGCATATGCAACAAATGCAGTCAACTGGTACTAGCTGAGTGGGCACTGTGTTCAGCATGAACGTTGCACCAAAAGACCTGTTTCCATGCTGCATTGCTCTATACCTCGACTCGACTGCCTTACGTAAATGCCACTTACATCTCTCTTGAATCTCTTTCAATTCTTCCTTCTTACAAACCTCAAGAATATTGAGCTGTTAGTCCAGTCTCTCCCTCAGCCATGTTTTCTTTTCAGCAGCTATGGTGCCCTGGCTCCATTTCCCATCGCTGTCCTGAGCTTATCCACCTTGCTTGACAGACTTCTTTCATTGAAATTCATGCAGTTTAGTTGATAAGTCTTCCATTGTTGCCTTGCCTTGTCGAATTAAATTGTTTTTTGAACCGATTGCATATAGCATAATAAAATTATTTTGCTTCAGCAAATGTCTTCATTGAAATGTCTTTCTGTCTGGCGTGTGTATTATTTATTATACCCGCCGTTCTCAAGTCCCCTTCTTCGCGTTTCATCTACATGTGTTGAATGCAAAGCATCAAGGTTCTATTTATGATTTGAAACGCATAAAAATCATCAATTTGTTTCGTAATTTACCAATAATATCGTTGTCCATCTTCTCTCTTCGACACATCCTGATCCTGAATGGTGTTTCATTCTGGAGAGGGAGCCTGGTACCACACAAGCAAAGCAACTTCTGGCTATTGTCCAAGAGTCAGTGAACTGGAACTAAACAAGCAGTATCATCGGTAAGGTATCTCATGTGTAGGACAGGAACTGGTTCAATATCAGCCAGACTCCGTGCCTGGAACCGTCATATGTATGATGCAGGGTGAGTCTCCAAACCTGAGGAAGAACTGAACTCTGATACCCTGTCAATTCGTATCTCATCATTTACTTTATTTTGTTTATGTTCAGTCACTGAACTTGCCAGGCAGCATTGCTTGGCCAAACCTGTGTTACCATAGAGACGATACGGCGGCTCCATGGCTATCAACTTGGAGTCAGATACTGTACAAAGCAAGCAAGGATCGCCGTCTCTCTCCCTAAGTTACAATAGCGAACTAAATGGTCTTGTTCCCCAAAATTGTTTCAGAGTCATTATTAGATTCCTAACTTAAGAATTTTTATGAAATTCAATTTCTACCATCTTCCATGTGGGATTTAATCCGTGGTAAGAGTATGAGGGTGAGTCTCCTGATACGTAGTTTAATGGTAATGCCACAAAGAAATCAACACCTTTAGATCCTTCCATTGTGTTATCTAAGTGGCGAGTCAAACGTCCATATGTATAAACTATGAGATGGTCAGTGCCAGGTCCTATTTTATAAAGAAAAACAATCAGGCTGGATTTGAAATACACTTTTGAAATGTTCAGCTTTGCAGATCACCACCAGCAGATGACGACTCGAATGTGATGTCAAACTTTTGCTGTTGCTTTCTTTGCACAATAATTTCCAATATATCTTCTGTTCATTCACCCTCACAGTTAATTTACTGGCGCTTGTCATCCTCTCCTGTGGAACTTGTGGCGTCTCTTCCTACACCATGCGTTATCTGGTTGCCATGGCAGCGATGGATCTGCTGTCCACTATAACTAACACCATTATGAAGCAGATTTTATCTTCCTATATTGTCGAAGACATCTTCCTGGATATCACTCCTGTGTGCAGTTCCTTGTCTGCTCTGCGGTATGCAATCAGAGATTCTTCTGTCTGGTTCACGTTAGTCTTCTCCTTTGATCGGTTTGTGGCCATTTGTTGCCCAAATCTAAAAATAAATTATTGCACAGGGAAAATGGCAGCTGTGGTTCTATCAACAATCTGTCTTCTGTTCAGTTTAAAAAATATCGCCATCTACTTTATATATGAACCTTGGTATATAATTGACAATGTGCCCTTTAATTGTAGGTTTAAGAAAAGCTATTGGACTGAGCCAACATGGAGGGGATTCGATCTGTTTAACAAGGTTTTAAATCCATTGCTCCCGATTATATTAATTATGTTTTTTAATGCTCTGACTGTCAGACATATTTTAGTGGCTAGTCGAGTACGTAGGGCACTGAAGGGTCAGAAAAGACGTGAGAATCTCAGTGACACAGAAATGGAGAGTAGGAGGAAATCTATTATATTACTGTTCACTATTTCTGGATGCTTCATACTTCTGTGGTCGTGTTATGTTATAAATGTCTTACGTTATACCATTAGAAGAGAATACTTGACTGAATCTGTCAAAATATTTAGGGACTTTGCAACTTATTTTCGGAATGTGAGGTCCTGCACAAATGCAGTTACGTATTTGGTGACTCGATCCAAGTTCAGGCAGACCATCAGGAATGCATTAAAATTTCTAATTATGCCAATTTCTCTGTTAATGAGGAAATAGAATTACTGAGAGCAGCCTCTTAACTGAGTTTTGAAGGGCTCCCGGACCATGAATAAAATAATTATCCCTGACTGTAATTGGAAATATTTCCACAATGCACAAATGTGAAAGAAAAGGTGACCGCCCGCCTGAATGTAACAGTTAGGAAGGTAGTCAGATGGCGTCCTTCAATGTCGGTTTTGAAACAGCAGGCTCATCGGTCTTCCAATCATTGTATTTTTGTCCTTCATCATCTCAACATAAATTTCTTCCTGCAGTAATAATAATTCAGTCGAGTCAATGACACAGCGCCAATATTACAGGAATAATAATCCCGAATTGAATCATACCATTAAAAAAAATGAATGAAAAAACGTTTCTGAAATGGAAAGGTATCAAATGACATTCTTGTCATCATATTCATTAAAACAAAACTAAACTAAAAAAGGAAAATGTTGCATTTTGCGAATGCCCTTCAGGGAAAGGTATCTGCTCTGCTTACTTGGACTGGATGGCATGTGCCCCAAAGTCACAGCGATGTTGTTAATCTTGATTACCATGTGTCCTGCAACAATTAGAGTTTGACAATAAATGTTCGGAAATTAGAGGAAATAATAATGTTATCGATTGTGAAAGTCATTTTGCGTGGATTGATGAAAATAACAAGAAAACTTTTTTTACCTACATAGAAGCTGGTTTTAGCATCTGAAATTTGCATTCATTCAACAGATATTGTTTTACCCAAATTTCTTCTGACCAAACATTGATTTCACGCTCGCCGAAATATAACTTCACTTCAGTACCCTCCTATTATCTGGTCTGCTGCTAGAATCTGTTCTCCCTCGCACTGTTTGGACAGTGAGCTCACCACATACTGACCTCTTCCCATCACCCTCCCAATGATGACTAATGAACTTGTTTCCCGTCACGCTACCTTACAGACCTCCATCGTTCACGTTCACATGACTTCCCTTATATTTGTCCATTTTCCTGCCATCTCATAGCATGTGGCGACGAATCTGCTTTCCATGCAAATTAACCAACGTTAAAATTAGAAGAAGCTGTTTTATTATTTATGTCATCAGTCAATAATCCAATAATTCAATAATGCACTGTGCCGAGGGCGGCACGGTGGCTCAGTGGTTAGCACTGCTGCCTTACAGCACCCCGGTCCCAATTTCGATTCTAGCCTCGGGTGACTGTCTGTGTGGAGTTTTTCCACATTCTCCCCGTATCTGCGTGGGTTTCCTACGGGTGCGCCGGTTTCATCCCACAATCCCAAGGTGTGGAGGTCAGGTGAATTGGCCATGTTAAAGTGCCAATAGTGCTAGGTGCATAAGTCAGAGGGAAATGGGTCTGGGTGAGTTACTCTTCGGAGGGTCGGTGTGGACTTGTTGGGCTGAAGGGCCTATTTCCACACTAGTTTCAATCGAGCTGTCTGGTTTTCCTAAAATTCATTCCATGCTACACTCTTGTTAACCAAAACTTAAGTCTTTCATCTGATGACAAAAGCAAGCATGAGATAGTGCATCCATCCCGCCACATGCATTCTTTTTTGTCCTGTCATTCTGATCGCAATATCTGTTGTCCTGCATGAATATTGCCAGAGTCTTACCAGAACAGAGAGCTGCTCTAGCATTTAAGTTAGATAAACGATGTTAATTTAACCTGAGGGCCTTTAGCGACGAGGAGAAAGCAGCAACTTCTTTACTAAATTCATCCAAAGTGGGATTTGCAACGCACACTGTTAAATTTACACTATTTTGCAAACCAACTGTCCAGTCAACAGACCTAACATAATCAACAACAGCCTGCTCTTTATGAGGAATACCAGATCAATTGAATAGTGTTCATTATTCGTTTGCATCTGGTTGGTCTCGTCAACGTACTATGCCTTGGGGCATCTTTTACTGCAGCGTATGAAATACACAATGTTCGTCGAGTCACATGAGTTCCTGCCACGCATATTGTGGGTGCTTGTGTAATGGTGGCATCCATGTGGACATTCCAAGACATCTGGCAGTGCTTGCCATGACAGGGCTGTACAGTGTTGTAGTCGATTTAATTGTATCATTTCAGCAGTTCCATCAAGTTGACAAGTGGAGGTGTAGGGAAGATCTTGGCGAGGTGCTGATCCTCATCGATAATGAGTTGCGGGCTGCGAAAAACATCACATAGTTTCTCCGCTCCTGGGAAGTACTGGGCGACGGGTATTGGAAGGGTCCCCTATTGGTTGCATCCCACGCCTGTCTTCTGAGGAGGTCATTGCGTTTTCTCAATGTGGCATGTTGGACCAGGCGATCGATGATTGAGCATTGTACCCTGTCCGAATGAGGGCGCCCTTGAGCACCATCAGAAATCCATCACTTCCTCCTCATCTAAATAGATGCTGGCTGAGCTGAGATGTCGCTGAAAATGTGTTGCTGGAAAAGCGCAGCAGGTCATGCAGCATTCAAGGAACAGGAGAATTGACGTTTCGGGCATAAGCCCTTTTTCAGGAGTGAGGATAGTCTGTCCAGCAGGCTAAGATAAAAGGTATGGAGGAGGGACTTGGGGGAGGGGTGTTAGAAATGCGATAGGTGGACGGAGGTCAAGGTGAGGGTGATAGGCCGGAGTGGGGTAGGGGCGGAGAGGTCAGGAAGAAGATTGCAGGTTAGGAAGGCGGTGCTGAGTTCGAGGGATTTGACTGAGACAAGGTGGGGAGAGGGGAAATGAGGAAACTGGAGAAATCTGAGTTCATCCCTTGTGGTTGGAGGGTTCCTCGGCGGAAGATGAGGCGCTCTTCCTCCAACCGTCGTGTTGCTATGGTCTGGCGATGGAGGAGTCCAAGGACCTGCATGCTCTTGTTGGAGTGGGAGGGGAAGTTGAAGTGTTGTGCCACGGGGTGGTTGGGTTGGTTGGTCCGGGTGTCCCAGAGGTGTTCTCTGAAACATTCCGCAAGTCGGCGGCCTGTATCCCCAATATAGAGGAGGCCACACCGGGTGCAGTGGATGCAATAGATGATGTGTGTGGAGGTGCAGGTGAATTTGTGGTGGATATGGAAGTATCCCTTGGGGCCTTGGAGGGAAGTAATGGGGAGGTGTGGGCACAAGTTTTGCATTTCTTGCGGTTGCAGGGGAAGGTGCCGGGAGTAGAGGTTGGGTTGGTGGGGGGTGTTGGAACTGACGAGGGAGGCACGGAGGGAGTGGTCTTTTCGGAACGCTGATAGGGGAGGGGTTATCAGCGTTAAAAGATGCTAACAAAATTAGGAGCATTTTGTTGCTTGCTCTTCACAACTACTAATCAGTATGCAAGAAGATATTAACATGGATGTGGACCTGTCGTGCAACTGATGAGTTTTGATTAACCTGATCACATTTTGTTTTAACTATTGCATTCCAATTCTAACCCTGGCGTTCTTCCTCATTCGAAAATTATTCTGACCAATAATTTCCTGACTCCGTCCTCATTGATCTTTTGCAGTTTATCTGTTAGCCATTGCTATGCCGCTCCGAGGGAAACTGACGCCTTTTCACTTCCAGCACATCTCAGCTGATGGCCATGGCAGTGGCGGATCTAATGGCCATTATCACTGTGATCATATTGACACAGTTCAAACATTTTTATTACCCATCATGAATTCTGGACATCACTCCCGTATGTAGCATTATATATTTTTACAGCTCGTGAAGCAACGGTCTGTTCCATCTCGTTGACCGATACTTTTACCATTGATTGATTTATGGCCATTGGTTGCCAGAAGCTGAAGACTGCCAGAATGATGTTCTGGCAACTGCAGCTGTGTTTTTCGCAACAACTTGCGTTCTCCTGTTTTGAAGTAATATTACCTTCTACTTTATTAACAAACCTGGAAAGATTGTTCATAAAGTATCATTGTTCTGTTACATAAGCGCAAGCTTTTATATTGATACTGGACTTTTGGTCTTTGAATGATTTTACCACCAATTCTCCCGTCTGCTGCAACTATATTACTTAATAATCTTACGGTAAGGCATATTTTATTGGCTAGTCAGGTTCTCAAGGGACTAAATGAGCAGGGCAAGAGCCGGTGTCAGAAAAACAGAGGTGGAGAGCAGAACGAAATATGTAGTTTTACTCTTCACCAAGTCTGGCAGCTTCATGGTATTCTGATTGGCTGATGTTATAGAAAATAGAACATTGTAGAGCACTGCAGGCGGGCCTCGATGTTGGAAAGGATTTGGAAACAAATTGAAACCTATCAATCCGACCCTATATAATTTTCATTCATATGTTTATCCAATGACCACTGAAATGCCCTACTGTTGCAGGCAGTGCGTTCCATGCCCTACTACTCTCTGAATAAAGGAACGAACTCTGACATCTTGTCATGCATCAATCACCCCTGAATTTATAGCTACGCCCCCTCGTGTTAGCCATCATCATCTGAGAGAAATAGCTCCCACCGTTCATCGTATCGAACCACTTGATATTTCAGTTAAGTCACCTCTCAACCTTCTTCTCTCTAATGAAAACAGCCTCAAGTCTTCAGTGTTTCCTCATAAGGCCTTCCATCCATACCAGGCAAGATCCTATTAAATCTCCTCTGAACCCTTCCAAAAGTTTCCACATCCTTCCCATTATGCGGTGACCATTATGTGTGCAATACCCCAAGTGCGGCCTCACCAGAGTTTTGTACAGCTGGAGTGTGACCTCATGGCTCTGAAACTCAATCCCTCTACCACACCATATGCCTTCTTAAAAGTCCTATCAAACTGGGTGGAAACTTTCAGGGACCTATGTATATGAATATCGAGCTCTCTCTGTTCTTCTACACCAATAAGAATGTTACTATTATCCACGTATTCTTTACTTCTTCTACTCCTTCAAAATATATATTTCACATATTACAGATTCACAAGTGTTGATTTCAATGATTATGTTTTGTTATTGTATATATGGGAATAGTCAATTGGATGCTGCGGACATTAAATTGCTGAACAAATACATTTATTTCTGGAATGACTCCATCCAAGTTCAGAGAACAAGTCAAAAGAGGGGTAAAAAATCCACTGACAGCAAATATTCTATGAATTTATAAAGACATTATATTTTCAAACGCTAACTGCCTGACCTTGAGTTTCCAATCTTTTAATCAACCGAAATGTGGACAGGCTTTCGATCTGTTAATGCGTCCAGAAAAAAGGAGGACGCAACGCCGGGAAGGAGGAATGGAGTGCTGAGAGAGACATGTGGCTGGTGAGCAGGGGCAACAGCAGCTACAGGAACGTCCACTCAATCAATGTGACACAAGGAATATTACAGCTGCCCAAAAGAAGGAGATGATGCTTTGTTTTCACTGGCTTTGCAGATACACCATTTATGATTATTGCCAACTCTGAATGAAATAGATACTCACTGGGGAGAGGGTATTGATGAATTAGTGATTGTTATCTGGTAACATGAGGTACAAGCAATTGACTTATAAATCTGGGTGCACAAAGCAATCGGGCCAGAGGGACAACCCAGCATCTGTTGCACATCAACCTGGATGAAGAGGGATGAACATTTTCTTGTCCTCTTGAGGTGTGGAGATACCCTCCAAGCTAGGTAATACCTGCAATTATTTCAAGTCCTGTTTTGCTCAGCGCTGGACAATTCCAAGCCCCGATGACAAATGGGTTATGTGATTTTAAAAATGCAAAAGTGGTGTCTGTTCACTGAAATATAGACATTGGAGATTTCAGAGTTTGATTTAAATGTTGATCAGATTCGTTTCCTTAAGGTGGAAGGATAAATTCTTTTTCATCATATTGGACGCAGTATTGAGAAATTCTAAAATACTTTCCAAATTACAAATGCGTCATGCATTTAATGATACTATTACATTGTTTGTTTCAAATCTGAGAAAATACATTTTTGTATTTTATTTAAAAGCTTACTCTTGATTCAACTTACTCTGTCAAGTTATTTGCAGTGAAGTGTGCAAACAAAATAGAGAGCGGCCACAAAACTGGGAACACGGTTTCTAATAATTCAAAAAGTGCTGCCCGAACACTCTAGTTCTGGAAATTGAACAAAGTAATTTTCTAATAACGTAAAGAAAAAAGAAACTGCCAATAGTGGAAGTCTGTCATTAAAAAAAATCGAGGTACTGCTGGACAATTTCAGCAAGACTAGCGACTTCTCTGAAGAGTTTTCAGATCGACGAGACAAAAACCATCAACTCTATTGTCAACATGTGCTGCCAGAGTGCCTTAGATTATTCATATAGACCTGTTTATATTCTTTTAATGGCGGTAATTTTTATCTGCTGTACTCTAAATTCCTTTCTGAATGAATAATCATATTTCTCGTCTGGAATTATTCTGATCAATTGGAAATTGCTTTTACTCAATAAACAACCAAGCAAGACAGCGTTTTTTTGTTTCTGAAGGGGAATCAAGCCTCAGTGATTACATGCCCGTCATACATCAGCACCAGATGAATCATCCTGTTTGAGACAACGCTGGCATACACTGTATTCGTTCAATGTTACAGGAGTTTTGAACTCAATTACAAATTTTAGCAAGCTGATGTGTCATTTTAAGAAAAAACAAACTCAATTGATATTGAAAGAGAGAAAATAAAGGAGAGAGAGATCCTTTTGAAAAACTGCCCACGTTGAAACCTTCTGCACATTTAATCATTTAGCAAATAACCCTACTCAGAATGACACAAATGATTAAATTAATAAAAAAAAATCCAGCCTCGTCTCTTCCGAATCAATTCTGACATTTTGCCATATCATCTGGAAATGCATACTCGAATTCAATCATTCAGGATGCGGCTACTAATTTAGGTTGGCTTTTTGATGCGTGGAATTCCATGAGAAGCATTGTCTTCCAAAGCAACATTTGGAGGACTGACACCACTATGGCCCTATTATCCTTGGCCACGATCAATTCTGTTTTCACAACGCTGACAGCTTTGGCTCTGGCCTCTAACCACCAAACATTAGAACAGTTACGTAATCCAAAGCCACCTCCAACCCAGATATATGGAAGAACAGAAACGAGTGGCAAACTTTCCAATGGAATGATTGAAATCAATCCTTTTAATTTTCCTCCTCAGCCTTTGTTGCAAATAAATGCTCGGTCATGCACAAAATCTGCTGAACAACTCTTCCAACAACTCTCTCAAAGATTTTCTATCACCCTTCAAGACTGGTTGTGTTTGCGCTTCAGACTTTTGATCTCACACATTGATTGTGGGATGGCTCAGCTCTGTGGACCACCTGTCACTTCCGCTGTCAAGCATTCACGTAATCCTGCTTAGGACCGTCACCAGATTGATACCTTATTCACAACTATGTTTGCTGTTGTTCCTAGCATGTGATCCAAAAAAAACTCACCATTTAACCAAGGCTGATCCCCTGGCTTACTGATCATGTTTGTGTGCGAGATGTGCTGAGCTTTGTTTTGAGATTGGGGACTGTACTGGAGTACAATTGTGCTCGTTTTAATGTCAATAGTGCCTTCTGGATGCGCAGACTTGAGTTGCCAATTCTGTTTGAAGTGTGTTCCATTTATCCCTGTGATTATGGCAGACAATACAATATGGAGACACTGAAAAATAGAATGATTAATCTCCTCATACCAATCTGTCACATTAATTTCTGTCTATCATGCCATATCTGTAGCCCTACCATACATCTGTATGTTTGTCTCCTTATGTTGTCTCTTGCTGCAATTTTCTTGCCTTCTCATTCATGCTGCATCAGTTTATATATCTTTCCAATTGCGTGTATCGTTTCGATGTATTTTGATATTACTCGTAGGTGGTAGGAATCGCCCCTCAAAAGGTGACGACGAGCTGCTGGTTTAACGCTCTGCAGTTCATGTAGTTTTCATAAACCAACGATCGAATTAGACGGAGATGCAAGTTCTCTAGTCAAAATAATTCCGCACTGCCATTGCCAGCACTAATGGCTTACTGAAGTCACTGAAATTGCAGTTTAGCAATTGCCTGACTCTGTCAGATGCAAAATTTTAACAATTAAGGCAGAGCCTGCAAGAATGGCCCTCCGTTTCTAACTACGCTCCATTCGTTTGAAACATGTCATAATTCTGCTCTGGAATTGTGTCAAACATAATTTTAAAGAGGATTTATGCAGACATATCGTGGTTATATGCTTTATTACATCAATCTATCTATCTATCTATCTATCTATCTATCTATCTATCTATCTATCTATCTATCTATCTATCTATCTATCTATCTATCTATCTATCTATCTATCTATCTATCTATCTATCTATCTATCTATCTATCTATCTATCTATCTATCTATCTATCTATCTATCTATCTATCTATCCATTCTTAAATCCAAAGAGTTCATATTCAGTTTAAGATATCAACTGTTTTCTGAATTATAAAATTTAGTAAAAGTGCAGTCACAGCTTGCAGAACAGAATAGGTAAGAAATGGACTTTGAAAAGAGATTCCTTTAAAAAATTGACTGCTAAATGTACGGCAGTTTTGGTTGCTGTTCTGGCAGCAATTCAAATTCAATCAATTAATTTTAATCATTCCCGAAATACCAAAATCCAATTGAGTTTGATTTTGCTGTATTGACAACATTGGACCAATGAGAGGGAATGATGTTGGAGGCATAAGAAAAACGGGTGTTTTGAAAACTTGTTCGACCAACTGCCGTACACTCAGAAAGCTCTTTGTCCATCTAATGTGAAAAGCTCTGAAAGGAATCAGACTGTACTATCTAGCAACGGGTACCTTTACCCGTAAAAAAAATGTAATCACAACAAGAAATAAGACGAACGGGGGAGACGACAGCAGAGTCTGGAAGAAAGGGAAGAAAGGTTGAAGGGAGATGAGAAGACCACCTGCATGAACTCTGAGAAATTAAGTTTATGTAATCTTTAGTGATTGTGTTATTGGAGCAGCAATTTTGTCGAGTTGGAGTCAGATAGTGATTAGCTAAGAAAAGCAGGCTTTGGAATTATTCATAGTGTTTGTTTAATGTTAATTGTTAGTGATAGGAAAATAAATTGTTATTTTTTAAAAAAATGGAAAATTTGAGTTCTGTTTCACTCATGCACACATTTTAACAGATAACAAGGTGAAGTGAGCTCTTATGGTTGGTTGGTTTTAATTAATGGAGATGTTCGTCCTCTGTGCCAAAACTGTTTGAGCTCATCATTGCGGATGTGGACAGGTTTGGACAGATCAAGTCTGGAATTTGTACAAGGTTCAACAGGTTTAGACGGATGTGGGCTGATTATGACAGATTTGAGGTGTGAAAGGTCCCAGGAAATTTAAAAAAACACTTTTCGATTAATGTCCTGGATCTTAAAATATAATTTAAGTGAGAAAAAATCTGTTTAATTTCGGATTCTTCTGGTTGGTTAGATTAAACGTGAGAGAAATGGCTCTTTCAGTTACTTCATGTTATGTGGGTTTTGAAGAAATGACTTAGGGAGTTTTGTACATGGTGAGCAAGGAACGCTGCTGCAATTAGCAGACAAGCTGGAGCTGGGCTTGCATGTGCCTCCGAAACACGATAAGGATACTAGCGAAACAACTCAACATTTACATCTGCTGGAAAGGCCATTAGAATCTTTAGAAATGGCTAAAATTCAATAGCAGGTGTATCAGCTTGCGTTAGGGAAAGAAAAGAATCTTTGAAGAGCAAAGACCCAGAGAGCGAAATGATAAAGAATGGGAAAGAATGTCCATGTTAGAAGATAAAGAAACGGAGGGAAGTTTCTTAGCTCTGCAAAAAGGGAGACAAGAGAGGAAGGAGGAGAACGAATTTGAACTTCAGAAGTCGCAAGTTAAACACGAAAATCAACTTAAAAGGATGAAATTCGAAGGGAGCCTTAGAGAGATTTAGTGTTATGATGAGCAAACCCATCATATCCAAAAATAGGTGTATATATATATATATATATATAGATGCACACACTTATAAAAGTATATATGCATATTATACATAATATACATGAATATGCGTGTCTGTATATATAATATGTGTGAGAGTGTGCGTGTGTGTCTCTGTGTGTGTTATAATATTGCCACATTTTGATGAGATAGATGTTAAAGACCTTTTTCAATTTCAGTGAAAAAATGGCTTGGCAGATGGGGTGCTCAGAGAACGTGTGTGTAATGCTAGTTTGTACTAAACTAGTCACGTATGTGCAGCTCTGTTACACGTCGGAACAGACATTATGCATATATCAAACATTTAATTTTGAGTGCCTATGAATTGCTCCCAGATACGCATGGATAGCGGTTTAGATACATTAAGACGGAACCAGGTTAGACTGACATTGAGATTGAAGGAATTAAACACAGCAATATTGATAGATGGGTGTGCAACTGAAAAATAGACGGGACATACAAAGCTCCAAGAAAGAGTATTCTGCATGAGGAGTTTAAAAACTCGCTTCCAGAGAGGATAAGAACTTACGTGGATGCACAGAAAATTCAACAAGTGAGCAGAGAGGCAGAGATGGCAGATGAATATACATTGGTGCAGAAGTTGCAATCTAGCTTCTAACAGGACCCTTTACTACAAATGAAAGAGTAGATTACCCTGTAAACTCTTACCACAGGGGAAAAAAAGAAACTCAAGGAGGTGGAAGTCCACAGGTGTTTAAACTGTTGTAAGGTGGAACACGCAAAGTACAACTGCTGGTTGTTTACGCAAGGCACTAGGGAAAACGTTGGTGTAAAAGACGGTAAACCAGTGGAAATCGTGGAAGTTGTCAAAGAAATCTCAAGAAAATTCGAGAAGCCCCAGGAGAGTGTACAGCCTTGGCAGGGGCTGAGTATATAGTTAGTGCCTAATTTCTAGGAACACGTCACCTCTGTGGGTAAGGTTTACTCAGGAAAAAACAGGGGGAGAAGGGGAAAAAGTGACAATTTTGAGAGATAAACGATCAGGTCAGTTTCTAATAGTCAGATGAAAGTATTGACATTGTTCCTGACATGTTATGTGAGTGGGTGATAATTAATTTAATTATATACACAAAAATGTAACGTTCCCATCCATAAGATCAGGTTGGAGTGCCAAATCGAAACTGGGAAGTAACTTTGTGGGAACGATTGGCAAAGTGCCAGTTCCAGGTACACAGTTTGTTCTTAGTAGCGTCCGAACAGTATTCAAGATTGGAGTGATGCTCGTTATGATGCATAAACCAAAGGAAAATATGGGAACTGTGTAGTTAAAAGCAAAATATCCTGGAATTATTCCAGACTGTGTAGTAAGAAGACCTCACTTTCATAAGTTACATCAAGAAGGAAACAAAATTAAAGAGAAAGATGAAGGAGTTGATCTTCAGTTAGCTGAAACCCTGATTTATGTTATGGTACGGGAAACACCGAAACAGGAGGATTAGACAGAGGTGCTTAGTGCTGAAAGACAAGTGAACTTACAAGCGTAAGATAAGATGATATCAGAATTATACCATGCGACATACTCAGAAAAGGAATCAAACTGGATTGCCGGACATTATTTTGGTAAGGAGAGAATCCGAAGGTAAAAATGGAGACCCCGGCGTGCTCGTACAGAGGAGAAATAGGCGGAAGTGCACCAGATTGCGTTGCAAGTAGTATACAGACAGGAAGTAATGCGAATATTGCATGAATTACCTGTCGGAGGTCTTCTAGCTGTGAGGAAGTTGCGGCCTGCGATACCAAAGCACTTCAATTGTCTGACACTGCATAAGAATTTGGGTATCATTTGCCGTAAATGCATATGTGCCAAATGGTAGGGAAGCCGCAGGCAGTTTTGAAACCAACATCTCTGTTGCTAATTGCCACTTTTGCAGAACATTTCATACGGGTTATGTTTGATTGTGTATGTACCTGCTCTAAAATTAAGAGTGGGAACCAGTACTTGTGAACTATAATGGAAGTGACTCCCAGATTTCTGGAGGCAATTGCAATATGGAGTATAAAGGCAGCAGGAGCTGTGCAGATGTTCGTTGAATACTTCAGCCAATATGGGCTACCCAAGGAGGTTCAGTAAGTTCATTAGTCTAAATGTTCTGCTAAACTATTTAAGGAATTAATGAATAGTTTAGGCATACAGCACTTTAAATCAAGTGCATACCATCTTGAATCCCACGGAGCCTTGGATACGTGGCACCAGACCCTTAAAGCAGTGTTAAGACTGTCCTGTCAGGCTTTCCCGAATGATGGGGATAAACGTATCCCATTCATATTGTTTACCTATAGAGATGCACCTAACGAATCCACTTAGTTTTCTCCCGTTGACTCAATTGTCGGATATGATGTGAGATGACCTTTGAAACTAATTATGAAAAAACTGACAGGACGGAAGTCGGTGATTTCACACTTGGATTGTGTATTTCAGGAGAGGGAGAAATTTAATCGGTCAATGAACTACCTAAACCACACCAGAAGAGGGCAAAGCACAACATGAAGCAGAAGGCAGGTTAAAACTCTGATCTGCGTACGTTTTCCCAGGGGTATTGTTAATAGAGAAGGAGATCCCTTTAAAGCCACACTGCGTGGTCTCTATCAAATTAACGAAAATGACAGTAAAGATGCTTGGAAGAAAAAAAAACAAACTGTATCGCATACGTCATGTGAATAAGTTGAAACCTTGCGACAATAGGAAGAGGGAACTGGAGAAACAGGTGTTAGTTACTGCCCTGCAGAGAGAACAATCAAATCCAGGTGGCCAAAATTTTGATGTGTGTCAAAATACGTAAAGTTTCGAGGAAGTCCGTTAAGAATGGGATAGGACATTAGCCTGTCTGTCTCAGAAGGAAAGAACCGAATTGAAAGGTTCATTGCAAGAGTTCTTGGACATATGCAGGAATATAATGAGGAGGACTAATTCTATTTTACATTAGCTAGAAGTAGGGAATGCTTTTCCGATAAAACAACACCCCTGCAGCTTTAATCCTCTCAATGCATCACAGATTCAGAATGAAGTGCATGCAATACATAATGAAGACATCGTCAAACCAGGTCACAATGAGTGGAGTTCGCCAATCATATTACTTCCCTGAACCTGATAGGGCTCTATGATTTTGTGTGGGCTATTGGAAAGTCAACATTGTGACGAAGTGGGCCACCTCGCCTATACCAAATTTGGTGGATTACACAGTACAAGTTAGGCAAGTGACTGACATCACGAAGTTGGACTTACTGCATGATTAATGGTAAATAACTTTAACAGAGAAAGTGAAAGAAGTTTCTGCATTTGTAACCCCAAATGCTCTTTGGAATGAGGATTCATTCAAAAGACTCATGAACAGAGCTGTGGGCAGATTGTTTTTTGAAAAAGTGCGCACTTTGTCTTGACGATGTAGTGATCTCTAGCCATTCAAAAAAAGATCACAAGGCATAGTTTTCAGAGCTCTTTGAACTATTATGAAAAGCAAAACTGGCAATAAGTTTAAAAAAAGACAGGATTCACAAAGGCAGAGGTAATATTACAGGGACATAATATCGGACATGGACGGATGACCCTGAGGAACGTGAAGGCAAAGGCCACCGAGGAATTCAATGACCATCCTCAAGAAGAAAGTGCTTCAATTTTAGGGACAGAGTGGATTCTATCGGAACCTTTCAACAAACGTCAACAGCACGGAGAAGAACACGAAACTTCGGAAGACAGAATACTCCGAGCAAGCATTTGATAATTTAAAAGCCGTGTTACCTATTGCACCAGTTTTAGCTACACCAACGTTTTCCAGCCCCCTTTAAAGTTGCAATCGATATTGGCGATATCGGAGTCAGAGTTGTATTGATGCAGAAAGATGACGATGGAATTGACCAGTCAATGTTCGGCTTTTGAAAGAAAATCAATATCCACCAGAGAAAATATTCTACCATCGAAAAAGTGTCATTCAGTTTGGTATTGGCCGTACAGAATGTCAAATTTTATGTGACGAACAATGTTTATTGGGAGGTGTGTAGGCGAGGCCAGTACCATCACCCTGAGCATCTCACTCACTCAATTGCGATAACACAGTACCCCAGCACTCATTTCGTCACTGTCACCCTGACCCCTTCCACTTACTCCATTACCATCACCCTGAAACCCTCACACTCACTCCGCCACCGTCAGCCCAATCACCTCACATTCACTGTCTCGCCATTACCCTCCCCGTCATCACATTCTCTCCATCACCTGCACCCTGGTGTTATCACACTCGCTCTGTCATTGTTACCACGACACCCTCACACTTACTCCATTACCATCAACCTGACATCCTCGCACTCACTCCATCACCATTACCCTGACATCCATACACTCACTTCATCACTGTCTCAGTGACTGTCTCACATGCTTTCAGTGCCAGTCACCCAGACACACTCATACATGCTCCTTCATTGTCAGCATAACGCCCTCACACTCAATCCATCACCATCACTCTGTCCCTTCTCACATGCAATCTATCACCATCAATCTGACATCCTCGGACTCACTGCGTGTCTTTTTACACTAATTCGCTCAAACTCACTCCATCTCCGTCACACTGACCCGCTCACAGTCACACGTCACTGTCACCCTGACCACCTCACACTCACTCTCTCGCCATCATCCTTACACAATCAATTCGCTCCCTTACCGTCACCCTGAACCCCTCAGACTGACTCAGTCACCATCAATCACAACCTCTCGCAAGCAGTACGTCACTGTCACCATGTCGAACTCACACTTTCCACATAACAGTCAATCAGATCTCCTCACCCTCACTCCATCTCTATCACTCTGACTCCCTCACGCTCAATCCATCACTATCACCGTGATCTCCTCACAATAACTCAGACACCATCACGTTGACCCACTCAAATTCACTCCACTCTGTCATCCAGAACCGTCACAATCATCTTGATAGTCACGTACTCACTCAGTCACCAACAAGCTGACACGCACTCCATCACCTTTATTCTGATTACCTCACAATCATACAATCTCCGTCAATATGACTGCCCACCCTCACTTTTCCACTATCAACATGATCCCTTCACACTCACCCTCTGATCATCCCCTCATCCCCTCATGCTCTCAGCATCACTGGCACTCGAACATGCTGACATTTTCTCTTTTGCCATCACCCTGATCTCCTCGCTTTCACACCATCACCATCACCCTTATCCTTCCCACTCACTCTGGCACCATCACGCTGACCCTCACGCATTCACTTTGTCTCTGTCTTCATGACGCGCTCGCATTCACTCCGTCACCGTCACTCTGAACCCCTCAAACTCACTCTGTCATAGTCATCATGTCTCTGTCACACTCCATCAATATAACACAACCTGACTCTCTCGCACTCACACCATCTCTGAACGTTGACCCGTCGCACTCACCTCCTCTGTCATGCTGACCACTCACAATCACTCCGAAACAGTCAACCTGACCACCTCACACTCACTCCATCACAGTCATGCTGACCCTCTCACACTCACTCTATCATCGTCAACCTGACTCCTCACACTCAATCCGTCACCAATACCCTGACTCCATCACAGTCACACACCATCTGTAACGCTGAAATCATCACACTCACTCAATGACTGCCACCCAAATCCCTTCACACTCAAGCCCACTCTCCCTTCCACTCTCACTCCATCACTGTCACCCTTACACCTCACACCCACCTATCCTCTGTCACCCTGCACTCCTTACACTCACTTCACCAATGTCCCGACTCCTTTACCATCACGCTAACCCCACCCAACTCACAACTGTCGCTATCATCATGACCACTTCACACTCACTAACCTTCCATCCCCGTGAACTTCACACTCACTTTTGATCGCCATCCTGAAAACCTGTCACTCACTCCTTCACAGTCACCCTGACCCCTAAAACTCACACAATTACTGTCAGCCTGAACCCCTCAGCCTGAACCCCTCACCTTCAATGACTTTATGACACCCTGATCCCATCACACCCACTATCTCACCGCTTTCTCCGTTACCATCAACCTGACCACCTCACGCTCACTCCGTTATCATCATCCTGACATGATCATACTCACTTCACTCCAGCACCAACATACCGCTATGTCACCCTGGACCCCTCAAACTCACTACATCACCATCACCCTGACATCCTCACACTCACCCTGTCATCGTCATCCTGTCCACCTTGCACTCATCCCGTTACCATAATGCTGACCCCGATACAGTCATTTCCTCACTGTGACCCTGACTCCCTCACATTCACTCCGACACCATAATAATGACATCCTTACACTCACTCCACCAACATCAACCTAACCCTCACACACTCATTCTGTCAACATCACCCTGACCACGTTGCAGTCAGTCCGTCACCTTCACCCTGACGCCCTGCACTCACTCTATCACTGTTACATTGACGCACACACACTCACTCCCAGACCGCAACGCAAAACCACGCACTCTCATTAAATCCCCTGCAGCTGTCCCCGTCATATTCACTTTATAAACTGACATTTTATAAAACTGACCGCCTCACATTCACTCACTCACTGTCACCCTGACATCTTCACACTCAGTCCATCACCGTCGCCCTTATCTCAATCACTCTCACTCCATCACCATCACTCTGACGCCCTCGGATTCCCTCAATCATGGTCACACAGAATCCCCTCACACTCACTTCCTCGCCATCGGCCTCTAAGTCTGTCACCGTAACCCTGACAACCTCACACACACACATTGTCACCACCACCCTGAACCTCTCACACTCAGTCCAGCATTGTCATCCTGACACCCTCACATTCGCCTGCTGATCGTCACCCCGACTTCCTCACACTCAATTCTTCACCATCACCCTTATCCCTCAAACACAGTCACTGTCAGCCTGACTCCATCACCTTCGCTCCCACTCTGTCACCCTGACTCCTTAACACTGACTACATCAATATCATTCTGACTCACTCACGCTTTCTCCGTCACTATCCTCCTGACTGCCTCACACTCACTCCATCATTGTCACCCTGAATCCATGACACTCAATCCCTCGCTGGCACCTTGATTCCCTCAAACCTATGCTATTGCCATCACCCTCACACCCTCACATCCACAACTTCACAGACACCCTGACTCTCTCACACTCACTCTGTCGCCGTTATGCTATACCACACACACTCACTCCCTCACCGTCACCCTGAACCCCCTCACACTCACTCTGTCACTGTCACCCTGACCCCTTCAAATTCACTCTGTCGCCATCACCCTAAATCCCTCACACTCACGTCACAATCGCACTGATCCCATCCAACTCATATCATCAATGTCACCCTGACCGATCACACTCACCATTCCTAATTCAATCTGCACGTCTCGCACTCACTCCATCAACATCCCCTGACTCCTTCACACTTACTCCTTCACCATCACCGTGACCCCATCAAATTCAGAACTATAACTGGCACCCTGACCGCCTTGAACTCACTAACCTTCCATCCCTGTGAACCTCTCACATACACTTTTCACCATCACCCTGTGAGAAACGAACCTCACTTAATCAATAATTTTCAGTCCGAGTCACAGAGTTCCGAAGCAGCAGATTTATTCGTACATCTTTAAAACTGGGTGGATCTCCCAGGAGAGACACACCTGACAGGAAAATGCAGAGCTTTTTATACTTTTCTGAGGGGTCTCTCGACACCCTTACACTAAGCAATAAACTTATCATAAGTGTGTATTTCATTCTATTTCCTTATTTGGTTATTACTTGCGCCCGTTATTCCTTCATTTGGTATTTCCCTGCACCCAATCCTCAGCTTATCATACTTATTAATTACCTCACTTGTTTTTCTTTAGCTCTGCCTGATTTGGCTGTCATTGTTCGTTCCAACCTTCCTGTTATTTTGTCCAGTTCCTCTTATCTTATCTAACCTTCTGACTTCTGAGATCATCCTTTAATATCTGGATAGTCCAAAAAGCGGGTCTACAAACTCTGAGCTTATTGAGAAATGCCCCTCCTGCTTCTTTTTACTTTTGTGGTCAGCTATAACACTCAAAGTAATTTCTGAGCTAAAACTATTTCTTAAAAGTCCATCTATATTCGTTAAAATCAACATACACCTGACAACCTGAAATTTGTTCTCTCTCAACCCTGATTCCCTGACCCTCACTCCTTCACAGTCACCCTGACCACCTCGGAGTCACACAATTGCTTTCACCCTGATCCCTTCACACCTACTATCTCACTGCTTTCTCTATCACTATCACTCTGATCATCTCACAATCACTCTGTCATTATCATCCTGCCATGCTCACACTCACTTCAACACCGACACCCTGACCCCCTCTCAACTACTCTGTCACCATCACCTCAAACCCCTCAAACGCACTACATCACCCTGACACACTCACACTCAATCTGTCACCGTCACCCTGCCCCCTCGCACTCACTCCGTCACCGTTATGCTGACCCTGACACAATCACTCCCTTACTGTAACGCTGACTCCCTCACATTCAATTCAAAACAATCAAAATGACACCCTTGCACTTACTCTGCCACCATCAACCTGACCCTCATGTACTCACTCTGTCAACGTCACCCTGATCCCCTCACAATCAGTCCGTCACCTTCACCTGATGCCCAGCACTTATTCCATCACCGTTACATTGACGCACACACACTCACTCCTTCGCTGCAACCCAGACACCGCACACTGTCACTCCATCCCCTTCAGCCTGTCCCCTTCGTACTCACTGTCATCTTATAAACTGACCACCTTACACTCATTCTGTCAATGTCACCCTGGCTCCTCGCACTCACTCACTCATTGTCACCCTGAGACCTTCGCGCTCACTCTGCCATCATCACTCTGGCCTTCTCGGATTCAATCCGTCATGGCCACACTGAATCCCCTCACACTCACTCCATCACCGTCAGCCTCTCAGTCCGGAATCATCATCCTGACACCCCCACACACACTGTCACCATCACCCTGAACCCCTCACACTCAGTCTGCCATTGTAACCCTTACACTCACCCCTCACCATCGCCCTGACTTCCTCAGACTCATAGCCCTGATCTCCTCGAACACACACAGTCACTGTCACTCTGACTCTCTCCCACTCACTCCCACTCTGTCACCCCGACTCCCTCACACTGACTCCATCACTGGCACTCTGATATTCAGGTTTTCTCTGTCACCAATACCCTGACCACCTCACACTCACTCTATCATCATCATCCTGACACGTTCGCACTCACTCCAGGACAGACACCCTGACAGCCTCACAACTACTCCGTCACCGTCACCCGAAACCACTCAAACTCACTCCATCACCTTCTCCTTCACACTCTCACACTCACTCTGTCACTGCCACCTTGTCCCCATCGTACACACTCCGTCACCATTTTGTTGTCACCAACATAGTCACTCACACACTGTCATCCTGAAGCCCTCACACCCACTCCCTCTCTCTCACACTGACCCCCACAAACTCATGCTATCAGCATCACCCACATATTCACAATTTCAACGTCACCCTGATTCACTCGCACTCTCTGTGTCACCGTTTTGCTGTTCCAGACATACTCACTCCCTCACTGCAACCCTGATACACCTCACACTAACTCTGTCACCATCATCCAGAATCCCGCACACTCACTCTGCGCTTTCACCCTGACCCCCTTGCACTCACTCCATCGCTATCATCCTGTCCACGTCGCCCTCAGGCAGTCACGTCATACTGGCCGCCATTCCCTCACTGTCAGTCTGACTCGACTCACAGACACTTCATCACCGTCAGCCTGCACCCCTTGTACACTCACGTCATCACTGGCATCTTTACCCCATCACACTCACTCCCTGACTGTCAGCCTGACCTCCCTCGCTTTACTCTGACACTCCTCACGCGCACTGCATCACCATCAGCCCGACCCAGTCACCCTCTCAACCACCATCACCCTGATCCCCTCACACTCATTCCGTTATTTTTTTCAACTGATCTCAGTACGCTCACTCCACCACCGTCACCCTGACTCCCTCACACTTATTCCTTCAACGTCAGCCCATTCCCCTCAGAAATACTCTGTAAAGGTCCCTCAGACTCCCTCACACTCCCTTGCTTGCCGTCACCCTGAAACACTCATACTCACTTCCTAACCACCCCCCTTACTCACTCTCACTCACTTCTTCACCATCACCCTGACCCCATTAAACTCACCCCCAACTGTCACCCTTAGTCCCTCACATTCACTCCACCTTTGTCAGCCTGAACCTGTGAGAATCGCTTCTTCACCGTCCCGTTGACTCCCTCACATTCACGCCTTCATCAACATCCTGGCCCCACCAAACTCACACCATCACCGTCATCCTGACCCCCTCGCAATCACTATCCCTCTGTCACCTGAACGCGCACACTCACTTCCTCACCATTATCCTGACACTCACACCGTCACTGTCACCCTGACCTCCCTCACACTCACTTCCCCTGCCACTTTGACCCCCCACACACTCACTTCCTCACCATCACCTTGACAATCTGACACTCACTCCGTGAATGCCACCTTGACCCCTCTCACACTCACTTCCTCACTATCACCTTGAGTTCCTCACAATCACTGCATTACCATCACACTGACACTCTAGCACTCACTCTGCCACTGTTGCACTGACTGCCACCCACTTACTAACACACTGTATCACCCACACCCCTCGAACCCAACCCATCACCATCACCCTGACCATCTCACACTCACTCCATCACCTTCAGCCTGACCACCTTACACGCACTCCCTCACACTCATTCCCTCACTGTCACTCTGGCACATTCGCACTCACGCCATCACCATCACGCTAACCCCAATTGCACTCACATTGTCGCCATCACTCTGATGCGCTCAACCCATTACTGTCACCCTGAAACCACTCGCACTCACTCCATCACTGTCAGCCACACTCCCCCCTCACTTAGTCCATCATGGTCACCCTCACACCCTCATACTCACCAGGTTACCGTCACCCTGACCCCTTCACACCAATCCGTGATTATCACCCTGACACCCTCACTGTCAACCTGACTCTACACCATCACCATCCTTCATCATCACCCTGACTTCTTTAAACTCAATCCGTCACCATCATCCTGACACCCTCATTCACTCCAGAACCGACACACTGACCCTTGCACACTCAATCATTCACCATTAGCCTGATCCCCTCAAATTCACTCTGTCACTGTCACCCTATCCCCATCGCACTCACTCTGTAACTATTATGCTGAACGCCACGCACTCACTCCCTCACTGTAACCACTCACACGATCATGGTCTCCCTGACCCTGACACAATAAGTTCTTCTCTGTCAACGTGACACGCTCACACTCACACCATGACTGTCACACTGACGCCCACATACTTACTTTCGTTCTGTCACTCTGTCCGCTCGCACTCACTTATTGACTGAAACCCTGACACCCTCGACTCACTCTGTCACCATCACACTTACCCCTCATGCTTCCTCCATCACCGTCACTCAGACCTCCTCACACTCACTCCATCACCATTACACTGGCCTCCACATCCAAACTCTCTCACTATTACTCTGACTCCCTCAGTCTCACCCCATCACTGTCAACCTGAAACTCCTAACATTTAATCCATCACCAACACTCGTGTGAGGGGTTACAGTGAGGGAGTGAGTGCGTGGAGTTCAGCATACTCCATCCCAAACACTCTGAACCCCTCGCACTTACTCCATGACTGTCAACCTGACTCACTCCATCTTCATCACCTGACCACCTCACACTCACTCTTTCTTTGACACACTGACGCTCTCACACTCACACCATGACTGTCACACTGACACCCTCACACTCACTCCATGACTGTCACACTGACGCCTTGACACTCATCCTGTCAATTTTCAGACTCATCGCTTCACACTCACTTCTCCTCTGTCATCCTGAACCCCTCAAACTCACTCTGTTATTGTCGCAATAACACACACTTACTCTGCACCATGACCCTGACCACTTCACACTCCCTTCCCCTCGATCACCTTGACTCCTCACTCCCACTGTGTCACCGTCATCCTGAACACCTCACACTCACTCCGTCGTCATCATACTGACCTCCCCACCACACACAGTCCCTCACTGCCACCCTGAGCCCCCTCAGACTCACGGCTTCACTAACAGTCTGATTCCATCTCAGTCATTCTGTCATGTCTGAACAGGCCTCCTGAGACTTATTCCGTCATTGTCATCCTGACCCCCCTCACACTACACGATCAATGACACCCAGCCCCTCTCAAACTCATTCCCTCTCTCTCACACTGACACCTGCACACTCACTCGGTGGCTCTCAATCTAACTCCCTCACATTCACTCCCTCTCTGTCAACCTACCCACTGTTATCCTGACCCCTTCACACGCACTACGCCAACATCACTCTGACCCCTTTGCAGTCACCCCATCACCATCGCCCTGATCCCCATTCTGCTCACTCTGTTACTGTCAAACAGACGACCTCACACTCACACCCTCATTCTCACTCCATGACTATCACCCTCATTCCCTCACACTGACTCCGTCGCCGTCAATCCAACCACTCACACTCACTCCCTCACTGTCACGGTGATTCCCGCATTAACTTCATAACTGTCTCTCTCACTCCCTCACAGTTACGCCGGCAGTATTACGCTGAACCCCTTGCACTATCTCCCTCACTGTCAGCCTGACCCCCTTACATTTACTCCGTTACTGTCACCCTGACTCCCTCACACTTAGGCCATCACCATAAATCTGACACCGTCACACTCAGTCCACCTTTCTCACCCTGACTCCCTCAGACTGTCTCTGTGACTGTCACCCTGAAACCCTCGCACTCACTCTGACACTGGTACCCTGATCTGTCACATTCCCTCCATCACTGTAGTCTGACTTCTCACACTCACTCCATCATCAGCATACTGACCACAACGCGTACACTTCCTCAACCTCACCCTTACCCCTTTTAATCTCACCCCATCACCGTCAACCTGAACCTCTCACATTTCGTCAAAATTACCCTGCCTCTCTCGCAATCATTCCCTCACTGTCACCCTGACCCCTGCACACTCACTCTGTTACTCTCACTCTGACACCCTCACACTCACTCCAGCTCTGTCAACCTGAGCCACTCACACTGAACCTCTCACTAGCATCATAACCCCTTCACACTCTGTCCGCCATCCATCACTCTTACCCCTTCGCGGTCACCACATCACAATTGTCCTTACTACCATCAGACTCACTCTGTCACTCTCAAACCTATGCCGTTACACTCAGTCCCTCACACTAAGCCAATGACTGTCATCCTGACCCCCTGACGTTCACTTCCTGACTATCACCATAACTCTCTCACGCACACTCCTTCACTATCATGGTGATCTTCTCGCACTCACTCCATGACTGTCACCATGACATACTCACATTCATGCAGTCAACAATTCGCTGAGCCCTATGCAGTATCTCCCTCACTGTCAGCCCAGCCCCCTCACAATTACTTCGTGATTGTCACCCTGACACCATCGCACTCACTTTGTTACTGTTCCCCTGACCACTCGCGCTGGCTCCATCTCTGTCACCTTGGCCGCCTCACACACACTCCGTCACTATCACAGTGACCCCCACCCTTGCAATCCCTTATTGTCACATAAACATCCCTCAAACCTACCCCATCACTGTCAGCCTGACCCCGTCACACTCATTTTGAATCCGGCCTCCTTACAGTCAGTCACCATCAGCCTGACCATATCTCATTCTTTCCTTCACGGTCACCTTGCCCCGTGCACATTCAGTACATGACTCTCGCCCTGAATTCCTTACACTCACTCTTTCGCTGTCAACATGACCCACTCTCACTCATCTTTTAACATCAGCCTGACATCTAAACGCACTCCTTCAACGTCAGCCTGACCCGTCAAATCACCCCGTCACTGTCACCCTTACTCCCTCAAACTCACACCAGTCACTGTAACCTTGATTCATTCACACTCACACACCCCTGTCGCCCTGACTCCATCAAACTACTCCGTCATTGTCACCCTTATCTCCACGCACTAACTACATCACTGTCACCGTGACCCCTGTACTCAATCAGATACCATCACCCTGACCCTCTCAGCACTCACTCCCTCACACTCACTCCATGACAGTCACTCTAACTCCCTCACACTCACTCTGTCACCGGCCCCCTGACCTGCTCACACTCACTTCCTGACTGTCACGGTTATCCCCTTGCAATCACTCAGTTATTATCCCCCTGTCTCCCTCACACCCACGCCATCAACATAACCCTTACACATTCGCGCTAACTCCCTCAATGACAGCCTGACCCCGTCACAGACAGTCTGTCACTGTCAGGCTGAGCCTTTCACACTCACTCTATCACCGGTACCCTGAACGCCTCGCAATTTCTCTATGATTCTCCTCTTGACCCTCCAACACTCACACCATCACTATGACCCTAACAACCTAACATTCAACCTGTGACTGTCATGCTGACCCCTTCACACTCACATCCCCCTTTCACCCTCACCCACTCATGTTCACACCGTGACTGTCACACTGACGCGCTCACAATCATTTCATTACCTTCAGATGAGCCCCTTCCACTCGCGTCCCTTCTATCACCCTGACCCACACACTCACTCCAAAACTGACACCCTGACACCCTTGCACTCTGTCTGTCACAGCCACCGTGACAGCGAGTTTTGGCTCCATCACCATCACCTCACATTCACTCCGCTACCATCACACTTCCTCACTGGCACTCTGCGCCTGAGTCTCCCCCTCACTGTCAAATAGACTCAGTCACACTCACTCCGTCATTTTAACCCAACCTCCTCACGCTCATTCCATCACCGTCATCTGACCCCGTCACGTTTACTCCGTGACCATCACCCTGACCCGCTCACATTTTCTCCATCACCATTACCTGATCTTTCTGCACTCATTCACTTATGTCGAGCTGACCCACTCACACTCAATCCCTCATTGTGACACTGACTACCTCACACGCATTCACTCATTGTCATCTTGATCCCTTCACACTCACTCCATCAACGTCACACTGACCCCTTTGCAGTCACCTCATTACTGTCACCATGTCCCCCAACACACTCGCTCCATCATTGTCGACTTGATGCCTTCGTAAATACACCATGTCTGTCACCCTGACTCTACCACACTCAATCCATCTCTGTTACCCTGACCCGATCACAGTCAGCCCGTCATGATCAAACTGAGCCTCGTCACACTCATTCCGTCACTGTCATCCTGATGCCGTCACACTCACTTTGTCACTATCAACCTGATGCTCTCACACTCCATCCATCACCGTCACCCTGATCCCGTGACTCTCACTCCATCACCGTCACCCTAACCACCTCACACTTACCACCTTGCTGTCATCCTGACAGCTTCACACTCACTCCATCATCGTGATTCTGACCCTTTCGCACTCAGCCCACCAGAATCACCCCTACCCCCGAAACACGCGCACTTCATCATCGTCACCCTGACGGCCTCACGCTCACTCCTTCGTCATACGCTGTCTCTACCTCACTCAATGCCCCTCTACCAACCTGAACTCCTCACAAAAAAACTGTCATCATCAAACTGCCCCGCTGCGTACTCATTACATCACCATCAACTTGTCACCCTCATAGTCAATTCGTCAATGTCCCCCAGCACCCTTGAACTCCCTCAATAATCTTTGCACTGACCTCCTCACAGTTCCTCCATCACTGTCACTTGACCCCTTCACACTCATTCCTCCGCAGTCATGGTCACTCATCAACACAGAATCCGAACGTCACACTCACTCGCCTGCACCCGCTCCCACTATATCGCTCACCTCCCCCACTCACTCCCCAACACACTCCCTACCCATAGCACTGGCCTGCACAACCCTCCGCAGTGATTCCAATAGCAATGACGTTTACCCTATTGATACTATTCCCTGGATAACATGCCATGGATCCACAAGTAGAACATAGAAAAGAAAATATTACAGTGCATTACAGGCCCTCCGGCCCTCAATGTTGCACTGACGCGTGGAGTAAATCTGAAGCCGATCTAACCTGCACCATTCTATTCTCGCCCAAATGCCTATCCAATGACCATTTAAATGCCCTTAAATTTGGCGAGTGTACTATTGTTGCAACAGCGTGTTCCACGCCCCCACTACTCTCAGAGTATATAAACTACATCGGATATCACCCCTCAATTTAACACACTGTATGGCTTCTTAACAACTCTATCAACCGATGTGGTAACTTTCAATTGTATATGTACCTGGACACCAAGACTTCCCTGCTCATGTGCTCTGCCAATAATCTTACATTAGCCCGGTACTCTGCATTCCTGTTACTACTTCCAAGTGAATCACCTCACACCGTTTCTGCATTAAACGCAATTTGTCACCTCACAACTCAGCGCTGCAGCTTATCAATGCCTCTCTGTAACCTATAATGTCCTTCGTCACTATCAACAACTCCAGCGACTGCAGTGTCATCCGTAAAATTCCTAAACCATCCTTCTATGCCCTCATCCAGGTCATTTAAATAACTGACACACAACAGTGGTTGCAAAACAGTTCCGTGCCGTACCCCACTAGTAACGGAACTCCAGGATAAATATTTCCCATCAATCACCACGCTCTGTCTTCCTTCAGATAGCCAATACCTGATGCAAACCGTGAAATCGCCTTTCATCCCACTCTTCCGTATTTTGTGCAAAATCTTACCTGGGGAACCTTATCAAAAGCTTTACTGAAATCCATATACACCACATCAACCACTTTGCCCTCATTCACCCGTTTGGTCACGTTCCACAGAATTTGTGTCATTTGTATAATAAAGTAGTTCCAACCGCACTCTTCAGCGCCAGCCACAGAATATGATGTCTCACCCACATTTACCCCCACAGTAACTGTCAGTGTACTCATACCCATTGTATCCCCTGGCAACTTCACTTGACACAAGCCCCATACTGTTACCCTTGCAACGGCCTGAATGTAAACACCCTCCTCTCTTCCCCCAGCAATGCAAGGTGAAAGATGATTCGAGGAGGAAATATTTGGAGAGTGAGATTACAAAATGGAGAGTGCACGACGGAGAGAACGTGAAGAAGAATCGGGAAGGGAGGGACAGTGAAATAGTTTGTGTTCGTGGGAAGATAAGAGAGACAGACAGACTGTGTGAGAGTGGAAGGTAGCTGGGAGGGAGATGGACAAAGGGAGAGAGATGAATTCTGCCAAAGTTCAGTTCGGAGTAGGGGACGCAGAGGTGAAAGCAAAGACAGAGCAACTTATATCCAACTCGTGACCTGGGACCCTGTCGCCTCCCCTTCTCTGTCGACCAGACTTGAAGCTGAGTCTGTCTGTCTCCAGTTCAGCTTCCTCAACACAAAAACAAACAACAATATAGTTCACTCTGCTGCTTGGTACATTTTAATGGACATTTTTATTATTCACAAATTGGTACTTTCAGTGGAATGATCCCCATTTGTATTGGCCTCTAATGTGTGCAGGACTTTGAACTGTGTCCTTGTAACACCCTGTGTAATAAGCTAGACACTACCATCAGTCTGTTAACATAGCGACAGGCTACTCTACTGCTGAGACATTGAACTGAAATGACAAAATTCCCGATGGATTGATTAATGAGTGAATAACTTTGATTGATGTATTTGGGTAAAGGGGTATTTCAGCACATTCGTAAGCTGCTGTCTGAACTTTGTCTGGGTCACGGCATAAATCACGGTGTTTGTGCAGCAACTGAGGAGCTGCAGCATGAAGCTCAGTTGCCGCACAAAGACGTCTAGGTACACAGACCGATACCAAATATTATACATCCGGTACCATATAGAGTATACCATTAACTTTGACCATAACAGGATGAAATTAACTGAAATCGCAAACAGTAAAATGATGGACTTCTTTCGATTTCCATTTCTGTGTCACACTGTGAGCGCGAAGTCTCCTGCGGGTTCTGCTGGTCACTAAAATGTGTCTGACCGTGAAGACATTGAACATCAGAATCAGGAGAAATGGGAGAGCTGGGTTCAGAATGTGGTGGAGTAACTCAATTGTGATCCAGACAAGGGAGTCACAAATAGCGTTTATCATCAAACAAAACCAGGGGGCGTTGTACAGCCTATACCATGCTGTGAGCATAAAATACCAGGAAATGTTCTTTAAACAGCTCAGCACAGTAACTGCTCCCAGAACCACAGCCGCTGTTTTCTCACTGCAATATTGACTTTTCAGCTTCTGGTAACAAATGGCCTCAAATCGATCGAAGGTGAAAGTGACGGTGAACCAGACAGAACAGTCAGTGGCTGCATAAACCAGGATGGCATGGATATTACACACGCGAATGGAGTACAGGAAAACAAAGTATTGACCATAAACGATGGGAATTTGTCTCAATATCAGATCGAGGATAATGACCAGTAGGTCCGCCACTGCCATGGCCCCCAAGTAACGTCTGACACATGGAGACAATCCACAATCTCCATAAAGCAGGACGTAGATCGTTGCTACGTCAGCTGCGAGGAAGGAAAACAAACAAATTGTACAACAGCCTGGAGGCAAAGTTAATAGTTTGATTGAGGAGCCAGTGAGGTTTTCGAATATGTCACTATATTCAAATATTTATTCAAACAATTGTAGTTGAAATAACAAATGGGAAGGTCTGAATTACTTACAAAAATGTATCATAAAACACTGGAGACCCTTCCTTCCCAAACACATAGAGTCACATTCATAAGAACAAATGGTTTCTAGAATATTCCAACACACTGGATCACCCGTCAGCAGGCACAGGTCATTTATTTACCGGTCCTCATACGGAGGGTGAGAACATTGCCGTCCTGAACATTCATTCCTAGTTCCTTGAAGACAAACGGAGTTTGGAAATATTTGTCTTTTAGGCTCAGTTGTGGTTGACCCTGTGTCTTGAAGAATCAGAAAAGCGCGGAAAATATATTCGCCCCATTAACTGCCAGAGGCGATTTCGAAATACTGTCTCCTTTTTCCTGGAATGAATTCTCTTCCCTCGGGAACTTGTCTTTTGTTCAATTCACTGACGTCCAGTTGTTTGCAAATATTGTCAGGGATACAATGTTCCGAGGAATGTCAGCTGTAGAATGTTCGGGAGAATGTCGGTTATAGAATGTTCCAGAAAATGCTGTGTATAGAATGTGCCAGAGTCATAAAGACCCAACTCACAAAGGCTCTTCTGCCCTTTTTGTTTGGTGAGACCAACTCAGCCTCATGGTGCAAATCCCGCTCTAAACTCAACTCAACTGGCACTTGGTACATAAAATCAACAAGCTTAAACCGATACCTCGATAATTTAAGTCAGGTCATATTGTTACTATCAGGCATATTCCCCCCTTATGTCCCCCAACTCCTTACAATTTTGAATAACACACCCAAATGTAAAAGGTCCCCTCTATCGATCACCCAATCGCCATATCTATCTAATATCATAAAAAAACCATATCATTTCTCTCAATGTATGCATTGAAGTCCATGATCTATTTTGAGATTACAATATTCATTCAGGTACAGTGCCTATAGTTAACTTTTTAATCCAATTTTCGCGGCTACTTTGTCACTTTTATTCCTCATTTTTACCAATGAGGAAACAGTCTGATATCATCATATTCACAGAATCTGACCTGATGGTAATGTTTCCTGAAGGCTTATCACCATCCCTGGATATATCCTGTCCCACGTCATGGAAGACCCACCAGTGGTGGGGGCACTGTCAGGTAAAATCAAGGGAAGTCATACACTGGAATGCCCCTCCACTGATTGAAGAACATGCGTAATCTAATGATAATAGGTCAGAGATGGTCCAGGAAATCTCCTGATGATCGACATCTGCTGACCTACACACCACCATTCAATGATAACTGAGTTCCCCTGGATGTTGAAAACAAATGCGAGGAAACGTTGAATGTGACAAAGACACGGAACGTACTCTGGGTGTGGTACTTCAAAGTCCATCACAAAGACTGTCTTTGCAACCCCAACAATACCTGAGCAAATAAAACGCCTCAAATTCACTGCAACCAGACTGTGGGAAGTGTTGGCAGAAACCATCAAGCGGGAACCATTCTCACAAACTACTGTCCCTAACAGTATCCGTAGGTGCACCGAGATAGTCCTGGTAGAGGGAAAGTCTCAGTCTAATATTGAAGATATTGTCTGCTGTGTTACGTGCCACCACCACCTGCGAAGTGAGACATACTTCTAAAAGATGACCAAATGAAAAGTGGGCATCCATGTGGCACTGTGGGCTATCAGCGGTTTCAGCATATATGGCCTCCCCTACATCACCAGGCCAGAAGTGGGCCCTTCACAGATGGTTCCATAATATTCAGCACCATTCCTAACTACACCTACCGTGAACAATTCAGCCCATCAGGTGTTTTAAACAGGAACACAATGAGACTATTCACTCATTCGAGGCTGTTACTCAGCAATTAGAGAAGATCTTTGAAACTCTCATGTCTGAAACACAGGAATTGGAAGGGAACATGTAGTTTTTCGAAGCTGCTTCACAGGAATAGGGGAGGACTGCTTACTGAGCCAGAAGCAGGGATGAATTAATAATATATTAGTCTTTATCAGTTTAAGAAAAGTTAACGACTTGCAGTGAAGCAGGGACGAGTGTGGGTCCTCAACTATTTGCAAACTATATCAATGTATTAATTAATGGAACAAAACTATAAACAAAATTTGTTGATTAAGCTAACGTAGGCAGGTAACTAATTTATTAAGGCGAGCTAGGGATTTTGAAATTGGATAAGCAATGGACAACCATTTCGCGGATGGAATATCACGTGCGCCACTGTGAACATGTCAATGTTTCAGGAACAATAAAAAAAAAACCATAGGATTATATAAATGGAGAGACATTACAGCAAATGTGATAGGCTGTGTACTGGAGGGTTTACCCTGAACCATAGAGACATGGGACGTGCAGCTCCATCTCCCTGGTCTGGTCCTTGATGTTCCCAGTACTTTAATTGCTCTCAGTACACACGGGATATTTTGATATTTTGATTGGTTTGTGGTGTGGACAGGTAAATGTTGGTTGGGTGAGGTATTTTCAACGTTGTGTCAAGGAGGTGGCCTTTTCCAAGATGCTGCATTTCTTTCTATGTGCAGATTCAAAGTTGATAGAAATGGCTAACTGCTTCTGAATGAAGAGGTTGTGGCTGCTGCCTAGACAGTGGATATTCACCAACATGATTTACTGTGCATGGGCGGACTGCAACTTGTATATAGTGAGAAATTTGGAATCCAAACAGAAGAATGAGAATGTAACATAAAGTCATTGCCAAATCAGCTGAAATGGTTAGTTATATCACATTCTAAATTCATCTCACACAAACAGCAGAGACACCATAAACCCAGATGGTATAGCGGTTCAGCACGGATACGATAAACAGACGAGTCCTTTTCATGAGGTGGCAGAGTCAAGAACAAGAGGGCACAGTTTTGAAGTGAAAGTGGAAAGATATAAAAAGGGTCTAAGGGGCAACTTCTTCACGCAGAGATTGGTGATTGTATCGAAGCATCTGCCATAAGAAGTGGTGAAAACTGGCACAATTATAGCATTTCAAGGCATCTGGATGGGGATATAAATAGGAAGGGGTTCGAGGGATATGTGCCAGTGCAGGCAAATGGACCTAGATTAGATTACTATAAGCAAGATGCGAGAAGATTTGTAGCTCAGGTTGAGATTCTGGATGTGGGTTTGCTCGCTGAGCTGGCAAGTTCCTTTTCAGATGTTCCATCACCATACTAGGTAACGTCTTCAGTGAGCCTCCCGAGGAAGAACGATGGTGTTTCCTGCTTTCTATTTATATGTTTGAGTTTCCTTATGTTGGTGAAGTCATTTCATGTGGTGAAATCATTTCCAATGGTGATGACATTTCCTGTTCTTATTCTCAGTGGGTGGTAAATGGTGTTCAAGTCAATTTGTTTGTTGGTAGAGTTTCAGTTGGAATGCCATGCTTCTCGGAATTCTCATGTTTGTCTCGATTTGGCTTGCCCTAGAATAGATGTGTTGCCCCAGTCGAAGTATGCAAGGATACTAATGAGAGAGGGTCATGTCGTTTTGTGGCTAGTTGAGACGAGAGGTTGCCAAGGCGAGGAAGAGAGTTATGGAGGGAATTCCCAGAATGGAGGCTGGCTCAGGGAAGGGAGTCACAGAACGGAGGCTGGCGTGGAGAGGAGAGTTCAAAGGGAAGACTCAGAGTTGAGGCTGGCAAGGGTAGGGGAGTCGCAGAGGGGAGTACCAGTTGGAGGCTGGTTTGGCAGGGGTCCCAGACCTGAGGCTGGTGCAGAGAGGGGGCCCCGGAGCAGGGTGACAGACTGGAGTCTGGCATAGGAAGGAGTGTTCTGGAGAGAGTCCCACACTGGATGATGGAGTAGATAGGTATGGCTGCGAGCTTTAGAGTTCAGACCTGTCTGCAAATTTATCCCGATTTGTTCTGGAGACTGGTCCTAGTGCGGTCTGAAGCCTGCGCCTGCGGCAGGCTGGAGACTGGACCTTTCGTGATCCAAACAGTGGCCTGGTGTGGTCTGGAGACTGAACCCGGTACTGTCTGGACACTGGCCCTGGTTCTGTCCAGAGACTGGGACATGTGCTGTCAAAAGACTGGGTCTGATGCAGTCTGGAGACTTGGGCCAGTGTAGCTTGGAAACTGGACCTGGTATGGTCTGGAGACTGGGCCTGGAGCGGTCTGGAAATTGCCACAATGCAGTCTACATACTTGGCCTTTTTCAGTCTGGAATCTGAACCTCGAGCGATCCAGAGACTGCGATTGGTGCAGCGTGGAGACTGGACCCAGTGTGGGCTATAGATCGGTGGGATCTATAGGCCGGGAGTGGTGCGATCTGGATACTGGGACTTTTGTGTCTGGATACTGTGTTGAGTGAATTCTGGAGACTGGTAGCAGTGTGGTCTGAGGTCTGGGCCTCGTGCTGTCTTGGGAGCGGTCTGATACAGCCTGGAGACTTGGTAACGTGCGCCTGGAGACTGGTCCCGGTGCAATCTGGAGTCTGGGCCTGTACAGTCTTTAGACTGGGCCTCGTGCGGTCAAGAGGCTGGGTCTGTTCCAGCCTGGAGACTGGGTCGGGTGCAGACTGGAGACTGGGCCCGGTACACTCAGGAAACTTGGTCTGGTAAGGTCTAGACACTGAGCTGGGTACAGTGGTCCTGCGAAGTAGTCCTGGTGCAGTTCGGAGAGTGGGCCTTGTGTTGTCAAGAGACTGGGCCTGATGCAATGTGGAGACGTGGGGCCAGGTCAGCTTGGCCTCCCGACCTGGTGCGGTCTGGCAACTGGCCCAATGCAGTCTGCACACTTAGCCTTATGCAGTGTGGAGATTGGGCCCGGTGTGGTCTGGAGACTGTGCCTGGTGGGGTCTATAGTTTGGGCCTAGTGTGGTCTGGAGACTGGACCTAGTGCTGTCTGGAGAATGGGCTCGATGCAGCATACCCACATTTGCCAGTGCGGTTTAAAGACTGGTCTCTGTGCATCTGGACACTGGGTTGTTGTGGTCTTGGGACTGGGCTTGCTGCAGTGGGAGGTTTGCCTGAAAGTGGCCTTGGGACCGGGCTCTGTGTCATCTGGACACTGGTCCCAGTGCCGTCTGGAGACAGGTCCCGCTGCAGTCTGGAGTCTGTTACTATTACAGTCTAGAGACTAGGCCTGGTGCAGTCTTTTGACTTGTCCCAGTGCGGTCTAAAGACTGAGCTCAGTGAAGTCTGGAGACTGGGAACGTTGCGGTCTGATGACTGGGCCTCGTACCATCTCCAGACTGGGCCAGATGCAGCCTGGAGACTTGGCCCAGTTCAGCCTGGAGACTGGACCTGGTGCATTCTGGAGCCTTGTCCCGAGACTGGGCCTGTAACAGCCTGGGCTCCGTGTAACCTGGAAAACCGCCTGGTGCAGTCTGGGGACAGGGTGGGTTGCGGTCTGCAGACTGATCCTGGTGCAACCTGGAGACTGGGACAAAGCATCCTGGTGACTGGGCCGGTCTGGACTGGAGACTGGGCCTGGTATTGTCCGGAGACTGTGCCTGGTGCGGTCTAGAGATTCAATCTGGTGAGATCTGCAGACTGTGCCCACTGAAGTCTGGAACTTAGGAGCAGTGCAGTCTGGAGACTGGGCCCGGTGTGGTGTCAAAACTGCACCTGGTGTAGCCTGGAAACCAGGACTGGTGCAGTCTTGAGACTGGGCCTGGTGCAGACTGTTCCTCGTTCTGCCTGGAAACTGGGACAGGTGCCATCTGGAGTATGGGCCTGGTGCCGTCTAGAGGCTAGGCCTCGTCCAGTCAATAGACTGGGCCTGGAGTGGTCTGGAGACTGGGCCCCGTGTAACCTGGAAGCCCAGCCTGGTGCAGTCTGGCGAATCGGCTGGTATGGTTTGCAGACTGTTCCTGGTGCAGCCTGGAAACTGGGACAATGCAGTCTGCAGACTCGGCACAGTGTGGTCTGGAGACTGGGGCCCGGTGTAGTAGAGACTGTTCCTGGTGCAGTGTGGAGAGTCATCTGATGCGGTGTGTAGACTGTGCCCAGTGAAGACTGTGCGGTCTGGAGGCTGGGCCTGGTGTAGCCTTGAGAGCTGGCCCGGTTCCGCCTGGAAACTGGGCTTGCCGCAATCTGGAATCTGGAGCCAATACAGTCCAGAGACTGGGCCACGTGCAGTCAAGAGACTGGGCCTGCTCCAGCCTGGATATTGGGCCCAGTGCTGTCTAGAACCAGGCCCATGTGTGGTCTGGAGACTGGACCTGGTGCGGTCAGGAGTCTTGGCTTGATACGGTCTGGAGGTTGGTCCAAGTGAGCTCCAGAGACTGGGTCTGATGCGGACTGGGGACTGTGCCTAGTGCGGCTTAGAGACTGGGCCTGGTGCGGTCAGGAGACTAGGTCTGATGCAGTCTGGAGACTGGGTCCAGTGAAGTCTGGAGACTGGGATTCATGTGGTAGACAGACAGTGCCTGGTGCAGTCTGGAGTCTGGGCCGGTACTGTCTAGAAACCGGTCCTTGTGCGGTCCAGAGACTGGGCCTGGTCCAGCCTGGAGACTGGACCCGGTACTGTCTCGAGTCAGGACCTCTTGCGGTCAGGAAACTGAGCCTGGTGCAGTAAGGACACTTGGCCTGATGCAGTTGAGAGTTGGGTCCATGTGCGTTCTAATGACTGGGCCTCATGCGGTCTGGAGACTGGGCCCGGTGCAGTTGGAGACTGGGCCTTTGTAGCCTGGATACTGAGCCCCGTGTATCCTGGAGATTGGGCTCGGTATGGTCTGGAGACTGTGCCCGTTGCAGTCTTGAAACGGGCCCTGGTGCGTTCTGGAGACTAGGCCTAGTGCAGCCTGGGGACTGGGATCGGTGCAGACTGGAGCCTGGTCCGGGTGCCGTGTGTATATCAAGGCTCGTACTATCAAGAGACTGGGCCTGGTTCAGTCTGGAGATTGGAACCAGTGCGGTCTCGAGCCTGGACATGTGTAGTCAGGAGACTGATCCCAGTGTGTTCTCGAGACTGGGACGGATTTGGACTGGAGACTTTGGCTGTTGCGGTCTAGAGACTGGGTCCTGTTTGGTCTGGAGACTCAATCCTTTGTAGCCTGGATACTGGGCCCAATATAGCTCGGAGACTGCGCCCAGTGCAGCCTGGAAACGGGACATGGTGAGGTCTGGATACTAGGCCTGTATGATCCGCAGATTGGGCCTGGTCCAGCCTGGAGACTGGGACCATGCAGTCTGGAGACTGATCCTGGTGCAGTCTGGAGAGTCATCTGGTGTGGTGTGTCGACAATGTCCAGTGAAGTCTGGAGACTGGGAGCGGTACAGTCTTAAGACCGGGCTTCTTGCAGTCAAGAGACTGGGCCTGGAGTGGTCTGGAGACTGGGCCCTGTGTAACCTGGAAACCCAACCTGGTGCAGTCTGGAGAATGAGCTGGTGCGGTTTGCAGACTGTTCCTGGTGCAGCCTGGAGATTGGGACAATGCAGCCTGGAGACTGGGCCCAGTGTGTTCTGCAGACTGGGCCCAGTGTAATCGAGACTGGTCCTGGTGCAGTGTGGAGAGTCATCTGGTGTGGTGTGTAGACTGTGGCCATGGAAGTCTGGATATAGGGCGCGGTGCGGTCAGGAGACGCGGCCTTGTGCCTTCTAGAAGCTGGGCCTGGCGTAGCCTGGAGATCTGGCCCGGTTCCACCAGGAAACTGGGCTTGCTGCAATTTGGAAACTGGAGCCAATACAGTCTAGAGACTGGGCCACGTGCAGACAAGAGACTGGGCCTGCTCCAGCCTGGATATTGGGCCAAGTGCTGCCTAGAACCAGGCCCATGTGTGGTCTGGAGACTGGACCTGGTGCGGTCAGGAGTCCTGGCCTGGTGCGGACTGGAGGTTGGTGCAAGTGAGCTCCAGAGACTGGGTCTGATGCGGTCTGGGGACTGTGCCTGGTGCGCTCTTGAGACTTGGCCTGGTGCGGTCAGGAGACAAGGTCTGATGCAGTCTGGAGACTGGGTCCAGTGAAGCCTGGAGACTGTGATTCATGTGGTAGACAGACAGTGCCTGGTGCAGTCTGGAGTCTGGGCCCGGTACAGTCTAGAAACCGGTCCTTGTGCGGTCCAGAGACTGGGCCTGGTCCAGCCTGGAGACTGGACCCGGTACTGTCTCGGTACCTCTTGTGTCACGAAACTGAGCCTGGTGCAGTCAGGACACTTGGCCTGATGCAGTTTAGAGACTGGTCCATGTGCATTCTAATGACTGGGCCTCATGCGGTCTGGAGACTGGGCCCGGTGCAGTTGGAGACTGGGCCTTTGTAGCCTGGATACTGAGCCCAGTGTATCCTGGAGATTGGGCTCGGTATGGTCTGGAGACTGTGCCCGTTGCAGTCTTGAAACTGACCCTGGTGCATTCAGGAGACTAGTCCTGGTGCAGCCTGTAGACTGGGATCAATGCTGACTGGAGACTGGTCCGGGTGCCGTGTGTATATCAAGACTCATACTATCAAGAGACTGGGCCTGGTTCAGCCTGGAGATTGGAACCAGTGCGGTCCCGAGCCTGGACATGTGTAGTCAGGAGACTGGTCCAAGTGTGTTCTAGAGCCTAGGACTGATGCGGACTGGAGACTTTGCCTGTTGCGGTCTAGAGACTGGGTCCTGTTTGGTCTGGAGACTCAATCTTTTTAGCCTGGATACTGGGCCCAATGTAGCCTGGAGACTGCGCCCAGTGCAGCCTGGAAACGGGACATGGTGAGGTCTGGATACTCGGCTTGGTATGGTCCGCAGACTGGGCCTGGTTGCAGCCTGGAGACTGGGACTAGTGCAACATGGGGGTTGAGTCCAGTGCTGTTTGTAAATCATGGTTCGTTCAGTCAAGAGACTGGGCCTGGTTCAGCCTCGAGACTCTGCCCAGTGCAAATTGAAGACTCTGTCTGGTTCAGTCTGGACACTTGGTTCTGGCACCGTTTGGGATAAAATGTCTGTAAATACAATTGTTTCTTTTTTTTCATTTTCATTCTTATGCTGGACCTTCATTTATTAATCTGTCAATTTCGTACCAACTATTTAATTTACTTCAGGATTTTATACCTAAGATATAAATAGGCGATGACATTGCACGATTTTTCACTGCTCTCATGACAGTGCATGTGACAATGAAGCCAATTCAATTCAAATGTGAGACAGTCGCTGTCGTTGATGCCTTTTCCAAAACAAACTGCTGCTCGGGCAGTGGTGTGGGGTGACCAGAAGACGGTGGTATTACACCACTTTCAGCACAAGAGGGTTTGATAGATGGAGAGAAAGTGAGAGTGAGTAGAGACACGCTGATCCTCATATCAATGAATTAATTCCCAAAACAACAGAAAACTAAATATTCAGAGATGCAGATGCAGAGATACACACACTATTACAGAAAACCATAAACACAGAGACATATGCTGATATTTGGGCCCTCATGCCTGTGTTGCCATTCACGAAGAACGTGGCTGATCTGATCTAAACCTCAGTTTTAGTTCCTCTTGCGAAATAAGGCAGAGCAACTGATTGAGCTGTTCGAGTGGGAGCAATATTGGGCAACAGACTGTAATTCTATTCATTTGAAAGTAGTTGTGGATAAGGCTAGGTGTTGTCCTCAAGTTAAAATGATAAATGGGACCAAGGCTAAAATTGATGGTATTCGGCAGGAATTTTTAAAGGATGGTTGGGTGATGCTTTTTACAGGATGTCTGGTAAGAAGGAATCTTTCAGCAGTGAGATAACAAGAACAGCCAGCATATTCTTATTACGGTGTAGGGCAATGCAAGCTTTGACAGAGAAAAGTACATGACAGGGGATATTGAAGCTCTGGTCAATAAAAAAGAAGAGTATGTTAGGTATATGCAGCGGAGATCAAGGCAATCCCTTGAGGAGCTTAGAGGCTGTCGGAGTACACTTAGAAGGGTTTAAGGAGGACAAAAAGGTGCACGAGATAGCTTTGGCAAATAGGGTTAAGGATATTTTAAAGTGATTCGACAAGTATATTAAGACCAAAAGAGAAACTTGGAAGAGACCAAGGCCCCTTAAGAATGGAGGAGCCATCTATGTCTGGAACCACAGGAGATTAATTAGGATTATTAGGTTTGTTGTCGCATGTACTCACATAAGTACAATGAAAATGATTACAAGTTTCCACATGTGACGCAATCTTCGATACAAAGGTAACACATACCCGATGCAGAACAGAAAATAAGGAACAGAAATGAATCATGTAAAACCTTACAATTCTTCCGGTTAAAGTGAAAAAAAAAGCAAATAAATACAATTAAAAGTTCAGCAACACATACCATAATCACCTGGTCATGCTGGGTTCACAGTTCTCAGAAGGTCACGACCTCCCCATACTCTGTTGTCTTACGGCCTGCTCGATTGGTGAGATCCCACATAAATATGTCACGTCATTACTTATGGAGCAGAGAGTCATGGAAACTCGGGAACTCGGGGAAATAAGCAACAATTCTGGATGTAGTTGTGCTCGCTGAGCTGGAAGGTTCGTTTCACAGGTTTCATCACCATATTTGGTAACGTCTTCAGTGAGCCTCTGGATGAAGCATTAGCGAATGGCCCACTTTCTGTTTATGTGTTTAGGTTTCCTTGGGTTCGTGATGACATTTCCCGTGGTGACGTCATTTCATGTGGTGATGTCATTACTTTTTTTCTCAGGCGGTGATAAATGGGATCCAACTCAACGTATTTGTCAAAAATCAGACAACACCAGGTTATAGATCAACAGATTTATTTGAAGCACTAGATTTCGGAGCACTGCTCCGAAACGACTTAACAAACAATCCAGGTCGTTTTCAGTATATAATTTCAGTTACATCTCATTGTAAACTTTTGCTATAAATTCTGTGTCTTACAATTTTATTCTCCACAACCACTTGGTGAAGGAGCAGCGCTCCGAAAGCCAGTGTTTCCAAATAAACCTGTTGAACTATACACTGGTCTTGGGTGTTTTTTTTATTTTGTAGATCCGAGTCCAACACCGGCGTCTCCAAATAATGCATTTGTTGAAAGAGTTCTGGTTGGAGTGCCATGCTTCTCGGAATTCTCGTTCGTGTTTCAGTTTGGTTTGTCTTAGGATGGATGTGTTTTCCCCGTCGAAGAGGTGTCCTTCCTCATCTGTTTGTAAGGATACTCAAAAGAGTGGGTCATGTCTTTTTGTGGCTATTTGATGTTCATGTATCCTGATGGCTAGCTCTCTGCCTATTTGTCCAAAGTAGTGCATGTTACAGTTCTTAGCAGCATTAGAATCAACACAGAAAAACAACCAACTCACAGAATAGAACCAGCAAACCATCAGACAAGCAGTTAGACCAACATTAAGAAGGAAAAAAAAAGGGAATGAAACACACTCAAAACACCAGGAAAAAAAGCACTAGAAAGAATTAACAAAGATAAAAAAATGATTATCCTGCCTGCAGATAAAGGACGCTTGACAGCCCTCGAAAATCAAAGAGTCTACATTGAGAAAGCGAATGCACTACTTGGAGATACCAATTCGTACCAACAAGTGGCGATAGACACGACTCCACAACTGGGAAGCCGAATCACAGTCGGACGCAAAAAACTTCAGAAATTGGAGAAATACGTAAAACCGAATTCCAGAAAATGAAACCAAACAGATCCAACACACCACGCTTCTGCAGATTATCCAAACTTCTCAAAGCAGGAAACAACCCCCCAGCCTCACCTCATTCGAATCATAGTCTCGCTATCGGGAACACCAACTTACAAGTTGGACAAGAAGTTACAACAAAGACTAAAACACTTCGTAGAAGACTCATGCCACACAATCCACTCCCACCCACGAATTCCTAAAGACCATCAAAGACACCAAGTTGGAAGAAGATGAAATGATGGTCTCCTTTGGGTTGGCAGCCCTGTCACATCATCAACATAAACCTGGTCAAGGGACCACTGACTACATTATTAGAAAAACCAAAGACACATACACGAAACACCACTTACTTCATCAGCAAGGACATTATCGTCAAGTTAGTGGATGTATGCTTTACCACCCCCCCTCCTTGTCAACAACAAAACCTGCAGACAAACCCATGAGATCTCCTATATCAGAGTTCCTAAAGGAGGCAGTAATACAAGGACAAACAGCTCGGCAAACCATCCGTCCCAAACTTTGGGTCCGCTCCGTGGACGACCCCCATGCCATCACGAAATGAATCAAATTAGAGGAAACCTTCAAGTCCATCGATAATACCCTTGCTGGCATAAAATTTAGGAAAGAGGAAGAAAACAACATCAAACTGCCATTCCTAAATGTCGCAGTCGAGTGAACAACAAATGGGAAACATCAACTCTGATTACTCTGCACAGATGCTGCCAGTCATATTGAGTTTTCCCAGCAACTTCTGTTTTTCTTTCTGATTTACAGAACCCGCAATTTTGTTTAAAAAGTATATATATATATATATATTATGACAACCACGGGTGAGCTGCTGGAGGACTGGGAAACATCATTTTCAACAAGTTGTCAAGGAATAGCCAGGGGAACAACAGACCGGTGAGTCTGAGGGCAATGATAGGTCAGTATTTAGAGGAGATTCTGAGAAACATGATTTATAATCATTTGGAAAGGCAAGGACTAACATTTTTTCAGTATCTGATTTCAGTTGCATCACACAGTAAACCTTCGAAATAAATGCTGTGTTTTGCAATCTTATACCCCACAACCACCTGATGAAGGACCAGCTCTTCGAAGGCGAGAGCTTCCAAATAAACCTGTTGGACTATAACCTGGTGTTGCGTGATTTTAAACTTGATCAATTGGTCCAGTGCGCCAACGAATAGCAAATGGAACAACATGCAGATCAATGCGACGTGCTGTATTTTTAAGCCAAACCAGGACATGATTTACATGGAAAACGATAGGATCCCAAAGAGTGTAGTTGAGCAGCGAGACCCAGTTGTGCAGTTCCTTAATTCCTTTAACGTGGCATCACTGTTAGAATGGTGAAGAAGGCGTTAGGTAGGCTTACCTGCATCTTTCAGAGCACTGAGGACAGGAGTTGGGGATTTTTGTTGTGGCTGTACAAAATAATTTTCAGGGCACATTTGGAGTACTGAGTTCAATTTTTGTTGCTCTCCTATAAATTATCAACTGGAAACGGTGCAAAATAGGTAATATGATGTGAGAGAGGCTGGATGTTTTGAGATATAACGATGTTCTGGGGATGTTCTCCATATTTTCCCACATAACTAAGAAGGCTGGCAGGTGACCTTATAGATATTTATAAAATCGTGAGAGGTATGGAAACAGTGAATAGCCAAGGTCCTTCCCCCACTGTAGAGCTGTCCAAAACCAGAGGGTATGGGCTTAAAATGGGATGCGACAGATTTAAAAGAGAAATCGGAGACAAATTTATTGCACAGACTGTGCTGAATGTATGTTATGAGCTGTCAGAGGAGGTGGTGCAGGTGAGTATAATTACAACATTTTAAAGTTAATTAGATGGGTCCATGAATTGGAAATGTTTAGAGGACTTGTGCCAAACGCAAGCAAATAGAACTAGTTCAGGTTGGGAAACCTACAGAGCATGGACAAGTTGGGCCAAACGTGTGTTTGCATATTGTGTGAATCTAAGAGTCTATGACTCAATAACTCGACTTCCATCACCAATTCTTTGTTGTCGTCAATTCATTTCGAGGTCAAGAACTCTCTTCAAAGATGAAACTTATCTTACTTTCAAAATAGACGTCCTACAGTTGATGAAGTAATGAAGACCACTGCAACAGCAGAAGCAGAATCATATTCAAATAGGATGTGTAATTTTGGTCCAGGATAATCCCTCGGTCTACCATTACCAACAAGTCAATCTATGGTTCAGTGACCAGTGCAGGTGAATTTATCAGGGTCAGAATCATATGTACATAAAACAAATGACAAGCCGTTCAACCAACCGCAATTTTCTGCTTACATTCCAAACAGCGGAAGGGGGCATCTGATAGAGCGGGCGAAATGATGGCAAGAACAGCAGACAAGATCAAGGCTCTGCAGTCCTGCTACATCCAGTCATAAATGGTGATGGACTACGAAGTAATTTACTGAAGGAGAGCTCTACACAAATATCACCATCCTAAATAATGGAAGAGTACTGTACATTAGTGTAAAAAACCAGGATGTCATATACATACAATCCTCAGCTGGAAGTGTTGATTGGATGATCTATTTCATCCTCATCTTGTCGCCCATAGAATCACAGATGCCAGTCTTCAACGAATTCGATCTATTGCATGTGACATGAAGAAGCAGTTGGATACAATAGGCCACAAGAGAGGCAAAGGGCCTTGACACCATTCTTGCAATTGAACTGAAGAATTGTGCTGCATAACCAGCAATGTCCATGGGGAAGCTGCTTCATTCCAGCTCCAACTCTGATATCTACCTGGCAATGTGGGAAATCACCCAGAAGTGATTTCCCACAATCAATAATTACAATCAAAAAAATTGCCACATCTCAGTCCCATTACGATAGTCAAGTTGGTGTAAGTACTTTTTGACAGAACTGTCAAGCAACACAGATATACCCTGTTCAGTGTGGTTTCTAATAGGTCCCCATGTGGAGATGGTGCTATTGTGGAAATATTACTGAATTACCAATACAGGCAAGGGTGATGCTCTGGCTGCTGATGGAAGTTAACAACAATTAATAAAACATCGAAATCTAAAATCTGCTGTCAGTAATAGTGACCCTGAAGCAAATGTCGAATCTAAGCACAATTTGCTTCTTCACCCATGTACTTTCAGGAAGCAAGTCTTTCTGGTTTGGTCGAACAATGACTCCAGACGCATAGACATATGATACATTCTTCAAGTGTCTCTTCAACTGTCAAGCAAGGCATCAATTGCATCAAGCTGCTCTGAGGTCTTAAAGGATGAAACCGGAATGAACATTGGCACCATCCGTGGTGTCAGAAAAGTGAAGGGGAAACACAGTCCTCCCGAGCCTGTGGAGACCTCCTTCCCATCATGTGACAGATGGTAACAACGTTTGCTGCATGGTGACTCAGTGGTTAGCACTGCTCATTGAAAGCACCGGGACCCTGGGTTTGATATTCACCTCGGGCGACTGTTTGCGTGAAATTTGCAAACTCCCCCCGTGTCTGCATTGGTTTCCGTTAGGTGCTGCGGTTTCCTCCCACAATCCAAAGATGTGTAGATTAGGTGAATTGACCATGTTTTTTCCCGCAGTGTGAGGTGTATTAGTCAAGGGTAAATATAAGGTAGGGGAGTGGGTCTGCGTGTGTTACTCTTCAGATGGTCGGTGTAGACCTGTTTGACAAAAAGACCTGTTTCCATATTGGATGGAATCTAATCTAAACATTAGCAGAACTTTCCCACAGACTGCACAGAAACATCGGGAAAGGAGTAGGGCATTCATCACATTCAACCTTTGCCCAAACCAGTTTGAATATCTCTTCAAAGCACTTTACCTACGCAATGTACGTATCCTTTAATGTGATTATCCATCATAACAATATCAAATAGGAACTGAATTGGTCCCCTTGGTCAATCAAGTTTCCTTGACCATTAAAATGGCTGGCACTCTATTTCTAAACCATACTCCAGATCTCTTTAGTGTCTGGTAATCTTTATTGATATGAAGTGCCTTGTCTTCCACAGCCTTATGTGGTAGAGAATTCCCCAAGTTCATAACTCTCTAAGTGCAGTCGTTTATTCTCATCTCAATGCACAGTTGCATACCTGTACATGATACTGTGGCCCCTCGATTTAAACGCCTCAGCCAGAGAGAAATATCGTTCCTACTGCCAAGTTGCCTCACGCTATCGGGTTTTATGTGTTTTTCTATGATCTCCACATAGTTTCCTACACCCCATGGAATGTAGGGCCAGTTGACCCAATCTCTGCTCCTCCAGCAAGTCACGATTAGAGAGTAGTGGTGGAAAGGCACAGCAGGTCAGGCAGCATCCAAAAGTCTGATGAAAGGCTTTTGACAAAAACTTGATTTTCCTGCTTCTTGGATGCTGCCTGACCTGCTGTGTTTTTCCAGCACCAATCTGTTCTTGACTCTGATCTCCAACATCTGCAGTCTTCACTTTTCACACAGTAAGCCAGTCATGCCATTCGCTGCACTCCCTCAATTTCAGATTTTATCCTTTATTACGAAAGGAGACCAAAGCTGCACAAAATGCTGCCAATATTCCAGGTGGTGTCTGACCAACGGCCTGTACAGCTTCACTAAGATACCCTTACTCCCGTTCTCAAATCTCTTAGTAATGAAGGTCATCGCACCATTTATCTTTCTAATAGATTTCTGCTCCTGCAATATTGCTTTCAGTCACTGGTCTGTAGGGGGATCCAGATCATTTTCAATGCTACAACTAACTACTTGATGGGTTCTACGTACACTCGTCAGAGTGTCAATCCCATTCCTGGTATTGACTTGTTGCTTCAGAACTCATTGCCCAAAGGACATCGCAAGTCTGCGCAGAATTGAAGAAAAAGGAAGAGGAGCAGAAGTCACTTCAGAGTGTAATATTTTTCAACCAATGACTTTTCAAAAATGGTCGGCTGCCATTCTATTTTTCATCTACGAACACTGCTCTTCACCTACCATGTAATAGCGCATTCACTCCAAATGTCTCAACCACTTTGGAGCTTTCCTTTAACATCCTCCTTACCTACTCAGAATCCGACACCCTTTACTGCTATCAGAAAAATTGGAAATATAATCCTGTTTAGTAAGGTTTTTGAAGGTTTGTAGCTCATATTGAGATTTAGAGTGTAAGTTTGCTCGCTGAACTGTAGGTTTGATATCCAGACGTTTCATTACCTGGCTGGGTAACATCATCACCATCGCTTCACTTGGGAGGTCGCCACTGATGATGTAACCTAGCCAGGTAATGAAACGTCTGGATATCAAACCCACAGCTCAGCGAGCAAACCTCCACCCTATTCCTGTTTAGCTCATATTTTGTATGCCTCAATGAATAAACGCTATGCCTGCAGTCCCATGTGCATTCTTATTACCCTGTTTAGTCACATACAGGGATCTACGTAGAAACACCCTCTCAGCTTCCTCAGTTACTGCCTTCATTGTGTATTCCACTATCTAATACCTTCTTCCAAATTGCACTAGCTCATATTAATCAAGGTTACTGTCCACCTGCCACTGATCTGACCACCTGACCGTTCGTTTTATATCTTCAGTAAATGAAAACATTCCTCCTCACTGCCAACGAACTGGCCAATCTTTCTGTCAAACGTAATCTTACTTATAACTGCCCCCCCTCCACATTCACACCTACATCATTTATGAATACCACAAAATATAAGATACACCACACTCATCCCTGTAGTACATCACCGGACGCTGGTTGATCTCGAATACACTTCTTGGAAAGTGGGACCACATTAGCTGTTCACTTGCCCTCTGACAGCGCCCCTGCGGACAAATTCGACTTACCCAATTGGGTCAGAGCATTTGCTCTCTTGTCTCCAACAGCATTCTTAGATATAACACATCTGGACTTGACACAAGCCAAAATCATCAATCACACTTGATTCGTATATCAATATGTTCGAGAGCTTCACAGTCCACCTTCTAGAATTCTGGACTTTCATCCTCCTTCTCCCAAGTGAAATAGATACGAAGTTCAAAGGTAGCAATCAATCAATATTCTCCAGCTTCACATATTGATTTCCCTCTTGGTTGCTAATAGAGCCTGACTCTTCCCTGGTTATTCTGTTCTACCTGATGTTCGTGTGAAACATCTTGGGATTTCCCCAAGTCTTGCCTGCTTCAACTTCTCCATGTCCCTGTATTAGTCAGTCTCGTGTGAATTTTCGACGCTTCCCTCTGAGATAGGAGAGAGCACAGGTCGAACTTCACCAACATCTATGCAGCCTGCGCAGAACGCCTTCACTTCTATCCCCCTATTCCCTTTAAATGAATGTCGAATTCACTTTTACGATTTCATTTGCAAATATCCACCCTGAAAAACTTTGATTTAGTTTTATTTAGTATCATTTCTTCCGGTTCTCCAGAATGAATTCCTGCCCTTGCAGAATCTATAGGAAAATAACACAGTGATCCCAAATGCAATCAATATATCTATTGCTACTTCCTCAGAAATTCTGGTGTGAACTGCATCTAATCCTTGAGACATGTCATGGTAAATCCAGCTATGTTTCCAAAGACTACCTCGTCACTGATATGGATGATTTTAGTCTTTGTTTACACAAATGTTTGGGTCACATGGAATTTTGGGGAGATTTTTAGAATCTTCCTGCTTGAAGACAGACACAACCCAACTTTTTAGTTTCCCTTTTAATTGTTTGTTCTCTACAGCAAATTATTTTGTCCACTCATTCACTGTTCCATATTTGACTTTGCTTTGATTTTTATTTCAAATATTGATAGAAGCTTTTTCAGCAGGTTTTATTCTATTTCTTGTTAGTTTACATTCTTGTCCTCTTTTTGATTTCTTTATCATTGACTTGGTCCTCCTATTTTCGGGTCCAAAGTGTGTGTGAATTCACAGCTTCTCAAAAAATCTGGCTTTTTCTGAGTCACTTTCTTTGATCGAATTCAAACTTTAAAATCTTTTGTTCACCATCGTTGCATCACCTTTCCCTTTTGCTGTTGGTACCTCAGAGCTATGCGCACACTATTCACTTCACAGTATTTTTTAATAAATTGCAGACATTGCCAACCATGCATTAAATCTTTTTCATATAATTTTCCAACTCACTGAAGCCAACCTGTTCCTCTTATCTTCGTGGTTTACATGAGTGGGGTTTATAATGTAATATTAAAACAAAAGAAATTTGTTTTCGGACATCATGTAAAAAATCAGTATAGTTTGATCACGGCTTACACTTGCTCCTTTACAGTAAGACATGCGATTAGCTCTTCTGATCACAACACAAACTCCAAAACAGCCTGATCTCCAGCTCGGTGCTCAAAATAATGTTAAAGCAAACCATCTCAAACACGCTCATGAAATTCATTTTTACATCATTTGCATTCACTTGGGTTAACACAGTTTGGATGCAGCTTCAATTGGTCCATTACTACTGTGGTAACCTCAAACCTGCATACTTGATTTCATGTTTTATAACACACCCAACATTTGTGTTGCTGTTTTCACTTTGATATGTATGTTTGCTTCTCCTTGCTGTTTCTAACCTCCGCCTTAGCAGATTCAGTGGAATCTGAGCGATGTTGGCTCTGGGATGATTAATGGTAGATTCAGGCGAGTTTGTTTTTAGGCAAAGCCTATGTCCACATTTTGGTTATTCGTCACACCTTACCTCTTCTTCTCAAATGTTGTTGTGAGATTTTCACCAGATGTCCTTCTTCTGATGGAATAGAAAAGAACAATGATCTTTCAGCAATGCTCTGCATCCCTCCAGAGAGGTGAAACTGCTCGACCCTGGGTGGGAACCTGACAGCTGCTGCTGCCGTCGTGGATCTTAGTGAGATCAGATCTGGTGTAATCTGTCCAACTTTAGTCTCCTCACTGAAGAAAGGATATATTTAACACTCGAAGAAACTCAGAGATTGTTCCCTCAACTGCTTGATACAATGCTGTTAACTGATATGGAAAGGATGACCAGATTGATCCAATACCCTTTGGAGTTTACAAGATAGAACGGTGATCTTATTTTTTTACTTCCAACACCGGACGGAGGGAGCAAGACAAGGCAATTTCACAGCAAGTGGAGGAATCCATTCCGCTTTCCAGGCCTGCTATACATGAATATCAAAAGTATATTCAGGCCTTTGACCCTCTTACATCAGAACAGGATGAGGATATTCAGCCCCTCGAGACTGACATACAGTTACAGGTGGAAGTCAATTAGCCCCTCGAGCTATAACACTGAACCCAGAGTAGGCCATGCAGGACCAGTATACCTTGCACAGCAACATGAACACTCCATATCGCCTCCTCAGATCTGTAACACAGAAACTGAAAGCAGTCACAAAGTGGCTGGAGTTTGGTACACTGGGATGACAGGAGACCATTCAGCACATCGAGCCTGTTGCAGGGGAATTGCAGAATGATACAAATGAAATGAGGCTTCTTCTGGGAAAGGACGACGACGTTCGCCTCATATGGCTGGTCCGTAGGATCAGAAGAAGACCAATCACTCCCTCGTTTCCTTTTCAGGGATGTAGGAAAGGAATGTTCAATATCTCAAGCCGATTATAGAGGAATGATGAGGCTCTTAAGCCCTTAAAACTCTTCCTTATCAACACGGAGGTTTCAGAAACCCTTCAGCCTTTTACGTTTCCACAGGAGGTAATCATTCAGGCTATCTAGATGATAATGTGGGAATACCAGAACTACATCAGCCCATCGATTTGTACACATGGAAGAGAATGAGTCGATTCAGCCGCTCATGCCTCTTCAACTGCAATTGGTGTAGTTCATTTCAAGACATATGCCAATTGTACAGGATTAGGGGGAATTACAGAGACTTAACAATTTAGAATGATCACCTTCCCGATGGAATAAAGTAGTGAAAAAAACATTTGAATTTAGAAATGTCTCTTCGAATCTATTATTCAGGAAGTAACAAAAGGCCATTTGCAAAGTCAACCACAATCTGTCAGTGTCCACGTAATTTTATGAAGAACAAATCGTGTTTCAATTATTTTCTCGAGCTCTTTAAAGGTGTAACAAGCAAGATGGATAATGGGGATCCTGCAGATGTAAAGTTTTGAGTTACAGAACGCATTGAATAAAGTGGGCCAAAAAGAGTAATTTGCAGAATAAGGTCGCTAGTGATTAGAAGTATCTTACAAAGTGCAGTGTGATGCAACTAATCGGTCTTTTTGTGTTTGACAAAATGCAACGTTAAGGGTACCATATGACTCAGTCTTTACGGCATAAACGTTTAGGCTACTTTTAAGAGTGTCAAAAAGCCACCAAGGTCTTAGAGAATCACACACTGTCCGGAGCAAGGTTACAATGTCACATTTGGTGGAAATAGGTTAGAGTTGCGTTGCCAGCACAGAAAAACAAAATCGAGTTTGGCTAATCATATTAATTATGCCCAGAGTTTCAAAAATCCAATCGATTTAAATAAAAATAATAAATTGGTTTTACAACAATAAACCAATGAAATGATCCGATGTTTTCCGGTATAAATGTCAGTAATTTTGAAGTTACCCAGAGCAGAAAAGAGCAGGCAGCACCAACAACGAGAGAGATTGCTTGCAGAACGCTTCGCTTTCCTAAAGGTTCCTTTATCTATCAAAACCTGTGAAGCAGCATCCCGAAGGAGAAAAGAGACACAGGAAAATCTGTAGATGACACTCTGAAAAGGTGACTGGTTTTGAAACCTGATTTTTTAAATATAAATCACAATCGGGATTTTTATTTGAAGAGTATTTGAGGGGAGGGTAATAGTTAGGTTTACAGAAAGGAATTGTAAGTAGTTGTGTCACAATTATTCCCAGTTAAACTTTTAAAAAATTGTTATTTTTTCACTTTAAATCGTAGTTTTGGGATAATACTTCACCTCTCGAATTTTAACAGATTAGAGCACAGGGAGTGGTTTTTTTCTGTATTGCTGGTTTAAATTAGCAGAGGGGTTCACCCCGTGTCCTAACACTTAGGCCATAACATTTTGCACTCGACACTATTCCTTAGTTGTGGCGATAGCATGCGAAAATCAAATTTTCAGATAACACTGACATTGGTGTGAAATTGCAATGAAGATGCAAGAATTTTGAAAATGGATATGGATACTGGAGGTCAACATTTGGCAGATGAAACTGACACCAAAGAAGTATGAGTGTATCCGTTTTGTGAGTGCGACAGAAAGGCAACTTATTTTCCAAATAGACAGGAACTTCAGACTGCTTCGGTGCAGAGGGGTATGTGAGTGTACTCGAACATATCAGATACAGCAGGTAATGAAAAAAAGTGCAATTTTGGCATTTAATTCTTAAAATAATAAATTATAAAGAGAGGGAGGTGTTTCTGCAAAAATGCAAGGCATTTTTGAGATCCCATCTGGACTACTCTGCACAGTTTTAGAGCCCTGACTGCAGGAGGGATGTCGTTGCATTGGAGGCAGTTCAGAAGAAGAACACTACATTGATTCCAGAGATGTGGGGTTTATTTTATTAAGAGACATTGAGCAGTTCAAGCCTCCACTCTCGAGAGTTTAGAAGAATGAGATCAGATTTCACTGATGTCCAGAGGATGCTAACTGTGATTGACAATGTCGATGTGGAGTGAATATTTACTCATGTGAGCCAATCCATGACAAGAGATCAGAGCTTTATAATAAGGGAATGCAGACTTAAAACAGGAGTAAGGAGAACTTACTTCTGTCGAAGGGTCGTGAATCTGTGTAACTCACTGCCGCAGAGTAAATGAAAGGTTATGAGGAGCTTGAAGGAGAGTGGAACTGAGGTCAAGATAACATCAGCCATGATTGTGTTTAATGGCGGCGTAGCCTCAAAGGACTGAATTGCCGACAGATGTTCCTCATTCTTATTCAGACTTTGAAATGTGCTACACAGGAATGGAGGGGGGGGGGGGGGGGGGACTGTTTATCAAACAGGAAGCAAACAGTCGGGTTAAATTAGTCTTGGCCAGTTTGACAGATGTAACCAGTGGAGACACACAGTGACCAGTGCTGGGTCATCAAATATTTACAGTCTATATCAATGATTTGGAGAAGTGGAACAATTGTACTGTAAGTAAGTTTGGTGATAATACTAAGAAAAGAATGAAATTAAATTGTTAAGAGAAGGTGGTGTGTCTGCAAATGGCTATTGATAGGCAATGTGAATGGATAATAGTTCGACAGAAGGAATTCAACATAATGTTTGACTTGTCTTTTTTTCACAGAGAACGGCAGTCAGTATGTTACTGAAACAGCGATTCCAGAGCTTAGTGCTATTGTGTGTTCTGAAGAGTTCACTGACACCTGTGCAGACATCAGAGCAGTTGCTCCATCTCCCTGATGGTATGCGCCATTAACTTTTCAATAACAGGAGTCAGTCCGAAGCCCTTCAGGTACAGGTTATATGCCTGTTCTTTTACAATATTACTCGATGTGTTTCCTCGTGATACTGACTGCATGATCAGCTTCTGAGGGACAAACACATGCGTTCAGTGGACAGGCACAGACCAAGCATCAAAGACGTGAGTCAAAGCTGCTCAAACCCAGCCCCTGTCCAACATGGAGCACAACACAGGACACAATGGGAATTGAACAACAGCCCGACATATACCATTTCATGTTTCTGAGCTTCACAATGACTGCACTCGATACACGCAGGAGCCAAATTCAATGGCAGGGAAAGATACGGACAGACAGAAAAAATTGCTTTGAAGACAGAAATAGACAATTAATTAACTGAGACCATGTTGTGGAAACGTGCACAAAACAGGGGAGTGGGACTAGCTGCTGGAGTGAGACATTACAGGGTCCAATCAGAAGAATGAGAACATTGAATAAAGATATTGCCAGTAAAGTTGCATTGTTTTATTACATCAAATCCTGAATCTGCATCACAGAACCAGCCCAGACACCATAATCTGGGACAGAATGGAAGCCCGACATGAAGGGTTGTGCAGACTACGCTTGCATATTGTTCAGTAACTGGATTATCTTGCCAGCATGGAAACATTCCAATCCATTGCCGGTATACTCCTGCTGTGCATTCACTACATTACTGCGTGTGTCTGTCTATGTGTGGAGGAACACATTTAAAATATGAGCAACTGCCAAGGGTTTGGGTAATCGACAGAGAGAAACTGAGGAAAATTTCATGGACAGAAATGATAATATATTTAGTGAATATTAAACGTTTAAAATAAAGGCATGGCCAGACCCAATAACAATATCGATCAGTGCCCACAAGAATGACAGGTGGATGGAATATTGGTGTGAGTTCGGATAAAGGCCATGGAGTATCGACTCAGATTTGCATCAGCAGTTTGAAAGCTGGGAGAGTCAGTAGCGAATTATTAACATCATCAAGCTGACATTTACAGCCTAAGGTTCAAACAGCAGATGGGATGCAATTAGGAATGGGCAGGGTATGGGAATCAACACATGACCAAATGGGTTGCCACTTTTGTGATATGTCTGCTGCAGCCTCAGATATTGGTGACGGATGGGTTGGAGCCAGAAGAATAAAATGGAGTTTATAACCAGAACAGAAGACGAAATGGGCCAGGTGCTGGCAGGTGGGACTGGATTGGGTTGGAATACCTGGTCAGCATGGACGGGTTGAACCAAAGGGTATGTTTCCGTGCTGTAATTCTTCATGTCTCTATAGCTGCATATGCACATTTCCAGTGTGTGTGTGTGTGCATGTGTGAGTGCGTGCATATGTGTGTGTTTAGTTCTTCATTAATCTTGCCATGGTTAGATTCAGAGTTTTTAAAGTCTGTTTCTCTCTCCCTATTCTTGACTGTCTGCCTGAAATTAATTGTAATTTAATATTTCCTGTTTTAAAAACGCTGTGTTTATACACAGTTCTGCTTGTGGACTCTGACGTCAAATTAAACTGGACTTGGATGTATCAATGGGACGACAAGCATGATTTACAACAAACTACGCTCTCAACCATGCAAGAGGAGATACTATGTTGAAAACCAAAAAGTTATTTTTCAATTAGCAAAAACTTGATAAAAAGCGATAGTTGGATACAATTGAGCTGTATCTTTGGAGAGAGTAAATAATTCTGAAGATGAAGTTAATAGCCTGGAATTCGCTCGTAAAAATAATCGAATAACCAGCCAACAGTTTTGGAGTCGTGTACAGTCATTTATATTTCAACATTTGAATTCTAAGCGGTCATATTGCTCGAATACTCCTTCAGAACGACTGAGTTTGAGGCTGATGCAAATTCGCGTTTGAAATTATTCAAATTCACTTGAACCAGCTTCAGACACCTCTGCAGCTCGTTTCATTTTCAAATTGTGATTGACCATTTCAGTTCAAGGAATTAAGATTCACAAGAAGATTGATTATCATTGAGAACGATTGCTGTTCTCATTCAGATGGAATCAATTTCATAATCAAAATGATTCAAAAGAAACGAGATTCCCATCAAATAAGTTTCACATTCAGAATGATTCACATTAGGACAGATTCAGTTCCAGATCAGGTTTAATTTCAGCTTGATTCAGCTGCATTCTGAATGATTATGAATTATACAGTAATGAGTTCAGACTTTTTAAAGAATGATACTGATTCGCATTTTAAATTATTCAAACTACCATTGATGTAAATTTATATTCATTATGTTTTGAACTCAGACTGAGCATAATTAGTTTGCAGACGAATATTGTGATTAATCAATGTATAAAATTAAAACAAGTTCTAATTCAGAAGTATGAATATTCCCTTCAAGATTGATCAATATAGCAATTCAGTATGATTCTGCAGCACTGAAATTGATGCCGATTCACAGTCAGGTTGATTTTGGTTAATTTTCACAATGAGAAAAGTTCCGATTAAGATTTAAATAGATTTATGTTAATATTGAAAATGATTTTCATTTATATTCAGATTCTATCAGAATCAAGAAGTGGATGAATATGATTCATACTGGAAGAGATCCAAATTCTATTTCAGAATGATTCTGACTGAAACTGGTTGAGGTTCACATTAGGGAAAAAAGTGAGGACTGCAGATGCTGGAGATCAGAGCTGAAAATGTGTTGCTGGAAAAGCGCAGCAGGTCATGAGCGGCTCATGCCCGAAACGTCGATTCTCCTGTTACTTGGATGCTGCCTGACCTGCTGCGCTTTTCCAGAAACACATTTTCAGCTGAGGTTCACATTAACCATACTTCAGATTCATAGTTGGATTGATTCATTTACACACTCAGAATATTTCAGGTTTAAAATCAAATTGTTTCACTTCGAAACAGAAAGTTGTCCCATTCAATGGCACGACTGTCACAACTTTATTACTTTGAAATATTCAACATAGCATAGAATTGGTCATTTTTATAGACAGTGCAGTGCAACACAGATAATGTGTTTCTTTCGGTGAAGACGCTTCCATCACCAGCCAATTCATATAGTGCACTTCAGCTCCGAAGATTTTAGTTGATTAACTTTCCTGAAGTGGTATTTTTATTTTGCTTTCCATGAGAACATTAATTTTCTCTTTTATATATGAGATCACAAGATTTGTTTTTAAATTATTGTCCTATTTATTGGGTTTATTTTAACTCTCATGACGATACTACACCCAGAAGAAAAAACAATAATGCCCCCAGGAGGAGAGGCTTAAATTCTAAACTTTACAAGCAATTCTTTATGTTTGATTTGTTTATGAGACAAAGAAGTATTTTTGTTAATAGTTAACAATTTCTCTCTCTATTATAGCCAACCTAGTTGTGCTTCTGACACCGTGTTTTGTTAAATGCATCATTTCCTACTTGTTGTCTCAGACAATGTTAGAATTTTTCATCATACTCAGCTGTGGTATTAAATCGCATGTCTGAGATTTGTTTCATAAGCGGTTTACTGACAATCATAGCTATGTATAATCTTCACAATGATTTACATTTTTGCAGCCACTGACATTTCTACTTGTTTGATGCTTTCGCCTTTAATCGATTTGTGGCTAAAGTTTTCAGAAACTGAATTTAAAATCTTGCACTGAGAAATCAGCAGCTTGATTTATGGGAATCATGTCCATGTTGTCATGGGTAGAATGAAGTACCCTGTCGCTGTGATATAAAAGTAATATTTTGCGTATCATTGCATGGTTGCATATGATTCGTTCAGTTAATGTTTTGCCTCCCATTCATTTTGATTTCGCTGCTGAAATGCTTTGATTTTGAGACACACTCGAGCGGTAAACAAGCCACAGAGACTCCGGGTCCAGAAAAATTAGATATTCAATAAGCCAGAAATGGAGAAATGGTATTATTGAATTTTGTATAATCTCCAGCAATCTCATATTATGATATTATTTTTCATAACAATTCTCGATGTCAGCATTGCAAATGTTACTTATACATCTGGTCCACTTTCAGTTTTTCAACACATATTCTCGTTGAAGTAGCATTTTGAGTTCTTGCATCCATCCATTTTTAAACGCTGGGCTCCACTGTAAGTTGAGAGCTCAGTTTTAAAATGGCGTGAAATATCCATGTTTGTTCAAATCCTTAAACCTCTAAAGTAGAGTCATTTAACATGAACTAGCCATTATATTCTACAGCTAATCTATTTGTCCAAATTACAGCCAAGACATTTGAACACAATGTTCACTAGTGATAAAAACGATATTGCTTGTAAATGGTTCTCTATCATTAGCATCTGGGTTATACCACAAGCGACAAATTAACTGACAATTTCACCGTACTCATCAGAAATCTAATAGATGCAAAATGAGGATTGCAGATGCTGGAAACCAGAGTTTATATCAGAGTGATACTGGAAAAGCACAGCAGGTCAACCCACCTTCGAGAAGCAGGAAATACGACGTTTCGGGCAAAAGCCCTTCATCAGGAATATTCCTAATAAAGAGCTTTTGCCCGAAACGTCGACCTTCCTGCTCCACGGATGCTGCCTGACTTGCTGAGCTTTTCCTGCACCACTCTATTCTGGACTCTGGTTTCCAGCAACTGCAGTCCTTGTTTTTACCGCCGGAGAGTAGAGTGTCTATGGTCGGACATGACACATGGAGTCATGTCCTGGCGGGACTGGATAAGACAGAAGCAGGGAACCATTAATGATGGCGTTTTCGCTGTAATACTGACTGGAACCAAATTGAGCAGAGGTGACATGTTCCATACGATGGGAGATAAACTTTACTGTCACATCTGAACGAAGTAATCTCTATTAGATTATTATCTCAGTTATCTCTCCACCCTGGAGGCTTCCTGCCTCTATTCCTGATTAAGGGCTTTTGCTCGAAACGTCGATTTTCATGCTCCTCGGATGCTGCCTGTCCAGCTGTGCTTTTCCAGCACCACTCTCGCCTAGATGCTAATCTACGGACACTTGTGTATTTTTTTTTTGGTTTCAAATATCTATTTTCATCGCTCGAGGTGACACCTTAATGAACGTCTGTAAGCAGATCATGAGGTTGATTTTTGTATCTTTCATACAAAACAACTTTGATGAAATTATATGCACATGTTCGCAATTTAAAATATTTCTATGTTCGTTAACTACCAATATAGTAGAAGCTTGATTTGCATGTATTCTTGTATATTTTCAACACACGTAAGAAAACGGACACTTGAAATAAAACATCTCTTCGTGATGTCAATTACAGGTTATATTAGTTATGATTGTCCGTTGACAATCTATACACCCTCACGCATATCAGACAAATTACAATCGTCTTTATACTGTTGTTCATTTTTAGAACTTGGATTTTGAAATACTGGCCCATGGGGTTTGATTACAATTATGCAGCGTTTGTAAAAACGGCTAGGCAGGTTTTACAGACATTTTGGGAATATCATCATATTCGCATATGTCAAGAGAGTTTTAATGGTGGATTATTTTTATATTTCATATTTAGGACAGGGTGTGAAAACACTGACGCCCACGTTTGTTTCAGGATAATCGAACATATGTTTTCGCTCTGAGACTCAGGAGATGGAAACAATTTGTGCAGTTTTGGAAGACACTTAGACAACAGTCAAATTCAAGGAAAGCACAATACTTTAGAATGCAATGTTTGTCCTTACTCCTGTAACTTCCTGACTTGGTGTCTTTGTGTAGAAATTTATGGGACATTGAATTGTTGAGCATGTCCAAACTTTTAGATTTGCAAGTATTCATGTCGCAAAATCTGAAAGTTCAGAGAAAAGAACTGGAATTATTGGATATGGAAAATGTAAAGATTTGAGGTAGAGATGCAATCCCTCTAGCATTGATTTGCTGAATTGTGCTCGCATAGAGCAATGTTTTGCTTGCTATTTTAAGATTCAAGCATTCATGTTTCTAGCTTTCTTTTGTTTTTTAACTTTTATGTAACAAACTTAATTGCTGTTCTTAATATGATGAGAGGTGCCTTTAAGGTGGAATTGATCTCCTGTGTTATTTGAACAGGTGTGCTGAAATCCTGGTACTTCATTTGAATGGTTTTAAGATCTCAATACCAGTCTGTTCCTCAGCATGTTTACATATTGATGTGGAAGGTGCAAGTATTCCTATTTTTCTCAACCCCCTTCACTGTCCGAGACTTTCAATAGTCTTTGCAGATGATTGACAGCTTTCTTTACCCTTTAGCTACCGCACACGCTGCTCATAATGCAGTGTCCTCTGCAATGGAAAGAAAAAACAGACTGGGTGACCACTTTATACTTTACACTGACTTAATTGCAAGCATGAACGGCAACTCTATTTCTCTCTCTACCACACCATTAAGCATTTCCAACATATTGCGTTTTTATTTCAAACGTCCTCCTCTCACCATATGAAATTCTTATTCAGCAGAGATCATGTATGAAGATATAGAAAAGATAATGCCAGTTAACCTGTTTTTATTCTGTAAGTTACAGTCACAATATTTGAAGGTGAGGACGCAGAAGACAAAACGTAACAAAAGCTCTTCAAAATGAAGTAATATGATTTCCAGAATTAAAGACCGTCAAACCACTGCATGTACAATAAAAATCTGATGCATTTGATTCATAAATGAGCTGTACCCTTTTAGCAGCAACAGAGTAATCCCAATGAACATAATTCAGTTCTAATTGTAATTAGCACCAAACAGAGGCATAAGTCTTATCCCGCACTGAAAATACTCGTCATCCATGATTGATGATTTCCTATCAGTTTTCTGTAGCAACCCACCATGGAATTTGAAACCATATTCGTAGAACGACAGTGAAATAGTTCCAAATATGACACCGTCCTGAGGAAGAGTTACTCGATCCAAATCCTTAACTCTGATTCGCTCATGTTGCCAGACCTGCTGGGCTTTGCCAGGAGCTTCGACGTTGAACCACGTTTGCTGTGTCGCTTCACGTAGTTGAATGGTCAAAGACGTTAGATTTAAAATTGATTTTGTACCGAGTCACGGGTTTGAATTCCACTGCTACCAATTCTCTTGCTGGTGTACCAAGGACGGTGACCGTGAAATGGCTGGGCAACTTCAACCCTGCAATGTTTTACTTTCTTCTGGGTCTTTGCGGCTCATCAGGCTTCTGGCATTCTCGGTGATGCAATTCGGAAAGTTAAGGACAAGAGTCTGAGATCTCCAGCTGTCCAACGGCCCTTCAGATCCCCGCTGTCATCGTGCTTTAAGCGATTTTACATGACATGTTCACGCTTGTCTCTATTTCTCAATTGGTCAGTATTCATCAAACAACTGGACGTTTAGTGGTTCTAAATCACCAAGGAACTGAGCTTCAGTTATTTCAGGTAATTCGATTACACTAACTAGGTACTGACTTTTATTTGACAAATACCTGTGAAGTGATTGGATACAAACACCTTCAATAGCTCTAGGGTCCCCCTGTTCTGCACGACGTGAACTAGGGTAAAACTGCAGGATGTAACCGCAGCTCCCTCCAATCCAATGCTGCCAACAGAAACGGACCACTGCAGCTTCAATGGGCAGCTTCCTGCACAGCCCTGTGACATAATGTATTCCTCATGAATGGCTTTTTTGTGTGAAAGCTGCAACGATCCCTTTCAATTTGGCAACGGCTGGAACAGATTCATCTTATCCTTTGAACCTTTTGTCTTAACCAAAATCCGGTCTCCTAATCAGAAGATGTAGAGGTGAAATGCACATTGAAGAGACCTGAAAAGTGAGCAAAACTACCTGACACAGAACAAAGTGATCTAAACAAAGTAACAAATGGAACATTTGGTCGAAATGATAGCCGTAGCTCAGTTGCCATGAGACAAAAACAAATTTCAAATTCGGCCAATCAGTTTAAATTATGCCCCAAGATATGAAATTGAACTTAGTGTTTTGATGACATTTAAACCAATGAAGCAATCCGATGTTTTGGGGTATAAATATCAGACATTTTGAACAGTTAGACAGAGCAGCAAAGATAACTGCCAAAAGACCAACTGTTGTCGGCTGCTCGTCAGAGCTCTCTGACCAATACCTGTCTGGAGAAGGAGTATTCACGGAAACAAAAAAAAAACATCTAAACCGTCCTGGAGAGAGATTCTACACTGGAATACCGACATTAGACACTCGGCAAAGATGAGTGTGATCTTAAAGCGTGCTTTTTAAATACATATTAATTGGGATTTTTATTGGACCAGCATTGTAGAGAGGGAGGTAAAAGTTAAGTTTCAGAAAAAGAAGTTGTCAATAGTTATTTGTGAACGTTCTCTGTTTGATTTAAAGAATAACCTTTGAAATGTTTACTTTAAATAATTTCTTTGGCGACATTTCGTTGCCTCTCGAAGTTTAACAGATTGCAGCACTGGGTGAATCTTTTTCTGTGTTTATGGTTTAAATTAGCAGAGGGTTTTACCCCGTTTGGGGGTTCTTCCGGGATTTAAACAGTTATGGGGCTCATTGCCAGAATTTGAACAGGCTGGGTTTTGGATTCGCGTTTTGAAAATGTTTAGACAGATGCAATTTAAGGTTTGGGCAGATTTGAATTGATTTTGGGTACGAGAAAACCCCAGAGATTAAGCACTTGCAGGTTAGTGTGCCAGATCTTCAAATAAAGCATCGGTGTGATGATTTGTTTAATTTCGGTGAGTTGTAGTTGATTAAAGTAAAAGTGAGAGAAATTGTTCTTAAAATTGGTAAAAAGATTCTGAGATTTGAAGGTTCTGAATTTTGCCAAGAAAACTTAGAACGAAATATAAAGGTCATACTTTCATAAATAGCAAAGAAGTTAGATGTGGGTTTAATGAAGGACAAAAGTAAAACTGAAATTGTAAGGAAATTGCTCAAGCACTTAAGTGTGTTTGAAAAATAGACAAGTACAGCAGAGGTAGAAAAAAAACTTAAATTACAACGGAGTAAATTGGAGTTAGAAGATAAAAACAGCGAGTTAGAAAGAGAAAGACAGAGACAAGAAACGGAGAGAGAAAGAGAAAGAGAGCAAGAACACACAGAGAGAGAGAAACAGAGAGAGAGACAAGGTTCTCAGCTGAAACAAGTGCGAAAGTAGAAAGAGATAGAGAAAGAGAGAGAAAAGTAAGGGAGACGGAAGGAGAGAGATAAAAAGAGAGATTTTGAACTTCTGAATTTGCCACTTCGTCAGCAAAGTCAAGTTAACAGGATGGAGTTTCAAATAGAAGGTAATGACATACACAAATATGTCAAAACACTGCCACATTTTGATGAAAAAGATGTTGAAGCCTTCTTTATTTCATTGAATAATTGCAAATGCAGATTTAGTGGTCCAAGGATTTATGGGTAATGCTAGTTCAGACTAAACTGGCAGGCTGAGCTCGTGAGGTATTTACCATGCAGTCAGATGAGGGGTCAAGAGATTATGAACAGGGGAATTAAGGTATTTTAAGTGCTTATGATTCGATACCAGAAACATAAAGACATTATTTCAGAATCGGAAACAAGGAACAACGTTAGACATGTTATGTTCGAAATAATTAAACAGTCATTTGGTTGATGGATGCGTGCGTTAAAGATAGATAGGATCTTTGAGTCTCTAATAGAGATTATTCTGCTGGACGAGTTTAAAATATCACTTCCCGAGATGTTCAGAATTCACATGGAGGAACATAAAGTTCAGGAAGTGAGAAGAACGCAACCATTCCTGGCACATTTTTCATGACATGCACATTATAATGTTGTTCGGCTCAATAGTCCATTCTCGATTATGATATATTTCCTCAAGTGGATGCTGACCTTCTTCAAAAAATAATCAACTGACATTTTTCAATCCCATCCTCATCTTCCTGCGGAAATATAGATCAACTCTGATGTCAGGAGCATCGATGGCAATTTTAAAACGTTTGAAGAAATTTATGCAGCTAAAATTGGTTTGGTGGATAATATTGCTTTCAAATGGTCGAATACCTCCTGGCATTGTTCTGTCCAATGAAACTTGTGTTCTTCTTCAGCAAATTTGTTAATGGTGTCACTACAGTGTTGACATTTGGAACAAACTTCCGGTAGAATCCATTTAGTCTCAAGAATGAAAGCTTGTCTTTCTTCCAGCTTGGTCGTGGAGATTGTTCGATGGTCTTCGCCTTTGTGTTCCATGTGGTCAACCATCCACAACCGATGTTATTTCTGCGTGAATTCAGTATTTTTTCTGGTTATTACCAATTTTGCTTCTCGAGTCTTTCAAAGAGCGTTGCTAAGTCTACCATGTGATTTTTTCAGGACTTAGGAAAGGTCACTACATCATTCAAATAGACTGCACAGTCTGTTAACCCAGCCAAAACTCTGTTCGTGAGTCTTTGGAATGTGACGGGCGTTTTTTTTTTCATTCCAAAGGGCTTTCTTTAAATTAATATCGGCCATTTGGGATTGCTAACTCAACAATTTCTTTCGCAGTCACTGATCCAACTTAGCTATGCAACTGGCTTTCTGACTTTCTCGATACCGTTCTCCAATCTCGAAATTGGAAATGAGTCCAATTTTGGAAGGGTCTTGACCTTCTGATAATCCACTTAAAATCGTTGATTACTGTCCAGTTTGGTAACTACGACGATCGGTGACCACTACTCACTCTGGTTTGGTTGGATGATATCATCATACAACATGGCCTCCAACTCCTTATCGACATGTCTTACTTTGAAGGGATTAATCCAATAGGGGTTTTGTTTTATCAGAGCAGTATTCCCTACAGCGACTTCATGGACAATAACATTAGTCCCCCCCATTTGATACTGACATATGTTCTTATGCTGCAGTAACACACATTTCAATTGTATTCTAAGCATATGCGACAGATAGTTTACAAACCTCTCCCACTTTGAAGGACTTATTAATTTTAATCTATTTTGAGGCATATCAAAATCCACACCATCTGTGTTTGATTCCTCACTCTGTGGAGCAGTAACTAGCACCTGATTTCTCCAGCTCTTTCTCGCTACTTCAATAGAGTTTCAAAATATACACATGACATACCTTTTCTAACTGGCATGTTTACTGCATATTTCACTTTAATTAACGTTTTCTTAATTTTACATAGACCACTAAACCTGGTTTGAAGGGATTTCATGTCACTGGTAACATTACTAACACGTCATCACCTCGTGAAAACATTCCAATCTCAGAGCTTTCATCTGGCACCTGCGTCATTCTATGCCGTGCCCTCTTTAGATGTTCGTTAGCTCCCTAACTTATGGGATTTAATGTCTTCCTAACCACTGATACATAATCTCGGTGTGAGAACACAGACTTTGCTTCTATCAGTTTTTCTTTATTTAATTTCCAAGGGCCTCTCACTTCATGCCCAAATATTAACTCGAAAGGAGTGAACTGCGTAGATTTATTTGGGGCATCTCTAATGGCAGAAAGTGCGAATGGGATGCCTTTATCCCAGTTATTCGGGTACTCTTGAAAACACGCACTCAACATGGTCTCAAGGTCTGATCCTATCTTTTCCAACTCTCCGTCGTCCTGTGTAAGGTCAGGTTGGGGTGTCCACTCAGGACTGGGGAAGTAACCACGGGAGTGATTGACAGCGTGTCACTTCCAGTAATACAATTTGTTCTTGGGGATGATTGAGCGTGATACAAGATGGGACTGACACCCACTCTTGGAGAGAAACACCATAAACACCAGTTAACTGAGGAGTTCCACGAAAAATACCCTGGAAATTTCCCAGACTGTTTAGTAACCCGGTCCCACAATCATAAGTTACAGAACGAAGCAAAAGCTGAAGCGAAAGATGAAGAACTTTGGGTTCAGTTATCCCACACCCTGTTTGAAATTATGGTGCAGGAAAAATCTGAACAGGCAGAGCTTCAGGCAGAAGTGCTCAGTCCTGAAAGGGTAATGGATTTACAATAGAAAGACGAGACAATAAAAGATACAAATGTTGATGCATACTCCGAAAAGGAGGCAGATAGTATCCTTGAGGGCTATTATCTTAAAGATAGAACCCCAAGACGAAAATTGAGTCCACAGCAGGTTACTGCAAAGGATACATGGGCAGAAGGGTGCCAGAATGTGTTGCCGGTAGCATAAAGGCAGGAAGTGTTATGGGTAGTACATGAACTACAAGGAGGATGTCACCTAGGTGTAAGAAAGGCTCACTTTGAGGGACAAAAACATTTCTATTGGCCTGGAATGGACAGGGATGCGGTTATCTTTTGTCATAAATGCAATATATGCCAAACGTTATCTAAGCCACAGACAGTAATAAAATCAATATCTTTGTTGCCAGTTCCCTCATTGAAAGAACCTTTCATGAGGGTTATAATTGATTGAGTATGTTCTAAACTAAAACTGAGAATGGGTATTTGATGATTATATTGGTTGTGTCTACTAGATTTCGGAAGGCAATTCCATTTCGGATTATTAAGGCAGAATGGTTAAGAGAAGTTAATAGCTTCCTTCGTGCGGTATGGGCTATCCTGAGAAATTCAATCAGACCAAGGGTCTATTTTTAATGATAGGCTGTTTAAGGAATCATGAATAGTTGAGGCATACAGCACTTTAAATCAATTGTGTTATATCCTGAATCCCAGGGAACTTTAGAAAGGAGGCATCGGTCCTTGCAGACCACGATAAGATCTTAATGATAAATTACCTGAATGACTGGGATACTGGTGTCCAATTCGTATTGTTTACCATTAGAGATGCCCAAACAAATCTACTCAATTTACTCCCTTTGAGTTAGTATTAGGTCATGAAGTCAGAGGCCCTTTGGAATTAATTCAAGAGAAATTGTCAAGGCAAAAGTCGGAGATCTCACATGTGGATTATGTGTCAGATGTGAGGGGGAGATTATGTTAAGTAGATTTTCAGCCAAACAGTAGCTTAAAAAGGCACAGCATAGAATGATAAAAACTGGCAGATAAAAAACTAAAATTTGAACGTCTTCCCGAGGGGATGGCGTATTAGTATTGTTATCGAGGGACAGGATCCCTTCAAAACCAGATGAATGGTCCCCATAAAATTGAGAAAAGGTTGAGTCAGGTGTACTATCCAGTAAAGATGCCAGATGGGGGAGACAACCTATCCGGTATGTAATGTTAACAATTGAAACCATATTATACTGGAGAGAAAGAACTGGAGAAACCGGTGTTAGTTACTGCCCGGCAGAGTGAGGAATCAATTTCAGATGATGTGGATTTTAATGTCCCTCAAAATAAATTTTAAAGTAAAGAGGTCTTGAAGGAGTGCGGTAGGTCGTAATCTACCTGCCGCAGGAACACAGAACGCTGCTGGAAGAATTGTTACTGCAGTATATGGTCGTATTTTACAACCAGATGGGGAGGATGAATGCTATTGTTATTGAAGTAAATGCAGGAAATGCTGCTCCAATAAAACAACACCCCTGTCAGCTTAGTCCTTTCAATGCCAGATAGGTCCAGAAGGAAGCTATGCTCAAGGAGGATAACATTGAACCGAACCAGTCCGAGTTGAGTTCATCGATTGTCTTAGTTCCCAACATCGGCTGGGAATCAACGATGTTGCGTGCATTATTGGAAAGTCAATTCCGTTACAAAATCGGGCTCATATCCAATTCCTAGATTGGAGGACTGCATCGAGAAAGTCGGACAAGATAATTACATTAATAACTTGGAAAAACTGCGTGGTTGCTGTTAGGTACCTTTATCACAGACAGAGAAAAAAGTTCTGCATTTGTAACCCCAAATGGGATATTTCAATTTAAGCTGATACCCTTCGGAATGATGAACGCCCCCGCCACATTCCGAAGGCGCATGATCGGAGTTGTGGCTTGGGTAATAATCTTTTCAGTCTACTTTTACATTTTAGGGATCTTCAGTAGGTCCTCGAAAAATCACATGGTAGAGCAGGAAGCGCTCTTTGGATGACTATGTGAAGCAAAACTGTTAATAAACTTAAACAAAACTGAATTGTCCAAAGCAGAATTGATGTTCATGGTTCATAACGTCGGTTTTGGAAGGTTTACCCTATGGAATGCAAAGGCAAAGGCCGTTGAGGAATTTCCACGATCAACGTCGAAGAAATGTGTGCTTTCGTACTGAGGATTAAGCAGATTATTGAAGGCTTGTTCCAAATTTCATCAGTGCAGTGGCAGCATTAAACAATTTGCTGAAGAAGATCAAAAAAGTTTCGGTGGACAGACGAATGTGAGGAGGCATTTGGCCGTTTCAAAGCAATATTCACAAAAAAAAGTTATAGCGGCACCAAACCTTGCAAAAGCCTTCATAGTTGTCATCAATGTTAGTGACGTACGAATTGGTGTCGTACTGCTGCAGGAAGATGACAATGCGATTGAACTGCCAGTTGGTTACTTTTTGAAGAAACTAAACATCCACTTCACCAGCGAAGAGTAACTATAGAGTTTGATCCTGGTATTATCAGTCTGAAGAAGGGGTTTGCACAAAAATGATACATAGAGACTGAGGAGCAGAGAGAATCTACTGAGGAAAAGCTACAAAGGACACGCGGTAAAGCTGACTAGGTTCTGAAACTTTATTCTTGCCAATCGTAATAGGATTTTTTTTTTACTGGACCAGTATTGTAGAGGGGAAGGTGAAAGATAGGTGCAAGATAATGGAGATGTAAGTAGTTATTAGTTAATTATTCTCTGTAAGCATTTTTAAAAGGTTTTTATTTTTTACTTTAAATAGTGACTTTGGGGATAGTTCTTGGCCTCTCAAATTTTGACAGATTACAGCGGGGTGAATCGTTTCTTTGTTGCAGGTTTAAACTAGCAGAGGAGTTTTAACAGGCATTTTACTTATTGGAATAACATGCAACCAGATGTATACAATAGAACTGATAGGCCAGAAAGTACGTCAGGTCTGGCGTTTTGGAGCAGTAAAGCCTGTTGAGCTTGCCCAGTCGGTTTCATGGCTTCTTTATTCGCTCTGTCGCCCTTCTAATCTGAAAACAGACTTACACGACTACGGGAAACGTGCGAACTTGCAGTGAAAAGTAAAACAGTAGAGGATCATATCTTTTATATTCGCTCAGATGATGTGGGTACATCTGGCTAAAACTGCATTAATTGCCAATTTCTAATTACTGAGATGGCAGTTAACAGTCAACCATATTGCAGATGGTCACCAGTCATATATAGGCCAGAGCAGAAAATGATATTTGATTTTCTTCCCTCAAGGATATTAGGGAACTAAATAAGATTTTCTCCAGCATTCGATAATTATTTCGTGGTTACCATCATACCCAAAAATCCAGATTATGTCAATTGTAATAATATTCCACCATTTACCATTGTGGGATTTAATCATTGTTAAATCCAGAACATGAACTAAGATTTGTTTCTAAGTTTAGTCTCCCCTCCACATTCTCCTGTCTATTTTCAAGGCAGAAAGAAAATGAAGTACCTTCAAAGTAGCACTCTGAACATACCCCAGTCGTAACCCTTAAAATATTCTGCACAATGCTGTCCTGAATATATGCACGGTGTAATATTGAGCAACATTTGAAAACTGGAACTGCTGTCATTCTGAGAAGATAAATTGATAGAGAATTTTTAAAAGAAGTTATAGATTTTGGGCAGTTTTGCAACTGGACATCACGACCTGTTTTTCCAAATTCTGTCATATTTTCATACATACAGGTAAGAAATTTGTTGTCATTATCGATAGATACCTGGATGAATGACATTCCAATAATAAGCAACCTCAGGGATCTCCAGAGACTCCAGGGCAGAGCAACAGCACATCTATCAGTTTATGTATTTAAACTTTCCACCAGTGCAATGATTACAGTGCGTAGCATCAGTATACTTCACTGAGACAGCCATCAAACCCCCAACTTCGTTTCAAACCTTCTTCATTTAACAGTTGAACGAACCGGCACAGAAGATCCATGGGAAAATCACGATCTACATGTTTCACAACAGGTCAGAAACGGTATAATCTTTAAACTTCTTCAACATTTCTTGACTGTCAGTAAGTCAAATTTCTATAACACCCTTTTTGACAGCATTCTGTGTGTCTCTGGATCTCGCAGGCTAGAAGGGTCAAGGAATCAGATTTCCTCCAACTTCCAAGTAGTACCCAAGGCATTGCCACATACTTAGATTCTCTCTAATGGAGCTCTGCAGAAATTTCAAAGTATGTTATAAAAAGATATTGCATCCAATGTTCATTTGATATCTTGGATCAATGCGAGAGTCTTAACACAGTGGATGATCTTAGTCTTAAATTATAATAGACGTTTCGAACAATACGTAATATATCAGGAAGTAGAAGTGAATAATGTTTATCTCATTCTGTGATTCACTCATCGCAACCGACTGCTGCTGGCGCCGTCAGCATTCATTACTCGGTGTGAACTGTAATTCAGAAGGTTATGATGTCTATGTGATGATCACTAGCCGTATTCTTCTCAGGAAATAAAGGATTATTTGAATAAAATGCAAACCATTAACTTTTTAACAGTTTGAGAAATGACTTGATGCAACTAAAGCGGACATAAATGCCTGAATGGTCAAACGCTCATGGTTAGTATTGTAGAGATAAAAGAGGGAGCTTTTCACACAGTAAGTACTTAGGCCATGTTATCTAGTGACTGGAAATGTTAATTAGGCAGGTTCAATGGCGAGTATTCAAGATAGCAATTGGTTGGTTACATGGATTGAAAAACTGTGAGGCAACGTGGAGTAGACTGGCACGAGGGATAGGATCGTTACTTGTTCGATCAGCTGATAAACCTACATCTGCTCCATGAATCGCCTATGATTCTGTGATCTAAGTGGGATTGGGATAAGTGCGTGAAACGCCATAAAATATACAGTTACAAGTTTAAACCTGTGAAATAGAACCATCATGAAGACAATGGACTGAACGGTTTATAACCATGCTGCAGAAACACTGAAACTGGCTTCTTTGGACACCGAATTTAATCAGATCCTGGTCTCCTTACAGCCTTGGTGCAAACAAGCACAAAAAAGCTGAATTCCAGAGGTGAGTTGAATGTAACTGCCCTTGATATCAAGACCACTTTTGACTGAGTATGATATTAAGGAGAGCGAGAAAGACTCGAGTCTCTGCAATTCGGGATCAAGATGCTGTGGTTGGTGGCCTATCTTGCACAAAGGATATTAGTTGAGGTGAGTGTGGTCATTTAGTTAATCTCATCCCAGTCAGTTCTGTCAAGGAGTAAATCAGGTTAGTATCATGGATTGCCGATATTCGCTGATGATTGCACGATATTCATTATTTTGGCCACTCCGCTGAGAGCAAACCAGTCTCTGTCCAAATGCAACCAGACCTGGAGAAAAATGCAACACTACACTGACAAGAAGCAAACAGCATACACGTCTCACAATTTCCAGGAAATTATCATCTTCAATGGAGACTATACCTATCGTCCCTTGCTATTCAATATTGTTGCCATCAATGAATACCCCTACTGTCAATATTCACGGGGTTGTCATCTCCAACAAGAAAGAGACTAACCATTGCCCTCTTGACACTGAATGGTGTTACTATCACTGAATTTCTTCCACTATCAAAATCCCAGCATGATTGGATACTGAACTGGAAACGCCATATCGATACTGTGGTTGCAAAAGCAGGTAACAGGCTGGGAATTCTGCATAGAGTTACATACATCTGTGTGGTATGATTTTTTTTTTAGTTTCCATGTGAGGACAGCCAGCCTTGCTTTTACACAGCATTCGCCAGTCTTTTTCAGTTATTGTATATTCTGATTTTTTTATGTTCTGCATGAGATTGAAAAAAATATAATTACTTATATTCCATTCATTTCAGAATTTTAGCTCACCTAACCTGGATTTTCTTTTTTTTGCAGACTCCTGTTGTCCGAATCAACAATTGCCTCCCTATACCTTTTGAAATTGGCGTGAGCACAGACTGTTAAAAATGATGAGCTGGACCCTTCGACATTTCATTAGTTACAGTTACAATCTGAAAATTACTCGTTTTTACTGAATCACTATTTCTCATCATGAACTAATTCTCCATCTGAACGAATGTGTTAATTCCATCATTGTATGCTCTTATAGTGTGCCAAAAATGGCAGGTAAATCAATGAGAAATATTTGACTGGTTTGAGGATAAGCACCATTAAGGCAGTTTCGTCCTTAGAAGTGATCAGGCACCAAACGAAGGAGATAATTGGAAAACTGTATTTTGAGATTATTATATTTCAACAAGTATGATCTTACTTATTCATAATTAAAGAGGCATTTCTGCCAAAGAACACATTGTGACATTTACCTTGTTTCGGAAGAAAGGTGTAAATACTGCCATTTGTTTGCAGCTCAGGCAGACAGCAGAATGTTTTCACACTGTTAGCAACAGCAACGACTTCCATTGATATAACAATGTTAATAAACCAGATCCTGAATTGCCTCATATATCAATTAAACACTCTCCACATTAAAATAGCTTGTGATTTGAATGTGTTCAATGCCAACAATGGGCAACATTGAATGAAAGCCATATAATTTTGAATTGTGCAGTGCTTGATCAGATTGTAAAACATCTGTTTGGCTGGAAATAGAACATTCTGGACGTCAGTATATTCTATACCTTTGAACTGTTGGGAAGATAAAAGAAATGGTAATTGTTTCATACATCAGAAACATGTCTAACATTCCTTTATGTTTAATTGAAACTGTTTTGACTATTAATGTTTTTAGTTCATGTCCTAATATGTTGCATTCATTAAAAAAAATCAGTTGCTAAACTAATAGCTATTTATTTTTCACTTGTGGATGAGGGCATCTTTTACTGACAGCATTTATTACCCATACCTAGTTTTCATTGAGACAGTGGTGATGACCTTCTTCAATCGCTGCAGTCCTTTTCAGTGTGTTTACCAACAAGGCCATTAGGAGAGAAATTCTAGAATTTTGAACCAGCGTCAGTCCAGGAGGAGCAATATTGTTTCCAAATCAGGATGGTAAGTGGCTTGGGAGGAGGGGCGGGGGGTGCAGAATGTACTTATGTTCCCATACACTTTCTGGGTTAATAAGGTGCTATCTAAAGCGCGATAATGAATTTCTGTAGTGCACCTTATACACCTGCAAAACATTGGTGTTGGAGCAAGTGGATTCATATGGATGTAAAGCCAATGAAACTGGCTGTTTTGTTTTGAATGATTTTAGGTCTGCATTCATTCAGTCAATTGAGGAATATTCCATCACAATCCTGACTTATACATTGTAGGTAGTGGAATGCAGATGACACCTTCCATCACTTTCCTGATTATCGAGAGCAGAATGATGGGGCAGTAATTGGCTGGGTTGGATTTATTCTGCTTTTTCTGTACAGGACATAACTGGGCAATTTTCGATATCGCCGGGAAGATGCAAGTATTGTAACTGTACTGGAACAGAACGGCCAGGAGAGTAGAAGGTGCTGGGACAGCGTCTACAGTACTATTGTCAGAATGTTGTGAGGGCTGTATCCTTTGCAGTATCCAGTGTCTCCAACCGTTTCTTGATATCACGTGGAGTGAATCAAATTGACTGAACACTGATATCTGCTGGGCACCAGTGAAGGAGGACGAGATGGATCGTCCACTCAGCTCTTGCGGCTGAGGTTTGCTCCAAAAGCATCAGGCTGATTTTCTGCACTGTTGTACTAGGCTCTTCCATCATTCAGACATTTATGATGTCTCGTCTTGCATTTTTTTGTTTAGTTGTCCATCACCATTCACGTAAGAATGTGGAGGACTGCAAAGCTTAGATACAATCCATTGGATGTGTGATGTATCTGTCTATCACCTGTTACCCATTCTATGTGACATACATGTAATCCTGTTTGGTGGCTTCACCAGGTTTACACTTCATCTTCAGGTATGCCCTAGTGCTGGTACTGGCATGCCCTCCTGCACACGCTATTGAGTCAGATTTGATCCCCTGGCTTGGGTGCAATAGTTGAGTGGTTGATATTCTACGTCATGAGGTTACAGTGGTTCCAGAGTTCTATGCTGATGCTACAAATGGCCCACAGCGTCTCATAAATGCCCAGTTTTGAGTTTTGAAATCTGTTTGAAGTCTTCCTCATTTAGCTTGTGATAAATGAGGTTATCCTCAGTGGGAAGGCGGGATATCAACTCCACAAGCACTGTGTGATAGTCACCTTTACAGATACTCTCATGGATGAATGTATCTGAAGTTAGCAGATTGGTAAGAATGAGGTCGAGCGATGTTTTCACAGATTAGTTCCCTCACCTCGCAACTGCAGAAACAGTCGAGCAACTGCATCCATAAAGACTGTATCAGTTCGATCAGTAGAGCTGTTGCCGAGTCACTTGGTGTTTGACATTAAAATTCCGCGCCCAGAGCATTAGATAAACCCTTGCCATCTTCTGTACTTCCTCCAATTGTTGTTCAGCATGCAGGAGTACTCATTCATAAGCTGAGGGAGGACAGTACATGGTAATCAGCAGGAGGGTTAATTGTCCATTCTTAACGTGAAGCCATGAGACTTCATGGGATCTGGTGTCTTTGTGGAGAACTGCCAGGGAAAACCCGTCTAGACTGTATACCACTGTGCCCCCATCACTGTTGATTGTGTCCTGCCTGTAGGGAAGAATTTATCCAAGGGTTATAATGGTGGTGCCTGGTGCATTGTCTGCAAGGTAATACTCCCTAAGTAAGTCTGTGTTGGTTGTTGCTGACTCGTTTTTGAGATAACTCTCCCACGTTTGGCACTCGACCCCAGATAGTAGTAATGGAGACTTTGCATTATCAACAGGGCTGTTTCTGCCATTGTCCTTTCCAGTGCCTCGCTTGATGCCAGATGATTTGGTCACTCTCATTCCTTTGAGATCTTGTAACAACTGGAAAAAGCCCTTCAGCCCAACTGGTCCAAACTGACCGCGCAAATTATATCTGATGAAACCCATTCCCCTATTCTATTGCTCTACATTTATCCCTGATCAAGGCACCTTACCTACACATCCCTGAACAGTGTGAACAATTCAGATTGGCCAATTCACCGAACCTGCAAAGATTTGGATTGTGAGATGAAACTGGACCAACCAGATGAAACCCACATAGACACGGGGAGAATGTGAATCCTCCACACGACAGTCGCCTAAGTGTGAAATCGAACCCGGGTCTGTGGCACTGTGAGGTAACAGTACGAACCACTGAGCGACTATGTCGCCCTGCCCGGACTTACTGACCTATACTATCCCACTCACCAAGTTTTGCTGTACTCACTGACCAGTTCACCTATCAAGCACTGTACTTCGTGACATACACTTTCCTTTTCACCGATCACCTCTGAACTAATTCATCTACATTGTCACGTTCACCAGTCATACGTGTACTCACTGACTTACACTATCCCATTCATCAATCACACCGTTACTCATTGATCTGTGCTGATTAGTTCACCCAAAACACTGATCTAAACTGCCTAATCTTCTATCACCCTTGTACCCACTGATCTAAACTATGATGTTACGCTATTACCCATATGCACATCACGTTACACTGTTCTGTTCATTTGTCATCCATGTACAAGCTGACCTACACTGTTCCATTCAACCATGCACATCAATCCAACATATCCCAATCACATATCATCTATGTCCAAATTGAGTAACACTGTCTCTTTCAACCATCAACCACGTACTCATTGAACTACGCTGTTCTGTTCACCCATTATCTTTGTTCTTATTGATATATACTGACCGCTTCACATCCCTACTCTCTCATCAAAAGTGCCTCGTTTACCCATCACCTTGGTACTCACTTACCTACATTCTCCTTTTGAACGAGAACACCTGCAATGATAGAGCTGTACCATTTCAATCGCATATCATTCATTTACCCAGTGGTATACACTATCACAATCACACCTGGACACGCTGACACACACTGGCTTGTTGACCCATCAATTGTATAGTCCCTGAGCTGCACCGACTCGTCAAGCCATCACCCGTGACAAACCTGACCAACACAGTCAAAATTCCCCATCACCCTTCTACTTACTGGCCAGCAACGCCACATTCACCACCACCCCAAACTCAAAGGTCTGCAATGTTCCTTTCACCGATCACATCTGTACTACACGACTGACACGGACCTGACCCCAAGTAAATTGTGCACACACTGACCTACACAGTTCCGTTCAACCATCAGACATGTAATGACCAACACCACCTCATTTATGAATCAATCCTGTAATCACCTGATATTAAGCCAAAAATATTGCAGTCTTTGATCTACACTGTCCTGTTGAGCCATCACCTTTGAAATCACAGACCAAGACTGCCCATTCCCATATCACACCTGAACTTATTGACATATTCTCTTCTGCTCACCGACCAAAACTGTACTCATGAGCTTTACTGCCACATTCACCAAACACCCTGTGCACACTGACCAACGCTGCCCTGTACACTCATCACATCATTACTCACTGACTTACACTGTCTCTTTGACACATCACTTCTTTGATTATACTTTTTCCTGGTCACACATTACACTGCAGTCAGTGACCAACATTGTCACTGACTGCCTGCATTCTCTCTGCACTGACTGAAAAAGGCCCGTTCACACATCACTCGTTGACCTGCGCTGTTCTTTTCAGCGATCACACCTGTGCTCATTGACCTCGGTGTCACCTTCAAGCATCACAACTGTATTCACGAGCTCCTGCTCTCCCGTTCACGTATCAGATCTATTATCATTGATCTACGCTGTCCCGGTCACTTTTCACCAATATACCCATTGACCTTCACTGTTCTGTTCAGCTATCACCACTGTAATCCCAGACCTACGGATTCCTACGCAAGAATCAGCCCTCTCCGACTGACCTCGACTGTCCCACTCATCCATCAAGCATCTACGCCCTGATCTAACTAGAACTTTTATCCGTCACTCATGTCAGTACAAGCAACATTGCTCATTCTCCCACCACAGCTTTTCTGGTCGGTTATCATTGACTAGAGTTGTGCCTCGGGGATCACTGTTGGGACCGCAATTATTCCCAATTTAAATAGATGACTTGAAGTTGGTAAGCACATGTAGTTTGTCAAAGTGTACAGACGACACTAAGATGAGTGGTAGAGCAAAATGTGCAGAGGACTGCGAAATGCTACAGTGGGACACAGTTGGTTAAAATGATTAGTCAAATGGAGTGTAACGTTAACAAATGTGAAGTCGTCTATTTCCATCATTGCTAAAGGGATGGAGTTTAACAACAGGGCAACTTACGTTGCAGCTGTAAAGGGTGCTCGTAACGTCAAACCTGGATTACGGCGTGCAGTTTTGTTCTCCTCACTTGAGACAGGATACACTCGCACTAGATGGGATGGCTAGGAATGTGACAATGTTGATTCCGCATTTGAGAGGGTTTGCTTATGAGGAGAGACTAAATGGATTGGGAGGTTAACCTAGGAGAAAGTGAGGACTGCAGATGCTGGAGGTCAGAGTCGAGATTGTGGTGCTGAAAAGTACGGCACGTCAGCCAGCATCTGAGTAGCAGGAGAATCTACATTTTAGGCTTTATCCCTGAATCAGGAATGAGGCCTGTGGACCAGGGAGCTAAGACATAAATGGGAGGAAGATAGGGTTGGATGGAAGGTATCTGGGAAAGATGCTTCCATATCTGACAGAAATGTGACTGTACCTCCACTAATGTCATCTATTGCATCCGTTGCCCCAGGTGTGGTCTAATCTACAACAAGGAGACCGAACGCCAATTTGCGGATCATTATGGATAACATTTGAGGGACATACCGCACAAACAAAAACCACTGCTCCATGGCTGAGCATTTCAACTTCTCCTCCCACTCTACCAAGGACATGCAGGTCCTGGGGCCGCTCCATTGCTGAATCCTAACCACCCGACGCCTGGAAGTAAAATTACTCATCTTCCGCCTTGGGACCCTGCAGCCATACAGCATTAATGTGGATTTCACCAGTTTTTTTATTTCCCCTCGTCCACCTTATCCCAGTCCAAATCCCCCAACACGGCACAAACCTCTTGAGCTGTCCATTGTCTTTCCAATTATCCATTCCAGCCTCCTGTATGACCTATCACCGCATCCCCACCTTCATCTACCTCTTGCGCTACCAGCTACTTTCACCCAACCCCAACGCTCCAATTTATCTCTCAAACCCTCCAGCATACAAGCCTCATTCCTGACGAAGGGCTCATCCGCAAAACATTGATTCTACTGCTCATTGGATGTTGCCTGACCTGCTGTCCTTTTCCAGCATCACATCTCGACTGGGATTAGATTCTGTGAATTTTAGAAGAATGATGCGGATTCTTACAGAGACTTCTGAAGGGAATGTGCAAGATATAAGTACAGAGGATGTTTGCACTGGCGGGTGAAAGGAGGACAAGATGACAGACCCTCAAAATTAGGAGAACAACAATTTTCTCAGAATTGCGAATGAACCTTTTCACCCAGAGGGTAGTGAATTTGTCGAATTCCACGCACAGTGAAATATTTGAGTCATCCTCGCTAAACATTTTTAAAGCTAGGATGGATTTTTTTTTGAACAGAAAGGGTTTTACGTGTTATAATGAGTGGATGGGTAAATGGAGCTGAGGCTACAGAACTAGCAGCCATAATCTTATTGAATGGCAGAGCAGGCTCGAAGGATGAGATGGACTCAGCTTGCTCCGATTTCGTATGTTCTTATGTTCTAATGAATGAATTGCCAGGGAAATTGGTAGATGCAGGAACATTTATACAATTTAAATTTGCACGGGTACATGTTTAGCAAGGTTTTGAGGGATATGGGCCAGGCGCGGACAAGTGGGATTACTTTAGTTTGAGCACAAGGTCAGCGTGGCGGAATTAGACCAATGATCTGTTTCTGTGCTATATGACTCTATGACAGGTTGACGAACTCGATAAGAATGCATATGGAATACTTAAAATTTGCAGCTGATAGATATATTTTAAGAGAAGAGGGTTTATGCTGAAATTGTAAAAATAATTGATGAAGCCACAGCTATCGAATTGATTGCCGTTCTGTAATCCAACTTAGAGGTAAGATGTCATTCCAAAGGACAGAGCGCTGAAGAGGTTTTTGGAGGATCTTGCTGGAGTTTCTCAGTTATGTGGAGACATTGGATAAACTGGAGTTAGTTTCCTTGGAGCAGGAGAGATTGAGTGGTGAAATGTTGAGATGCATACGATTATGATGGACTTGGCAAGGGTGGAAAAGAAGCCCTTCCACTTGACGTTGTTAAATAACTGGTGGACTGAGCTCTAATGAATGTGTAGGAGATCCTGTGGGTATGGGAGGTCTGAAAAATCAATCAGGAGGTTGTGGGAGGGTTGCAACTATTGCCTCTATGTGTGCTTAGGTTAGACACACTCAGATTACTCACTGTGTATTTTCGTGTACACCTCTGATGCCAAGCCGAAAAAGGTGATATGTCAAATACATTAAAATGGGATCAGAAAATTGGGTGCTGCTCTATGGTTGATGCAACCAGGCGGTCCAAAACAACTTTTTTCACATGTGCTGTACATTTCAATGGCTGAATTGCAACATGACATCAGGTAAAACAGGCCAAGAATTGGCAAGAAAACTGTCTGATGAATGGTGTCTACTGTACGAATTATGTTGAAATACATTCCCTTTGTCTCAATTCAGAGTATTGCCTGCAAGGTTTGCCTACTCAATTCGAGGACATCCAGTTAATGTCGAAATTGAGGAAGAACTGATGCAAAAATATACGCACTGGGTCTGCAACTTCAATATCCAGCACTGACTTTGGTTGGGTAGCACCACAAACAAATGAGCCAATCAATCCAAAAAGCAATGAATGTCAGTCTTGTGGATGCGAGGAAAATCAACTATGTTTTAATGTGAACAAAATATATCAAGGCATGACAGAGGATGCACTGTGTAGTGCAAAACGTAAACCACAATGTATGGAAGGTATAATTCAGGAGGATTTGCATTTCACACATTGTGTGTAACATGCCAATTGTAGAAATAAGAGAACCCAACAAATAGATCAGATCCAACCATGCTGCACTGAATCTTCATCTTGAACTAATAACATGCACAATATCCATCCAATTTACGGATAATTCCAAAATATTAAGTATTTCCTTGTTCTGGCGCTCTCACTTTGCAAATTGCTTGTCAAATAATTCCATACAGCAGAATGACGGTACCTCCACGACACGGCTTCAGATGTTAGGAAGATGGCTCACCATATCCAAGTGTACGATACTTATTCAGCTATTCATACCCATATTATCCTGAATGATAAAGTAAAAGATGTCTTAAACATCGAAGAAAATTCAAGACATTCCTAACGGAACTTACGAGTGGTAGATTTTCCGGAACTTGAACTGCTCATATTAATTAAGCTTGCTGTACATGCCATTATCTTGCTTAACAGAAATTGTTCATCGACCACACGTTGCATAGAATCGTGTGAAATTCAAAATAGAATCTGCTTATCACCGGTGTGCACAGAAATCACGATGACAGTAGTGAAATATCCAAAGTTAGGGTGCATGGCTATTTCTTTTCATTATATTTTACTAATTTCATTCTAATAGATCATGCTGGTCCTGATCACCATTTTCAAAATAAGTGATCAGTCCAAAATGTAATAATCTAGTTTCCTTTGGCTTCCTTGATCTGAACTTTCACATCCTTGTCTCTTTACCACAAGTATTAAATAAGACTCGTTATGATTTCAGATTTGTGCATGACCAGGATTGCAGTTTGCTTGGCCGTCTAGGTTGCATCCTTTTGTTTTCTCAGTTCGTTACTATATTGTACATTTCAGTCAAAGTCCTATTATGCACATCGAATTCAGAAAATCAGTTCACCTTTTCTGAACTTCTGCAGTGGTTCACATCTTCTACAATGCGCTGCAGAAAAATACCATTAGATTTTCACCAGGTTCTGGGGACGGGGTGTTTTTCCTCAAAAATCCGATCCTAACCAAGTGGTTCCAATATAAGTTATACGCTTTTATCCCACAATGTGGAAACTCGCCCAGGTACGCCCTGTACATGAGGAGCAGTATAAATCTGACCTGGGCTAATTACAATCCCATCAATTCACTGTCGACCATCAAATAAGTGATAGAGGTTTTCGTCAGCAGTGCAATCCTGCAACACCTGGTCAGCAACAATTTGCTTACTGGAGCATAGTTTGGATTCTACCACGTTCCCGCAGTTCCTGACCTCATTGCAGACCTGGTTCAAAAATAGACCGAGCAGTTTAATTCTAGAGGTGAGGGGACATCAGCCCTTGATATGAAGCCTACATTCAATCGAGTGTGGCATCAAGAAGCGTGACCAAAACTGGAATCAATGGGTGTCAACGGTAAACTTTCCGTTGCTTGGCATCATATCTGGCACAGAGGACAATGATCATTGTTGTTGGAGGTCAGTCATCCCAGTTCCATTATATCTGTGCTGGAATTCGTCAGGGTAGGGTCCTCGACACATGCATCTTCAGCTGCTTCATCAATGACCTTCCCTTCACCATAAGGTCAAAAGTGGTGATGTTTGCTGATGACTGCTCAATGTTCAGTACCATTCACAACTCCTCGGATACAGACACAGTTCATGTTCAAATGCAACAAGATCTGGACAATATTGAGGCTTGGGTGGACAAATAGCAAATAACACATTTGCCACACAAATGCCATATTATGACATTCACCAATATGAGTCGATCTAACCACCACTTATTGACATTCAATGATGTTACCATCACTGAAGCCCCCATTATCAACATTCTGGAGCTATCATTAACCAGAAACGCAAGTGATCTCACCGCATTAATGCAGTGAATACAAGTGCAGGTCAGATGATCGAAATACTGTGACGTGTAACTCACCTTCTGATTCGGCAGTTCATGTCCACAATCTACAAGTCACAAGTCAGGACTGTAATGGAATAATCCCCACTTGCCTGGATGAAGGTAGCTCCAAAAAGACTCAGTAACAGCAGTCTCTACTACCTACAAGGTATACTCCAGAAATTCACAAAATATCATCAGAGGAGGTTCCAAACCCACGACGACTTTCATCGAGAAGGGTGACAGCAATAGAAGCATGAGAACATCGCCACATTCTCGTTATCCTCAAGCCACTCACGGTCATTGCTTCATCGCCATTCTTTCAATGTTCCTGTGTCAGCATCCTGGAATTCCCTCCATCGTGGAATTATGGGTTAGCCCACAGCAGTTGCAACGCAGCAGTTCAAGAAGATTACTCACCACCACCTACGCAAGGAAACTAGAGACAGGAAACAAAAACAATGATGATTTTTTTTAAAAATACTAAACAATGTAGAAACTTATCTCAACACATTTGGGATGGCCGCACTCATTTGTTCGAGGCCGTGCCAGCACTTCCCAATTCTAAACAAAGAAAATGTCACATCTTTTAATATATTTGGAAACTTTCCCTCATTCAGCTCTGCGTTTATTGTTTGCATTTCTCGTGACTCGAAGGTGCGTTGAGATTATTCTATATACAGATATGAACAAAATTAACAATCATTTGCATAACGTAGCATTCGTTGATTCAGTCAATCCAAGAACATTGACATGAGGAACCATCGATTTTAGAAATGATCTCGACGGTGCCAGAAGGTCAAGATTTAGCAACACCGTCTGAAAATAAGGAACATAAAGGGCAGATCACATAAATATGCGATGGAATAGATTGTCCTGAGTAAGACGATGAATCTTTGAAATTCGCCAGTGGCACAAAATTAATTATCAACTGTGTTCTCTCAAATTGTGGAGATGAAATGATGAAATGAATGATAGAATTCTATTCCTACAATTTTCATATTATGGTATTTGATCTTCTTCAGCATATTCTTGCATTGACAGTGGTAATGCTTTGTTATTCAATGCATTCAATCCTGAGTAGGACTGACCTTTAGGATTCAAGGAATTCAAGATATATGTTTACGAATGGCAGTATTATCTTGTTTCTCACAATCACATCAGGGATAATTTCATTCGAAGAGCTCGCAGAAGTTCCATGTAAAATCACATTTAACTGTCTTCATGTTGGTTATAACGTCATGATCTGACTGGTTCATTTGACTCATGATTTTTTTTGGAAGTCATCATTTATAATTTCAAACAACACCGTTAGCAAACGATTTTAGTGAGTCACAATCTCACGTTAACTTATTCCTGCTGGCACATCCCCACGCCACGCCCTAGACCATTCAATATTATTCCAAATCAAAAATGATGCTATCTTCAGAACTTATTTCTGGATATACCACAACACTTATGTTGGAGTGATAATCTGATTCAGTATCATGTTTTGTTCCTTTGACCTTATTTAAACTGCATTTATCATGAATGAACACTTACACATCTGTCTCGAGCCAAAACTTATGAGTGTTTGAATCCTGACGGACAGTGCCTCAGCTTTATGCACAACTCTATCCTGCCGAAACTTAACAAAACCTCTTCATGTCATTTCAAGTTTACACAGCGTCATCGTAGCATAATGGGCATTGGAGTACAAGTAATTAACTGAAAATGTTTATTCAAAGATTAAACATGTTAACCTCCAGGATGCTAATTGTCACACTATAGGCTTTGCCGTCTGCCTCCAAGAACGTTAATTGACACACTGGAGGCTTTATGAATTATATAAATAAGAGATCCTCTCAATGAATCATTACTTCGAGCAAGCAGCAAACTCTGAATCTTGGGAGAGGACCAGGACAGTTCAGGATCTCAGAATAAACCTTTGGTATGTTATGTCAATGGAATAAGTCTTCATGCAACAGAATTGAGTATTTCCAGAATTGATCAGAATCGACATTATTTACAGAAACAGATCATATTCTAAGAGCAGTGAATAGGAGTATGTCCACAATGGATTCGAATCTGACAACCACACGTTGGAGAGTTACAGCAATCAACAGAAATGTGTACCACGCATTTCATGTTCTGTCTACACGATATGACCAAACTCCAATCAATTGGCGAATCTATCAAATACTTCGGATTATCCAAGCAGGATATTATCCAATATTGGCGTTTGTTGGTGTCCCTGGTAAGTCGCCTTAATCAAATTTAATTTGGTTTAAGACTGTAGACTTGTAATTCTGCCCAATCCACTGCAATCGCTCCTGATTTTTGTTACAAAACAGCTTTTCGCTGCTCACAGACTGAAATTTACCCATGAATCAATACCCAACCGTGAACCATCAATCCCTGAGTTGAATTCATTTAGATATTTCTTACCAAGCAGCTCAGATACCCGTGGAGGCGTTGAGATTTGAATGCGGGTGTCCTGAGTCCAAGGCTGGGACTCTAACACTCCATCACAGCAACCCTGAAAGAATATTAATTCAATTATTAATTCGAATTCGTTCGCCCACAATTTTACCCATGTTCAGAGCTCATTCATTCCATGTTTTCCAGTGGAATAATCTCTGCAAAACAGTATAATACAGCAGATATATAAGCATAGCTTTCCATATTGGAGATCTCAGTGTAAACGTTTGCATGTTAGCGTATATTGTGCATCTTCAGTGTAACATTCAGTAAAACATCTCTTCACATCTCACAGTATTTCAGGTATTCTATCATGTCTTTGTTCATTTTACCAAACTGTCTGTCGCCTCCTAAATTCTGCTGCTTTTCCTTTCCTTATTAATGACATTGCTATTTTTTTCTGATCATCCTTATTTTTAGAAGAAAATTCCCATAGTGTATTGGCAAAAATGTAGGAAATGAGACTTATACGGAGAGGCTCAATTACTATAGATTTGAAATCTAGTCTTCACACTGTCCTGATCATTGCCTACAGGAGAGGTGGTACACAAGGTTGTGTCAATATTCAGCAACCTATTCCGTACTTGTACTTAACAAAACTAAAGAGGGAAAGTTATGCATGTTTCACATACCATCAAGTATACACAAAACGGACACACATGCACACATACATGCATGCATGTGCTCATGAAGTTGCACACCAACACGCATGCACATATACACACACATGCATACACACACACTTGCAATATTTTACCTCATCTTATACTTGTGATCACAGCCTGGTACATGAAAAATCCATCATACTGATACTCATTGAGCTTAATGACATATGGGTTTCTGTCAGGCAACAAGTCAAATTCCACAATTTCAGTTTAGTATATAGCTCTCTTAATAATATTTGTTCTGCTTAAATATTGTATTTAACCACCTGCCGTATTTAATGCTGACAATGACTTTAGTCGATGTCACTACAATTGAATGCACTGCTATCAATTTCAGAACCTATGAGACGATCCGGCTTGTTCTGGAAGCCATAGATACAGATGTTGTTTCATATTGAAAAGCGTGTATCATTCTTGTCAACTATTTTTTTCAGTAAGTTTTCTGTGAAATTATGGTCATTGTCCATGCAGCTTATTCTCAGCTGTCCATGCACTTAAGCGTGAGGGGAAATAGTCCAATGAAAGGTGAAACCTTCTTGCAAGCATCATTGAATTTTAGTTCAGTCATAGGGTCTCTGTCTTATTGGTTGGGGAAACATCAATTATCCATCTCCCGTTGTCCCTGAGAAGTTGACGATGACATAGCTTCTGGAACTGTGCAGTCCGTGTGCCACCAACACATTCAGAGCACAATTATGGAAGGAACTATAGGCCATTTACCTAAACTCACAGAACGAATGCTGATGCAGTTGGAAATCCGGATAATGCATGGCATGGAGAGGATTAAGAAGGTGGCGCGTTTCTGATTTATGTAGGCTCTTGCCATTCGAAATGATTATGTTCATGCAAATAGAAGGCATTGAGCAATGCAACTTCTGAGTATATCCAATTTATCGTGTAGACCAAACACACTGCTGCTATAAGATATCGGCATTCTAGGCAGTGTATGTTCTGTGAATTTGCTGTTAATCCAGCTGGCTACTTTGGCTTGGATAGTGTCAAGCTTTTTTTAAAGTTATTAGAGCTGCAAACATCCAGACAAATTGGGGGCTATCCCATTATATAATGAAGCAGAGATCTGCGAATGCAGAAAATCTGAAATAAAAACAGATTATGCCGCAGAAATTCATCATATTTGACAATGGCTACGAAAAGAAAAAACATCCCATTTCGATTTCAGTGATCCTTCGGCAGAGCGAATCACACTATCGCCTTGTGTCTTGTTGATGATTGACAATCTTGGGGTAAGATAAGACGTATGTTGGATTCTTAACTTCTGATCAGCTCCTGCAGTCATTGCATGCATATGGCTACGTCAGTTTAGTGTCTGTTTATTGGTAACCTCCCGGGACGTTACTCATGGGGAAACGAGGCATGATAACAGTGACATTAACGAGTGTTTAATCTTCTCTAGTTGGAGATGATCAAAGCCTACCATTTTCGTGGCAGGTACATTATTTGCAACGTTTTCGACCAAACATCGGATATTTACTTCGTGTTGCTGTATTTGGATATATATATTAGTGATTGTCTTCTTACTTAATGTGGCTTCGGTAGTGTTAGTGGAAACGATGTACATTTTTTTTCGAGTTGCTACTGTTTGAACTATCCTCTGAGGTCACATGACCTGTTCAGAAATTTCAGTGCGCACAACATGGGTTTCAACTGTTCTGCATCTTTTTCTGAAGCAAAATAAAGAAATGGAACTGTAGCTCCTGAAATGAGCATAACGCATCACTCAACAGTTGAATGACAAGGAAAGATTATTCTCGCCATGTTTTTTTTCTGGGATCATTTTCACGACCCCACAGGAATTGGCTAAATAAAGTCTCTTACCTTTGTTTGATCTTCAAAATTATGCATCCGCTTTGACCATCAGCTACTGCCTACTATCTGGGCAATGTTACTGTTATATTCGTGCCTGAAACTCACAATTTAATTCCAGGATTGGTCAGGTAATACAATCGCCTTGTCTTGCTTCAATTGATATATCTAGATAGTAACCTTCCCAGCCTTACAATTCGACATCCAAAACAAACATTTTCTTTCAGCTCGAAATGAAACAAGAATAAAGTGTTTTGCGCAAAATCATTTTACCGCATTCCATGCTGAGGGCGTCAACAAAGTTTATGAAATTCTCCCCGAGTGAGTATTATGAATTTGGGGGTTGGAGGAGGGGAGGAGAGACATTGAAGTGGATTGTTCAAGCTCAGTGCAGACGCAATTGACAAAAGGGCCTTTTCTTTGTTGTGATTATGTATGACTCTATGAATCTAAACAATCACCAAATTATTCTGGGCACTCAGTGTGTATGGGCCGACACTCTGTCTTATGTATCATATTTTTTCATCAGCCATACGGTAGGGTCATAGAAGTTTTTACCTCCCCCGTAATATCTAACAAAAAATATATGATCTCTTGATACCAAAGTGGGCGCTGATGTGCTTTGGCTCATAATAACGCATTTTTCTTAATATAAATATCCTTGCTTCCAGAGCCCTGCATGCTTCCTTGATTTCAGTGCATCGTCTCCTTAAGACCACAAACAGGGGAGCTGTCTGCCAACCACTGTTTGGGCTCGTCGGCACCCCCAACTTTAATCCGTTCATCATTGAAGATGATACATTCAGTTGGGAATGCTAAGAGGCGGACTGTGTCTGAACAGTGCTCTGGGGATAGAACTTCAAGGTGTGCTTCAAAAAAAATCAGTGTGCCCCTGTGCTGAAAATCGAACATTTTCTGTGTTACATCCTAACACACTTCTTTTTTTTTAGAAAAAGTCTAAATAAATTCACTTCAATGCACCAGAGTAAAAAGTACCACGTTTATAGATGTCAATACTGTGAATTAACGTTGACATAAGTCTAATATTCAATTTTCCTGTTTATTTCCACGTCACAGTTAACATAATGACGATCATGATACTGAGTCGTCAAGACTGTCGTCTCTCCAAATGTGTCACACGATACATGGTGGCCATGGCAGTGGCGGACATACTTGTTATTATCTTCGATCTAATTCTAAGGCATATTGTACTGGTCTATATAGATCATTTTCGTTTCATATGGACCATTCCCATATGTAATATACATGCTGCACTGTTAAATGCTGTCACAGATTCATCTGTGTGGTTCACTGTCGCTTTTACTTTTGATCGATTTGTGACCATTTGTAGCAAGAAGTGGAGAAGTAAATATTGCACCATAAAAACAGCAGACAGGGTTCTTGGAACACTTGGAGTATTATGCTGTTTAAAAAACATCAGCTGGTATTTTATGTTAACTGGTTTCTACGGAATATGGAACAGCCCCTGGTTTTGTATCATGGCTGAGGAAGTTCAATTGTCTCTGGTCTGGACAGCAATCGAGTTCTTGCATCACACCTTATCACTGGCCGTTCCGTTTGTGCTCATTGTGCTGTTCAATGTTTTCACCATCAGACAGGTTTTACTGAGCAGCCAAGCCCGCAAGAGGCTCCAGTCCCAGAGAATTTGGGAGTGTCATGGAGATTCAGAGGGGGAGAGCCGAAGGAAATCTATTCTTTTCCTGTTCGTTATCTCAGGAAATTTCATCCTACTACGTGGGTTGATGACGCTGTTTTGTTTGTGGAAACGGATAGCAAACTTGGGATATAAGAATATACATATACACTACTTTGTACTTGAACTGAGCTTCATTCTGCAAACCTCGGGCTGCTGCACAAACACTTGTGTTTATGCTGTTATCCAGTCGAAGTTCAGAAGACATTTAACTAATATGCTTAAATATCCCTTTTCTTCCTTTTTCCAATTAATTACACGATGTAAATAACTAAAGCATCGCGACCTTAGAATTGATGTTCATTTCATTTCACATTGTGGGACATTGAGCGGGAGGTTGCTGTGGTAAACTCCACATCAGGAAGCAAACGTACTCCCGAGGCCTTTTATCATCAGCAAATGGTGGTCATTTTTAGATCTCATTGGCACAGTGATCAGGTAATGTTCAGCAGACTGTTCCTTTGGCAATGGATATGTTACATGGCGTTTGATTAGGAATACAATTACAACGTTTAAATGAAATTTGCAGAAATACAAGAATAGGAAAGTTCAGAAGAGATTGGGTCTGTAGCAGACAGATGGGACCAGTTCAGATTGGAATTATGCTCGGAATGGACTGGTTGGACTGAATAGTCTTTTGCCATGCTGTATGACACTGTGAATCTGTGATGACATGCAATGACAACAGAGTGAGAGATGAGTGGTACTTGTTCTCTTTTCTGAGAACATTAACAAAACATGCGCACCCGATGCAGTTAACACACAGAATTAGCATGAGCTATGGCCGGCCCTCGCTACCGGCGATGTCCTGTTGACAGGATAACAAGAACATTACTGGAGGACGTAAATCCACGTAAAGAGTCAGACAGTAATCAGATCAACGGCTTTTATTCAGTCTATTTGACCAATGTTGACGTCGAAAAGGGAAGGTCATCTGAAAGGTTTCCTCAGGGTTTCATTGTTTTCTTTTCATTTCTGTCCGCAAGTCTGCACATTTCATATCAGAGTTACATTTGCTTTCAATTGCCTTTATATCAGCTACAATGGAGACAATTCCTGGAAAGCCATTTGAGATCATGTTCTGTCCTTCCATATGTAATGATTTTCACACCGTTTCTACATGTTTACTCTTGCGAATTGATTTGAATTGTTGTCCTCCACTTCTGTCAAAGGAGGCATTTTCACCACCTAGGATTTACCTTACCCTCCACAGAACCACCCTGATTAATTTATTTCATCGCTTTCTGATTTTGCTATCTCTCAACGCACCGAGACCAGAATTGCATACTATGTACTCTTTAGTCAAAATAAGCATTATTGACATATAGTATAGCTTGATTAACTTGCCATTCTACTTTCATTTAGTTAAAGGCTGATGTGCAGTGCATTTCATGGGCTGTGATCTTAATCTGTCACAGCAAATCAAATAACATCCATCGATATAAATCCTGTGCCTGTTTTCCATCATCTTTTTTCTAATTAACATGCCTGATCAACGTAGCATCACTTTTGAAATACGTACTGCAGAGCTGGAATGACGAACTTGAAGCATTATCTGAATGTCGACTAATTGCTGCTCTGAATTATACTCATCAAATAACCTGGTCTACAATGGAGAAGGTTGATGGACGTTAATTGAAATAGACTGTGTCAAATCCATCTTTAAACTTCCTTATCTATTCTCATTGTGTTTGAGGACATTTCTCTGGACCTGACATATAATGATATCACACTATTTTACATCCAGAATATCTCTCAGTCACTTTGAACTTCAATCTCTCAATCGAACTGGTTCAAATTGTTTGTTCCGAAGCACACGGGAAATCCTCTTCAATGTTAGCATTCTGTCTCCTTTTCCTGTCAGCATGTTCATAGTTCCAAATATGCCTTTACTTATTTGCCTTCCATTCGGCAGTACGGTGCCTCTATAGTTACCTTGCTGTTGTACGGACCCGGGCACCATGGCTCGATTTCAGCCTCGGGCGACTGTATATGTGGGGTTTGTACATTCACCTTGTGTTTGCATTAGTTATCTCCCAGAGTAAAATGATGTCGAGTTTCAGTTGATTGCCGTTGGAATGCAGGATGACAAGAATAGGGTATGGAGTCTCCATTTGTGGAATACTCTTCAGTTCTATCGCATGGATTCGATTGGCCGAATGGCTTACTTCTTCATAGGTATTCTGTGATGAGCGTCTCATCGCCATGTCCCTTCAATTGACTCCGATCTTGCTTAGTTTAACACAGACAGATGCACACACGGTTCTGGTATTATCAGAAATAATACAAATTAAGCTTATTGTCTCTCTAAGTTTGAATGTTAAGGGATGTTGCAAGCAATGTCTTCAAGGTATGAACAGAAAACCAAGAACAGACGAACATGAACAATTCCCACTTTTTGGAGATTCCATAAAGTTGATAGATTACCTGAAGAAAATAGGGCCAGATTGTTCATGGGAAATATCATAATACTCCTCTGAGCAGAAAGTGTGGAGATGTTCAGAGCGCTTTTCCTTAAACGACTGTTGACGCTAGATTTTTTGAGAATGTATATTGAAGATTGCCTTTTATTGTGATTATTTGTCAAGCGAGATTGCGAGAATAGGACAAAGATAGATATGTGGAGTTTCACAACAGATCATCTCATTGCATGGCAGAACTGGCTCGACGGGAAAAAATTGTTGATGCACTTTTGTTATTGTCATGTCCTTTTCTCATTACCTGAGGTACACTGTGCGACTGGACTTTCTGGTCAAAGTAACCTTGTCCATTGCTGCAGTGAAATTTGTTAATAACGCTGCAGTTCCCAGTATGCATGGCGAATAAAGGAATTGAAGATTGTTGCTGGTGGATTGAATGCTCATCAAATGGGCCGACTTTGCCATGGATTAGATTCGAGCTTCTTCGGTCTTGTTCGAGCTGCACTCCTCTGTACAATGGAGAGCATTGCGGCGTGGCATTTTTGGCCTGTGCCTTGTAGGCAGTGCACAAACACTAAACAGTAATATGTCGAATTACGCACGGCAACTATGCATACTTTTGGATATCAGAGCAAAAATAATCAATCTAAGACTCATCGTATCGATCCAAATTAAGGAAAATGACTCAGGCCCCATAAGCCTTGAGTTGCTGACTGTTTATTCATGAGCTCACGGGCACAGGTCGACCACGATGGTCACAGGCCACAAGTCACTCCGATGAGGTGCAGAGAGTTGTGTGGTCACTTCGGTTATAATCATTTAGCAATTAGCAAACTGTTAATTGAACCATAATGAAGCACTAGGCCCAGTCATGTAGCTGTCTGAACAGTGCTGGTAAGTAGTTGATGAACAATTATTGTAACAAAAGATCCTTGTAAAAGAACAACATTCCCATGTTGGAAAGAGTTCACTATCAGCTGCTTGTCCAGCTCCAAGGTCAGCCAGCTGTCTGAGCCTAGGATCGTGCAAACAGACACGAATATGAAAATTAGAATGGATTCCAGGTTGTCGATATGCGACAAAATGTCTGCTTGGGTTATAACAGATCTCCCACAATTTCTTCCTTTTTTTCTTTTCACCAAATCAGAGTGACAGTTCAGTAGAATTGGCAAAAAGAGGAACATTACGAGTCCCAGGGGGTTGTCAGGTGATGGGGGTTCATAGTCATTCAGGTAATTATCAGAGGAAGGGATTTCACAACTAATAGAATCAGAGATTTCATAAAATGTTGAGGGTACATTAGAGACAGAAAAATGTACAAACTGGGAAGAAACAGGAGAGGACAGTACCAGTCGTGCCCAAAACGGGCAGGGCATCGTTCAAATAAAACAATGACAAGGGAAAACAGAACTGGAATTGCAATTAGAACCACAAGGCACTGAAAACGTGTGAAAGATCGAGAGCCAAGTAAACTACCCACCCAAGTCCAAAGATCCCAATCTGGGTTTACATCATGAAGAGGGAACGCCACCCTGCGAATATGTACAGGTATGTTTGTAATGCTTTCACGAGAATCAGGGGTACAGGTGCAACGTTCAGAGGCAATAAGGGCATAAGTGCTCCCTTTTTAAGCTAAAAGATAATCAAGGGCCATGCGATTCTGAAGGGCGACAGTACGGATATTTACCATCTCTTCATTTTGGCGGTCAAAAGCTGAAGTAGTGGCATTTGAAATCTCCTCCAAAGTGGTGGCAATCCTTCGAACTTGAACCTCAAGTTGAATGGTGCCATAGGGAGGAGACAAAAATAGTCAAAAGTTGTTGAAAAATAGTAGGTGATATTTTCGTACGAGGCATCGGACTCTCAAACGGTGAAGTGTGGGAGTGTCAAAGGAAAGGGACGACATACCTTAGATAGCAGCAGCCAATCCTGGAGACTAGTAGTCAGGGGTAGGCCTGCTGACTAGAAACAAATTTAGTGCCCTTGAAAGCGAACAAAAGATCACTTTCCACACCAGTTCAAAAGGTGGTGAAAGATTATAAATGGCAGTCCTGTTGGAACAGTGAGAATAAGTGTGCTGCCATCCATAGTGGATGGAATATCAGATGTTGAAAGGAGGATTGAGTGAAGGCATTTACTGAACTCAGGCTGCCAACCAAAAGGGTGTTTCCTTTTAATGCAAATACTTGGTCAAGGTGCAGTCGTGGATGTGACATTTGCGAGGAGCAGAAACGGGGTATACGTGATAGATTATACAGAGGCTGGAACCAGCCTTCAAAAGTGCCCATCGCATATCCCCTGATCACCACCGTTGGCTGGTTTTATCCCCATAGGTGGAAGAAGCACCCATCATTTTTAGGAAGTTGGGGAAATGCAAAAAATCATAGCAGCAGCAGAACGACTTTGATGTAATCACGATTCAGCAGTGTCAGATTCATTCAAAGGGACCGCCCTTAAGGGAATTCCATCTTTGGAATGGAACAGAAAATGAGTACAAACCCAACATACACAGTGGTTGACGTTCTGTACATAAAGATATGTCATATAAAGGAAAGTATTCAAATAGAGTTTTCTCTTCGCAGGGGCCACTTGGTCACATCGACGACCCCAAACAAATAAGAACACCATCAAAAAAACAAACAAAAAAAACAGTAAAAGAACGGCAAACGCAATTAATTGAAAATATCTGTGGTTTTTGGTTTCATCGGTAATGAAGCTGTAGCCAAAAAAGTTTTTCCTTGAGGTGTAACTCTCTTGCAATGAGTGGTATTGGTCCATTCTGCTTTCCCCATGACTTTGAGAGCTGCTCAGGTCAACAAATGGATAAGGAATGTACCTTTTCATCTCGGAGAGAGAGAGTTCTTTACAAATGATTGAATCATAACATCATCCCTTGGCTGGAAAGGATGCATGGGACCAGTTTTAAAAACAGGAATGTCCGAATTGACAGTATCATGCTTTCCAATAAGAAGTTCTTAAAGAACACTAGTGTAATCAATCAAAGCTCTTGTGTCAGAAATAGGACGACGTCTACTGGCAGCACAGGATGCCGTTAAAACCTCAAAAGGGGTGAGAATTGTTTAACGATTAAACTGATTCCGAATAGAAATAAAGCGAAGGTAGTGCCTCGGGTCATGGCAAACCTGTCTCTTTTTAGATTCTGGTAAAGACTACTTTAAGAATGCCATTCGTCCTTTCCACCATATCCAAGGTTTGCGGCCGATAAGGAATATGATGTCGCCAGAAGATAGCAAGAGCCTTACAAATAGTCTATAAAACAGCTGTAGTGAAATGAATGCCCCATCACTACCAACAGAACCAGGGTCTCCAAATATAAGGATGGCATCCTGCATCAGGCCCTTAGCAAATCTCCTACAATCATGTTTTTTGGTTGCAAAAGCCTCAAACCACTTTGAGAACATATCAACAATGTCCAACAGGTATTAAAAACTTAGTCTTCTCGGCATCTGGACAAAATCTATTTGAAGTTTCACAAATAGGCCGCCATGGACAGGAAGATGGTCAAACTTGAACAATGGCTTTGAGTTATTGTTTTATAGATAAGTAAGACAATGCGATAACAGAGCATAAGCAGCAGTGGTAAACCCAGGTACAAACCAAAAATCCATGACCACATGACACATGCCCCATTTGCCAATATAGCCAACCCCATGGGCGGCTATTGCCAGGACATGTAAATGGGATCTGGGCAAATAATACGGCCATCACGAAGTGTAAGTAATCGAATCAGTGACACCACAATGTGCGTTTCAGACACCACCTAATAATCTAAAAATCAGGAGCAGTAGGAAACTGGCATATTTTAGGTTAATGCGATCTGTGCATGCATGGGCTACTGGTAGCCACCTGCGAAGCCCTGTAAGTGAAGGCGTTGCCACAAGTGATGACGTCTCCAGCAGCCATGCGTGCAGTGCATTTCGTCATAGCTACGGACTAAGGGACGATTATGGCTTCCAAAAGGTTATTAATTAGTTGACTGTGTTGTGCAGGTTTACCCGAGGAAGTGATAAAACCCTCTATGCTTCCAGAGAGTCGCAAAATCTTGAAACACTCCGAAAGCATAGCGGGAAACAAGATAAATATGATCTGATTTTCTAGTAGCTAAAATGCATGCCCGTGTAAGAGCAAAAAGCTCAGCTGTTTGTGCAGATATGCCATGAGGGAGAGCAGCAGATTCGAGGACGTCAGGTGGTGTGCAGACAGCATAGTGTTAAATGATCTGCAGGCCTTTGGGAGGAGCGATCAGTAAAAAAGTAGCATGTCAGGGTTATGTAGGGAGTTTTCAGAAAGGTCGGGACGAGTGCTAACAACATCACAGACAACATGTAAATATTCATGATCAGTTTACTCTAAGGAGTCAGTAACAGGATGGAGGATAGCGGGATTCAAAGGCGTGGCATGGCACAGAGTGACATTAGACCAGGGGAGTAGGATGACCTCATAGCCCGTACGTCCAGAAGCAGTAAAATGCTGCGTAGCTGCAGAATTTAACAGCAGGGAGACTGAATGTGGAAGAAAAATTGTGCATGGGTGTTTCAAAACAAGGGATTAGACTTTTTTCCATTACTGAGGCAGCTGCCACAGCTCGCAAACATGCCAGCATTCCCCTTTAAACAGCGGGCAACTGGGCAGAATAAAAGGCAACAGAGCGACAGAGATCCCCATGCATATGTGTCAAAATTCCAGAGGCAGAACACTCTCTTTCAGCAACATAAAGTTGAAACCACTGAACATAATCAAGAAGACCCAAGGCAGGTGCTGTCCTTAGTAGAGATTTTCAATGTTTAAAGGTTTGTGTCATTTCAGGAGTCCATTGTCGTTTTGATGAGTTCTTGAGCTGGCAGAGCTGCATTTTATCCAATGAAACTTTGTGGCCATCCTGTGCCAAACACTGCAGCAGGGCAATGGTATCCTGCATACAAGCATCAGACGTAGAGGAGGCTATGAGTAAATCACTAGCATATTGAGCAAGTACACTGCTGCAGGGCATGTGCAAACCTAAAGTACGCTGTACAGCGGCAAGATAAACGTTGAGTTCTCCGTATACCATTGGGGTATCTATGCATATTGATCCATGTATATTGACGGTCGCCAAAAGTGAAGGCAAAATGTTACTGACTATCAGCGGACAATTTAATAGAAAAGAAGGCGGAGCAGAGGCCAACCATGGAATAAACAAGTCGGCGAAGAAGGGATGGAAGTCAGGATGACATTTGTGTCAGGACAACGGGGTAGCAAGTACCAACAACAGCATTAATAAATCCATCTGTCAGATGTATCAGGTTTTGGTACAGGCAGAATAGGGATATTGCCTGGGTTACGCATACGAAAATGGATACCCTGAAGTTAAAAGGCAAGCATTATCAGGTCGAATGCGTTCAGTAGCAGCGGAACTGAGTCTGGAACTGTACCAATAATAGGGATAGCACCTATAGCATGGACCGAGTCAGAACTAAGTTGTAATTCCACAGAACTGCCCTCGAATCCAACGAATTTTGGAAAGTTACCAAAAGTGCATTTGCTATTTCTCCCACTAACACTTTTCATACACTAAGATGCATTCCATTCTGACTAGGAGACTTGTGTACCTTTAGCTCCATTAGCTTCCCCAACACACTTCCACCCCAGGGCATCAATGTGGACTTCAACAGTTTCCTCATTTCCCCTCCCCCACCTCACCCCAGTTCCAAACTTCCAGCTCAGCACGATCCCCATGACTTGTCCTACCTGCCTATCTTCTTTTCCACCTATCCACTCCACCCCCCGACCTACCATCTTCATTCTCTCCCCCACTCACATATTGTACATTCTGCTACTTTCTCCCCACCTCCACCCTCCTCTCATTTATCTCTGCACCATTCAGGCTCTTTGCTTGTATTCCTGATGAAGGGCTTTTGCCCGAAATGTCGATTTTACTGCTCCTCGGATGCTGCCTGAATTGCAGTGCGTTTCCTGCACCATTCGAATCTAGACTCTGGTTTCCAGCGTCTGCAGTCATTGTTTTTACCTATATTATTTGTGGCAGACAGGCCATGCCTATCAATGACTTTTTAGAACTTCTAATTTCCACCCAAAAGAATTCAATCTTACTCGCCATAGAACCGACATCATCCCTCACCATCACCCTGTTCCTTAAATATCAGAGCTACACTACCTCCCTTACCTTCTTTTCAGTCATTCTGGATTGTCTGATACACCTGGATATTAAACTCACAGTTGTGATCATCGTCAACCATGTCTCTGCAATGTCTGCTAAATCATATTCGTTCTCAATGATTTGTGTCATTAACTCATCCACACTGTTTCACATGCTAAGAGCATTTACTCAAAATGCTTTTATGGTAGATAATATACCCTCTTTTTGATTTGTAACATTTGTATTAATAATATCTCCTGAGTTGTTCGTCCTTTCAAATTCTTTCATATGTTTGCTGTGTACTTAAACTCTGCCCAAATGCAAATTTGCTGCATCCCTGTTGTTTGACCCATCCACCTCCCTCCACCAATGCACTGGTTTGAATTTCAAGTGACCACTCTATTTATCCTTTTCTCTGCAACACTGGTTCTATATCAGTTCAGATGAAGTTCATACGATTAGTACAGATTCTCCCATTTTAAAACTGATTCCAATGACCCATGAAATGGAACCCCTCTTCCCCATATCACTCCGTAAGCCATGTGTTTAATTCTCTAATTTTCTTATCACGAAGCAAAGATGCACATGGCTCAGGTTGTAACCTGAAGATTATAAACCTGTTTCTTAATTACTTTCCGAGTGCTTGATAATCCCCGAATCGGTCATCCCTTCCATCCATGCCGATGTTGTTTGCCTCAAAATGAACCACAGCAACTGGATTCTCCTCCTCCCTCTCCAATAACCTTTCAATCTGGTCAGAGATGTCCCTCACCCGGACTCGGGGCCGGCAACGCACCATGCGAGTCCTGTGATCCTGCTTACAATGGAGAATATCTATTCCCTAATTAGAAAATCCCCTACAGCTATCACTTTACTTTCACTACCCATTTTTTCTCTCTCTGAATTCTCTGCCGTATTGCTCCTTCCACTTGTGATATTGATACAGTGCATCCATTGGGACCACTACCTCCGTCATCTGGTTCCAGACATTAAATACCACTGTGCTCCTTATTGGACTCTGAGCGTTCTCTGGTTTTATTTGAATCCTGAAAATTCTAATTAGATAGACATTTATTTCATCATTCATTATTTTTTTTCATGTCTCTTCTTTTCCATTTATATCATTGTTAAGTTTTCCCTTGTTCATTCTGTACCTCTTCATAATTTCTGCTGTTTTCAGCCCACAGTATTGTCGATGATGCTTGATGTATATGAGTCACTGGTTTGAGGGTTTCATGATTTTTCTTTAATTGGACATCGTGGCCCTGATTTCTTCATATTCTATTCTCGAATGTGCAAGCTCTCTGACACTGACTTGTTGAAAAAATATTTCTTCCAGTCCACTCTGGCCAAACCACACATGACTTTATTTAAAGCGGCCTTTCCCCTTATTTAGATCTTCGAGTTCAGGACGATTCTCGTCTTTTGTTTTCCATAAAAATCTTGATGATAACGGAGTCTCTAATGGCAAGCGTCTGCAGTCCTCACCTTCTCCTTGATTATAATTGAGTTGTGAGCTCCTGGATGTATTTTAAGAAATCTGCTTCCTCTCAGCCAGTCATGTTATCATTATTCCAATTAATAATGAGAAAGTTGAAATCGTCACTCCAGCTCCATATGAATGTGACAATTCCTGGAAATTTACCCATATATCTACTCATTTGTTTTTTCCTGGAGTAATAGTGGGCATATAGTTCGTTCCATAATGATGTAATTGCTCCTTCTTGGTGTGATCTTCTTTACTTTTAATTGGATAACTTCACTTGAGGAAATTCCTCATGCTTTATCATTCAGTACTCGTGGAAATTTATCGCTGATCAATATTATGAATTGCCCTCCGATTTTTTACTGCTTCACTGCCTCACTTGAATCCGGTACATTCTGGACTATTGACCTGCCAATCCCTCTACCTGCCCTCAGTGACATTAATGTCTGCAATCCCTGCCTCTTAACGTATGATGCCAAGTCCTCTGACATTGTTGTCCAGACCCATTGCTTGAAAACATATATCACCCAATCTTAACAATCTCAATTTCGCTTGACCGCTACTGGCTTTCTACTTATTAGACCCTCCTGACGTATTTCCAGACTGCCTTTTGTAGATCTTACTCTATACCTCGCCCTGGTTACCCATCCCGAAGGATTCCTCTCCCATACCATCTTAGTTTAAACCTGCCCAGTACCATGAGGAAACGTTAACGGAGAGAAGTTGTTCCCAATCTGTTTAAGGCGCAACTAGTCTGCCATTGCTCCTTCCTGACAAACAATTATCACAATGTCCCAGAAAGCAACATCATCAAGATAAATTTCATCTAAACTAAAAACAAAAGTAAGATCTATTCTTATCGAGCAAGACCAATGATGTACAGTGTTAATTTGCAAAACAATTGAAGATAAATATAAATAAGATCCATTAGTGATACAAAGAAATGCAAAGAACTTAAGAGAAAAGAAGAGGGGGCTGATGAGTGTGGGCGGGGTAATGTTCATCCTAGTCACCAGTCGAGCAACCGCACAAACCTTAGAAAAAGATTCTTGAATCATCTCAGATAAATCATAACATTCAAGGCTATGGATCGCATGCTCAAAAGTGGTAAGAGTTGATAGACTGTAGTTTTGGCAGAGCAGCCTCGATGGTCCAAAGGCCTTATTATTGACTGGGTGATTATATGATTATGTGTGGTATGACACGGGGTAACACCCCTCCCCCCAACCCCCCCCCCCCACCCCCAGCCCCCATTGGCTAACTGAAATCAGCAACACAGATTTACCCCAATCGGTAATCTGAAAGGAACTCTCCAAAAAGTCGCTAAAGTAAAAGTTAACAACTTTATCTTTTTAAAGTCTGAAAGGGAATATTAACTAAAAACCGTTTACAACTCATTTATCTAAACCTACTACCTTCCCCCCTGCAGTACTGGTCAGATAAAACCCCTGATGAAGATTTGCTGAAACATTCAATTTTTTAAAAAGAAAGACAGTTTTTGAATCTTCTCGTATTATCTTCCTCTGTAGATTTGCTCTCCAGGTCGGTGTCGATTGTTTTTTTCTGTGCAAACTCCTTCTCGAGACAAGTGCCTCTCAGAGAGTTCTGTTCGTATTTTGGCAAGTCTCTCTCAACTGTTCATTTTTTTTATCTGGTTTTATATCCAAAAACATCGGATCATTTCATGGTTTTAATATTGTCAAAACACCAAATTCAAACTTGATTGGAATTTGGTGTTTTGGGGCATAATGTAAACTGATTGGCTGAATTTGAATTTTTTTGTCTCACAGCAACGCAGCCAGTGCTAGCTGTTCTGATCAAGCATTACATTGTTACTTTGCTCTGGACTCTCTATGCCTCTCTAAGTCCTTGCCAGCTTCCAACTGTCTGACATCATCAGTACCCCTTATATCATCAATAATTGCAATAGGAAAAAAAGGTTACAAGTCAATTATTATTTCAGGAACGTTGAAAACTGCAATATTATTCGCTGAAATCACAGAAACACCAGCTCAACAGGAAATTATGTATAATACTTCATATTTAATGTAGCACATGAGATAGCCAACATGCAATGTAGATCACACAGTTTACATTACAATATCTTGCAAAGGAAGCCAGACAGTGCAAATATAGGATCTACAAAATTTTAAAAAATGAAGAGCTTGTAACAGCACATTATGTTTCAATGATGTTGTAAATGAAAGATACAAAATTGCATTTCAACTTGATGGATCCCCATTAGAACTGGAAAATGTTTGAGATGTCAACTTTTTCGTTCATGTGGAAATGGAGACATGAGGAAACTAGTCGAACAAAGGCAAGGAAAAAGAACACAAGGCTCTGTTAGGAAAAAAAGGTGTGAGTAATTATTTGTGGTGAAGGATGAAACAACATCAAAAATATGTGGACAATGTGATATTCTGTAGAATACATCAAATTTGCAGGATTCTTTCCTGGAACAACTAATGGGTCAAGTGAAAACACATCCAGTGATAATCTCTGTCACAGGGGAACTCCTCTCATAAAATGCTTCTTATCAAGAAAATGGAAATACTTCTCTGCATTACTACATCATTACATCTGTATCATTAATACACATCAGTATGGAAGTATGCATAGCGTGTGCTTTATGAGCCTTGACAATCCGAACCTGCAGTTTCAGAACCACACATTTTTTACCACCTTTGGATTTCTATCAATACCATGTAGTGACTTGACAATAACTCCTCGTTGGCCAACATATAGTTCCGTTTCAAATTTGTCATTTCATTCACCCCCCCCCCACAAAAAAAATCAACATATTTTGGAAGTTCTGAAATACAGCAACAAATGCATGACCTGTGCCACAGTAGAATATAAAGCTTAGAGCTTGGGCTAGCACGGTGGCTCAGTGGCGAGCACTGCTACCTCACAGTGCCAGGCACCTGGGTTTCATTCCCGCCTCAGGCGACTATTTTTGAGGGGTTTGCACATTCTTCCTGTGCCTGCATGAGTTTCCTGCCAAACTCCAAAAGATGCGGAGGCTTGGCGAATTGTCAATGCTAAATTGCCCATAGTGTTGGGTGCATTAGTCAGGGGTAAATGAAGGGAAATGAGTCTCTGTTGGTTTCTCTTTGGAAGGTTGTTGTGGGCTTGTTGCGCCAAATGGCCTGTTTCCACACTGCAGCGAATCTAGTCTAGAATAACATATGAAGGCCGTTCAGCCCACTCTATGTGTGCTGCCCATGTCATCATTCTAAACATATGTCATTTGTCTGCACATGGTCCATTTCTCAATTCTTTGGTTTTTCATGCATCTGTCTGAATGATACTTTGGTGTCTCTATCGTATCTCCTACTATCATTTACCCTGGCCGCATGTTCCAAGCCCTGTCCACATCCTGCATAAAAAAATATGTTTGTTGCAAATCTACTTTAATGTTTCCCCCCCTCACTTTAAAACGATGCAGCCTAATATGTGACATTTCCACACTGGGAAAAAGGTTTTAACTATCGACCCTATCAATTCATCTCATCATTTTGCAATTCGATCAGGTTTTCCCTCGGCCTCTGAGACTCTTGAGGTCCTTAATCCAAGTACATCCCTCTTCAACTGATAGCTGATGGATTGCTATCTGTGACACATCCTGGTAACTCTTTTGCACGTTTTACGAAGACTCCATATCCTTTCCGATATTGTTGCAAACAGAACTGCACACAACATTCCAATATGGCTCAATTCTTATATCCTTAAATTATGACTGTCCAACGAGCTCATTGAAGGATCATACTAATGAATATACGCATATCATATGGCTTATTTACCACCTTATGCACTTAAGCTGTCACCTTCCGATAGAAATGGTATTCTTCATCACAAAACAATGAAAAAGGAAATCTGTATTAAGTTTGGCAAATGTCAAATTCAATTCAATAAAAATCTACAATTAAGTTTAGATTTGATTAAAATTAAGCAAGTTTAATGGATATCATGTAAGCATTTAAAATATATGAAAATAATACCTGGTTCACTGACATGTTTAGAACATAGAACATTGAACAAAGAACAGTACAGCACAGAACAGGCCCTTCAGCCCACGATGTTGTGCCGACCATTGATCCTTAAGTGCGGTCAACCTAATGCACGAATTCTCAAATTTCTGTGACCATATGCATGTCCAGCAGTCTCTTAAATATCCCCAATGACCTCTCTTCTGCAACTGCTGCTGGCAACGCATTCCATGCTCTCATAACTCCCTGTGTAAAGAACCCGCCTCTGACATCCACTCCATACTTTGCGACAAACAGCATAAAAGTATGACCCCTCGTGTTAACAATTTCTGCCCTGGGAAAAAAGTTTCTGGCTATCAATTCTATATATGCCTCTCATTATTCTCTCCACCGCAATTAGGTCGCCTCTCTTCCTTCTTTTTTCCAATGAAAAAAGTCCGAGCTCAGTCAACCTTTCTTCGTAAGTTAAGCCCTCAATTTCAGGCAGCGTCCTGGTAAACCTCCTCGGAACTCTCTCCAAAGCATCCACATCTTTCCCAAAATAGGGCGATCAGAACTGGACACAGTATTTCAAGTGCGGTCTTATCAAAGTTTTATCGAGCTGGAACAAAATTTCACAGCTCTTAAACTCAATCCCCTTATTAATGAAAATCAAAACACTTCTTCAAAGAAAATCTTCCTGTCATACCGGGCCTGGTCTACATGTCACCACACACATATAAGCAATATGGTTGAATCTGAAGTGATCATTGAAGCAGCTTAGGAAGTCAGTCACGTGCAGAGATAGTCGTCCAGCATAATAGGTTCTGAATTACTCATTGAGAATTAATTTATTCGCATTTAGTGGATGGTAATATATACCTATCACCTACACGTATAAACATATATATATATATATATATATATATATATCACTTTATTTCCAGATTACAGTTAACTGTCAGAATGAATATAATGGAATGATTAACAAAGGTATCCCGAATTGAATATAAGCAGAACGTCGATCATTATTAGGTTTGTTGGATTAATCATTTCCTGACACTTTTGCCGTGTGAAATTTATTTGGAAATTATCAACCTTAATCTGGATGTTGTGCACCTCATAATGCACGCAGACATGGCTGAGTTGGGATCTGAGATGTCACTAATATCGTACACCCTTTGAATATCTTTGGACGAGATGGACAAATGTGATAATTCCAGATTTATCATTATCTAATGCATCACTTGGCTATGGTTGGACAGAACACATAAGGCTTTGGAACACCTGAATTGGCCAGGTGTGAGAATTTTAACCCCCATTAATCACGGCAATCTTGTCTGATTCCTTCTTTGTCAGTTCTGAGATTTCTTGCTGGCTGCCATTAATTTCATATGCATTTAGATTCTGCAACGTTGTGATTTTTCATTAGCTTACTCCAGGTCATGGGTAGTTGGTCATAGAATTTGCATTCCCTGATCTCTCTCATCCATATAAGCCAAGTGGAGCAGACTTTGTTACTTTTAGCCATTAGTGCAGATATTGAGCATTGTTGAGATGATGGCAACAGTTTGGACATCACACCACATTTTATGGGACCTCATATCATGTTACTAATGGTAAACAACTGGACAAACTGATCTTCTTCTTTCTTTGTCAACTAATTGTCAGCTTTATTCTGGTAATGCACTGATGCAAATTTGGTCAGAATAGAAGTCATTCTCAAGCATGACTTTAGATTTTGGGATTGATTCAAGTTTCTGTTGTCAGGACTAAATCTATTGGAAGATTGATCTCTGCTTCAAACCGCATGCCTGTATTTTTCATAACATATGGATTCGTACAAAGTGCAAAACCTCAAACTTTTCCACCTCTCACCAATATTCAACAGACAGATGGCCGTTAACTCACGCAGCCCAGTCAACTGTCCCAGTCCTTGGTCAGAAAGATTTGGTCAGTTGACTAGGCTCTGTTAGTTGACGGCCATATATCAACTGAACATTTTCTGACCCATTGTATGAATTCACCCATCACAGATTCATATCAGCTGGATGAGGAGATTGTTCAGTTTCAGGTTCTTTGTTGGATAATTTTTGTCATTGAGGAACCTCTACTGTTCGGTGAACCATTACAGATTGATTGATATTCTTGAGTTGAATGTCATGCACCGGTTGGAGAGTGTCTGATTTCTGGATGGCATGACTCAATATATGCTAAACGGAGGGACTGGGCATTCAACTGACAATGTGACGTGTCGGGTTCAGTTGTGTTATTTGGAGTTATTCTATAAGTCGAATAGGCTGTATTATTTGCAACATATGCTTTTTGAAACTGAAGTTCATTTGAAATGTTTTATTGCCTCAGACTTCCATAAAATCCCGCACCGGGGAAACAGGCCGTTTTGCCCAACACATCCACAATGACCCTCTGGAGGGTATCCCACTCAGAACATTTCCCGACACCGTTACTCTACATTACCCCTAATGCACCTCACCTGCACATCCCTGAATACTATGGACAATTAAACTAACTTGTACATCTTTATATTGCGGGAGGAAATCGGAGCTAACAGAGGAAATCCATACACACACAAGGAGAATATGTAAACTCCACACAAGCAGGCGCTCGAGACTGGAATCGAGCCCAGTCCCTCCTGCTATGAGGCATCAGTGCCCACCATTGAGGCATTGTGCTGCACGAGATGGAGATACTGAATGACTTGTAGTCAAAAAATTAGATTCAGATTTTCAACTGAGTGTTGGATTTTGTGTGTGCGTGTGGAGAGCACTTCTGTTATGTGGTTGCAATTGTCTTACACAGTTGCGAAAATTTCTGCCTCAGAGGACAAATTGCTGGAATTAATAGATCTTGTCAGCCCTGCAAACTGTGCGTAAATATAGTTTTGTATTCAACTTGCAAAATAATTCAACCTTGCACGCTAGTTTTGAAGGCAGTCTAATTGTAAAGAAATTCTTGTCAAAGAGGAGTTTTAACTGTGCTTTATAACTCTGAGATATGAAGCAGGCTCTGGATTAGTAGTGCTGGAAGAGCACAGCAGTTCAGGCAGCATCCAAGGAGCTTCGAAATCGACGTTTCGGGCAAACGTCCTTCATCAGGAATAAAGGCAGTGAGCCTGGAGCGTGGAGAAATAAGCTAGAGGAGGGTGGGTGTGGGGAGAAAGTAGAAATGACCTGGGAGTTGCAGTGGGAGAGGGACTCCCTGAGATTCTTGTCGAGAGAGGAGGAAAACTTCTTCAAGGCAGGCATCCTTGCAAGAGGATTCGCAGTAGACATTGTTTTTACCTCGTTGATTTTAACCCTACTGATAGGATAGGATAGAGTGCTCTCTGTCCTAGGGACTAAACTGAATGACTTATGGCACTTATGTAGAAATAGAATATGGAGGATTAATGCCATAGTAGATGACATATGGATAAAACAACACCCCTACACGTTCAACCCTTTGAAAAAAAAAACTGATTTGGTCCACCTATGCATGCAGATAGGCTGTTGGTTCGTCCTCACGCTTTAGTCTATATCGTGAAATGTACCCCAATGCTGGACCACACAACTTTTCATGTATCTGCACAGTAACTACCGGAGACGATTTGAATTCTTTCATATGGTAATCGCTATTGATACTGGTCCAGGTTCGAATTAGCAAATGCAGAAGGACCACAAGAAATCTTTGGACCAAGCTGGCGATATTTGTTTGATTGAACGTCAAGGCTTTGTACATAATATCGAGTAGCTATTTATTTTGCATTTAAAGGAGATGATTTCATTTCACACACACAAGAATGAGGATCATTTCTTTCAGAAGCTGTCTCTGGCTCTTACACACAAATGCACATTTTCACTCATACTCGCGCACAAACTCTTTCAAACATTCTCTTCGTATCACATAAACTGATTCAAAGTCACACACGCAGTCTTTCTCATTCTCTCATGCAGTCACATGCGTGCTTTATCAGACATGCAGAAAGAGCTGCTCACTCTCTTTCACGTACAGTCACTGACACACGTGAGCAGTTCCTGCCTCTCACACATATGCTGGTGTTTATCCGGAAGTCAATGTTTCCATTTGTAGACATACATTTTGACGGTTCATGAACATTTAGCTGCAGCTAGAGGTTTTTAAATAATGCTTAGCAAGTCTGCTCTCGGTCCAGTTGATCAGTGAATTGAGAAAATTCGTGCACTCAATGTGCAATTTAATGACAATTTTCTGGCATAATGGGATCTTTACTTTCAAAGTTTCTGCCTCTGAGGCGGAACGCGACAGTACATTTTAGAGGATTGTGGACGATCGTGGCTGTTCAGAGTTTTTATCCCTCTACTTCTGGGCACAGAAGTTGAAGGGACCTTTGGACAAATTGATAAAATGTTTAATTTGCATGTTGATTCCCAGAGGACCTTGTGGAGAATCACTGAAATTTGAGGAAAAAACTATATATCTACATCATTTGTGAATGGAATGGAAACATAACCTGATGCAAAGGTTGACAGGTAGAGCACATAAAGTGTATCCTCCACTCTGAGAAGAGTTTTTCGGGGCTTAAAGTAGTGCAAGATAAAATGTGAGTGAATGACTCAAGACATTGAGGGAAAGACGAGACGCAGGGCAAACATATGTCGATTCGAACCAGGTTAAGTAAACTAATTATGACAGGTGGTTTTCGAAGCCAATACAACACCAGAAGCTCTTCAACATCTTAGAGAGATTTAGACCTTTGACGAATGTCAAATCTCACCATCTCGCAGAGTATTCAAAACCGATGCATTGTAACTGCTCAGCAGGACAATAACCCCTGCAGGTTATGGGTTATTCTCTAAATTAAGTACTTTAGTTTCACGTCATGCTCATAAATTGAAAACGAAGCTGGGGGCATACAGAGAATTATTGGCAGCTGGCTTAACTGCAACAGGAACAAAGGAGCAAGGCATTTAGAAGCGGGAGTCGGCAAATCATTCCACAGAGCCCGCTCTTCTGTTTAATATGATCAAGGCTGATCTTATCCTGGTCTCAACTCCACTATCCCACCTACTCCCCATAGCTCTTTATGGCGCATTTCATCGCAAACATGTCTGTTTCTTTCTTGAACCTGTTGGTTGATTCTACCTCCACTGAATTCTGGGGCAGTGAGTTCCAGATTCACAAAACCCTGAGGGTGAAGTTTCTCCACATCTCAGTTTTGAATCTGCATCCGCTCACTCTATCTCACGGTGGCACAGTGGTTAGCACTACTGCCTCACAGCGCCAGAGACCCAGGTTCAATTCCCGCCTCAGGAGACTGCCTGTGTGGAGTTTGCACGTTTTCCCCGTGTCTGCGTGGGTTTCCTCCGGGTGCTCCGGTTTCCTCACAAAGTCCAAAGATGTGCAGGTCAGGTGAATTGGCCATGCTAAATTGCCCGTAGTGTTAGGTAAGGGGTATGGGTGGGTTGCGCATCGGCGGGTCGGTGCGGACTTGTTGGGCCGAAGGGCCTGTTTCCACACTGTAAGTAATCTAATCTAATTTCTATGAGCTTCTTTTCGAGACTATCCTACAAGGGGGAAAATCTGACCAACATACCCAGCTTACAAATGCCCTTTAGTATTTTAAATATCCCAATCCAATCGGCTCTAATTCTTATGAACTAGAGCGAGTACAAGCCCAATGTATTTAAACCCTCATTGTATCATAGCCCGTTCATCCCTGGAAACTAATCTGAAAAACCTCCTCTGAACTGTTTCCAGTTGCATCACATCCTTCTTCAAACGAGGAGACCAAATATAAACACAATATTCTAAGTATGGACACATTCAAGCCTCACAAAAGCATAACAACGCTTCTTTATTTTTATAATGCTGTCCTTTTGTAACAAATACCAAAACTCTATTTGCACAGATCATAAACAATTGAGAATTGTGAACTGAATCCTATGGCATACCAACAGTTTACAGTTCGCTAACAAAAGAAGGGCCCATTTACCCAGAGTCTCTGCTTTGTGTCAGGCAATCAATTCTCTTTCCCAGCGAGTACTCCATACTTAGCCCCCTGGGATCGAACATTCTGCTTCAGTCTTCTGTACAGCAGTTTGTCAAACACCTTGTGCAACTCCAGGAATATTATGTCTACCATATCCCCATTAGCCACTTTTCTGCTGACATCCTCAAATAACTGCAGCAACTCTGTAAAGCGCAACTTGCCCTTCATGAAAGCGTGTTTCACTGGTAAATTGAGTTTTGCTTTTCCAAGTGTTCTGTTAACACCTCCTTTGTGATTGACTCCATCCACTTCCCTATTACACAGTTCAAACTAACTGCTCCTTAGTTCAAAAATCTCCTCTATTGAAGAAGAATGTTCCCAATAACTACACGCTCACCGTAAACTGTTTCACATTGGATCGAGGCTGATATGCACTCAACCCAATAACCACTGTATTCGTTGTTGTAACTATTCTCACAGCCACTAACCACTGTATTCGTTGTTGTAACTATTCTCACAGCGATTCTGTTCCCAAATACACACCTCCCAATAACTACACACTGACTGTAAAAGGTTTCACAGTGATTCTGGTTTGATCTACAGACCTCACATAAGTATAAACTCACTTTCAAGAGTCTTAGTGATTCTTGCCAGATGTACGCACATCCCAGTAAATATATGCTGATTGTAAACAGTCTTACAGTGATTCGATGTCTATCTACACACATCCCAATAACTATACGCTCGCTGTGAAAGTGCCTCACAGTGATTCGATGTCTATCTACACACATCCCAATAACTATACGCTGACTGTGAGGAGTGTACCGTGTTTATGACCTCATCTCCACCCCTCGCAATAACTATGCCCGGACTTTAAATAGACTCATAGTGATTATTGTCTCATCTACGCACGTCCCAACAACGAAATGATGACGGTAAAGTATCTCATCGTGATTCTGTCCTGATCTACAACACCTTGCAATTACTATACACTGGCTCTGTTGGGTCTCACAGTGAATTTGGCAGCATCTACGCACCTCCCAATAATATATGTTTACTGTAAATAGTCTCGCAGTGATTCTGTCCTAATCTACACACCTCCCAATAACTCTATGCTGACTGTAACGACTTTCATTGTCATTCTGGCATCATTAACGCGCGTCCCAATAACTATAAGCTCACTGAAAAGAGTCTCCTAGGGACTCTGGGCACATCTGCACACCTCCCAATGCCAAGTGTTGACTGTAAAGAGTCTCACGGTGGTTCTGACATGATCTGCAACACTTAGCAATAACCATATCGTTAGAGTTTCATCTCCACAATTTTCAATAACTTTATTCATACCGTAAAAAGTCTCAAAGTGACACTGGCCTCACCTACACACCTCCCAATAGCTATTCGCAGACTGTAAATTGTCTCAGAGTGATTCGAGCTGACCCACAAACCTCCCAATAACTCTGCGCTGTTTGCATGAAGCTAGCAGTGAATCTGGTCTCATCTACGCACCTCCCACCTAACTACGTGTTGACAGAAAGGAGTCTCACAGTGATTCTGTGTAAGCTGCGCATCTCCCAATAGGTATTCACTGACTGCAAAGAGTCTCACACTGATTCTAGCCTGATCGATACACCTCCTTAGCGTTGTGGCCATCCCTCGACTTTGAGGATGGTGATTTTCGATTGGTTGATCTACGTAGGAGTTGTCAGGTGGGTTATGAGTCCAAACGTGGCTTTGAAGGTTCTACCACATTCAGGACATGTCGTCCAGATGGCAGATCGAGCTTTGTGTGTTATTGCCTTGTTTTCCGTTTTCTTCTCTTTTCCTCTAATTCTGCACATCTGTTGGCTTCGAAAGTTGACGTTCCTTCTCGGATGATGGTTTGCCAGATTTTTCTGTCCTTGGCATTGATTTCCCAATTGTTTATATCGTTGTTGCATTTCTTCATCTTGGAATTAAAAATGACTTTGATTCTCTTCTGTAGTGCGCCTGTCTTATGTTTGCCTTCTTCAAGCTGGGAGTAGAAGATTTGATTCAGTAGATGTTAATCTTTCATCCAGAAAACATGACCACTCCATCTTAACTGGTTCTTGAACAGGTCGGTTTCAATGTTTATTTTTTTTGCCTCATTCAGCACGCTGATGTTGGTTCTTCTAACTTTACATCTGTTATTCAACATGTAACGGAGGCAGTGTGAATGGAGCTTTTCAGGTACCTTCAGATGTTGTCGGTATGGTGTCCAAGTTTCTGTTATATACAGGATCGTTGAGATCGCCGCCACTTTGTACACTAACATTTCGGTGTCTGTTTTGACAGCACGATCATGAAAGACTCCTGTTTGGAGTTGAAAATGTGTTGCTGGAAAAGCGCAGCAGGTCAGGCAGCATCCAAGGAACAGGAGAATCGACGTTTCGGGCATATGCCCTTATTCAGGAATTTTCAGCTCTGATCTCCAGCATCTGCAGTCCTCACTTTCTCCTGTTTGGAGTTATCCATAAGTTCTTCTAGTGCATTTAGGGCAATGCTGGATATCGCCATTAAGATCAACCTTTGAGGACAGGTGACATACAAGATATAGAAAGTGTTCCACGTTTTCCAGGGATTTTTTGCCATGTTGAATTGATGGTTCTATTCGAAATGTCTCAGGTGGTGACGGTTGATATATAATCTAAATCTTTATGGAATTGATGATAATCCAAGTGTCATGTACGCACGCTTGAAAGCAGTCATAAGCTGTTGCATGTTGTTTTCTGAGAGAGCTGCAACACTGTTGTCATCTGCATATCGGAACCTGATGAGTGAACTCATAGGTGTCTTGTTTTTGGCATCAAGACGGGCAAGATTGAAAAGTCTGCCACCAGTTCTGTATACAATTTCGATTCCAGGGACGATGTGAATGATTGTTACAGTAAATATGGTGAAAAAAGTTGTGGCAATCACCTATCTCTGTTTTCCTCCTTACCTGACTTGAAAAGGCTCACAGTTACTGTTACTGACAATAACTGTGACAAGCATGCCATCGTGGGATATAGATCCCATCTAGAACTGGGGACTTGTCTAACTTAATAGCTTTTAGAATACACAACACTTCCTCCCTCCTTATGCCGACTTGACCTGGAGTAAATGAATATATATCCCTAACCTCAACATCCACCATGTCCCTCTCCTCGGAGAATACCTATGCAAAGTACTCATTAAGAATCACACACATTTTTTCTGACTGCATGCGTATCCTTCCACCTTTGTCCTTGAGAGGGCCAACGCTTCCCCTCGTTACTCTCTTGCTCATCATATATGAATAAAAGTCTTTGGGTTTTTCCTTAACCCTGCTTGCTAAAGATATCCTATGACCACTTTTCGCCCTCTTAATTTCTCATTGCAGATCGGTCTGACATTCCCGAATTTCTTCCACTGCTTCATCTGTCTTCAGTTGCCTAGAACATATGTATGCATCCTTTTTCCTCTAAGCCAGTCTCACAATTTCACCCACCAACCATGGTTCCCTGACCTTACCATTCCTATCCCTCGTTTTCACAGGAAACTCTCTTTCCTGAACTTTAATCAATTTCTCTTTAAAAGTCTCCGACATATCAGATGTGGATTTACCGTCAAATAACTGCTCCCAATCTAATTCCCCAGCTACTTCCAAATTTTGGATTTGTAAGCGTTATCCCAGTTTAGCACTCTTCCTTTACAACCACTCTCACCTTTGTCGATGAGTATTCTAAAAGTTATGGAATTGAGATCACTATTTCCAAAGTAATCCCTACTGAAATTTCAACGACCTGACCAGGCCCATTTCTTAACGTCAGGTTCAGTATGCCCCCTTCCCGAGTTGGACTGTTCACATGCTGTTATGGAAAATCCTCCTGGATGGTCCTTACAAATTCTGCTCCAACCAGACTCTAAAGCTATGTCGAGGCCAGTCAAAGTTGGGGAAACTAAAATCTCCGATCACCATCATCCTGATGCTCCTACATCTACCAATGATCTTTCTCCGTATTTGAACCTCCATCTCAAGGTTGCAGTTGGCAGGCCTGTAGTACAACCCAGCATTGTTACTGGTGGGGGTTGTTTCTAAGCTCTGGCCAGATTTCCACACCATTCGATTCCTTCATAGTGACCTGCTTCAGGACAGATGTGATATCCTCTCTGACCCGAAATGCAACCCCTCCCTTTCACCATATTCTATCCCGCTTGTAGCATCAATTGACATGGATATTTAGTTGCTAATTATGCCCTTCCCTCAACCAAGTCGGTGTAATTGCAGTAGCGTAATTCTCCCAGGCACTAATCCAAGCCCTAAGTCATCTGCCTTACCTACAACACTTCTTGCATTATAACAAATGCACCTCAGACCACCAGTTTGTTTGCGTTCATCATCTGCTCCCCGCCTCCACTTGCCTTTAGTGATGCTGACTTCATGATGTCGTTCCTTACAGGCTTTAGACACTACCTCATTAATGTCCACTAACCCCCTCATTTGCTTCCTATCTCCTGCCACATCAATTTAAACCCTTCCCCAACAGCATTAGTAAAAACACCCCCGAGGACGTTGGTTCCAGTCTGGCCCAAGTGAAGACCATACAATTTGTAATGGTCCACCACTGCCAGAACTGGTCCCAATGTCTCAAAACTCTGAACCCTTCTCTCCTGCACAATTTCTCAAGCCACGCATTCGTCTTGATTGTTCTGTCATTCGTACTCTGACTAGCATGTGGCACGGGCAGCAATGCGGTGATTACTACCTCTGTGGTCCAACTTTATAACTTGGCTCCTAACTCCCTAAATTCTGTTTGTAGGACCCCATTCCGTTATTTTCCTAACTATTTCATTGGGGCCTATGTGCACCACGACAGCTGGCTGTTCACCATTCCCCTTCAGACAGTCCTGCAGGACAATCTGAGACATCCCTCACCCGTGCACCTGGGAGGCAACTTATCATTCGGGAGTCTCAGTTGTGAGAAAGTGAGGACTGCAGATGCTGGAGTTAAGAGCTTAAAAATGTGTTGCTGGAAAAGCGCATCATGTCAGGCAGCATCAAAGGAGCAGGAGCATCGACGTTTTGTGCATAAGACTTTATTCAGCCTTTCCTGAAGAAGGCCTTATGACCGAAACGTCGATTCCCCTGCTCCTTTGATGCTGCCTGACCTGCTGCGCTTTTCCAGCAACACATTTTTAAGCCACTATCAGTGGCTTTGCAAAGCCACAGCAAAAACAGGTGCACACACAAAGACAAGGGACCACTAAACACGAAATCATACACAGATTCAAACAAAGCTGCCCACACATATAGTTAAAAATCACACAGCACCAGGTTATAGTCCAACAGGAAAAACTGGAAGCATGAGATTTCGAAACGCTCCTACTTCATCAGGTGTTTGAAATGAAGAAACAGAGCTTGAAAAGCTCGTGCATCCAAATAAGTCTGTTGGACGACAGCCTGGTGCTGTTTAATTTTTAACTTTGTCCACCCCAGACCAAAGTTGGCTCCTACAAATACTGACACACATAGACAGAGAAACGGTTCCACACCAACACAGGCACACACACAAAGAAACACACAAATAAAAATACATATGAAGACACACAGGTATACATGAAGACACGCGCAACTGAAAGCAGAATCCAACAGAGCTGGACGTGTTCTAACACACAGAGTCTTGGCTTGACAAAAGATCTTCAATCATGTACAGGCAGGAAGAAACACAAACACATTCTCGAGCACATGCGCAAACAAAGAACGACATGGCGTTGTACTGGCATGGATAACAAAGTGCAAGAATACGATTTATCTATTAGATAAATGGACTGCCTGTAACAATGTAGGAAGGGATAAACGTCCTTGAGCTCCATGAAACACTCAGTGGCGGATAACAATTCGAATCGTTGTTATATCATAGCAGATATAAAACAACAGCTCTCAGTTATAAAACACATACTCCCCACAGTGAGGGAATTAAATAGGAATGATTCTGACAAAAAACAATCGCAACTTTGCATAGATTACACGACATTTATTTACAGGTTGACCGAATCCAGTTAGCAGTAGACATAGTTATAGACTAGCCATGAGTTCTGAAGAAGGATCACTGGGCTCGAAATCTTGCCTGTGCTCTTTCTTCACAGATGCTGTCAGACATGGTGAGTCTCTTCAGCAATTGCTGTTCTTCACACTTAAAGGGTTGACTTATCTGTCAACCAGTAGAACGAGAAGCCCCTTTGAGGGAGGCAGCAGTGAAATCACTTGGAAGAATGTGCTGTTAGTTTGCCATTGATCAGGCTTCAGTACTTGGGTTTCTTTATTAGATGAATAATGGATGTGACAGGAACTTTCACCACGTCACTGAGTTGATCTCTGAATTTAGACTGCGTCACCACATAAATAAACGTATTTGTACAGCAACTTAAAATTTGCAGCATACTTCCAACTTGTTGAAAATTAATTTCAGACACTGTATAATACCCAGGATCTTTTTCTGTCACGGTATAGTATATGATTTCAATTACATACACTGACCACAGAAGGATAAAAATGCCAGATAGACTAAAAAGTAAAATCACAGACTTCCTTCTGCTTTCCATCTCTCACTGTGATTCCCTCCTTTTCTCTGACCTCTCAGTCCTTTACGGACCCTATTGGCCTGTAAAATGTGCCTGACTGTCAAAGTGTTAATGAATAGAATTAAAGTGAATGGCAGCAAAGGAGTTAAAACCTTATCGGACCAATCAAAGCCCATCCATCCAGAGTCAGAGTAATAACTGGGTTTTGCAGAACAGAACCAGGATATATGGCTAACTATTAGCCAAGATTCATATACAAAATAGAAAGGTATGTTTTTAAAACAGAGTAAAATGCAGATTATTGATATCACTATGGCAGCCGTTTTCCTGGTGCAGTATTTAATTTTCATCTTCTGGCAACAAATGGCAACAAATCGATCAAAGGAGAATGCAACAGTGAGCCAGACAGAGCAGTCTGTCGCTGCAGATACCAGGACAGCAATAAAACTACACACAGGGGTGAAGTCCAGGAAAATCCATTGGAAATAATAATTACTGATTTGTCTCAATATGACTTCTGTAATAATGACAAGTAGATCCGCCGTTGCCATTGTCGCGAGATAATGAGAGGTGCAACTGGAAAGGCCACAATTCCCGCGAGACATGATCACAATTCCTAGCAAATTCACTGTGAAGGAGAGAGGGAAAAAAATGACAGAAAATAACTAAAATATTTTTGTTCTCTTCTGTAGTTGGCTGTAACCCCAAAATGTTTGCAATGAGATTAATGTGTGTATCGTTTGGAAGATGGGCAGACTCAAAGGGATGGAGACTTATTTTTAACAGATCTCTTAACTCCAGATCCAACACATTTACAACATATTCAATTCTCAGTTTGGTAGAGTCTATACATAATTTCTACACCGAAAAGTAAAAAAAGGGAATGGGGTTAAAAGGTTTTACATAAATTGGTTAAAGTTATGAACTGCAAGCACTAATCACCGAAATTAAAGTCATGATGAATTCCTTTGAACAAAACAAGAGCAGAGTTTAATCAACATGGCTAACGAATTTTCAAAACTATGTGGAATTATTTCGATTGCTAGCACAGCTAATATCTGCAGAACAAAAATTGATTCAGATAGTCATACAGATGGATACCACTTAAAAAGATCCTTTGATAAAATCTGCCTGTCTTCAACAACTCCCTCTTAAATATTCTAAACCGATTTACCAGCATCACAAGTGCACTTCAAGAAAAAAAACAATCAAAATATTATTATGGTTACTGTCTTTATCACACTGACAGGCTGTGAATTCTAGCTTCTCACCACCCACTCGGAAGAAAATGTATTTTCCTCACATCCTTTCCAAATATTCTGCCTTTAACTTTGAATCGGTGCACCCTGCTCATTGATCTCTCCATCAACAGAGAAAAAATGCTTCTTGTGTGCTATGTATACCCTTCATAACGTTATACATCTTTCTCATGTCAAGATGAGAGTGGTGCTGGAGAAGCACAGCAGGTCAGGCATCATCCGAGAAGCAGGAAAAATCAACGTTTTGGGAAAAAGCTCTTCATAAGGAATGAGGGATGTTTCATTCCTGATGAATGACTTTTGCCCGAAATGTCGATTTTTCCTGTTCCTCCGATACTACCTGTCCTGCTGTGCTTCTCCAGCACCACTCTCATCTTGACTCTGATTTCCAGCATCTGCTATACCCACTTCTATCTTACTGATGTGTCGTCTCAATCTCCTTTGTTCTAATGAGAACAAGCCCAGTCAGTGCAATCTCTCTCCGTAAGTAAACCTCTCCCACCGAGTCAGAAAATATTTCATGAAAAGTGGATTTTTGTTGGAAAGAGAGAAACAAATTTGTCATTGACGCGCAATAAAAAGTGTGACATTTACGATAGTTCAGCCTGCTTTTTCTGCTAAAGAGACCGTCATGTGTTTAATGTCAAAAAGTGCAGCTCGGGAAAAGCACAGCAGGTCGGGCAGCGTCAGAGAACCAGGGGAGCCGAAGTTTCGGGCAGAGTCCGTCATCAGGAATGTGATGACTTTAACCTGAGGGTTACCAAACCTCAGGTGAAGGGCAAAGGTCAACGGTCAACGGTCATCCACGGTAACGTCAACCTGCAGAAATGAAGCGGCAGTATAGCCATCAATTTGCATTTCAATGCAGCCAATCCTGCCAAGTAAACAAACTTATTCATATTAACTAATTAATATCTGTTTTTCTGTTCAACACGCGTCAGAACAATATCGAGAAATTAAAGAACATTTGAATCCAACAATGTTTTTTCAATAAATTGAACAATAAACTTTTCAATAAACTTACTCCCGGAAAGAAAATCCGGGAGTAAGGCAAAATAGAGAAAAAAATAATTGCAGGCACATTATTTTTTGACAAAAAAATATGTATTGCTGAAGAAAAAGCTTTTTTTTAAAAAAAAAGTGTTTCTCTTGGTCTCATCAGGCCAAATACAAGAGTAATCAATACAGGGGAAAACCAACAGTATGATACGAACCTTGTCAGAGCCATAGGTCATCCAGATATACAGCACAGAAACAAACACTTCAGTCCAACCCGTCCGTGCCGACCTGATGTCCTACCCCAATCCAGTCCCACCTGGCAGGTCCTGGCCTATATCCCTCCAACTCCTTCCTATTCATATACACACACAGACGTCACGGTGCCACGGTGATTCAGTGATTATCACTGCTGTGCTTCACAGCGCCAAGCACCCGGATCTGATTCCCACCTTGGGCGAGCTTGCACATTCTCCTCGTGTCTGCATGGGTTTCCTCCCACAACACAAAAATGTGCGGGACAGGTAAATTGGCTTTGCTAAACCGTTCATCAACAATGGTGCATTTTTTCAATGCTGACAGTTACCTACCAGGAACACCAATGACAGCGAGAATCATGTAATATATTTTCACCACCTGCTGAATTGGAAAATGCATTTGCAAATGAATTCAATTGCCCATTCCTCTTGTCCTCAATCTTTCTCTATCCCAGACCAAAGCGATACTTTACTGAAGTGCTTCATTTATATCCTGTGAGATTTCTTTGGGAAGAAATTACAACATCGTTCAACCAAATTTAACTTCTTGAAAACAAGTCAACGTAGCAAATTATGACAAGACGTAAATTCGCTGCCGTGATAAATTAACTTTAGCCTTGATGCTAAATTGTTCAATTCGAATCACAATAAAGTATAAAAAAAAAATTGTAGACTCCCAGCAATGGTGCATTCTTCAGAAAGACGTAGGGAGCCATTCCGAACGTTTGAACAGGAATAAAACATTCAACCTCTCGAGTCTTTTCTGCTATTCAATGAGGTTCCATCCCATTCTATGCAAAAAGAGTCCATTTCACCTATCAAGTCTGCATCCCATGCAGACTCATCATCCCACACCATTCCCATTACATTGCAAGTGTAAACCAACCTAGCCTGCACAACACAGACAATTTAGCTTGGCCAATCCACTTAACCTGCTCACATTTGCAATGTGAAAGGGAACCGGAACGCTCAATGAAAACTCGCGCAATCACGGGGAGATCTCGCAAGCTCCACACCAACCATCATGCAATGCTCGAAGCGACCCATACCATCAGCATTGTGAGACAGTAATAGTAACGTGAATCAACATGCGACCCACAGAGTTGACCTTTGACCTAAAAAAATATATGCCTGCCTTTAGAACACATCACTGAAAGCCTATTTAAATAAATCAAATTCACATTGAAAGCTAAAAGTGACGATTAACAACTGGACTCTCTCGTTTTTAAATTATTGTTCATCACGCAAATGCACCCATTTGGATATTTAATTGCTTTGGGTGACTCTCTCTGTCATATGTATTTGGATGAACTTTGAAAACATGAATAATCATTTAAAAAAAATTGTAGACAAGGGCGATTACTGGTTTGAGATAAATTGTGACATCATTTCATTCATACCAAACCATCTAACTGCTTTCGCATGAGACAAAGGCGAGTGATTTTGGTTGAACCTGAGGGCCACCACCCTCCAGGGGAGGGAAGAGGAAGAGTGCAGAGTAGACCGATGGTAGACATTACTGAGAACTACGCAGTGATGAGAGAAATAGATGTTTGAGACAGGAGGGATTTTACATTTGGTGTACAGATAAATAGATGATGATGTCGAGAGAAACGAAGTTTCAGTAAGTTCAGATGCGAAGAGATGATAAAAAGATCGATTGATAGGAATGAGGAATTCATGGCCTGGAAGATTGCTTGAATCTGACACCCTCAGAAGACGATATATTTAGTTATATGTGCATTCACAATGTCAAGATATATCGGTTTTGGGTGCATTGCTCAAACATTGGATTAGCTTTGTTGGTAAATAAGACAGCTAAAACTGAAAAAGGTCGTGTGGCTGGCGGGGAGAGACGGGGGGCAGATGAACGTGGAAGGGGATATTAATATCAAGGGAAAGACTGTTTACTTCCTGTTTTGGTGAAGGACGCATTAATTACATGTCATCTAGTATGGAACCATCTTCTCCTTCAGTAGATGAACAAGTCACCACATAAACCGAACCATCGAACATGCAGATTATTGGGCATATATATGTGTGTGTGTGTGTGTGTGTGTGTGTGTGTGTGTGTGTGTGTGTGTGTGTGTGTGTGTGTGTGTGTGTGTGTGTGTGTGTGTGTGTGTGTGTGTGTGTGTGTGTGTGTGTGTGTGTGTGTGTGTGTGTGTGTGTGTAAAAATAATCTAATGTCACTCCAGTGGCTATGGTTTAAAAATACCGGTTACATCCGAACACCAACATCTGCAATTTCTAATCTTTGACGTAGGAAACTCCATTTGATGACATGAGCTATGGGAAGATGTGACGTTTGCAATCTTTATGTTAAACCATAACAATGTTTCGCAGCTTTAGAGGTTTTAAAGAGTTTTTATTGCGTTTCTATTTCTGGCTAATTGCCTGCATTTTGTTCTGCATGTAAGCAGAGCATTATCACAAAAGATGGAATTTGTTCTTAAAACTGTATTATCATCAGGCAGCATCCGCACGTCTGACATTATGAATCATCTATTCATGGATGTATGCAGTAGTGTACCCTTCAGACTGTCAAGACCGTGTCAGCAAAGTGACACCATTAACTGCACAAGACTAACTTTCCAGTGCGAGGTTTATCGTCTTGATTATTATGACATTTGAAGTACTCATCTAAATACTTTCGAAAGGTTTCGAGACTTGTCGCCTCAATCACCATCGCATGGCTTGTTTTCCAGACCTCCACCAAGCTCTTGATGAAAACATTATGCTGAACACCCTGCATGGCATTTTAACTGACACTCACCTCCTTGGTTTTGATTTTCCAAGAAAGAAGAACACTTTTTCTTTATCTATCCTGTCCATGCCTACAGCAATGCGGCGGCACTGTGGTGCAGTGGTTAGCACTGCTGCCTCTCAATGCGAGAAACCCACGTTCTATTCCAGCCTCGGTGGACTGTCTGTGCGGTGGTTTGCAAATTCCCCGTGTCTGCGTGGTTTTCCTCCAAGAGTATGCATGCCTGGTGAACTGGCCAAGCGAAATTACCCAGATGTGCATTTGTCAAAGGGAAATGGGTCTGGGTGAGTTACTCTTCGGAGGGTTGGTGTGGACTTATTGAGCCGAATGGCCTGTTTCCACAGTGTAGGGAATCTAATCTAACAAACCATTAGCCCACAATACTTTCTGCTCCACAATGAAACGTTCTCTTCATGGCTGAAATGTACAATTCCAACATCTTTACTGATCTCATCCCCTGCAATTCAACCACAAAATTTCTATCATATGAGGAACATAACTATTGCCAGTAGTCCAGCTATGGCCGAAATAAAGTCCTTTACAGGCAACATAACCTCCACTTTCTTAAAAGTGAAACTGAGGAGATCCCCTGAGGTGTGTTGTTTAACTGCAGCAATTGGTAAGATGAAGATGCCTCTTATATTTGTAAGGGACTTGAAAACAAAGAACTACAGAGCTGAAAGAACAGAATCACACTAAAGCGTGGAATTATGAGAGAAAATCAGCAGATTTAGCTGCATCTGTGGGGAGAAACTAAACCTAATGGTTCGTGGTCAGTTACCATTCTCTGAAATGATAGCTGCTACGAAAAGATGGCACTTATGCTGATGACAGGGTTGGGTGGGAAGGATGGAAAGAGCGATCACAGACTGCGAAAGTTGTAGGCAGTCAATGGGGTTGTGGTTAGTTATGCTGAGATTAAGTAGCGGGATTTCTGGTAGTGACGACAATATGGGGATGACAACGCGTTGCTTGTGCTGAAAGCAAGCTCCCTGCTGACAGGTCGTGCACTTATAAGTCTAAGTATGAGTGACGGAAAAATATGTTCATGCTATGAAATTGTGGAAGGCAATATTAAGTTCTGAGGGGAGTTAGGTGTCTTGAGGCTACTGTATCTTGCAACAATATATTATTGGAAGGCGACTGGTATAGGCTTGTGTCTCAATTATCCTTTCATTGAGAGTTCCATCGAGGGAGCCATAAGTCTCTGAAAGGACTTTAACAAGTCAGTATTACAAAATACCCCGACATAGATAATGGTTTTCTTCACTTGTCCACAAGAGTCTTTCGAGGATTGCTGTGGGATGTCATGTAAATGGTCTCAGTGATGCCTCTATACAACAATGGAATATTTTTGTCCTATATACTTTGACCAGATGTTACCAAATTGCACTGGATCAGCCAAACGTTGAGTAGCTAAATGTCACCCCATCTCAATGATACCACAGATTGCCTACTCTGTTTTAAAGGAGCTTTGTGCTTCAACTGTCACATTGTAGCTGTTTGGGAATCAGCAGCAAATGAAGAAATCATGGCTTTTGCAATTTGTATCCCTAATGATGGCGAAGAAAATGACAGTGCACTTTTATCTCTGACTGTAGAAAGTAGATCTCAAAGTAAATAATGTGCGGAAGCACAGAATAACTGGATGGGGAATTCACTTTCTCAGATCTGTCCCAGCTTTGCTAAAATACATCTCAGCTCCATCGAAAAATGTGACTGAATAGGATCGTTCAGCTTTACATTATTTCAGAACATCTTCTGCTCATTGTGACTGTCCTAACAGAATGTAATACGACCGATAAGAGTTATCCTTTGCCGCACTAGCTATACAGCTTTGAATGTTGTCAAGAATCAATCGGCCAAACAAGGGACTTTTTAAATTTTGTGAGGTTTGCCACTTCCACTAACCTGCCAGCATTCCAGAACCCCATCACTCGCTGGACGACAGAGGTTTCTTTAAATACCCGCGAAACTGTAAACTTGTAAACTTACCTTGATACTTTAACTAACGTGATCCGATGCCTTCTGAATGAAAGACAGACCGTTTCCTGTCTCAGTTTGCGAAAAGTTTCAGGTGTCGTCGATGTTTTGTGCATGGTATTCCAGAAGAAGGGTTCGACCTGAAACGTTGATTTCTCCATTTCCTAACGCTGTTTGGTTTCCTATGTTCTTCCAACCTCCTGCATGTGGACTTAAAGTTTGAGGACTCCGGATTTATATTCGGTGGTGTTTAGAATGATGAGTGGGACCAATTTAAAACACACAGAATACTGATCGGCCTGGACAGTTGGATGTTGGTAAGATATTTCCGTTGATAGGAGAGAATAGCCACAACAAGCTGTCCCAACTCCCATACTCAATGCACTGACCAACGAAAACCCACATGACAAAAGGAAGACCTTTTCAGAACAGAGAAAAGAGAGTTACACGTTTCGGCCAGAGAGTGGTGAATCATGGACTGCATTGCAACAGAGAGCAGTGGAGGCCATGTCATTAAATATCTGTCATTGAGACAGATAGGTTCCTAAGTATCAAGGTGAGAGTAGAGCTGCAAAACCAATCGTTGTATCATCTGCAAACGTAGCCAGAATGCCCTCAGTTCCTACATCCAGATCATTGATGTGTAAAGTGAAAAGTTGACATCCCAAAACCGATCATTGTGGAACTCCACTGGTCACCGGCTCCCATCCTGAGAAGGACCCTTTTATCCCACTCTCGGTCTGGCAGCTAATCATATACCCATGCTTGTACCTGACCTCTAACACCAGTTGGTCTTTCTTTAGTCAACAACTTCCTGTGCAGTAACGCGTCAGAAACCTTCTGGAAGTTCAGATAGATAACGTCCATTGGCTCTCCTTTGGCTAACTTGCTCGTTAGCATCAGAAACAAAGTATGCATGCCCACCATTTCCATACTCTATCAGCACAGATGAAAATGTGTTCAAAACGTCATATTGTACACTTTAGGAGAAAGTGAGGATTGCAGACGCTGGAGATAAGAGTCGAAAAGTGTGGCACTAGTAAAGCACAGCAGGTCAGGCAGTATCTGAGGAACAGGAGTATCAACACTTTGGCATAAGTTTTTCATCACGCTGTGCTTTTCTAGCACCAAACTTTGCGATATTGTACACATTTTGTAGGCAAGCCAGAAGAGAAGGGTAGCGATGCTGAAGCTGTTTGAAACGTTGGTTAGGTTACAGCTGCCGTTTTATGCGTAGTTTTGGAATGTAAATTACAGGAGAAACTTAATATCAGTGTAGATGTGCAGAGGATGTTCTCTGGAATTCAGTGTTGCAGATATTGTGCTCCTTAGTGCAGAGAAGATTGAAGGGGGGCATGATTGATGTGTAAACAGATTATGAGGGGCATAGTTAGATTAGATAGGAAGTAACATTTCCCCGAGACGGAGTGACCAATAATCAGTGATCATCGATTTACGGTGAGCAGGGAAGGGTTTAGCTGAATAGGTGAAAAAAATCTTTTCAGAAGATAGCCAATAAAAAAGATATTGCCTTTATAAAGTGGCAGTTCCTTTTCCTGGCACTGGTACGATGGGCTGATAGACCTTTTCCTATGCTGATAGACCTCTTTGACGCGATGAGTTTAATAATGTTATTATTTAAGTAAAACAGTTTATCATGCTTGAGTTTGTAAATACTTTAAAGGAAAAATATCGTAGAGTGGGCGTTATACAGCCCAGAAACAGACACTTCGGACAAACCTGTCCACTCCGACCAGATATCTTAAACCCGTCTCGTCCCATTTACCAGCCTTTGGCCCATATAAACACTTATTATCCATGTACACCTCCAACTGACTTTTTAACTTCTTAATGGTACCCCTTCAAGATATCCGCTGTCAGCTTGTTCCATGCACACGCCATCCTCTGCATGATAAAATTGTCCCACAAGACACTTTTAAGTCATTCCCCTCTCAGTTGAAACCTTTGGTTTCTCGTTTTTGACTCAATTATCATTGGAAAATCACCTTGGCTATTCACTCAATCCACCTAATCATGAATGTATTGCCGTTTATATGGTCATTCCTCAGTCTCTGTAGTTCCAGGGGTAAAAAAAAGCTCCAGCCTATTCACCTTGTCCTTATGTCCCTAACCTTCAATCTCGACAACATGTTTTTCTGAGTTATTTGCATTTTAACAACTCCTTTAACAGGGAGACAAGAATTGAATGCAGTGCTCTGATAATGCCTTAACAACGTTCTGTAAGCCACAACAAGCTGTCCCAACTCCCATACTCAATGCACTGACCAACGAAAACACACATGACAAATACCTTCTTCACCACCTAATTGTGTTGCACTTCTGTGAAATACGAGCCTGCACCCCAAGATCCCTTTGTTTGATAGCACTCACTAAGGCAATACCATTAACCCTGGTTTGCCTTACTAAAATGCAACACGTTATATTTACTAAATTAAACTCAATCTGCCAATCCGAGGCTCACTAGTCCATGTGATCAATGTAGCGATGTACTCTGAAGTAACGTTTTTCACTGTCTACTGTACCAGCAATTTTGGCGCCATTTGCAAATTTATTAACCAGATGTCTTATATTGACATCCACATCATTAAGACGAATGGTGAAAACCAGTGCATCCAGCAGCGATCCTTGTGCATGCATCCGGTAACATATCCAGTCTGATAAACAATACCCAACAAGTACCCTCTGTCTCCAATCTTTAAGGAAATTCTGTATTCAGTTGGCTTGCTCCCACTAGATTCTATGTGATCGAACCGTCCCAACAAGTCAACCATGTGGAACTTTGCCGAAGGCTGATCAACCTGTAAAAGTTTAAGGCTTGAAAGTTTCAGACTGATAAGAGAATGTCCGCTACACATGATCCACGCAATAACCGTTGCACATTCAAAGCCACATGCACCACTTAATTGGGCAATGAAACTATTCATAGAATCCCTTCAATGTTGAAAAACGCCATTCGGCCATTTCAGTCCACACTGACCCTCGAAAGAGCATTCATCCCAGGTCCACTCTGCCTCCGTAACCCTGCATTTCCTATGGCTAATACACTTAGCATACACACCCCTGGTCACAATGGGAAAATTAGCATGGTCAATAGACCTAAACTTCCCATCTTTGGACTTTGAGAGGAAACGCACGCACACACAGGTAGAACGTGCCAAGTTGTCGTCCGAGGGTGGAATCAGCCCCTGGTGCTGTGAGGCAACAGTGCTAACCATTGAAGCACCACAGTAGCCCCATTAAACAAGTGCACAATATATTGGGCAATTAGTTTATCTGGGATTGGATCTCTTTGGCTCTGTCCGTTTTCCTTTACGTTTCTTCATTTTTCTCTATCTGTGTATTTTTTTCTCTAACTTACATCTTTAGGTGAGATTATTCAGTGACTATGGTGGTGACAAGGTGAGCCTAGCACAGACTCTTGATCAGAGTCGAGTTTGAGTTCCTACTGGCTTCTGTATCCTGGAGGTGGGCCCAGCGCTCACTGATTTTTGCTCCTGTGAGACGAGTTCGGATTTGCTCTGATGTGTGCGTCCAATGCAAACTAACTGAGATGGTGGCAGAGATGAGTGTCGCCCCAGCACGAGACCGGGCGGCAATGAAGGTGGCTGCATTTTCAAAGTCGGCTGAGAGCGAACTGTTTGTGGTGGTGGAGTCGAGGTGGTGCTGATGCAGGATACAGCAAGGACTCGTGCTAGCAACCGGGGCGAACGGTCTCGGGGCTGCTGCTACAGTCCGATGGTGGAACACTTAACATGATATACTGGAGAGCTGAACTTCCTTCATTAAGTGTCTTTCTTTGATTGATTTTTCTCTGCTTAAAGATAGGGCCGGTGCATATCAACGAGGTAAAAACAATGACTGCAGATGCTGGAAACCTGAACATCCACAAATATCATTTATTGTATCCGTTGCTCCCGATGCGGTCTCCTCTACATTGGGGAGACTGGGCGCCTCCGAGCAGAGCGCTTTAGGGAACATCTCCGAGACATCCGCACCAATCAACCAAACCGCCCCGTGGCCCAACATTTCAACTCCCCCTCCCACTCTGCCGAGGATATGGAGGTCCTGGGCCTCCTTCACCGCCGCTCCCTCACCACCAGACGCCTGGAGGAAGAACGCCTCATCTTCCGCCTCGGAACACTTGAACCCCAGGGCATCAATGTGGACTTCAACAGCTTCCTCATTTCCCTTTTCCCCCAACTCATCCTAGTTTCAAACCTCCAGCTCCGCACTGTCTCCTTGACGGGTCCGGACTTGTCCGACCTACCTAGCTCCTTTTCCACCTATCGACGCCACCCTCTACTCCCTGACCTATCACCTTCATCTCCTCCCGCACTCACCTATTGTACTGTATGCTACTTTCTCCCCACCCCTACCCTCCTCTAGCTTATCTCTCCACGCTTCAGGCTCTCTGCCTTTATTCCTGATGAAAGGCTTTTGCCCGAAACGTCGAGTTTGCTGCTCGTCGGATGCTGCCTGAATTGCTGTGCTCTTCCAGCACCACTGATCCAGAACCCGGTGCATATCAATGCTATACAACACTCCATAAAATATTTTATGCAATACTAATTGTGCAGCAAATAGGTCAATCAATTAGAATTGACATGCTGCGGTATATCAATGACAGAGAGTAGTAGAATAAATAGCGATGCTACAAAAGGATTGATCAGTTTTTTTTAAATTCTGTAGCGAGTAATTAACCTTCCGATACCAATAGCGTTGTTCAGTATCTACAAGGCAGTTATCATCTGTGGGATGGTACGCACTTACTTTGCTATATGTATACTTTATTGTACAGTGGCAGACAGAGAGTTCAACCCGATGTAGAAACAGCAGCTAGCTTCATTTCGCATTCCATTTAACCGTTGGAAAATGCAGTTCAGTCACGACTAATGAAGAATGATACAACAGTGTGGACCAGGCTTCAGATGTCTTACAACAACTCATCAGTCCTTTTCAAGTGTATATGCAAAGCACACAACCTCTAATACCCTGATGAACAGGTCAGAAGATGATTAGGAGGACCACTACTTCCATCACTGAATGCACACCATCTTAAGTTACGCAAACATTTCACAATTGCTTCACTGTTACTGTTTCAGAATTTTCGTACTCCTTCCAAAGCAGCATCACCGGTGTATCCACATCAGGTGGGGTGGAAACGTTCAAAAAAGCAACTCACTGTTATTGTTTTTAAATAATTAGCTCTCAGAAATAAATTCGATTGCAATGTGTGCCGTGTTCATGAACATCGAGGTAACAATGCTCCTTTAGCGTGCTTGTGCATTCATAATAAGTAGATTAGATTACTCACAGTGTGGAAACAGGCCCTTTGGCCCAACAAGTCCACACCGACCCGCCGAAGCGCAACCTACCCAGACCCAATGCCCTACATTTACCCCTTCACCTAACACTACGGGCAATTTAACTTGGCCAATTCACCTAACCTGCACATTTTTGGACTGTGGGAGGAAACCGGATCACCGGAGGAAACCTACGCAGACACGGGGAGAACGTGCAAACTCCACACAGAGAGTCGCCTGAGGAATTGAACCCAGGTCTCTGGCGCTGTGAGGCAGCAGTGCTAACCACTGTGCCACCGTGCCGCCCTAAGTACAATTGCCAATACATGTGTCACCACATTTTAGTGATTCGTTGTACGTCATTTCTCTATATTTCGACTGAAATTAATTAATTCGGTTGATTGCATTATATCCTGTCTGGTAGTGGCAGTAAGTAGACTGTCTTCTATGCTTTATGGAATGCATCAAGTTCGGCTTCATTGCACTCTCAGATTACAGTTTTTGCATACTTTTTGAAGTGGAGTGAAGGCTTTTCTGCCCAAATCTTTGCCGTTTCGATTCTTTCAGAAATGTAGCAATATGTACCTGGGCCATGAGAAAATCTAATGTGAAGGAATACGTAACACAGAATAAATAATTATATTGTTAACAGATAATGTCTGCTCAAATCCATGATGGGACGAGAAAGCAGACGATATTGCCCAATAATGTCAATACAGGGATTTCTGATTACGAACTTGTAAGAATTCTTAACTAAGGTAAATTCTTCAAACGATCCTTGTGATGTAGGCACATGTCAGGTATTTGAAAGATATTGTCTGTGGAATCTCAACACACTATGAAGTGACCGATCGCTCAAATCATCACAAGTTCAGATACCCTGAATAACTCACACACCAAACCAATCGTGAAATATGTACGGCATGATGATTTTGTTTTAATGTAGTGAAACCTAATGACGACTATTACTCGCAGACGTCATGGTAAAATAGAATGTTGACACTTGAAAACTGGACAGCAGCGTAATTGAGGAAAAATGACACTTTCTTTGCTTGAGAACTTTGGTTCGATGAAATAAAGGTGATTTCTAGCTCCAAACTAAGTATATTATTAAAAACAAACACAATAAGTAACACTTCACCTGGTATCCCGAAAACGATGAAAGAAGATTACAAATTTTCCGTATTTGTATTACTGCAGCTTGTGCCATCTTCTCTGAAGGTGCCTTCTGACTGTTGATACACATGGTTTTACACGTTCAAAGACATTTCGGTACTTCTACAAGAATTGGAACTTCGAAGTTCATTTTAAATAGTTTAAGTTTTCTTCAAAATAAGTAAGCGAACACAACATAATTTGAAACGCATTTCCAGACATTTCGACAATGTTTGTTGCTTTTTGCAAAAAAAAAATACTTTTCGCAGCAATTTAGCATTTTCTTAAAGCCATCTCTGAAACTTTAATTTTCTGATCTGTTAGGCATTAGTAACAATCTCAAATGTTTGACTACCTTTCTGCAGCCTCTGTTCCTGACAGGAATGATTGAGGCTTTTGTCACTATTGCTTACTTCTCTGCTTTTGGTTCAGGGTTGTTCATCGTTCCCTGTTATTGATTCCCTGGTGTTTTCCCACATAAGGCCGTTATGTTTACCCAACCCTTTTTCCGGACAGCACTGACACAAGAACGTACTGATATGACTTTTCTGCAGTCGAACTAATTTCAGTTTCTTATTTGAAATGAACATGAAGAGAGTGAAGAAAACGAAGGTTTCACATTACTCAATAAATCAAAAAAAGTCAAAGCTGCTTCAAGTGATGGAACAGAATAAGAAAAGTGTATCCTAATCATTGGGAACGTGGGGATGATATATTCCAAACAGGACAGTAACAAGACTTTTGGTCAGCCTTAGCAAGTCATGAACAGATGGAAGGTAAATTGACTAGATAAATAGCACATTATCACACACTGTCGCCAACTGAACAATGCACAACACACAACCCATCATACTCATCGTCAAAATGCATCAACTTATAATCACCACCACATCACAAACTCATCGACAAAAGCTGGAAATCCCTCCCGTCACCAACAAAACGCAGCCTCCACAAATAGAACATAGAACATAGAATAATACAGCGTAGAGCAGGCCCTCCAGTCCTCGATGTTGCGCCAACCTGTGAGCTATTCTCAGCTCGTCCACCTACACTATCCTATCATCATCCATGTGCTTATCCAAGGGTTGTGCAAAACTCCCTAATGTGGCAGAGTTAACTACATTGGCAGGTAGGGCATTTCACGCCCTTACCATTCTCTGAGTAAAGAGCCTGCCTCTGACATCCGTCTTAAATCTATCATCCCTTAATTTGCAGCTATGACCCCTTGCATAAGCTGACGTCATCATCCTAGGAAAAAGACCTTCGCTGCCTACCCTATCTAATCCTCTTATCATCTTGTATGTTTCTATCAAATCCCCTCGTAGCCTGCTTCTTTCCAATGAGAACAGACCTAAGTCTCTCAGCCTTCCCTCATAAGGCCGTCCTCCAAACCAGGTAATATCCTCGCAACACTCCTCTGCACCTTTTCCAATACTTCCACGTCCTTCACGAAATATAGCGACCGGAACAGTACACATTATTCTAAGTGTGGCCTCATTAGCTTTTTGTATTGTTGCAGCATGATATTGCGGCTTCGGAACTCATTTCTACTACCAATGACACCTAACACAAAGTATGCCTTCTTAACAGCACTGTCAACCTGTGAGGCAACTTTCAGGGATCAATGTACATGGATTACAAGATCCTTCAGCACATCCACACTACCAACAATCTTTCCACTGACCCAGTACTCTGCCTTCCTTTTATTCTTCCCAATGAGCATCACATCACATTTAGCTGCATTGAACTCCATTTGCCACCTCTCAGGCCTATTTTGCAATTTATCCAAGTCCCCCTGAAACCTGTAATATTCTTCCAAACTGTCCACTACTCCACCGACTTTAGTGTCATCTGCAAATTTAGTAATCCAACCACCTATGCTCTGTCCAAGTCATTTATAAAAATGACAAACAGCAGTGCGCCCAAAACAGATCCTTGTGGCATCCCACTAGTAACCGGACTCCAAACTGAATATTTTCCATCAACCACCACTCGCTGCCTTCTTTCAGAAAGTCAGGTTCTAATCCAAACTGCAAAATCACCCTCAGTATGTGCTTCTGCATTTTCTCCAACAGCCTACCATGTGGAACCTTATCAAAGGGTTTAGTAAAGTCTATGTAAACCACGTCAACTGCCCTAACCTCATCTCCATGCTTGGTCATCTTCTCAACAAAACTCAATGTGGTTTGTGAGACACGACCTGCCATTGACGAAACCATATATCTCTTATAATCCTTTCCAAAACGCTTCCAACAACAGAGGTAAGGCTCAGAAGTAAATCTCCATTCCTAATCATAATCCTCTTCTCAGACACTCCATGAAAGCCCGCTCAACGAGCTTCAGTAACACATCACGGAGGTCTTCAATCTCTCAGTCATGGTTTTTCAGAATGGTATATATATGGTAGGAATACAGCTGGGTGATAGTCTTGGCAACTTCCTGTTGTTTCCTGTCTTTTTTAGTGTAAAAGTGACCCAATGTCAGAAAGAGGACCCAGGAGTATGAAGGTTGTATCACACGGTGTACAGGGTCTCGTTCCCCTCCACGTGTTGGAAAACAGATGCTGCCACTTTCTGACCCTCAATGAACCTGTTGGAATATTCGTTCTGTTCATCGCTGACGCATCCCAGAATTTCAGTCCAGACACTGATCTCAGCATTTTCAAGTGAAGAGAATCCAGCAGCGGGAAATCTGCTCACAAGCACTGAACATCCTGGGGGCAGCTTCTGCTGGATTAAACTGCACACACAATCAGCTGCTGCACACAAGCGATCAGGTCGGGTACATGACATGAGGTTCTGTATTTCTCCGACTATAAGCAAAATCAATGCTTCGTTTAAATTCATCCAAACCATTGGATATAAACAGTGTGTTTTTTTTTTACAGATTTCTCCAAGAACATTCCCAAAGCGAGGCTACTGATCCAGTACCAGGCTTTTCAGGTTTATTCGATATGTCGTTGCGTTTAAACCTTGGATTTAAAAGTGGAAACAAACAAAAACTGTGGGTTTATTTTTCCAGTCGTCCAGTCAGAAACAATTTTTTGCCCAATTGTAGTTTTCAAATCGCTGGTATTCCATTCACTGCTATTGATCTCCCAGACTTAGATTTTGTGCGAGAAAAGTCGCTACCAAACAATTGATCACCTCCGATTTCTTTTTTTCTCTCGTTAATGACAGAATCTTTCTCTCCCTGCTTTTCAAGATCTCGGCTATTTGCCAGCAGTTATGTTCGACAAGTGTCCACTCTCGGACAGTAAAAATGATCGCTAATTCAGAATGTCGATCAATCAACTGGAAAATCCTAACTTTCTCCTTTATTAGGATAATGCTGTCTCTAAGTGTTTCAGCTTGGACACACAGCATCTCCCTCTGTTCCTGTTAAACATTTTCAATTAGAACGGATAGACAGTGGTTCTCAAAGTTACTTATAGAAACGTCGAATAAAAATAAATTAAAGTCTAAATCAGCTTTCATTTGACAACGAAACTTGGCATTGAGTGCACAGCTTCAACATAGGTTGGTGTAGAAACCAAACATCTTCATGAACTTGCAACTTGAAAGTGAAGTACATTTGAAAATAAAATCAATTCTTCCAATTTTGGTATTGCTGAGCATGGAAATGTCTACAAAAACGTTACTGTCCCTATAATCGTTAATAAATTACATTAGAAAAGAATTACAATGCATTACAATAACGGTCCAGTTTCCATTGAATGAACACTAAAGAAATATGGTTCATAAAAGAATTCTAACGTAAGTGGACGTTACATCATGAAGGAAGACTCAATAGGCCAAGAATCATCTGAAACCAGGAGAAATAAGGGAGAATTTCACATATTAACGCTATTTCAAATCATGAATATCATTAGTGTACCGATGAGATGGCGAGTGGAGATGCATTGACCTTCATTTCGAAACAGAGGTGGTCAGAAATCAAACGATAGACAATGCAGGTGAAACACCTTTACCCTGGAGTGAGTTAGAATTTCTATTTTACTACGTATGGAATTGTTCAGATGAATACATGAATGACAGCTGGCTAAACGGGAAGATTCTAACTTCTTGGGACGTGCTGCTGAACGAAGTGATGTTGGAGAGCAGTTTCTTCGATCCTTGAAAGAAGAGTGGCAGGTAGATAAGATATTGAAGAAGGCGCTCTGTATGTTCGTCTTTATTGGTCAGTGCAATGAATATAGGAATTGGGAGGTCATGTTGCGGCTGTACAGGACGTTGGGTATGCCACTTTTAGGATACTGCGTGCAATTCTGGTCTCCCTGCTATAGGAAGGATGTTGTGAAACTTGAAAGTGTTCAGAAAAAGATTTACAAGGATGTTGCTAGGAATGGTGGGTCTGTGCTATCGGGAGTCGTTGAATAGACTGGGGCGCTTTTCCCTGGAATGGCGGAGGTTGAAGGATGACCATGTGGAGGTTTATAAAATCATGAGAGGCATGGATGGGATAAATAAGCAAGGTATTTTCCCTGGGGTGGGGCAATCCAGATATAGAGGGCATAGAGTTGAGGCGAGATGGGAAGAATTTAAAAAGGACCTCAGAGGTACATTTTTTCACGCAGAGGGTCGTGCATGTATAGAATGAGCTGCCAGAGGAGGTGGTGGAGGCTGGTACAATTACAGCATTTAATAAACATCTGAACGGGAATCTGAATAGAAAGGGTTGAGAGGGATATGGGTTCAAATGCTGTCAAATCGGACGAGATTTATTCAGGATAACTAGTCAACATGGCTGAGTTAGACTGAAGTGTCTGTGTTTGTGCTGTATATCTGTATGGCTCAAATACAGGTACGCGAAGAAATTTTGAGCTGAATCACCAACTTCCATGGAGAAACAAAATGCCAATTCAAGAAGTCCATAACCTAGTGGTATTATCGCTAGACTATTAACCTCGAAACTCAGCTGATGTTGTGGGAACCTGGATTCATATCCCACCATGGCAGATGGCGAATTTTGAATTCAATAACGAACCTGGAATTGAGAGACGATTGACAAAGATGAATTCGTTGTAGAAATTTGAAAAAAAAAAACCTCATCCTTTACGAAAGGAAATCTGTCATCCTCACCTGGTCTGTTCTGCATGTAACTGCAGATCCACAACAGTGTTGTTGACACTTAACGAAACCTCTGGGCAAATACGGATGCGCAATAAATGCTGGCCTGGCTAGAGACACTCACATTCTGTAAGAGAATAAAAGAAAATTGTTGCGATTCACTATTTTGACATCCCTACCCTTTATCCAAAGGGCAGGACCAAATACGTCTGACTCAAAGTTTTGTCACTTTGAAATGGCAGATAAACAGAAATATGTTTTTATATATATATGAGGATCCTGCCAAAATGTGCAGAGAGTTACACAAGTTATTGAGATTCTCTGTCTAAAATTCAGACACAACAATGATCAGCGGTTCCTTTGATTTTTAAGCTCCCACATATTTAAGGCAAACAGGAGATACTGCGTGAATCCTAAGTTGAATATACATAAAATACTTGACAAATGATAAAATTTAAGAGAAATTTGGAACCATCCACCCCGGTTCGCTTCTCACGAGCTTAGCGAGTTTTCATAAGGAATAACCACGAATAGATTGGAGTGTTGAGTGGAAGATAAACATTGGGAATGAGGAAGAAAAGATCTCCTCAGAAATGGGATTCCAAGTATTTTGAACTGGAAAGCAGTCATGCCACCATATCCTGATGTACAATGAATGTGGATGAGTAAAGTTCTTCTCTAAAGATATGACCCTAAATAGGCCATTTCACCCTTTAACATGATCTGTCCTTAACTTTCGCTCAGAGCTGTTTTGTGGACAACAAGCAGTTATTGGGCGAGGCAGTGATCCATTCTGATCATGAGGGAAACAGTGAAGAACAGAAGTGGTCTTCGAGCCGAATTTGTTCATCATTCAAAAATATGTTTTATTTTAATGGCAGTTTTTTCTGCAAAATATTTTATTTTATTTGTTGCCTCACACCTTGGGCAAAGGCACATGATCATTATATTGGAGGACACTTATTTAAACTCCAGACTATGACTGTAACAGTTCCCCAGCACTGTTTCCTGGGTGCAATTGTGTTCAACCATGTGAGAAAGCCCTGGATGACAGTCAGGAATTGTTTGACAAATGGGAAGTAATACTTCTTGCACAGAATTAGCAACTGAATAGTTTCTGCAATAAGAGCCAGATTTTTCCCTTCCTTCCTCATTCAATAGCATGATTGTCGCTATCTGAACAAGGGCGCCATGTTGGCTCAGTGGTGAGCACTGCTACCTCACAGTGCCAGGGCCCCAGGTTTGATTCCTGCATTGGGCAGACTGGCCGTGAAGAGTTTGCAAATTCTTCCTGTGTCTGCGTGGGTTCCCTCCCCCAATCCAGTGGTGTGCAGGTAAGTTGAGTTGGCCATGCTAAATTGCCCATCGTGTTAGGTGCATTACTCAGGGATAACTGCAAGGTAGGGGAATGGGTCAGTATGGAATTGTTGGGCTGGAGGGCCTGTCTGCATACTGTAGGCAATCTAATCTGCAAAGTAACTATCATACTAAGCTTGCATCAACTTCAGCCACCAAAATCAAGTGAATATATGGGGATATAAGAACGTACAGAGACCCAGAGGGAGAACAAACTTCCAGTGTTGTAATATTTTAAATTTGCAAAGAAAATGTCTCTCCAAATTTGTATTTGCTTGTTGTCAAGTTTGTAGAACTCAATATCATTATCCCTCTGTTATCTCACTCATGATGAATGTACGGGTGTGTTGCTGGTCTTACATCTGTCTGTGCACATTCTGGTGAGAAATAGGAATAATTTGATTCTTCATCGTTCAGTGCTAAAAACAGAATTGCACGAGCATGTTTTCCTAAAAATGTTGAGCATTACCATTATTAAAAAGTTATTAAAAGCAATATAACAGGTAATATTGTAAGTGATAAGATTAAACCTTAAAGCCTTAAGGATATCTGGCAGAAATTGCAGTTGAAAATGTCAAACCACTAATTTACATTGACCACAAAGCATCAGACGTTTAGATTAAAAACAAAAACAAAAAAATCTTGTTACACAGAGCAGAGAAATATACACAATAATTACGGGAAGATCTGTCCTGTTTTCTGCTGTAAAAGGTTTAAGAGATTAAAAAAAATGAACGCTATATTTTCCTCTAACATATGTAACAGACTTTTCGGAATCATTCACTTATTATCTATAGTTCTGAAAACTCTGAAATGCTGGTGTTTCTCTCACATCATGTCTCGGTTTGTTGTAGATAAACGGATGACTGTGATCCATTAATAACTCCAAAATCATTAAAGCGTGCGCAGTCAGCATTTTCTTTGCTGGTTTTCTGTAAATGATGCGATTTATATATAGTTGGAACTCATTCTGCGTCCCTCCACTTACCAAATGCGCTTTTGCAATGAAAATCCACTAATATGTTAACAATGAACTGAGACAATCCACCCCTTCTTTCATTGCCCATTCAAGACTGTCCCTGTACAATTTAGTCAAGCAGAATAGTTAATCGCTCTTATACTTTGTCAAGAACTCAGTGATTGTGGAGTCTAAAGTTGTGACCACAAATGTAAATAAAATACACCATCATTTTTCTAATCTGTTGGCTATAATTTCTCATGCTGTGTTTCAAAACATATGCATGATTCGCATAACTTGCATAGTCTTCAAAATTGCAAAATCTATCAGTCCTTATTGTTCAAACTTGCCCACATCTGTCAAAGAAAACTTACCTTAATTTAGCCTATTACAGAATCGTCTGATACTCAATAAAATGCTAAATCACACTAATTTGAACTTGAAGTACGAATTCGGGAATTTCCTTACAAAGCATTCTCTTGTCCATTTCAGTCATTCCTGAACAGACTTCAAAACATATCAAGAACTGTCTCCTTGTATCTTGTCAATACAATGTATTGTTTTTAAGAAAATAACTCCTTTCATTCATAAGGAATGACTTTGCGAGTCGCTGAAAATTTCTGCCACTGATGACATGGTTTACAGCTTAGTCACAAGTTCTAATAATGTTCTGCATAAAGGCAACTAATCAGGAAACCTTTCTTCACTTTCATCATGTGGAGACACTGACAGTGACAACAAAAAAAAAGAAATTGCCAATCTCTCGTGACTAATGCTTCCTCTCTAACAGGTCAGATATTTCAAAATGCGTTGTCCCGACAGAGATACAAAAAACGAGTCTTCATCTCCAAGCATATCGTCAATGTATCTGAAGAGATTGGCTGAAACCCCTGCTTTAACTGGAATAACTGACCAATGAGAAACGTTGCCCACTCCCACTCGACAACCACCAGCACTATCCATTGCTGGCCATCATCAGGGAAATTCACCTCAGCTTGTTCAAAACGAAATCACGGTTTATGGAGACGAAAATAAAAGGATTTAAACGGTGTCTCTCCTCTGTTTATTGCACCCTCCCATTCTTTAACTGCATACACACAGTTTGCATTTAAATATAATCCCAGGTAACAACAGAACTCTCACTTGATGTTGACAAACAGCAAAATCCTGTCATATTTTTCCTTCCGCTTAAATAACCATAATTTTTTGCCTGCTTCCTTTGGAGATCTCAATACTGAATTACAACTAATACCTCACACAATCCCGCATACTAAGTGCAAAAGGTACATGGGAATGTCATCGTCATGAGTTTCCTCTCCAAAACACACATCTTTCAGATTTGAACCCATATTGTCCTTCCTGTATTGCAGGGTCAAAATTCTGGAACTTCCAAGCAATTAATTTCATCTCCAATAGCTTTACGAACTGTCGAATCTATTTCCAGACCGGGATATTTCAAAAATTCGAGTCACATCTGCGAACACTGTTCCCATTGATTCAAAGTCATTGACCATTGTGGATTGTTCAGGATAATGGATTGGTGGTATGTCGGTTGGCCCAGGCGACTACACTAGGACATAACAGCTGGTGGAATTTAAGTTAAATTTATTGGTCAGCGCTGGAATTGTTACCAAGACTTGAAACTATCACTTAATTGTATAAACACGCATCCCATTTACCAGTACTATTAAAGAAAAACGAAGACATCCTTCACTGCTCTCGTCTGAATGTGATTCCACAGCGATCGTAAGGTGATCAGATTGGAAATGCTAGCGAGATTGGCCAAGCAAGCCACTCAGTTCAAGGATAATTAGATGTGGGCTTTGAAGGTCAATAATGCCAACACCCCACGCAGGATATTTAAAAACAGAGCAGTCCTTCCCTTCTCCCTGAACGCAATTACGTATACAAAAATATAAACACTTCCCTCCCTTTATAGTCGTTAACCACGCATTTAACTGCCTCATTTTCCTCGCCTCAAACATACCAGTCCAAAATGATACAAAAAACATCAGCCCTCAAGCCTTGTCTAATAACTTGTTGTGCTTAATTGAAGTATTCCTTCTATAAATGCAATGTTATTGATTTTGGTAAGCGGTAGGTTACCTTTCCTTCATGACCTGGTCACAGCTCATGATTTCTTGTAATTTCCTGACTGTAAAATCTCCAACTATTATCTTTGTCCTATTCCTTTGTTCTGCTTGCCCCTCGCCAATGCCCCACGTGGGGTGGACTCCTTGGCGTTTGAGTGTTGTTCAGGAAACTTCTGTTTTCACCCTCTTCTATCCATTTACCGTTTCCAATACCAGTTACCGATTGGATTGTTCTAGTACTCAGGAACTTCCTTTGACCTGTGGCTGTGACACCCCTCGATATTGAGCCACAGAGTCATACAGCGAAGAAAAGGCTCTTGGTACTGTCGAGTGTCCATGAAAAGCGTGCTAATCTCAATTATCTGTGCTTGCCGCATTTCCTTGAATGGTATCATATTTTATGGACTTATCCGAATATTTGTTTCAAGATTGTTAACATCTGGTCAGGCAGTGCATTCCAGATATACACCACCCTCTTGAGTGAAAAAGTTATTTTTTTTCCAAATCCCTTCTGAATCTTCTGCTCCTTACCCTTAAAATATGCTCTCTCATAACTGACCCTCAACCAATGGGACCAACTACTATTCCATAAACCTGTCCATCCTCCTCATAATCCCTAATATCTCGCTGCTCTCAAGAAACCACTCAAAGCCTGTCTAGACTTTTCTTGAAGCTCAATTGTTCTATCCCAGGCAATATCCTGGTGAACTTTGTCGAGTCCCTCGAATATTATCCCATCCTTCTCGTAGTGAGGTGTTCAGAACTCTATATGGTACGCCTGCTGTGGTCGAGCCAGCATCTATGCAACACTAACATTAACTCCTTGCTCTCATATTCTATGCCACGATTGATGAAAACAAGTATCCCATCTGCCTTCTGAACTATCCTGTTAATGTGCTCTGCCAACTTCAAGGATCTGTGAATAATTACCGCATGTTCTCTCCGTTTTTCCAAGCTACACAGTGTCCTGCAATCCCTTAAATGTCCCTCAACCTATCGTTTCTGCCAAATTGCCAACCTGGTCTTTATTAGGTTAAATACGATCTGCCACTGCTCTGGCCATCTGACCAACCCATATGTGTCTTCCTGCAAACCACAACAATATTCTTCACTGTTAACCACCCTAACAATCTTGGTGTATATTACAAAGTTGCTTAACATTCACCCCCACCACAATTTTATCAATATTGTTTATGTGTATAATAAACAATATGGGTGCCATTACTAATCCTTATGGTTCACCACAAGACACCATCCACCAGTTACTCAAACAGCCTTCTCCCACAATTGCCTGTTGTGTCCTATTAATAAGTCAAGTTCTGATCCATCTCGCCAGGTTTCGCTCAATTCCATAGATTCTAACTTCTCAATCAGTCTCACATTTCATCCATTGCTAAAAACGTCCTTGAATACATAAGCTACACCAACAAAATCTCACTTACCCATACACTTGACCACATTTTCCAAAAATATGAGCAAGTTTGTTCGGCATAACCTCACTCTGACAAAGTCATGCTCACTTCCACAAACTTACCAATGTATTTCCAAGTGTATGTTAATTCTGTCCTTTAGAATTTTCTCCTATAGTTTCCTTGCACTGACAGGAGATTCAACTGTCGATAATTTCCTTATTTATCTCTACCAACTGTCTTGAAAAGCAGAATCACATTAGCTGTGCTTCAGCACTATCCCCACCCCTCACCACCACCCCCGCGTGACCACAGAGGAATTAAACAGTTATGTCAGAACTTCTGCAATTACCTGCCTGTCCACCCGTAGCGACCTGGGATGCAATTAATCTGGAGCAAGGGAATTGTCCATTTCTAAACCTGACAGGGACACCAATACGTTCCAATTGCCTTTCAAACTGTGCAAGTCCCTCGCAATCTATTTTCCTGAAGTTCATGCTTACTTTCTCCTTTTCCAGGATGGAAACCAAAGACGGTTACTCACTTCTCTTTTGCGATCTTGCCCACTTTGTTCTCTCTTCCTGCTTCAGCTGCAGTTTCATGCTGAGGTTCAGAGGCCCGTTTTAAGACAAAAATATAACCTTACCGCCGCTTATGAATCCTTCAGCAATGCTTGGAGGAAGTTCTCCAGGTTTCTGTCATAAATATATAGCAGTTGAAGGGGTAGATCGCGAATATTACAATGAGGAGAACATCGTCTTGTTAAACAGAGCAGCATTCGATCCTTTTCCTGATTAGCAAATCATCGCAACTTATGACGAAATCTCCAGTTCAGATTTTATTTATTTTGTGTTACTTCACAGTATTTGCGCATTATTGGCTACACCAACATTTATTGCCGATGGCTAAATACCCAGAAGTCAGTTAAGTGTCAGCCATACTGCTGTGGACCCAGAGTCGCATGTGGACCAGACAGGGAAAGGATAGCTGATGCCTTTCCTAAAGGGGGTCTGTGAACCTAGAACGAAGAACAAAGAACATTACACACAGGAACAGGCGCTTCGCCCCTCCAAGCCAGCGCTGGTCTGAATCCACTACCTAAACGTGCTGCCTGTTTTCGACGGATCTGAGTCGCATTGGACCATATCGATTCATGTATCTGTCCAGATACATCACAAAGAACCCTATCGTACCCGTCCCTACCACCTCCGCTGGGAATGCATTCCAAGTCACCCCACCCTCTGCCTGAAGAACCTTCCATGCATATGTCCCCTAAATTTGTCTCCCCTCACTTTAAACTCGAAACACGTAGCAAATCTGTCTTCCACTCTGAGAAAAAGATTTCTTTGTTATCCAACGTGTCCGCAGATCTCACGATTTTTATGCCTCAGTCAGGTCTCCACCACAACCTCCTTCTTTCAAATGAAAATAATCCTAATCTACTCAACCTCTCCTCAACGCTGGCACCTTGCAGACCAGGCAACATCCTGGCGAACATTCTGTGCACTCTCTCTTCGGCATACACGTCCTTTTGGTAATGCACGACCAGAACAATGTATAGTATTCCAAATGTGGCCAAACATAAGCCTTATAAAACTGAACATGAACTGCCAACTCAAGGCTTAGAAAGAGTGAACGCTGGAAATTTGCTTCCATCAGGCGGGGATACCATGACCCGTGAGCACAGCCTTAGAATTAGAGGGGGTCAATTTTGCACGGAAATGTGGAGACATTTCTTCAGGCAGAGAGTGGTGGGTTTGTGCCCTTCACTGCCACGGAGTGCAGTGGAGGTCAGGACTTTCAATGTCTTCAATGCAGTGATTGATAAATTATTCATCTCGCAAGGAATTATGTGATATGGGGAGAGTGCGGAGAAGTGGCGTTGAAATGCCTGTCAGCCATGACTGAATGGCCGAGTGGACCAGATGGACCGAATGGCCTCACTTCCATTCTTATGTCTTATGGTTTTATGGTCTTAACTATTGTATTCAATACCCCATCCGATGAAGAAAAGCATGTTGTATGCCTTCTTGGCCACTATACGGACCTGCGCTGCCACCTTCAAGGAAAAATGAACCCGAAAACCCAGATCTCTCTGTACATCAAATTTTCCAATCATTTTTTTTTCCATTTACTTCCAACTTCGCTCTTGAATTTGATGTTCCAAAATGCATCACCTCGCATTTGTCCGGATTGAACTCCAATTACCATTTCTCTGCCCAACTCTCCAATCTATCTATATTCTCCTGTATTCTCTGACAACCAACTTCACTATCTGCTTCTCCGCCAATCTTAGTGTCATTCGCAAACTTGCTAAGAATGTAACCTGATGGATCTCTCTGACAAACGATCATGTTTCATGACAACCTTTAAGACTCTTAAAACACAGTTCTTTATTGAACTCAATCGCCACAATCAGCCACTGCAGAATTCAAACCCAGATACCCAGAACAGTATCTGCGCACTCTGGGTTAATCGTCTACTGATAATGCCACTGGGGCAGCGATTCTACGTCTGTGTCACTGACAGCCGCCTCGTGAAATCTTTTCCATATTGCCTCCCAGCAACCCACTATTAACACTGAGAATATTCATGGGCATAAACTGGAATGTAAAACCAGACTCATTCCTGACACAGAATATTCTGCAGGGATATTCCGGGGGGCTGCAAAGTTTGGAACACACCACTCATTTACATGGAACATCTATCGTAGAATAATAAAAAAAAACATCAAACATTGGATACATTACCAGACATCACTCTGGGCACTTGACAACATTTTGTTGCCAGTCAATCCTGCAGTTTTTCCCCCTCAAATCTAGAAACTGGCAAGTTCAGACAAAATCTTAGCTTCAGTTTTTGGGACTTAATCCATCGTGCTGTGTGGCATTCCCATCATACTAAATAGATTGAAATTAAAATGGTTCCAAGATGTAAAACCTGATACTCAAGAAGGCATTTTTGGGCTATGAGCACTTAACTATAATATATAAAGACATGATCTACATCATCCCTCACCATTCAGCTGTACAACACCCATACAATGGATAGACCATGAGAGGAAGTCAGGACAGAAGATGAAATGAGAAATTAGGTAGAAACGCAGTGAATATGAATCAGTACATCCATATTACACATCCGTCCAGGCTATGGAACCCAAATGTATGCATTGCCTGAGCTCTGCTCCAGTCTCACTCTCTCCATCCTTTCTGCAGTCACACACTGTTTGATGCCACCAGGATATTCACCTTCCCTGGGGTCAGAAACTGTCGGATCTCATTGGTGGAATTACACAGTGTCCGATCTCCCTGGGATCTCCATCCTCACTTGGGTCACAGGCTGCCTGATCTCACCGGGATCTCCGTCCTTCCTGGGTCAGCCATTGCCTGATCTCATCGGGATACCCATGCTTCCCGGGTCAGACACGGTCTGAATTCATAGGGATCTCCATCCTCCTCCGGTCACACACTCACTGATCTCACTGGAATCTCCATTCTACTCGGCTCACATACACTCGGATCTCACCGGCTTGTCCATCCCGCTTCTCTCTCGGGTCACGCATTGTGTGAACTCACTGGGATCTCCAACCTCCTCGAGTCACACACTGATTGATCTCACTGGGGTCTCCATTCCCGCGGTCACACACTGCCTTATCTCACTTGGATCGCTATTTCCCCGGGTCACACACTGTCTGATCCCATTGGGATCTCCATCCTCTCCGCAACACGTATGATCTGATCATCCGGGGGAGCAGTGGGTGGTCGCTTTCCCTATTCCAGTGATGTCAGAAAGTATTACTTTGTCTCCAAACTCACACTCAGGCCTCCCTTAGCAGTGCATGCATAAATTATGGCAAATTAACACAGTACATTAGCGAATGCTATCCCAATAAACCGTACACATTGACGCTGTTGTTGTGAAGATTAAGTAAACTTTGCTCCAACTGCAATGAACAATCGATTTGGACTTTCAACATAATATGGCTTCATCTCTGGTCACCGCGCATGCTCGTTAGTAAGGTGCTGCACCACGTCGTGCACCCATACCTGGGTCTGTGCTGTTTGTATCCCTCCCTTTCCCCAGATGATGACAGGCAAAGTTGACAGATGAAGAAGCAACGCGTTGAAAGCTCGCGTTTCCAAACAAACCTGTTAGACTATAACCTGGTATTGTGTGATTTATAACTGTATCCACCGGTTGCTCCAAATCTTTACAGGTCCTCGTAGTATCCCACGGGCTGTGCGTCTCACATAGAGTCAGTTCATCATCTGATTCCCCTTGACTGCGGTCGCACAATGCCAATGGCGGATTATCGCGCTCTGATTCATCAGAGCAACAGCCTATTAACCACGTCTCGCTAATAGGAACTTTTAAACGCTCAAATCCTTGTGTTTATCTGGACAGTTAAAGCTGAAAAATCTGTCATTGGTGGTCTGAGTGTCCTCTGCCTGTAGAGATGGAAATCGCGTTGTAAGGTTCAGGCCGTGATTTAGGTTACAACTTGGATTGTGAAGACGAGGAAGGAAGGGATCCCAGTTACTAGTGGTGTACTGCAAGGGTCGGTGGTTGGTCCACTGCTGTTCGTCATTTTTATAAACGACATGGATGAGAGCGTAGAAGGGTGGGTTAGTGAATTTGCAGATGACACGAAGGTCGGTGGAGTTATGGATAGTGACGAAGGATGTTGTAGGCATGGATAACCTGCAGAGTTGGCTGAGTGGTGGCAAATGGAGTTTAATGCGAACAAATGTGAGGTGATTCACTTTGGTTGGAGTAACCGGAATGCAAAGTACTGAGCTAATGATAAGATTCTTGGTAGTGTAGCTGAGCAGACAGATCTCGGTGTCCAGGTACACAGATCATTGAAAGTTGCCATCAGGTTAACAGGGTTGTGAAGAAGGCATATAGTGTCTTAGCTTTTATTCATAGAGGAATCGAGTTCCGGAATAACGAGGTTATGAACCAGTTGTACAAAACTCTGGTGCGGCCGCACTTGAAGTATTGTGTACAGTTCTGGTCACCACATTTTAAGAAGGATGGAGAAGCTTTGGAAAGGGTGCAGAGGAAATTTACAAGGATGTTATCTTGTATGGAGGGAAGGTCTTACGAGGAAAGGCTGAGGGACGTGAGGCTGTTTTCGTTGGAGAGAAGAAGTTTGAGAGGTGACCTAATAGAGACATATAAGATAATAAGAGGGTGAGATAGGATGGACAGGGAGAGCCTTTTTACAAGTATGGTGACGGCGAGCACGAGGGGGCATAACTTTATTTTGTGGGGTAATAGATATAGGACATTTGTCAGAGGTAGTTTCTTTACTCATAGTGTAGTAAAAGTATGGAATGCTTTGCCTGCAATGGTAGTAGATTCGCCAACTTGAAGTACACTTAAGTCGTCGTTGGACAAGCATATGGACGTACGTTGAATAGTGTAGGTTAGATGGGCTTCAGATTAGTATGGGAGGTCGGCGCAACATCGAGGGCCGACGGGCCTGTGCTGCATTGAAATGTTCTATGTTCTAGATGGTTAAGGGGAACAGTCCCGGCAGGGGGTAGAGGAGGCCCATAGGAGGCGAATTCAATTTTCAATGAGAAATTGGAGTCACAGTATCATAGAGATGAAATGCACAGATGAAGGTCTTTCAACGCATTGCGTCCACTCTGGACAACAGCAACAACTTACCAATTTTCAAGCAATGTTCCACGTATTAGCGCATGATTTTCCATACGTTGGCATCTCAAGCGGACATCTATATACAAAATAAATTCCTAGAAGCATGGCACTCATCCACAAACCCCATCAACAAACACATCGACCTGGACCCAATATACGGGCCACTACAGCGGACAGCTGAAACTGACAACCGGAAGCGGCAGGGACAGGCCACTATAAATGCCGGAGGAAACACCACAGAAGCGCTTCACAGGAGGCTCCCAAGCACTGAGGACGTCACCTAGACAGGGGACGAAACGTTTGCAACAAAAGTTTCCAGCTCGGCGAACAGAACCACAACAACGAGCACCTGAGCTACAAATCTTCGCACAAACTTTTAACAAAATAAATGTTCCAAGAATTTCTGCCTCTACCACCCTCACATGCAGTGAGATCAAAATTCTCAACATCCACTCGGAGGAAAATGCTTTTCTCACATATGTAAACCTTCTATCCCTCACCTTGAATCATCTTCCTATGGAGTCGAAGAGTGTGATGCTGGAAAAGCACAGCTGATCAGCCAGCATCCAAGGAGCAGGAACATTGATGATTCAGGCATAAGCCCTTCTTCAGGAATGAGGCTTTTGGGCTGGGGGACTGAGGTTTAAATGGCGACTGTGTAGTTCTGGAGAGAATGTAGATGGGAATGCGGAATGAAGGTGGGAGTTGATGGTGAAAGTTCAGGGAGGAGGGTGTGGTGGAGAGATGGGAAGGAAGATGAAGGGGTAGGGCCGTTCAAGAGGCCGGTGCTGAATTGGAAGGTTGGGATTGGGAGAATTTGGTGGAGGGGAAATATGGAAACTGGTGATATTCACATTAATCCCATGTGGTTCGAGGGTCCCAAAGTGGAGAATGAGGCTTTCACCGTCAATGGTCGGCTGGTTGGAGTTTCGCGATGGAGAAGGCCAAGGACCAGTGCGTCCTTGGTGGAGTGGAACGGAAATTAAACTGATCAGCTGCAGAGTGATGGGGTTGGTTCGTATGGGTGTCCCGGTGATGCTTGCTGAAACAATGCATATTTTGGCGTCATGTCACCTCAGTGTAGGGGAGACCACATCGGGTGCAATGGATGTAGTTTATAATGTGCATCGAATTACAGGACAATTTTTTTCAGATGTGGGAAGAACCTATGAGGCCTTGGGCTGAGGGGAGGGAGGAGGTGTGGACGCAAGTGTTGCACTTCTTGCAATGGCAGGGGAAGGTGCCGGGAGTGAAGCATGGGTTCTTTGGGGTCTGGACATGACAAGGGAGTCGCGGAAGGAATTGTTCCCGTGTGATTCGTAGGTCCCATCATGCTCTTGTGCCAATGCGTTTGACACGCGTTGCCACATTGAACATTTTTTTTGTCGCCTCCAACTCCGGGATCACTTTTCACATCAAGTGTCCTGCCCACCCTCCGAGAAAGCCTTCTCCCACTACCAACACACCCCTTCCACCTAGACATCCTGTGCTGGCCTGTAACCCCCATCGATCTCATCATCTCCAGGTGCCACCGTGAGACAGACTGCCTCAACCTGTCCACCCACCAGGCACACTCCAGACTCTCATCCTCGCAATGCGCAGCACTTGACTCCCTCCAATCCAACTCCAACGTCAACATCAGCCAGTAATTTGGCACATCTATCTCTACACCACTGGAGCATGGTGCCGACTCGAAGATACGTCATCTTATACTTGCCCCTCGATAACGACCTCACTTCCCATCACCAAGCCATCATCTCCCATATCAACAAAAAAACCTATCACCTCTCGGGATCCACCATCCAGAACCTCCAACTTTATAGTCTGGGAAACCGCAATGTCCACTTCCACCTCCTGCTCAAAATCCACAAACGTTACTGCCCTGGACGATCCAAAGTGTCAGCCTGATCCTGCTCCATCTAACCTTTCTATTCCTACCTTGACATTGTCCTGATCTGTCCCCCTTAGTCCACCAACTCCCCAACTACATTCGGGACACCACCCACACACTCCACCTCTTCCATAACTTTCGTTTCTAAAATGCTTGGAATAGGAAATAAGGGAAAGCATTTTTACAGGAGGGTGAATGGGAGGGGGCGTACTCCAGGTACATGTGAGAGTCAGTGTATTTGTAGGAGAAGTCCGTGCTGAATTAGTCGCTGGTAAATGAAATTGTGAGGTCCCAGAAGGGGAAAGAGGTGCCTGAGATATCCAGGTGAACTTAAGATCGGAGTGGAAGGTGTTTGTGAAGGTGATGAAACATTCAACCTCCTCTTGGGAACACGAGGCAGCACTAATACGTTCACCAAAGTAGCGGAGGAACACGTGGGTAATGCTCTCGGAGTATGTGCGAAAGATGGACTTTCCAAGTATTCAAGGAAGAGACAGGCATGGCTACACATTTGGTCTAAAGGAAGTGTGGGAATTGGAAGGAGAAATTGTTGATGGTGATGACCAGTTGAGCCAGTAAAATTACAGAGTCGGTGAAGAATGCTGATTGTGTTGGCGTGAGAGGAAGAAACCCACGGCTTCGAAGTGTTCGTCAAGGCAGATATTTGTGTATAGGGACTGGATGCCCACGGCGAAGTTGACCCGTTTTGCACCCGAAACGAAAGTTATGGAAGAGGTGGAGTGCGTGGGTGGTGTCCCGAATGTAGGTGGGGAGTTCGTGGACTAAGGGGGACAGATCAGGGCAGTGTCAATGTATGTAGAGAAAGGTTAGGTAGAGTAGGATCAGGCTGAGACTTTGGATCGTCCAGGGAAGTAACGTTTGTGGATTTTGAGCAGGAGGTGGAAGTGGACATTACGGTTTCCCACACTATGAAGTTCGAGGCTGTGAATGGTGGATCCCGAGAGGTGATGAGGTTTTTGTTGATATGGGAGATGATGGCTTGGTGATGGGACGTGAGGACGTTATCGAGGACGCAGCATAAGACGAAGTGTCTTGGAGTCGGCGCCTGACTCCAGTGGTGTAGAGATAGATGTGCCAAATTACTGGCTGATGGTGATGTTGGGGTTGGATTGGAGGTAGAACATCCTTATTCAAATACTTCACTTTCCCCCACCACGTCATCGACAATATCCTCGTGAGCATCTCCTCCACTCTAATCGCAAAAACAACAAAACCCCGGGTCCTCACCCTCCACCCCACCAACCTGTGGGTACACCGCATCATCCTCTGCCATTTCCATCAACTCCAAACTGACACCAACCACGAGAAATATATTTCCCTCCCTACGATTGTCTGTGTTTCAGAGAAACCATTCCCTCTGTGAATTCATTGAAAGGTGCGTACCCCACCAACACACCCTCGCCTCCTGGCACCTTCCCCTGCCGTTGCAAGAAGTGCTGACCGTACAACCACATCTGTAATCCAGCTAAGTCCCAGGCCCCAAAGAATCCTTCCTCGTCTGACAAAAATGTATCAGTACTTCCATACATTTCTTCCCATCAGTCCCCCTAGAAACGGGAGGAGTTGGACTGTAGGGAATATATCCAGGGACTTAGCAGTGTTGATGATAAATGCAGCTCGATGATGTCTCCTCTGCATTGGGGAGACAGGACACCAACTTGCGAACCGTTTCAGGGAACACTTGTGGGATGCCCACATGAAAGAATCCTACCCCCCTGAGGCTGAAAACTGTAACTCCCCTCCCCAATCCGGAAATGACATGCACATCCTGGGCCTCCTTCATCGCCATACACTGGCCATCCATATCTGTTCGGAAGAACGCCTCATCTTCCTTCTTGGGACCCTCCAACCTCATGGGATTCATGTGTATTTCAGTTTCCCCATTCCCCTCTCCCAACCATATGACCGTCCTATCCTTCCAAGTCGTCAGCACCCTCTTCGTTCTTCTATCTGCTCCACCCTTCTCTCCGACCTATCACTTTCACACCACCAACCTTCATCCAAGCTTCTTTCCCCCAAGCTCCACCTTCTCCCACTTATGTCCCAGCAGCCTTGGCTGACCAGCTTCATTCCTGATGATTGACTTTTACCTGGAAGTGTACTTCTTCTCCTCGGATGCTGCCTGACAGGCTGTGCTCTTCGAGCAGCACACTCTTCGACTGATCTCCAGCGTTTGCAGTCCTCACTTGCACCTGATTATTGATTCAACTTCTGAGGGGTAAGTCTTCCAGCTACCCTATCGGTATCCCACATAATTTTGTACAACTCAATCCCGCTCAACCTCTCTACTCTATATAAGACAATCTCAGCTTCTCTAGTCTGGCTCATGGTAGAATCGTCCTCCGGGCAAGGACGATCACTCCCTGCTAGCCTAACTGTCCTCATTTTGTAATCCCCATTTTTCTAGCAGTAACTTTGCAACTGCCTGGATTTCACGACTCCCCTTCCTCTGATTTTTGCGTCCCCGCAGATTTACGTTCAATGATTCCTGGCCCCCTTCCCATTACGTTTTCCCTCTGACCCAATAATTTTCCCCTGAATATTGAAACCCGTCCAATTTCCCCTTACCCTGTGCAGCTTTGCACCCGCGTCCCCAATCTGCCCCATATCGCTCCTTTACTATCACCCATCTCCCCAGCTCACACCCCTTTATGGTGGGCGATTTAGTTAGCACATGTAGGGATTCATTACCCTTTTGAGTGACTGCTTCAAAGTACAGCAATTTCACAGCTCGCATGCACCGCCCTCACTGTGAAAGGAGCTTCATCTAAACCCCCACATGACGTTTTCATTCTCCAGGACGTTGTGCCCTTCCTCCCCAATTGTGTTCCTGCCCACAATTTCCACCCCCCGAATCTCCACTCTCCAAGGGGATTTTTGCAAATTCGCCCCATTTATTCTCAGCCGCAAACATTGGGCGTCTCCCAAGTGCTGTTTGTGTATCACAGCTCCCTCTGTGCCTCCATCTTGTGCAATTGCTCACCTACTCACCTCTCCCATCATTCCCCCGAAAACGGCAGGAGTGGGACAACAGTGCATATATCCAGAGACTGTCCAGAGAGGGGGGACAGAGAGTGAGTGAGAGAGGCCACAGGTAGAATAATGAAAGAGAATGAGTGATGAGTGCGAGAGACAGGATGATGGTGTTCTGCAGATAGAATGGTTCTCCATTACGAACAGGAAGATCCCACAGAGCTGAGAGACAGAATGTGTAGATGATACGTGCAGCTGCTCATGGAATTGAGTCCAAATCCACTTCAGGGCAGGAGGATATAGAGACAGGGAGGGGGAGAGAGAGACAGTCAGAGGGACAATGGGAGTGAGTTCAGACAGAGAGAGAGAGTCCGAGGGAGAGAGAGGAAGAGAGAGAGAGAGAGAGAGAGAGAGAGAGAGAGAGAGAGAGAGAGAAGCAGACAACAAAGGGGATGGAAGAGATAGGGAGCGATATCAGGATAAAAGAAAAATAGATCGACATAGACAGAGATAACGATGGGGGAGAGAGAGTGAGAGTGAGAGCGAGAGCGACAGTGACATCGATAGAGAGAGGGACAAGGAGAGGGGGAAGAGAGAGAGAGAGAAATAGAGAGGGGGACAGAGAGTGAGTGAGAGAGGGCACAGGTAGAATAATGAAAGAGAATGAATGATGAGCGCGAGAGAGAGGATGATGGTGTTCGGCAGATAGAATGGTTCTCCATTATGAAGAGGAAGATCCCACAGAGCTAAGAGACAGAATGAATAGAGGAAGCTGAGCAGGTAGTTTTGGAGATAATGAAAAACTGAACGATGAAACCATTCTGGGAGAGAGAATGAGGAGGCAGAGAGTCGTCGAAAGACAATGCACAGAGCAACATGACCAACATGGAGATTGGAAGTTGGGGGAGAAATATCTATGGGAAACAGAAGGAGAGGCAGCGAGGAACACGAGAGTGAAGATGGGAACTGTAGTGAGAGACCGAGGCACTGACATCTCTGGTATCGGACTGTGTCCCACTCTCACAAACATTTTTATTCCTTTGTCTCCCCAACTCCCAAACCCAGCCCAGAACTCCCCGCTTTCGGTATAAATCCCAGATAGGGCATGAATCCCACGATATTTTGTGTGTGTGTTTGTGTGTGTGTGTGTGTGTGTGCATTTGTGAGTGTGTGAGTTCACGAACATCAAGGAGACAAGACGGTTTCTGATTATTGTCCCTGTTAACTGATTATTCCTCACGAAAGAATGATTTGATTCTCTCTGTCTCTGCAACATCTGATTCTCGGCACCCGGAGGCGTTTGATATGCTTTCCTTTATTGGCCAGAGTATTGAGTACAGGAATTGGGAGGTCATGTTGCGGCTGTACAAGACATTAGTTCGGGCACTGTTGGAATATTGTGCGCAATTCTGTTCTCCTTCTATCGGAAAGATGTTGTGAAACTTGAAAGGGTTCATTAAAGATTTACAAGGATGTTGCCAGGCTTGGAGGATCTGAGCTACAGGGAGAGGCTGAACAGGCTGGGGCTGTTTTCCCTGGAGCGTCGGATGCTGAGGGTTGGCCTTAACGAGGTTTACAAAATTATGAGGGGCATGAGGATAAATAGGCAAAGTCTTTTCCCTGGGGTTGGGGATTCCAGATCTAGAGGGCATAGGTTTAGGGTGAGAGAGGAAACATATAAAAGAGACCTAACGGGCAAGTTTTTGATGCAGAGGGTGGTACGTGTATGGAATGAGCTGCCAGAGGATGTGGTGGAGGCTCGTACAATTGCAACATTTAAGAGGTATTTGGATGGGTATATGAACAGGAAGGGTTTGGAGGGATATGGGCTGAGCGCTGGCAGGTGGGATTAGATTGGGTTGGGATATCTGGTTGGCATGGACCGATTGGACCGAAGGGTGTGTTTCCATGCTGTACATCTCTCCGATTCTAGGACTCTAAGAGACTGCGAGAAAAATGACAATTGATTAAAATGAAATAAACCTGGGCACCAAAAGAACAGTAAGACCCTACCACTCACCACCTTCTACAACCTCACATTTCCCAGCACAGTCCCTGTTATTAAACCCAAAGAACGGGAACAGGAAGGCGTCAAACTGCCTCGGGACTGTCCCAGTTTTCCTGTTTGAGGGATAAAGGGAGTAATTTGCTCCAGACGCTGCAATCTGCTCCATGCCCACTCGCAGAGATTGTGTCTCTCTGTGTCTGTGTCCCAGAATCAGTCTCAGAAATCCACTTCAACACAGAGAGGGAGCGAGAGAGAGAGAAAGAGAGAGAGAGAGAAAGAGAGAAAGAGAGAAAGAGAGAGAGAGAAAGAGAGAGAGAGAGATTGGTCACACCAATCTGAGATCTTTTAAAACATCAAACAAGTGAAACAAACAAGATCCCGTCACTGACAGCCCTCCCAAATTTTCCCCATTTCATCAGCACTTCCCGTTGTTTTTATTCCAGAGAATGGGAGCAGATTCCATCTGGGTTCAAGGGGTCAATGTTTTCTGACTACTCCCCGAGGGTATATTTTCTGAGATGGGGTTGGGCGGTGACTCAAAGTAGGGAATCACTACCAAAGCCTGTCCCTTCCTTCTCCCTCAGTGTTTAACCTGTCCCTTACAGCTCTTTCACTGACACACCGGGGATAAAAAAATACAAGTGACAAGACTGACTCCTCACTATCCCACTTCACTTCACCACCCACAGCCCAGTGCCCACTTTGTCAGCGAATGGCGCTGTTTCTCAATCAGTTATTCACAATGAAGCATCCACTGGTGCAGTAGTGTCTTTCTCTTTCACTCATTCTATCTCTCTCATTCAGTCTCCCTCATCCCTCTATCCCTCCCTCTCTTTCACTCCTTTGTGCCCTTCTCTTTCACTCCATCCTCTACTTCCTTACCTCACTCTTTCCCTCTCTCTCTCCTCCGCACTGTCTGTTTCCTACTCTCACTCTCTTTCCTTCTCGGATTCTGCCTCCCTCTCTTATGCAATGCTCCTCCCAGTCCGACCATTTCTGCTCAGCATTCTCCAATTTTCGAGAATGAATGGTCTCTCTCCCTCCATTCACTCTGTGTTTTAATTGATATACTGTCTCCTCACTCCCTCCCATTTAGAGTGTACCCCCATATTCCAGTCCTTTCCTCTAGAGCCATGTCCTGATCATAATCTGGGTAAAGAGGGAGGACAGCTGGGGATGGACTGTTCTGTGGAAAGGAGATGATGATCCCACACACTACCCCACCATTAGAAATCAGAGTGCAGGTTCTGTCGACAGACTGAGGGATTTCCTCTAATCCCTGCTAGAAATCAAACCCCCAACTACACAGCATCTGGAACTGTCCCAAATACCCACACACACAGAGGGAGGGGCCTACATTGGAATTCTGCACAGCAGGATCTCACTAGTCCACACTGACGGACACTGTGTTGATATCTGTACTTTCACCATCCACATTCAGAACGATAATCCCCCTCAACTCCCCAAACCCATTTATATTTGAGAGATATGGCCCATTGCTACTGTGAATAAAAAGGTTGCAGGCTGTTCCTGCACAGCAAGATCCCAAAGGCTGTCTCCCTTAAATCACCAGCAAATGCTAACCAGCCCGATTTCAATTTGGAGGCTGGATGCAGAGACAGGGAAATTCATTCCTCCACTTTCCCTCCCTCTGAGTCCATGAGCTTCCCATCTACATTCGGGACACCACCCACACCCTCCACCTCTTCCATAACTTCCGTTTTCCCAGTCCTTTCAAATACAAACTTTCAAATACAAATAACTGGTACACAAATATCTGGTACAGTAATGTATTTCTCTTTCACTGCTTCCATCTCTCTCTGTACACAAATATCTGCCATGACAAAGGCCTCCAAGCCCTAATTTTCTTTTTCTCATGCCAAGACAAACAGTGCCCTTCCACCGACACTGACATTTTTATGGTTTAACTCGTCCTCACCATCAACAACTTCTCCTTCAATCCTCCACACATTCAGTCACACTTCTCCACAGTCAAGCACTCACCCGCACATTCCGCCAATTTCATGGTCACTCCTCTGCATCCTCAGCTACCATCATGGTCACATCCCGCACACTCCTCTAACATCATTCTCACTCCCCCCGCCCACGAAACCATCATCACACTCACTCCTCCCATACACTAAACCACCTTCATGCTCACTCCCCTGGGAACCTCCCCACCGTCACGCTGCCACCCCTTAAAACTCTTTACCCTGAGCACTGGACTGCTTACATATGTCCGTTTGATCCACTCAAATTGCCTTTAAACCCAAACCCACGATCTTCCCTGAGCAACAGTCAGTGAATCCCATCAAATGTGTGTGCAGTAGCCCGTTGTCGCAGCCTGACATATTAGCCCCAGCCACAGCTCTGGTACCACACCCACATTTATCCCCGAGTAACAGCCAATGGTCGCACACCTACATTTGGCCCAAGTCCCACATCATTACCCTAACAACGGCCAGAAACTCTACTCTCCATTACGTTACCAATGGAAAGTGAGAGCTGATTGGAGGGAGAGAAGTTTTGAGGGAGGGAGATTGGGACGTAGTGTGTGCAAGTCAGAGAGCGAGTGAAGGAACATAGGGCAGGGAGGGACAATGAAATATGGTGTGTAAACTGGAGGTGGAGAGAGACTGTGTGAGAGTGGGAGGGATATATGGAGGGAGGCTGACAAAGGGAGACGGATAAACTATGCCAAAGCCAGGTCAGATTGGCTGATCCAGAGGTGAAGACAATGACAGAGTAACTTCAACCCAACTCCTAAGATCAAGGCTGTGCCCCTCACCTTCCCTGAGGAAAAGGAGTTGGGGCTGAGTCTATATCGAGCTCAGCTTCTTCAGTACAAAGACAAAAAAATGTCGTTCACTCTGCTGTTTGATACTTTTTCATGAACATTTTTATTGTTTACAAATTAAATTGAGAAATACAGTGAGTGGATGGTGCCTTTTCCCACTGGCCCCTGAGTTGAGAGAATTTTGAAAAGTGTTCTTGTAAGCCCCGTGGGATGAGATTGTAGAAACCAACACTACCTTCAGTCTGTTACAATAGTGACAGGCTGCTTCGTTGCTGAAACACGGGAGTGAACTGAGAAAATTCTGGATGGATTGATTAATGAGTGAATCTGATTGATTTATGAATTTTGGTGAAGGGATAAGTCATCACATTTTTCAGCTGCTCTCTGAACTTCGTCTGGATCACAACATAAATCACGGTGTTTGTGCAGCAACTGAGGAGCTGCAGCATGAAACCCAATGTCATCACAAAGCGATGTAGATAGACAGGGGTATACACAATATAATACATCCGTTTCCATATGGAATACACCATTAATGTTGACCATAACAGGATGAAATTGGCCGAGATCACAAACAATAAAATGATAGATTTTTTTCGATGTCTCATTTCTGTATCACACTGAGTGTCCCCATTGGTGTGATCACGGAGTCTCCTGCGGGCTCTGCTGGTCACTAAAATGTGTCTGACAATGAAACCATTGAGCAACAGAATCAGTACAAATGGGAGAGCCTGGGTTAAAATGTAGTGGAGGAACTCGATTGCGGCCCAGACGCGGGAATGATAAAGACCAGGTGTTCCATAACAAAAAATGGTGGGTGGCACGGTGGCACAGTGGTTAGCACTGCTGCCTCACAGCGCAAGAGACCCGGGTTCAATTCCCGCCTCAGGCGACTGACTGTGTGGAGTTTGCACGTTCTCCCCGTGTCTGCGTGGGTTTCCTCCGGGTGCTCCGGTTTCCTCCCACAGTCCAAAGATGTGCAGGGTCAGGTGAATTGGCCATACTAAATTGCCCGTAGTGTTAGGTAAGGGGTAAATGTAGGGGTATGGGTGGGTTTCGCGTCGGTGTGGACTTGTTGGGCCAAAGGGCCTGTTTCCACACTGTAATCTAATCTAATCTATAAACCAGGGGCGGATCGACAGCCGATACCGACCTGTTAGCATAAAATACCAGAAAATATTCTTCAAACAGCTGAGCACAATTACTGCTCCCAGAACCACAGCCGCCGGTTTCTCACTGCAATATTTACTTTTCCGATTCTGGCAACAAATGGCCACAAAGCGATCAAAAGTGAAAGTGACAGTGAACCAGACAGAACGGTCAGTGGCTGCATACGCGAGGACGGCATGGATATTACACACGGGAATGGACTTCAGGAAATAAAACTGTTTCTTAAAAAGAATGGGAATATGTCTCAATATCAATTCGAAGATAATGACCAGTAGATCCGCTACTGCCATAACACCCAGGTAACGTCTTACACATGGAGATAATCCACAATCTTTATGAAGGAGGATGTAGATTGTCACTACGTTAACTGCGAGGATGGAAAACAAGCAAATTATGCAAAAGCATAGGAAGAGGTAGTTTCAAAAACATTTCCACACACTTGATCACTCGAGAGCAGAGACAGGTCACTTCTCTTTCCCTCTTAAAATGGAGGGAGAAAACGTTGTCGTCCTAAAGAATTCTCTCCCAATTCCTTGAAGACAATTGGAGGTTGGAAATTTCTGTCTGTTCATCTAAATTGTGTTCGAACATTTGTCGTGAAAAAATGAAAACGAAGGGAAAGTGTATTCACCACTTTAACTGCCTGAGAGAATTTCGAAACATTGTCTCCTACTACTGAGAATGGAATACCTTCTTAGTGAAATTTGTTCATTTCACCAATGTCGAGTCGTCCACAAATAATGGCAGTTATAGAATGGTCTGGAGAATGTCAGTTATAAAATCTTCCGTGGAACATCTGGGTACAGAAGATTACGGAGAACATCGGGTACAGAATGTTCCAGAGAATGTCAGTTGTGGAATATTCTGGAGAATGTCAGTTATATAACTTTCCTGGGAATATCTGTAATAGAATGTTCCAGGGAATGACAGTTACAGAACGTTCCGAGAAAAGTCAAAAACAGACTTTTCTGAGAAACGTCGGGAACAGAGTGCTCTGGAGACTTTTAGTTACAAAATGTTCTGGAGAACGACAGTTATAGAATATTTCAGGAATGTCGGGTGCAGAACATTCTGTGGAACGTCGTGTGTAGAATGTTCTGGGGAATGTCCGGTCTAGAATGTTCTGTTCAATGTCAGGAATAGAAAGTTCTGGAGAATGTAGGTTATAAAATATTCCAGGGAATGTACGTCTGTAATACTCCAAACAATGTCGGTTACAGAATGTTCCGCATAATATCAGTTACGGAATATTCCGGAGAATGTTGGGTCCAGAATATTTCGGTGAATTTCCGGAAGATAATTTTCCAGGGAATGTCAATTACACAATGTACTGGAGAGTGTTGGGTACAGAATGTTCCAGAGAATGTCGGTTGTAAAATGATCCAGTGAATGTCTGTTACAGAATGTTCTGGAGAATGTCGGTTATAGAATGTGATGATGTCATAAGGTTCCACATCGCAAAGGCCCCACTACCCATAAAATTTGGTGAGACCCACTTAGCCGTCATGGTACGAATCCCTCTCCAAACTCAAACCAACAGGCACTTTGTTCACAAAATGAATAAATAAAGATCACAGTTCAAACATTTCATGCAAGATCCACTTACATGATTACGCAGATGTAACCCGTTATTTAAGTATTCCCACCACCTCTTTCTTCAGTTCGGTCCAACACTCCCAGCTCTAAAAAATATTTGATATCCAGTTCCCAAAATCATTTACCATTTGTCATGTCTCTTTAATGTAATTAAATCATAAACATTTCCATCAATGCATGCACTGATTTCCTCAGTCTGGTTTCAGAATATCACACACATTCAACTTTTTATTCCATTATTCCCTGGTCCATTGTTCCTTTATTTCTCACATTGAACCGGTCAAAAGCAGCCTGACATTGTCATACTCACATAACCTGATGTGATAGGGAATGTCTCATTCAGCCCAATCACCATACCTGGGTATATTCTGCTCCACCGGCAGGGCGGACCCACCAGTGGTGGGGTCACCCTGGGTTACAATTTGGAAAGGAATTCCCCTGGAATTCCCCAACATGGATTGCATAACCCAGAAAATGTCATGGTAACAGGTCAGAGATGGTGAAAAAATCGTCTGATAATGTACATCTACTGCCGTTCACACCACCTCGCCATAATAAATCAGATCCCCTCGTGGTTGAAAACAAATTGAAAGAAGCACTGAGGGTGAAACGGACTAAGTACGTACTCTGGATGTGGGACTTCCATGTCCATAATCAAGAGTATCTCCACATGCCCACCACTCTGAGCATGACGAGGCCTCAAATGAACAGCAGCCAGACTATGGAACATGATGGGGAAACCAGCCAGAGGAAAACAATCTCACCAAACACATACAGTCCTGGCGGAGTGAAAGTCACAGCCACGTATTGAAGGTACCGCTCACTGGGTTATGTCAAGGAGGGAGTACTTTGAAAGGACAAATCAAACGGAAACCAGGCATTTATGAGGCACCGTGGGCCATCAGCAGCTGCAGCAGCAATGGCCTTCCCTTCATCATATCGGGAGAAGTGGTCAGTTCACTGATGATTCTAAAATATGCAGCAAATTTCACACCGACACGATATTGAAGCAGGCTTTTCAGCCCATGGAGAGTTTTAATCAGGAACAGAATGAGCTTCTTAGTCAGCAATTGGAGCATATCTATGAATCTCTCATGTCTGTTACATAGGAAGTTGAATTGATCATTCAGGCTTTCATAGCTGTTGCACATGAATATGAAAGGACTGGTTATTGACCGGAAGCAGGGATACATTAGCCTTGACCAGTTTAACACAAATTTATGGCCATAAATAAACAGTGACCAGTGAGGGGAGCTGAAATATTTGCAAAACTATGTTAAACACTAAACAAACAGTTCTTCCTAGCCATATCGGAAATTAAAGACGGTAAGTAGCAAAAGCTTTCATGCACTTAAACCCACACTCCAGATTCCTCAACCGTTCCAGAATCTTCCATCGGCCTCCGGAAACGCTCGGGCGCCATTAACCACGCGGCCGCTCAGCAGCCGCCGCCGCAAACCATGACGTCACTTCCGCCTCCACCGACCATGCTGCCTCCGCGATCGCCCCCCAGACAACCGCCTCCACGATCGCCAGGAAAACTATCGCCGACAGGTTCGCGGCCTCCGCGGGGTCCACAACCACCGGGAACAACACCGTTTCCGCCGTCGCCGCAGCCACTTCCGCCCCCGGAGTTGCCGTCGCCAAATTTATTTCCGCCCCCCAGTGACGTCACGCACCAGTGACGTCTTCGCCCCACGCCGATTTCCGTCCCCGCTCCGATCTCTGCCCCCGCGCCAATCCCCGCCCCCGCGCCGATCCCCGTCACATTCCTAACCCCGCCCCCAATCCTAACCCCGCCCCTACGCCCAGCTCCAGCCCCACACCAGGTCCTAGCTTCCAGCCCTGCAATATTTTCACCATCCCTCCAGACCTCCCCCTCTCTGAGGATGAAAGATCAGTCCTCAGCAGAGGCCTCACTTTCATTCCTCTACGCTCCTGGATTAACGAGTTCAAAACGAGGAGAGACATCGAACAATTCTTCTTCTACCTCCACCTCCGCGCCTACTTCTTCAACCAGGATTTGTGCCCACCCTCTGATGACCCCTTCTCCCACCTCCAACACACCCCATCCACCTGGACACCCTATGATGGCCTCTTACCCGCCCTCGATCTCTTCATAGCTAACTGCCTCCGCGACATTGATTGCCTCAACCTCTCCACCCCTCTCGCCCACTCCAACCTCACACCCTCGAAACGTGCAGCTCTCCACTCCCTCTGTTCCAACCCGAACCTCACCATCAAACCAGCAGACAAGTTAGGCGCGGTGTTAGTTTGGCACACTGATCTGTATATTGCCCCCTTGACCATGACCCCACCTCCCACCACCAAACCATCATCTCCCAGACCATCCATACCCTCATCAAATCAGGGGATCTCCCATCTACCGCCTCCAACCTCATAGTCCAATATCCCCGAACTGCCTCTTTCTACCTCCTGCCCAGAATCCACAAACCTGACTGCTCCGGCTGACCCATTGTCTCAGCATGCTCCTGCTCCACTGAACACATCTCTGCATACCTCGACACGGTCTTGTCCCCCTGAGTCCAAATACTCCCCACCTATATTCGCGACACCACCCACGCCCTCCACCTCCACCATGATTTTCGCTTCCTCGGCCCACAACACCTTATGTTCACCATGGACATCCAGTCCCTATACAACTACATCCCCCACAACGAAGGCCTCAACGCCCTCCGCTTCTTCCTTTCCCACCGAATCAACCAGTACCCTTCCACTGACACATTCCTTCGACTGACTGAACTGGTCCTCACGCTGAACAACTTCTCTTTCCAATCCTCCCACTTCCTCCAAACCAAAGGAGTAGCCATGGGCATCCGCATGGGACCCAGCTCTGCCTGCCTCTTCGTCGGATATGTGGAGCAGTCCATCCTCCGCAGCTACACTGGCATTACACCCCACCTTTTCCTCCGCTACATCGATGACTGTATCGGCGCTACCTCGTGCTCCCACAAGGAGGTTGAACAGTTCATTCGCTTTACTAACAACTTCCACCCCTACGTCAAATTTACCTGGACCGTCTCAGACTCCTCCCTCCCCTTCCTAGAGCTCTCCATTTCTATCTCGGGCGACCGACTCAACACGGACGTTTACTCTTAACCGACCGACTCCCACAGCTGCCTAGATTACACCTCCTCCCACCCTGCCCCCTGTAAAAACGCCATCCCATATTCCCAATTCCTTCGTATCCTCCGCATCTGCTCCCAGCAGGACCAATTCCAAAACCGTACAACCCAGATGGCCTCCTTCTTCAAAGACCGCAATTTCCCCTCAGACGTGGTTGACGATGCTCTCCACCGCATATCTTCCACTTACCGCACCTCCGCCCTTGAACACCGCCCCCCCCAATCGCCACCAGGACAGAACCCCACTGGTCATCACCTACCACCCCACCAACCTCCAGATAAATCGTATCATCCTTCGTCATTTCCTCCACCTCCAAACAGACCCCACCACCAGGGATATATTACACCCCTCTGTCAGCGTTTTTAAAAGACCACTCCCTCCGTGACTCCCTCGTCAGGTCTGCACCCCCCACCAACCCAACCTCCACTCCCGGCACCTTTCCGTGCAACCACAAGAAATGCAAAACTTGCACACACACCTCCCCCCTCACTTCCCTCCAAGGCCCCAAGGGATCCTTCCATATATGTTCCAAATTCACCTGCACATCCACACACATCATTTACTGCATCACTGCACCGAGGTGGCCTCCTCTACATTGGGCAGACAGGCCGCCTACTTGCGGAACGTTTCAGAGAATACCTCTGGGACACTAGCAATAAACAACCCAACCGCCCCGTGGTTGAACACTTTAACTCCCCCTCCCACTCCACCAAGGATATGCAGGTCCTTGAACTCCTTCATCACCAGACCATAGCAACACGACGCCTGGAGGAAGAGCGACTCACCTTCCACTAGGAACCCTCCAACCACAAGGGATGAATGCAGATTTCTCCAGCTTTCTCATTCCCCCCCAACCTTATATCAGTCCCAACCATCCAACTCAGCATCGCCTTCTTGACCTGCAATCTTCTTTCTGACCTCTGCACCCACACCCACTCCGGCCTATCACCCTCACCTTAACCTACTTCCACCTATCGCATTCCCAACACCCCTCCCCCAAGTTCCTCGTCCCTACCTTTTATCTTAGCAAACCCTCCGAATTTCTGAAGAAGGGCTTATGCCCGAAACGTCGATTCTCCTGCTCCCTGGATGCTTCCTGACCTGCTTCGCTTTTCCAGCAACACATTTTTCAGCTCAGACTATGTTAATGGTTTGGATAAATAGAACAAGTATATTCAAACTATGTTTGTCAATCACGCCAAGATATGCAGGAAACTAAGTTATCAAGAGGAGGTCGAGAGTATGTGCACAGATAAGCAATGGGCAACAATTTGGGAGTTTTAACCTGTATAACGGTGAACCTGGCAATGTTTCAGGAATAATAAAATACTCTGTATTATATAAATGGACAGAGATTGCAAGACTGAGTGATACAGTCTGGACTGTGGGATTCGCTTCCAATTCAGGCATCGGAAGTGTTGCTCCACCTCTCTGATGGGCTGCTCTCTAATATTCCCATTCGCCCCATTGTTTTCAGTACACATAGGGAATTTTGATGTGGTTTTTTGGCGGTTTGGATGTTTTGAGGGTAAGGGTATTTTGAGCCAAGTATCAACGGGACGTCCTTTATCCGAGAAGCCATCCTTGCTTTCCATGTGGAGATCCGAAGATGAATAATTGACTGCTTCTGAATGAAGACGTTGTGGCTGCTGCGAGGATAGTGGGTACTCACCAACATGATGAACTGTACATGAACACAATGCGACGTTAATGGAGTGAGAGATAGAGGGTCCACTCACAAGAATCAGATCATAAAATAAAGGCATTGTCAAATCATTTGATATAGTTTTGTTAGCGCGGATGAAAGGATATCAGTCCGAGCCCAGAATGCGGTTCAACAATCGGTAACATTTATTGTTACAGTAACGCCGGCGGAGACCAACCGAGGTCCGAATCTCGGTTGCCCTGCTTTTCCCACGCGCAGCTACATATTAAATACTTTTAGTTCTCAGGATGTGTGCAATTTGAGGATGAATGGGATGATAGTTCCCCATCATCACTGGAGTAGGTGCAAACAATATGTTTCCTCGGGCAACTGTCTGTCTGTAGTTTGCACATTCTCCCTACATCTGCGTAGGATTCCTCTGGGTGCTCCAGTTTCGTCCCACAGTCCAAAGATGTGTAGGTTCGGTGAATTGACCATGCTAAATTTTCTGTAACCCCAGTTAAATGGGTCTGGGTGTGTTGCTCTTCGCAGGATCGGTGTGGACTTGTTGGGCCGAAGGCCCTGTTTCATACTTTAGGGAATCTAATCTAATCTAATCATCAGACAACAGCAGTACAACTGTATCTGGGTCCGCCTGAGTAAATCACCCTGGGAGGTATTGAGATGACTTTTTATTGTACTTCCACTCTCTTTCATTATTTTTGATGGACTCTTTCAAACCAAAGTGAGAATGTATTGTTAAGTCTGGAAACCAACCCAATGCCAGCATACGGCCATGTTCATCTCCTTCCCTTAATATCTTGTGGGGGGAGAATTGCAAGGAATCGGACAAAGTTTATCCGAGTCGTCAAAGTCATTGTTTTAAATGGAAACAGCCACGAAGTGCCTTAAAGATAGTGGCAGAGTCAAAACTTTCCAGCAGGTGCTCCTCTGCTCGGCTCGGTATTCTTTTTCTATTTTTCTTTTTTTTTGTTTTCTGAAGTGTATTTTTCTCAAAAGTTAAAATTTTTAAGCTGATTCAGATAGGAATGGGGAGGTGAGTCACAGACCAGAAGCTTGCGTGAGGAGGTCCGTCCCAGAGGGAAGTCCCAATTCAGAGGCTGGTGTCGGCCTGCTGAGTCCTCGAGATTTACCGCACAGTGACGGATGGAGACTGGACCGAGAATGGTCTGGAGATTGCTGCCAGTGTGGCCCAGAGATTAAGTCCGCTGCATTCTGGAGATTGGGCTTGGTACCATGTGGAGACTGTGCCAGGAGCAGTCTTCAGACTGGACCCAGGGGTAGTCTCGAAACTAGACACGCTGCGGTCTGGAAACTCGGCCTGATATGGGCTGGAGTCTGGGCTGGTGTGGTCTGGAGACTGTGCCCATTCCATTCAGGAGAGTAGACCTAATGCGGGTTTTGACACTGGGCCAGGTGCAACCTGAAGGCTCGGCCCGGTGTTGTCTGGAACCTGGACCAGGTGAGGTCTGGAGACTGAGCATGATGTGGTGTGGGGACTGGGTCCGATGTGGTCTGGAGACGGGACCTCGTTTGGGTCTGGAAACCAGGCACAGTGCATTCTGGAGACTCAATGCTGGCAAAAACTGGTGTGAAGGGACTGTAAAGCAAATGTCTTATTTTGCTTTTTGTTGTACTTCTGCAAGACTTTCCTTTATGATTCTTTCAATGATTTTACCAAATACTCTAGAATCTGTACCTCGCTATCTTGCACCAAAGTTGGCACCATAAGCAACGACATTGCAAACGTTTGACTGTGCTCATTAGCGTGCACGTGAAAATAAATGCAATTCTGTTGAGATGTGGGAGAGTCACCGTCTTTGATGCCTTTTCCAAGCAATGCAGATGATTCTGCAATAGTGTGAGTTGGTCAGCACATGGTTGGCACGGCAACACTTTTAGCACAAGAAGAAGAGGCAGAAGGAGAAAGACGTAGTGAGTGAGAAAGCATATTTTGATCCCCATTTCAATGTATTCTCTCACAGAAGAACAAATCCAAATGCTCAGCGATGCAGATACAGCGATACACACATAAATACACTAAACATATATATAGAAAAAGGCAAAGCAAACACAGATACATAGGCGTGCACACACACACACACACACACACATTAACACAACCAAAAGCACGCAGATACTTCAGACTTCCAGCTACTCAAGCTGGAATACCTTACCATTCAATAAATTCATGGTTGATTTGATCTAGACCTCAACTTTAGTTCTCCTTGGTAAATAAGGCAGGGCATGTCACTGAGTTATTTGAGTGACAAAACTTTGGGACCAGTAACTCTAATTCTATTAGTTTGAAACTAGTTCTGCAGAAGTATAGAGCTGATCCACTATTAATGTTTTGAATTATGGCACGGCCCATTTTGATGGCATTAAGCAGGAACTTGCAAAAGATGTTGTGGTGAAAGCTGTTCACAGGCAAAGGGACGTTTGCCAAGTAGAGCCGTTCAAAAGCGAGATAACAAGATTTCAAGGACAGCATGTGCCTGTGAGTATGAGAGGTAATACTACCAGTAGTAGGGAACAGTACATGAAAGGGGCTATTGAAGCTCCAGTCAAGAAGAAAAAGGAGGTATATATCGTGTATAGGCAGCTGTGATCAAGTGAATCCCTTAAGGAGGTTTAGAGGTATAGGAGTGCACTTAAGAGGGAAATCAGGAGGGCAAAAAGAAGGCATGAGATAGTTTTGGCACGTAACGTTAAAGGGAACTGAAAACGAGTCTACAAATAAAGCAGAATTGAAACTAATGAGAGATTAGGGCCTCTTAAAACTCAAAGAAACAACGATGTGTTTTTCGAAAGGAGATTTATTATTGTATGTAGCTGGAAATGTGTTGCTGGAAAAGCGCAGCAGGTCAGGCAGCATCCAGGGAACAGGAGAATCGACGTTTCGGGCATAAGCCCTTCTTCAGGAATGCTGAAGAAGGGCTTATTATTGTATGTACTCACTTGAGGACGTTGAAAAGCTTACAAGTCTCCACGTGATGCAATTTTATGTAAAATTTAACCCATGGGTATATAATCTTGGGACAAATCAGAAAAACAAAGAAAACAAGTTAAATTGTGAAGCATTGCCGTCCTTCCTATAAAAGTGGATAACACACAATTAGCTGTTCAACAACACAGTCCATTAGTGCTAGGCCATGCTAGGTTCACACGGCTCACATGGACTCCACATCCCCCACTACGCTGCCTCACAGACTATTCTTGCCTGATAGGTGAGATTCCACATGAATATTTAGTGATTAGGTTAGATTCAAGTCCACAATAACCCTCCAAAAGGGAACCACCCAGACCCATTTCCCTCTGACTAATGCACCAAACTCAATGGACAATTTAGCATGGCAAATTCACTTGACCTCCGCATCGGCGGACTGTGTGAGGAAATCCACGCAGAGACAGGGCGAATGTGCGTACTACACAGAGAAAGCTGCCCGTGGATGTGAAGCAGGAATACTAACCACTGAGCCACCGTGCCACTCCATGTCAGCATTTACTGTGGAGAAAGGAATGGAAGCGAGGGCACTCAGGACTGTCAAGAAAGTTGTTTTGAAACAGAGACACATTACAGAAGAGGATGTGCAGGAGATCGAAAAATGCATAACAGTGGATAAATACCCAGAACCTGATCAAGTGTATCTTAGGCCATTGTGAGGATCTAGGGAAGAAAATGCGGGGCTGCTAGCTGAGATATTGTTATCAATTCATAGACTTGTGTGGAACGGTCACTGAAACCAAAGCATTACCGCCGACTGCTCTGCAAAGATGCTGCCAGACGGTGTGAGCTTTTCCAGCAACTCCTGCCTTGGTTTCTGAATGAGGGCATACGCAATCCTTTCCGATTGTGTTTGTATCATTGACAGCCACGGGTTAGGTGCTGCAGAACTAGAAGACAGCTAAGGTTTTGACATTATTTTTCAAAAGGCTATAAGGAAAAGCCAGAGAACTACAGACCGATGAGTCTGATGTCAGGGGGAGACATGCCCTTGGAGGAGATTCTGAAAGACAGGATTTAAATGCATTCAGAAAAGCAATGACTGATCTTAGAGAGTCTGCATGACATTGTGTGTGGTCAAGTATGTCAGAAACATACGATTGATGTATTTCAAGTGTTGAGCAAGAAGATAGATGAAGGAAAAGCAGCACACATGGTCTATGTGGACTGAAGTGAGGCTCAACAGTGTTCAACACGGTAACCTGTTTAATAAGGATAAATGACAGGGATCAGGTAAATCCAGCCAATTAGATATAAAATCGGCTTGACAATTGGAGACAGAGGGTGATGGGAGAGATTTGTTGTTCAAACTGGAGGTCTGTGAGCAGTGGTGCAAGGATTGGTTCTGGGTCTACTGCTGGTCGTTATCTTTACAAATAACTTGGAAAACAATATTGAAAGTTTGGTTACTAAGTTTGTAGATGACACCAAAATTATTGCTATTGTGGGCAATGACGAAGGTCGTTAAAAACGACAATGAAATTGAGATCAACCAGGCTAATTGGCCAAGGAATAGCACGTGATACAGATAGTTGTGAGGTTCTGCATTTTGTAAGTTGAACCAGGGCATTATTTACACCAATAAAGGTAGGCTCCGAGGGAGTGATGTCAAACAGAAAGTTCCAGGGGTACACGTACAGAGTTCCTTGAACGTGGAGTCGCAGATACACTGTGAAGTGAAGAAGGCATTATATTGCTTGCCTTTATTGGTTAGTGTATTGAATAAAGGCTTTGGAGCATCACGAAGAAGCTGTACAAGTCAATGGTCAATTTGCATTTGGAAAATTGCGTACAGTTTGTGTAGCTTGGCTTTGGAAACAATGGGATAAACTGGATAGGGTGCAAAAGTATTCAAATGTTGTGACAGAGACTGGTGGCTTTGAGATATAAAGATAGCCTGGGATAGTTTTCCCTGAGGGTAGGAGGCCGTGGGGTCAATATTTACAGGTTTATAAGGTTATGAGCAGCATGGATAGGATGAATAACGAGGGTGCTTTCACAAAGGTAGAGGTATCCAAAACCAGAGAGCATAGTTTAAGGTGAGAGGAGAAAAAGTAATAAACGTTTTCTAAGATGCAGCTCTTTCTCACAGAGGTTGGTGTGAATACCTAACGAGTTGTCGGAGAATGTGGGAAAGGCGAGCACAATTACAACAATTAAAAGACAATTGCCTGAGTTTATGAATGAGAAAGGTTTGGAGGAGTATGTGCCAAGCGTAGAAAACTATGATTTGTTCAGTTTCGGAAACCTGGTGATCATGGACGAGTTGGGCCAAACGTCTGTTGGCATATTTTATGACTTTATCACTCCTCTTTCATCACTAATTCTTCGTTGTCATCAATTTATTTCCGAGTGAATAATCCTCTGGAAATCATGCCAATGATCTAGCTCTCCAAACTTTCTTGAAAGAGTATTTCTGACGTTGATGAGATGCTAGACACCCCTGCAGCTGCAGAATCAGCATTGAATTCAACCACAATGTGTAACATTTCGGCTGGGATAATCCCACAGTATACCATAAAAATCAAGCCGATCTATGGTTCAGTGACAGGTGTGAGTGAACATGTCAGTGTCAGAACCATGTGTACCTCAAACTGATTACTACTCGTCAAAGCAACTGTTCTTGACTGCTTAAATTCCAAACAGCAGAACTAACATCTGATGGAGAGGGAAAAATGATCCCAAGACGAACAGATGTCAGAACTAAGTTCTGATTCCTGCCACATCCATTCATAAATGGTGATGGAGAACTATACAACTCACTGAAGCAGAGGACTCCACAAATATCTCCATTCTAAATAATGGGACAGCGCTGTACGTCAGTGTAAAACACAAGATGCAGTGTCTGCACGATTCCCAGCCAGAGGTGTGGTGTGGATGATCCTCCTCACGTTCGTCATGATGCCCACAGAATCACAGATGCTAATCTTCAACCAATTCGTTTGGCTGCTCATGACATGAAGAAACATCTAAACACAGTAGATGTGAAAATTGCAATGGGCTCTGACACCATTCCTGTAATAGGACTGAAGACTTATGGTGCGCAACATGCCGTGTCCCCGGGGGAAGCTGTTTCGGTCCAGCTCCAACTCTGACATCTCCATGGCAACGTAGGGAATGACTTAGCTATGTACAGTCTCCTAAGAGGAGAATAATTACAATCTGACGAAATAAAACACCTCTTCAGTCCCATCACTATAGTCAAATAGTTGGACATTCTTTTTGACAGAGCTGTCAAGCAGCACAGAAATAACCTGTTCACTGTGGTTTCCAATGTGACTCAATTTGGAATGCTGCAGTTTCAGAAATATCACTCGATTACTAATCCAGACGAGACCAATGCTCGGGCAGCTGGTCGAAGTTAGAACAATTAATTCAATATCGAAATCTATAATCTGGTTTCAGTAATAGTGACCTTGACGAGTGTAGATTTTCAACTCCAAATAGCTTCGCCAATGTACTTTCCGGAAGCAAGACTCCCGTGATTTCCTGGTCTGGTCTCAAAGCGACTCCAGACAAACAGAAATGTGATAAACTCTTCATTGGTCTCTGAAACAGCCAAACAAGGCACTTAATTTTATAAAACTGCTTCGAGATCTTCAAGGATAAAACTGGGCAGAGCATATGGCAACAGCCTCGGTATTGGAAAGGGGAATGGAATGGGAAATACATTCCTGTTGACCCTGCAGAGACCTCCTTCCTAACATCTGAGAGCTTGTGATAACATTTACAGAGCTTTCCCGCAGACTGCATAGAAACATCAAGAAAGGACCGACACCCGTTCAACACATGGAGTCGTCCCAATTCTAGTTCGTGTCCGAATATCTTCTCACTGCAACCTTCCAAACAACGTGCATACTCCATAATGTTATTATGAACTTAACAAACATAATAATAACTGCAATAGTCACTTCAGTCCTTCAGTTTTGCTGGCCATTCAACATAATAGTGGCTGATCTTCATTCTCCATACCATACTCTTGCTCACTCCCCATAACTTTCGAGTCTAGATATTCTTATGTATAGTCAGTGCCTTGCCTTCCACAGTAGAGTGGAATTCTCTATGCAGTAGAGAATTCGTCAGGTTCACCAGCCTCTGAATGCCAACATTTATTCTCATCCCAATTTAGAGTGGCCTGCCTGAACCTCATACTGTGGACAATTGTTTTATACGTTCCAGAATTATCTTCCCTTCTTCCAATCTATCTCGTCCTGTCAGAGTCTTTTGCATTTCACTAAGACCTCCACTCCTTATCCTAAACCCCAAGTAATACACGCTCATTTGACACAAAGTGTGCAAATACAACAACCCTGTGAACCCACAGATCAGTCTGATCATCATTCGTTGCATTTTCTCAGTCAGTGGTTTGTTCTTTGTTCGGCAAGGAGACCAAAACTGCACAATGATCGAGATGAGCTTCCACCAAATCGCTGTAAAGCTGCAGGAAGATATTCTTACATGTACTAAAATCTCCTGAAATGAAGGTCAACACACCATTTATCTTCCTACTTGCTTTCTGTTCCTGCAATATTGCTTTCAGTGACTGGTGTACAAGGAGATCCAGATCATTTAAAATATTACAGCTACCCACTTGGTGAGTTTATGTACACTTTTCAGTGTGCCAGTGCTATTCCCAATATTGACATCTCGCTCCAGAACTCACTGACATGCATGGATCTTGGCAATCTGTCGAGAAGAAAATGAATAATAAAAAAAAGCAGTGTTCGCTTTATGGATCAACATTTCTTAAGGAATCCGTCTTCAAATGGAAGACTGCTGTTTTCTTGTTCCCATTAAAGTACATTACGTCACATCTACCCATATTGCTCTTCATCTGCCACATATTTGTCCAAATGTCACTTGTCTCAATCACCTTGGAGCTTTTTGTTTAAAACATCCTCCTCACCCACTCACCTCACTTACTGCCATTAGCAGGCTTGGAAACACTGCATTTCATTTTCCCAACCAAATGTTTGATATGCATTATGAATATCTCCGGCCAAAAAACCGACCATAGTGATACCGCACGAGCCTTCCATTTGAAAACCATCCTTTTAAACCTACCCACTGTTTCCTGTCAGCACACGCATTACAACACCATGTCCACATATTATTTCTCTGTCCACGTACATTTAGTTTTCACATTGGTTTTGCGACTTTTTCTCAAAAATCCAACTCAAAATCCAATTTCGTTGTCTCCATCGCTTTTCCATAATTTATCTCCGAGTCAGTTTCTCAAATATGTTTAACATGCCATAAAAATATGTTGACTTTATCGCTGCCCAATAATTTCAGATTCAATAATTTATCCAAATTCGTTCATTTACTAATTTAATTGTATTTGCTTTTCTCTTCAGTTAGGTTTTCTCCTATTGCTGCGAAAGCTCTGTTGATGTTTATTTGTGAAGATAGAACTGAAGTAGTTGCCTTCAAGTTCTGCCATTTTCCTGTCCTCCATTTTCCATTCTGTCGTTTCAGACTGCAAGAAAGTTAACCCTTTGACTAAGACGAATAGTTGTTTGCTGTTCACCCTGGCCATGCCCCTTGTAATCTTATGCCTAACCAACTCAATTTCCTCCACATCAAAGTAAAGAGCATAAGCTTTTCCAGCCTCTCTCCTTAGCTAATACACTGCACCCCAGGGAACATTGCGAATCTCGTCTGCACTCCTTTCACTGAAATTGTATCATTCCTGTAATGTCACACCCAGAATTGCACAGATTATTCCATCCTGGTCTAACTAAAGTATTACATAGCTCTTATAAGCCATGGCTTAATGAACAATGGTTATGTCTGCATCCATTCTAACTCATCTATTATATGTCAAGTCACAGTCAAGAATCAGTGGAGAAGCATCCTCTAAGCTTCGCGAGATAGCACCATTCATTGTCTACTTCCCTGTTTGATTTCTTCTTTATTATACATCACTTCATATTTATAAGCATTACGGTCCGTAGGTTATCGATCTGCCCATCTAATCATTCCATCTACATATTCTAAGAATTAACTCTCAGAACACAGAACATAGAACTGTACAGCACCGACCTGTGAACTACGGTCAGCTCGTCCCCCGACACTATCCCAAAATCATCCATGTGCTTATATAATGTTCCTTAATGTGGCTGAGTTGACTACATTACCAGGTAGAGCATTCCACACATTTACCACTCTCTGCGTAAAGAACCTGCCTCTGATAGCTGTTTAAAATCTATCGCCCCTCAATTTGTAGTTATTCTCCCTCGTACAAGCTGATGTAATCATCCTAGGAAAAAGACTTTCACTTTCGACCCTATCTAATCCTCTGATAATTTTGTATGTCTATCAAATCCCCTCTTAGCCTTCTTCTTTCCAATGAGAACAGACCACGTCTCTCAGTCTTTCCTCATAAGATCTCTTCATTCCCAACCAGCCGGGCAATCTTTATCTCAAACACAAATTTATTTATTAAACTCACATCACATCCCTCCAGCATTCACATCTGCATCAGTTATGAATACCACAAATAGTAAGGAATACAGCAGAGATACCTATGATACACTGTCAAATACTGGTTTCTATTAGAAATAGCCGTTGACCACCACCCTTTCTATTCTCCCACGAACCTGAGTTTGCATGCAACTTGGCTAGTTAGTAAACCTGCACCTTGGTTACTCTGTTCCACTTGACATATCTGTACAATATCTGGAGATATTCCTTAATCTTGCCTCCCAGTGGTTTTTGTGCCCTTCTGTTCATCAATCGCCTGTGAGTATGGATTGTCCTCTTTGTTGAAATCTTGAATGGCCTGCCCCTTATCATTCTGCTTATGTTTAGTGAATTTTGTCATATGTTTAGTGAATTTTCTATTTTTTGCTGCATTACCTCTCGTTCTTTGGAACTGTAGATAACACAAGATAGTTTCACCATCAGACAGTCTTGCCATCTGAGAAATTGATCGAGAGACCGTCCATTGCACTTCATCTCTCGTCAGTACTGCATACACTTTCTTATATTGGTTCGCCAACACTTCACAATACTCCAGATTCATTCTTAATAATGGTCTATACAACAGTTCGTGATGTATTTACATCTCTATTTCGCTTCCCCAAAATGAACCTGCATTTAAATTCCCACTGACATGTCTTGCTGCAAAGGAACCTTTGCCTGAATTGCATTTATGAACTCGCTGTGAGTTCTTAGAGAAAGCCTTCTGGAAATCCAACTATCCAACTTCTACTCGTTCTCCATTCTCAATGCTGAAAACATTAAAACAATTCCAAAGTTTGTCAAGTATGATTTTCTCAAACATAAATTCACACTGATTGTCTTCAACCTTGCTGCTAATTTCCAAATATCCAAAATCACAGTCTATATCGTAGATTACAAGTGTTTCCCTATTGATGTCAAGTTAATTGTTCTGCAGTTCAGGACATTATCTCTTCTTCCCTGCATATGTATAGTTGTATCATGTTTACTACCTTCCAGTTGTCTACAATGGATTCTGGCCTCTGCAGGATATGAAGGAGAATAAATCCAAGGTATCAACAGTTCAATTAATTCTTTTTTTCTTTTCCTGACATGTTGATATGTGTAAATCGAACCATAGAGCCATGGAGATATACTGCATGGAAAGAACTTCGGTCCAACTTGTCGATGCTGACCAGATATCCTAACCTAATCTAATCCCTTTTTCCAGCACTTGGCCCATATTCCTCTCAATCCTTCTTATTACTATCCCCATCCTGAAGCCTTTTACATGATGTATTTGTCTCCACCACTTCCCCTAGCAACTCATTCCATACATGCACCATTCTCTGTGTTTCAAAGTTGTCCCTTAGGTCCATTTTATATCATTACTTACTCACCCGAAACCTGTGCCCTCTAGTTCTGAACTCGGTTATCCCCGAGAAAAGAGCTTGTGTATGTATCCTATCCCTCGTGATTTTGTAAACCACTAGAATGTTACCTCTCAGCATCTGACCCTCCAGCAAAAACAGCCCCAGCCTCTCCCTGTAGCTCAAATCCTCCAAACCTGGCAAAATGCTTCTAAATCTTTTCTTAAACCTTTCGAATTTCACAACGTCCTTCCGGTAGGAAGGAGACGAGGACTGTACGCAATATTTCAACAAAGTCCTGTACAGTCGGAAAAATGACCTCCCAACGCATCTTTTCAATGTTGTGTCTGATAAAGGAAAGCACTCCAAACAACACCCTCACTATCCTGTCTACATGTGATTCCAGTTTTAAGGAACTATGAAAATGCATTCCAAGGTCTCATTGTTCAGCAAGCATACCAGACGCGATTTGCTGAAATAGCTCAGTTTGGAGAGCATTAGATTGAAGGTTTAAAGGTATGTTGTTCAATCCTGAGTTTCGGCATGGACGTGCCTGCTTGCTATTAAGTGTTTAAGTCCAGCTCTGATTTGCTTTTCCAAAATGAAGCACATCACATTTATCTAAATAATCTCCATCTGCCACTCCTCACCCGGTTGACCCATATGGTCATCATACCATTGTACTCTGACGTAACACTTTTTACTGTCCACCTCACATTTTGGTCTCATGCGCGAACATACCCGTCTGTTTACATCCAAATGATTTATATAATCTGGTCTATCAAACATAGCAATGACCAACTAGCTACATTTTCAAATTTTACCTTATTACTGACATGGATTGACTTCATGCCTTCACTTACACAAGTTCTAAGTGATCACTTGTTATTTCTCGGAGATTTTCTGGATTTTCCTCCATCAAGACACATACGAAGTAACTGGTTACTTTCTCTGCAATTCCCTTGTTCTCCACAATAAATTCGTCTATCGATTTCAAATTTCGACTTTCGAAATTGCTGTAGTTTTCTTTGATATATAGATCGTAGACTTAGGCAGTCTTTGTGTTTTCTGCTAGATTGTATTCATGTTCTTTTTGATTTCCTTATCATTTTATTGGCCCCCTTTTCTGAAACATACATTTATCAGAATTCTCAGGTTTCCACAATATCTGGAACTCTTCTGAAGCCGCGAGAAAGATTGAATGGGCTGAAGTTGAGTAAATCTCCTGGACCAAATGGACTACACACGAAAGTTCTAAAGGAGCTAGCCGAAGAAATAGTGGAGGGGTTATCAGTGATCCTTCTGGAATCACTGGAAACAGGGACGGTCTCAGACGACTGGAAAATCGCTAACGTGAAACAGTGTTCAAGGCAAAAGACGGAAAAAATTAAAGACTAATAAACCTGAACTTCGTCGTGGGTGAAATCTTGAAATCCATGTGACTCCAAAAAGGTTACTGTGGCATTCCAGGCATTTTACTGGAGTTTTACCAATCTGAAGGTTGTGTGGAAGGGCGGCAAAACTGGAGTCTTTTGTTGAAGAACCTGCTGCCCCGGGCCAATATTCTGTTTATTCTTTCAAAATGAAAGGTACAGGATGTTTCCGCTTTCACTCTTTCCATTTCACTCTTAAATGTGGATTTTATAATCCTTTCTAAGACTCCTGATTTAAGGCTGTAGGCTATGTTACCTTCTATAGTTAAAGAGGGCCAGACGACCTTCAATAAGGACCACAGGTCCCCCAATAACGTTTTAATCCAATAATATAATTCAAGCATGTCATCAACAGTCAATACAGGGATTGGTGATTGCTGTAGATGCAGGGAATGCATTTGACCGAGTTGAGTTGCCGCACCACTTTTATACTCTGGAGCAGTTTGGCTTGGGGGAAGTCTTTACAATATGGGTGAAGGTTCTCTACTGTGGTATTATAGCTGCAATCTTCACCAATGGAGTTCAATAAACCAAATTTAAGATTTTTAGTGGCAGCCGGCAAGGCTATCCCCTTTTGCCACTGCTGTTTACAATGGCGATTGAACCATTGGCAGAGGCAATTCGTAGGGATCCCAGTATATCAGCTGTAGATTTTGAGTCAAAATTACTGAAGAGTTCATTGAACACAGACGATGTCCTTTTTTGTGTCAAATCCAACAGTTTTCGTTCCTCACCTGGTAAAATGCATCAGTGCATTTAGTGCATTTTCGTGGTTCAAGATTAACCTTGCAAAATCAGAGGCTATGCCTATATGTGATCTTATGAAGGTGCGAGGTCTTGAGGGCGAATATCGATTCCCATTGAAATGACCACAAGGGGTTTTTATGTATTTGGGCATATTCTTTCTTCCAGTTCTGGTTCAGTTGTTCAAAGCTAATGTTGTTTAATTATTTGACAAAATTAAACACAATCTTCAAAGATGGGATGGGCTTCGGTTCTCATGTTTGGTCAGATAGCGGTTATAAAGTTGCAAATTCGCCCCTGTTTGTTGCACCCTATCCATGTGCTGCCCCTGATTTTCGAAGACTGAACGGCTCGTTCAACTCTTTTATTTGGCATCATATACATCCTCTTATTAAATTACCCAACTACAATTGCCTCACAGAATAGGTCTCCTAGACAGTAAAAGCTACCAACTGAGCTCATTTTTATCCTACGTCAATGATTGTGTTTTTGGGAACCTTTTTTCAATATGGTTAGATATCAAAACCTCCCAGGCAAGGTACCCACTTACTAGCTTGCTGTTTTGGACAGTATAGGAACAGTTATAGAAAATTGCCATAACCCAATAGTTACCAATACTATTATTAATACTATTATCAAATTCATGGGTGGCAATTCGGCAGAGGGGAGGCAATATTGTCAGAACATCTTCCGTTACAATTTTGGTGGGTATGCCGGATTTTCAACCGGGAATGACAGATTCAGAATTCAAACGTTGGGCATTTAGGGGTGTGTCCGGCAAGAACGATTTATTTAAGGTAGGCACAATGATATCCTTTGATCAATTAGCACGGAAAAACGAGCTATCTAATAGGGGCATATTTCGATTTTTTTCAAGTTCAGGATTTTATTCCAAAAAGACTACACTTACAGGTCCGACATAGAGTGGAGTGCGGTCAGTGCAAAGAGTACACTTTCTGTCAGCACCTAATGTCATCGATTCGGAGGTGACACCCCTCCCCACCGGCGATGAGCTCGATCGACTCTGAAGGGTGTTGGAGAGAGTGTTAGGCGTTGAGGTCTCCTCAGAGGCATGAGAAGATATTTGGGAAAACGCAAGAAAGATATCAATTTGTAATCCAACCGATGCTTTAACGTTGAATATTCTTCACAGTGTCGACTATGCTCCGGACTGTTTGTCAAAAGTTAAACTAAATGCATCTTCAACATGCCCCAACTGCAAGTTTGTTGCAGGTTCTCTTACCCATTGTCTCTGGTCCTGTGATAGGTGTCAAACATGTGAAGCACTGTAAAGGTTGCAATTGAGGGAATTTTGAGTGTAAGGGTGGAGAAGGACCCGATCTCTCTTGTTCTTGGCCTGCCCAGTGTTGATGCGCACAACAAGAAAAAAGACTTTTCAACATTCTCACTTTCTTTGCAAGGAAGAATATCTTGCTCAGTTGGGTATGCGAAATCCCACCAGGCTTGTCGAGGTGGTGGGAGATTATTATGGAGCATATTCCCGTGGAGTGTCTGACAAATATGAGAATGTTTTCAAGCATGCCTGCCCTTTTTTGAATACGTTGACACAGATTTATCTGCAACACTAAATAAGGGCTTCCATATGTAATCGTAAAACTTCTGCCTCTTATTTCAAAACCTGGCAGCTTTCGGTTTTTCTTTGTATTCCTGTCTTCTTTTTTCTTCTTCGGGATTCAGCTTCCCAGGTCTTTGACAGGTAAAGGAACTCTTCCCACAATAGATATTTCGGCAGCAGGCTTGTTTGTGTTGGCTGCAATTTACTGCTCAGGCTAACTGTTCAAAATATCTGCTATTTATACCCCAAAACATCAGATCCTTTCATTGGGTTTGATGTCATCTAAAATAGTAAGATTCAAAGTCCATTTGACTTTTGCACCTGAGGCGTAATTTAAACCGAATGGCCAAATTTTGAATTTGTCTTGATACCCTGGTAACACAGAACTAGATATGTGTTTCAACCCAAATATTACAGTTTGAAATATTCTGCACAATATTTACCAGCCAGAAATGTCATCTCTCTTAAAGGCACAGTACAGCCACAACTTCACAACACCACGGAGGCTGGCATCAATCATAGATGCTAAAAATTGCCTTCAACCAACGCCTTTCAATTCAATATTGTTTTATTAAAATTCAAAACAATGATTAAAATTTACCATTCTGAATGGGATATGTGAGTGCAAGTGAGATAAAGAATGTTAGAGATGATAGATCAATTTTGTTTAGCATTCAAAGTGCCTTGGACATAGGAGTATTGTGAAAGGTTTATCGCAAAATAAGCATGCTTCTCTGTTCATAAATAGAAACATACAACCTTTCTTTACTGATCAAGTATTAACATATCAATGAAACATTGAGAGATCATCATCTGAGAGCAATATTTGCAGAAGACAATGTGGGTTTATAACAGGCAAACTGCATCGGTATGTTAACAGAGAATTATACCCCGGAGACAATGCGGAATGCAGATGCTGGACAATTTAGAATGTATAAAGTGTGGTGGTGGAAAAGGCACTGTAGGTCAGGCAGCAAGAGAATCAACTTTTCAGGCAGGACCATTCTTCAGACTGCGGAAATGGAAGTGTGATGGGCGGGCTGGGGCTGTGGTAGGGTATGTGGTAGGGGCGCGAATGTAGGCAGTGATAGTCATAGGTCGGTGGGACGTGTGGACTGGATAGTTGGGAAAGAAGACTAGCAGTTAGGTCGCTTGTAGAGGGCGGATCTGAGTCGGAGGACTGGATCTGGGATGCTGTTGGGGAGGGCAAGTTTGGAACTCTTGAATTCAATGTTCATGAGTGTGTTTCTAGACTCCAGAAGCAGAAGATAAAGTGATACTGGCAACATTCTGATAAATCTCTCCTGAACCCTCACCAGATTAATAATATCCTTCCTATTTCAGGATGACCAGGCCTGCACACGGTACTATAGCGAAGCTTCACCAATATCCTGTGGAATTTCGACAAGACTTCACAACTGCTAAAATCAAAGGTCTGAGAAATGAAAGCTCCGAAAGCATGTCTATATGTACCTCAATTTTCAAACAATTATATCTGCACCCCTGTTCACTTTTTCCTATAATAATATCAAAACTCAAGCATTAATTAGTGGGCTGCATGGTGGTTAGCACTGCTGCCTCACAGCACCAGAGACCCGGGTTAAATTCCCGCCTCAAGTGACTGACTGTGTGGAGTTTGCACATTCTCCCCGTGTCTGTGAGGGTTTCCTTCGGGTGCTCCGGTTTCCTCCCACAGACACAAAAATTTGCAGGTTAGGTGAATTGGCTATGCTAAATTGCCCGTCGTGTTCGGTGAAGGGATAAATGTAGGGGAATGGGTCTGGGTGTGTGGCGGGTCGGTGAGGACTTGTTGGGCCGAAGGGCCTGTTTCCACACTGTAAGTAATCTAATTGTATCAACCCTCCCGTTGTTTGATTTGCCAAAACGCTGTATATTGCATTTATCCAAGACAAACTCCATCTGCCAGACTCAGCACCGTGAGTGATATTACTGCCCCCTTACACTCCCCTTTCAATTTTAAAACATCTCCCCCTCTCCAGAAGCCGACAATCTCCAGAATTGATTGTGTCAAAGACCCAGATCTTGTTTTGCCTTGTGTTTGCAAGGGAATGAGCGGGTGAGGACAGGCTGGAAATTAATATGGTGCCTCGTATCACTTCATGGTTTTAGCAAGACAGTATCGATCTGTTGGAGGTTCGGAATAGTGACCGGTGTTTTGGGACCAGACATTGCCCTCTTTCGTCGTCTCTGGTGCTCAATATTGATGTCTATTCGAGATCCTTCATAGAGAAGAGTGTGTCTGCAGGATTTCATTCCTTCATATTTCAGACGAAAGATAATAGCCAAATCAGCTGGAAATCTTAGCCAAGCAATGAAAGGTTTGCATCGTTTATTTCCAACGCAGCCTATATGCACTAAACATCCTCTGGTTAAGGATAATACCTTGCATTTGTGCAACAATGAGAAATGTCCTCTGTGTAAGTCAGTAATGTTAACAAGAATTTAACATATCTACACAGAGCTGACTGGGCAGCACGCACGAACTGGTGCTCTGATTAATATGACTTTCCAACGGTCGAATACGTTATGGCATTGACCTGTCCACTGAAACCTTCGCCATTTCTGATAAAGGTTCTTGGTAGTATCCAACTTAGGAGTGATGTAACTGGTTTGTCCAACATTCTTGGTACTGTCCTCCAATCTCAGAATTCGTTGTGAGTCTGATTTTGTTACAGCGCTGACCTGCTGTAATCTGCAAAATCGGTTATTCCCTTCTGGGTTCAGAACGAAATCAATCGGTGAACTCCACTCAGTCTGGATCAGTTCGATGATGTCGTCATTGAGCATGGCCTCCATCTCCTTGAGGACCTGTCTGGATGTGAAATGATTAAGGTGGTGGGGGTGTTGTGTTGTCTGCGCAGTATTCCCTACGTCTACCTTACGTACAATAGCATTAGTTCTCTGTATCTGATACTTATGTATGTCCTTATATAACAGTAACAAACCTTTCAACTGCATTCTGTGCTCCAGTCACAGATAGTTTGCTGACGTATCCTATACCTCAAGGACTTCTTCATTTTTTGACATATTTTGAGGCACAGCAAAATCCAAATCTTCTGGATTTGATTCCTCACTATATGGGGCAGTAACTAACAACTGTTTCTCCAGTTGGTTCTATCTGGTATAATACACATTCAACATGTTCACATGGCACACGCAGTGTTGTTTTGTTTTCCTATCTAGCATATTTATTGGATAATTCAACTGACTCATTTTTTTTCTCAATTTGATATTGACTACGAAACCTGACTTTGAAAGGATCTCCTATCAATGGCAACTATAATAACACGTCATCCCCTCGGGAAGATAAACCTCCGATTCTCGGAGCTTTAATATGCCATCTGTTTATTCTATGCTCTGCCGTCTTTAGATGCTATTTGGCTAAATCACTGACACGGTTTAGTCACTCCCTCACCTTCGATACGTAATCTAAATGTGGGATCTCTCACTTTGGTCCTGTCAATTTCTCTTGAAGTAATTTTAAACGGCCTCCCACTTCATGCCTAAATTTTATCTCGAAGGGAGTGAACGGAGTAGATTCGTTTCAGGCATGTCTAATTGCAAATAATACGAATGGGATACCTTTATCCCAATCATTCAGGTAATCCTGACAGTATGCTCTCAACTGATCTTTAAGTTTTTATGCTCCCTTTCTCAAGCTTCCTCGGATTCGGCATGATACACAATGCATTTGAAGTGCGATATAATTAAGCCATCCATAACTTCCTTAAATAGCCTAGCAGTAAAAAATACTCTTGGTCCGACTGAATCTCTCTGGGTAGTACATACCATGAGAAGAAAAATATTATCTTCTCGACCACCATTTTGGATTTGATACTCCGTAGTGGAATTGATGCTGGTAGCCTGGTACACCCATCCATTAAGGTTAGCAAGTATTGGTTCCCACTTTTACTCCTTGAGAGGGGATGTACACAGTCAATGATAGCTTGTGTGAAATGTCCTTCAAGTTAGGGAATAGGCAACAAATGTGCTAGTTTTATTGCTGCCTGTGGCTTACCTGCCATTTGGCTGGAGGGCTCTGCCTGAAACGTCGAATTGTCTGCACCTCGGATGCTGTCAGACCTGCTCTGCTTTTTCAGCACCACTCTAATCTTGACATACGACAAACGTTAACCACATTCTTGTGCTTTCCAGACCACTAAGAATGTTGTTGTGCGTTAGCCTGAGTCTTTAGGACTCATGGTAACCTCCTACAGGTAGTTTATGTATTACTGTAACACCGCCAGTTTGTATGCTATCAGCAACACAATCTGGCGCACTTGCACCAATTTCTCCTCTGCACTAACCAGCCGTGGTCTCCATTTCCGTCTTAGGATTCTATCTTTCATTTAGTAACCATCAGGATTATCTTCTGCCTCCTTTTCGAGCTACATGCCCACTGATATACCTTTTATTATTTTGTCTTTCTGTTTCAGGTTCCTTGGCCGTTCAGGACTAAACACTTCCGTCTGAACATCTGCTTGATCAGGTTTTTCCTATGCTAATACGGCAAACGATAAACAGTGGGCCTGCTCACTGAACCTCAATTCATTACCTTTACTTTAGTCTTTGCAACGTGTTGTGACTTATGATAGTTGGATCTTGTAACAACATAGTCTGGGATAATGCCGGGATATTTCTGTTTTAACTCCTTTTCTTCTTGATGTTCCTTGAGCTTCTCCACGACAAGGTGTTTGGATCCTGCTAAATCATTGCCAATAACAAATTGGATACCTGGAACTAACCCTCTGTCAATGACTTCCACTATTACTTCCCCAATCTTGAGTTGGCATTCCAAACTGACCTTACATAGTGGAAAGCTAAATTTATGTCCATCTGTCCCACAAATACAACACATTCTGCAACTGATCAGAAAGTGTGTAAATCCGTTCATCTCTTACTAACAGACATTGGTTAGATTCAGTTTCTCTCCGAATGATAACTTCTTGCCCTTGTCCCCCTGTTCTTTCTGGGTAAACTTTACCCACAGAGACGAATTCTTCATTGAGATCAGGTACCTACTCCATCGCCAGCCCCTGCTGTGGACTCTCCTGCAGCTGCTTGGCTCCTCCAGGAGTTGCCTTTACTATTTTCACTAATGCAACTAGCTAAGCTTCTTTCACGACATACTGCCTTTCTTTAAGGACCAGCATTGTGACTTTACGTAACACACGTTACCACAGTAGATATATATAAGGCTTTTCACTTCTTTCCACCCTCTTTGGCGTTTTTCCGAACCGTCTTAAACTCTTACCAATGTTCGCTACTCCTTGTTTTGTGGTGTAGGATCTCCCTTTCTTGCAACTTCTCTCCCTCATAGGACGATATTCCAGCTAGAAGCTTGTCTTATGCACCAACATGTGTTCATCCGCTAATTCTGCTGCCCTTTTCACTTCATGAGCTTTTTGTTCTTCCACGTGCATTCTTTCATTATTTTAAGTGAGTTTTTAAACTCCTTCGGCAGAATAATCTCTCTTCGAGTCTTATAGGTTGTATCTATCTTTAAAGCACGCACTATCTTTTGAATTGACTATGTTTAATTCTTTCAAACTGATCATAAGTCTGCTTCCTTCTTTACGTTTCTGAAACGCTATTTGTACACTTCTTGTTCCAATTCGCAACCCCTTTAAGTAACATGTTTGACCTCTTCATAATCTCTTGACCTCTCGTCTGACTGCGCAACAAATATTTCACTTGCTCTGCGTACCAGTTTCGTCTGAACTAGCATTACACATAAATCCTCCGACGACTCTATCTGCCCAGCCAATTTTTCAAATGAATTTTAAAAAGACTTAAACAGCATTGTCATCAAAATGTGGCAGAGTTTTGGTATATTTGTTTATATTCTCTTTCCCGTCTCTTTTAATCTCCACTTGTCAACTTGACTTTGCTGACTAAGTCACAACATCTCGATTTCAAGTCACCACTCTTTCTTTCTCTCTCTTCTCTCTCTCTCTTTGCTCATTTAAGAACCTTCTCTCACTCCTTTTCCTGTTTCTCTCTTCTCTCTCTTTCTCTTTGTCTCTCTCTTTCTTTTTTTCTCTCTCTTGGTTTATCTTCGAATTCCATTTTCCTCAATTGAACTTACGTTTTTTCAACCCTACCGCTCATGTCCATTTCTCTGTCACGCCAAAATGTTTGAGTAACTCTCTTACAAATTCAGATTTACTTTTGTCCTTAATTAAACCCAAACCTAAATTAGTTGCTAATTCTAAAAGTAAGGTCTTGTCCTTTCTTTTTAAACTTTCTTGGCAAATTTGAAAATCATTTTCAAATCCCAGAACCTCTTTCGAAACTTTAAGAATTCTTCGTGAAACAGAAGTCTAACGTCTTTGCTAATTCAGAAATAACGGCCTTGTTCTTTCCTTCCAAACTTTCTTGGCAAGTGTGAGAATCATTTTCAAACCCCAGAACCTCATCAGCAATTTTGAGAGGCATCTCTCTGACTTTTAATTTAACCAACCGCAGGTCACCTAAACTAAACAGATAGTCTCACTTACGTTTTATTTAAAGACCCAGGACACTCACGAGCAAGTTGGTTATATCTACTGGGCTTTCTCCTTCCCCAAATCTATTCACTTCTGCCCAAATCACAGACTGGATCTGTCTAAACATGTTCAAAACACGGAAGAAATCTCCCAAGCTGTTATGAGACTCGGGTAAGCACTTCTCCTAGTTTAAACCAGCAGCACAGAAAAAAGTCACCATGTGTGATAGTTTGTTCAACTTCGACAGGCAAAGAACTATCCCAGACGTCACTACTTAAAGTAAAAATTAACAACATTATTTTAAAAGTCAAACAGAGAATAAATAAACCAACAACTATTTACAACTCCTTTCCTTTAACGTTGTCTTTTACCTCCCACTCAATGATACTAGTCAAATGGAAAAGTCCTGATTAAGATTAACAAAAAAAATACTCGTTTCAAAACTAGGCAGCCGTTTGGAATCTCCATTGTAGATTTTCCTCTGTAGATTTCCACGAGATCGATTTCGATGTTCTGCTTGCAGACTCATTTCACAGACAGGTACACTTGAGACAGCCCTAAAACTAGCAGTCTGCTTCTGCTGGTCTTTTGCCAGTTCTCCATGCACCTGATCAAAATGACCGGTTTTATAGCCCAAAACATGGGATCGTTTCATTGGTTTAATAATATCAAAGGAATAAATCAAAATTTGATTGGATTCTGATGTCTTGGGGCATAATGTAAACTGTTTGGTCGAATTTGAATTTGTTCTTTTATCCTGCTGCAAGCAGCTACATCGTTACCTTGTTCCAGACTCCCTGTGCTTTGTCCTTGCTAGCTTTTCAAGGTACAGCACATCTACACTTTCACAACCAATGCCGTCAAGTTAGTCTGAAGATGCAGCAAGTGATTTGGAATTGATTGTAGCTGTTCCTTGCACAGGGTAGTGGGTACGATCTCAATAATATTTTTCTGCATCTGAGCAGAGAATGTCTGAGACGACAAATGATATATCGTAGTTATGTGTAGATATCTTGCCCTAAAATGAGAAAAATGAAACAATCTTGCATTTCAAATATTTCAAAGATGTTTTACTTTCTTTTAGGAGGAGGGCATTCGGTTTTTAGGCTAGACAGTTTAGGCCTGAGAAGGAGAGGTGCTCTTTTTTAATATATAATATCTTGTGAGGAGTGTATTTGGAGAATACCTGATGGATATTCCCTCTTATATGGGAAAATAAAACGGGGGAAGTAATTTACGAATAAGGCAGATTCTGAGGGAGTGTCACTGGACCTGAAGCGTTAACTCTGATTTCTTTTCATTGCTGCTGCCAGATCTGCTGACCATTTCCAACAATTTCTGCATTTGTTTAAGAATAATACACGTTTATTCTAAGGACAGATATTGTGAAGACATTAAATCTTTTATTTTTAAATTATGCAGGCACATATAAACACATCTTCAAAAAAGTGGTGCCACGTTAAGGAAACGGTTCCATGTATGACAGCAACAATGATTTATCCACAAAAGCAGGAAATGTGATGGACTCTTATAGTTTAGACAATATTCAAGGAGATCTCACGTGGTCGAATACCTGTCTGATAACTTTACTGTTTCAACTCAGAGAGGGAAAAACGTTATCCTTGCTGAAAAGGACTATCATATTGCTCGCTCACTCTTCCCTTTTCTCCACCACAGCAATGTGAGTGAGCTTAAAAAAACAACAAATCACCAGTCTTCCGTGCCACTCATGGGGATTACTGATGAGTATGCATTGAAACAAAAGTATTCAGACAAATCCAATTATTCTAAGAGGCATTCCCATTGCCAGCAGCTTGTTTGAGCAGAATATCTTCGAAGGATAATAACATTTGATGCAAACTCTACGTTTTTCTTTTCAAGAGTTCTTTCAAAGTTCTTTCAAAGTTCTTTCAAATTATACCATGTCTCATAAACTTTCTTGAGTTTTCTGAAGAAGTGCGAAGAGGATTGATGAAGATCTGTGGATGGGATCTAAACAGACTTCAGCAAGGCGTGCAACAAGTTTCCACATGGGAGATTTAAACAAGGTTAGATCACAAGATAAACAGGGAGAGCTAGCTACTTGGATGCTGAACTAACTGGAAGATAGAAGGTGGAGAGTGATAGCAGACGGTCGCTTTTCAGACTGAAGGCATGCAACCAGTGTTATGCCATGATGATTTGTGCTGGGTCCACTGCTGTTCGCCCTTTATATAAATGACTTGAATGTGAAAATAAGAGGTTGGTTTGTAAGTTTGCAAATGATACCAAGATTGGAGGTGTAGTGGAGAATGAAGAAGGATATTTCAGAGTACAACGGAATGTTGGTCATTTGAATGAATGGGCTGAGGAGTGGCCAATGGAGTTTAATTTAAAGAAATGTGAGGAGTGCATTTTGGAAACGCAAATCAGAGCAGGACATATGCACTTAATGATAAGTTCCTGAGGAATTTTGTTGAAAAAAGAGATCTTAGAGTGCAGGTACATGTTTCCTTGAAAGTGAAGTCGTAAGAAAATAGGATAATGAAGAAGGCGTTTGGTATGCTTTCCTTCATTGGTCAGAGTATGAGTATACGATTTAGAAGGTCATGTTGCATCTGTATAAGACTTTGGTTAGGCCATTTTTGTGAATTGTGTGCAATTCTGGTCTCGCTGTACCGGAACAACGTTGTGAAATTTGGAAGGATGCAAAATAGATGGACAAGGATGTTGCCAGGTTTGGATGGTTTCAGGTACAGGGAAAGTCTGAATAGACTGAGTGTCAAAGGCTGAGGAATGCCCTTATAGAAGTTTATTAACTGATGAGGGGCATGGATGAGGTAAATAGTCAAGGCCATTTTCCTGGATTAGAAGAGTGCATAGGCTTAGGGTGAGAGGAGAAAATTTTAAAAGCAACTGCAGAGGCAACTGTTTCATGCAGAGGGTGGGCTGTGAGTAGAATGAACTGACAGAGGAAGTGGTGGAGGCTGGTAGAATTAAAACATTTAAAAGGTATCTGGATGGGCACCTGAATGAAAATGATTTATGGGGGTATTGATTAAGTGCTGGCAAATGCAAAAGATGAGGATAGAGTATATGGTCTGCATGGATGAGTAGGACGAAAGGGTCTGCTTCCGTGCTGTCCATCTCAGTGACTCTAAGTTAACATCGCACTGTTTTTGGTTTTTTTTTCAGTTTGTTGTCGTGTGTGTGTGTGCGCGCAGGCACGTGCGTGCTCCTCAATCGTTTTAGAAAGGGATATATCGATGTCCATATTAGCAATATCCAGACGGCTTGTCGTTCAATTTTCTATCATAGTTTTAGCAATTTAGTTTTGGTCATAAACATCTTACTTTCGCAGATTAAGGAAAACTGACTGACTTGTTCCTAGCACTGACTCTGACTCAGTTTGAGATCAAGATTATTGACCATGTCATCAAACTGGTGACATTTAAATTTTAATATGACTAGTGGAGGTATGGGGCTGGAAAGGAAAACAGTGACTCGAACACTCAGGCATCTAAACAGCAATGAGTCATTCATCAGTAGCGGTTAAGTTGTTGGAGGGGATTTTGACGGATATTGTCTTCATTCAATTAGAAAGGCAAGGACTGATTAGGGTTCGACAGCATGGCTTTGTGTGGTGTAAATCATGTCTCAGTAATTGATTGAGAAATGTGAAGAGGTGGTAAAGAAGATTGCTGAAGGCAGTGTGGTACACATTGTCGATATGGACATCAGCAAGGCCTTTCATAAGGTTCAACATGTAGATAGATTTTTTTAGGTTAGGTCACATGGGATCCGTTGGAAGCTAACCAATTGGATGCAAAATTGTTTTGAAGGTAAATTATTGTTTTCCAGACTGAAGGCCTGTAGCCAACGGTGTGATGAAAAGAAAATTAGTGCGAAGTTCACTACTTGGGATAACTGGTATTAACAATTTGAATGCGAGTATCGAAGGCAGGATCAGTAAGTTTGCAGATAACATTTAAAAAGTGATGCAATGGGCAGTGAACAAAATTATCGTGTGGTACACCGGGACCCTTGATTCCCAATATGCCAAAGAATGGTAACTGGAATTTAATTTAGATGTTTATGAGATTTTGCATTTTGTTAAGGTAAGGCAGGGTACAGACCTTCAGAATGTTGCTGAACAGAGAGACCTGAGGGTAGGTGCACAGTTTCTTGAAAGGGGAGTCACAGGCAGATAGGGTAGTGAAGAACACAGTTCGCACACTTGCCTATATTGGTCAGCGCATTGAGTTTAGGAGGTGGAGTGGCGTTTTTCACCTGTACAGGACATAGTTGAGGCCACTTTAGAAATGCTGTGTACAATTCAGATTGCTATACTAAAGGAAACATGGTGTTAAAGTTGAGAAGGTGCCGCAAAAAGAATTACAAGGATATGCTAGAACTATAGGGTTTGAGTTATAAGAAGGTGCTGAACAAGTTGAGGCTTTTGCCTGGGACTGTTGGAGGCCCGAGTGCTGACGTGGAAAAGTTTTAGAAATTCATGAGGGACATGGATAGTCAAAACAGCGAAAGTCTCCAGGTAGGGGAGTACAGAACTAGAGGGCAAAGGTTGAAGTTGAGGTTGGAACGATTTAAAAGGGATGCTCAGTTTTCCATTTCATGCTGGCCGGGGGTGGATGAGGTGTACGTTAATGGAAACTGTTGTCAGAGGAAATGGTGAAGGCGGGTACAATTATACATTTTCGATATTTCTGGATGGATACATAGAGAGGAATAATATAAAATGATATATGCAGAATGCTGACTAATGGGATTAGATCCGATCAGATTGGGCTAGCTGGTCAGTTTGGACAAGTTGGACTGAAGGGTCTGTTTTTCTGCTGTATGACATGCTGATTCGAACCAAAAAATGAGGAGAAATTCTTAAAGGGCATTTCGAGTGGGAATCCTTTTCTCCAGAATTCTGTCGTCCCCGTCTGTTTCCATTTGTTTAAAGTTGCATTAATAAAATGTTTGACAAAGAAGTGAGTTTCGGATAATGGAATATAGACTGCAAAGTGGGGCTGAGGTGAAAACCTGATGAGCCAATCTTAATGCTTAGAGGAGCAGTGACAAAATATCTCATGTCTTACACTTGCGTCTTTGTGCTTGGGTTATTGTGTTCCCTTTCAACCCCTCAGACTTGCTAGACAGGAGCATTTGTAGGCCATGTGCTCCTAAAAACTGGTGCAACGAAAGAGGGGAGACCATTCGGCCCCTCAAGCCCCTCAAACCACACGGTTTCGGGTGGTTTTCGAAAGTGCAATTGGAAATCATAGGCTGTGTATGATAGGTGCCCTTCATCTCAGTTTACAGAGTTTACCCGCTCTGTAACTTGTGATTCATTTCTTAGTTACGAATTAGACCCAAATTCACTGGGAAAACAGACCCCCGACCTCATTCAGAGATGCCTCTCAAAATACTCAGGTCAGCCTGACTGCAACGTTCAATAACAGCACCTTCAGGAAAATAGCACCCACGAACTTTCCAATAACATAATGTGAGAACATGGGACACAGGAGCTGGTCAACCTCTGCTGAGACCCCAGTAGCTTCTGATATTACTGAGAAACCAAAACCTCGAAATCCCAATCTGTGAGAGCTGGTCACTATCATTCAGGCTGCCGTAAAATAACCCCAAGGCTTCCCAATCTATTTCCCCCGACTCTGGAACAGAGGATCGACTGATTTAACTGATGTTCCAACACAAGAAACGAATCGAGTAGAAGTTGCACAGACAGACGGTTCCTCGTGGCTGCATTGCTCACGGTACACTTGGGACTTTAACGTCGTTTTCTATCACTAAGGAGGAAAGCCAAATATTTTGTGTGAGGACTCAATGATGCATCTTCCATGTCCGAGAAGACAGACTGGTCTTCTGTATGGAGGTCAGAAGCCGATGGAAAAGTCTTAGTGTTTCAGAATGACTGTATTATGGCTGCTGTCAGGGCTTGTGTACAACATGATACTCAGTGCATGGTCACACACAGCGAGTGCATATTAATGTTGGGAGAGTTCATTCAGACCTGCCCTTCTCTGTAAGTCACTGTGGGGTTCCGAAGTGCCACATCAATCATGAGCAATGCCCTGTTAGTCTGAAGAATGGACTCTCCAACTGCAAATAAAGTTGACCTTGTTTATGTTGCTCATTTCTGGTGCACTTAATCTGTCCGCCTTACTCTGTCAAGTTTTATTTCGTGCTGTGATCAGTCTGACCTTGCATAATATGTTCAGCCCCTACTACCCACAGACAAATCTTTTTATTGCACTTAGGTTCATGTGACAATAAATTATATCAAACAATCCGGGAAAACTATGAAATTTCTCACCCTATCCATCTCTCTTTTGGAAATAACTGATCCCTGCCTACCCTCATGTTTCAACGTACAGAGGTAGCTTGGAGGTCGGGTTCACAGTTCTCTGATCGCAATTTTTCACATAGACAGGACTATGAAGGAAGCTTTGGCACACTAACCTTCATCAGTCAGTGTACGAAATATAAAAGTTGGGAAGTTCTGTTGCATTTGTACAGGACTTTGCTGAGGCCGCACTTGGTGCATAGTGTTCAATTATGCTCACCTTATTATCAGAAGATTGACATTAAACTGGAAAGACTGCAGAAAATATTTACAAGAGTGTTTCTTTGACTCAATGACCTGAGATATAGGGAGAGATTGTACAATTCAGTACTTTTTTCTTGAAAACGTAGGAAACAGAATGTGATCTTACAGAAGCACATAAGATCATGGGAGGCATGGATAGGGTGGATGCGCTCAATATTCATCCCAGGGTTGCCGAATCGAGGACGAGAGTGTATTGGTTTATAGAGGCAACAAAATAAATAGAAAACTGAGGGGCAACGTTTTTGGCACAGATGGCGCTACGCATATGGAATAAGCTGCCGGCAGAAGTGGTTGAGGCTGGTAATTTGGCGATATTTAAAAAGACTTTCAGACAAGAACAGAAGAAATAATTAGATGTATGTGGGCCAAGTGCATGGAAATGGGATTATCGTGGATGAACACTTTGGTTGGAATGGACATATTAAAGTCTGATTTGGAGATGCCGGTGTTGGACTGTGGAGTACAAAGTTAAAAATCACACAACACCAGGTATAGCCCAACAGGTTTAATTGGAAGCACACTGGCTTTCGGAGCGTCGCTGATAAAGGAGCGACGCTCCGAAAGCAAGTGTGCTTCTAATTAAACCTGTTGGACTTTAACCTGGTGTTGTGTGATTTTTGACTTTGTTTTAAAGTCGAACAGCCTGTCTCGGGTCTGTCTGACCTTCTGACTCTATCTTCCAGATGAAGCAGCATTCCACAGGGACCGCTCCCTCTGTGACACCCTCTAACACGCCACACACTTCCCCACTTGGCCATGACACCTTCCCATTTGCTTGCAGAAGCTACAATTCTTACCCATTGACGTCTTACTTCCTCACTGTCCAAGACCCCAAACATACACTTCAGGTCAAGCAGTACTGCAGTTGTACTCTTTCAATCCAGTTTCCAGTCATTGCTGCTCACAATGAAGTCTCATTTATATTGGAGACCGTGTTGAGAAACACTTCCATTCCATCTATAGGAGCAACTCTGACCTTCTCATTGCTTTACATTTCAATAGCCTATCTTGCACTCATGCTAACCTTTCGGTCCTGGATGCTACAATGTTCCAATGAATCACAATCCAAGCTCCAGTAACACCCCATTTTACACTTTGGTACACTACAGCCTGTCGGAGTTAATATTCTATTCCAAAACTTCACCGCTCGGCCCTGTTATGACCTTTCCCCATTCTTCACATATTTGCGCTCCAGGTCTTCCTATGACTTTGTCTTAGTTGTGTCTTTTTACTTTGTAAGCAACACAGAGATCCCATTTCCAATAATCACATCTGAACTTACATCCATTCGTGTATTCATTCTCTTTTAATACAACTAAACGCCATTTGTCTTTTGCACTAGGTCTCCACATCCACTGTTTCCCATCGCCCCTCCTCCACCTCTGTCAAGCGATAAAAAGCCCGTTTTCCAATCCTTTTCAGTTCTGAAGAAGCGTCAAGCTGGACTTCAAATGTTATCTGTGTTTCCCTGTCTCCGCTGATGTTGCCACAGCTGCTCGGTTTCTCCAGGAATGAGCAGGCACAGGAAAAATTTTCAATAAAACAAATAACTGTGGATACTGGAAACCTGAAACAAAGAAGGAAAATGCTGGAGAAATGGGAGATTTGAAGAAGGATCACTGGACCCGAAAGATTATCTTGCTTTCATTTCACAGATGCTGCCAGAGCTGCATATCTTTCCAGCAATCAATGATTTGAATAAATTCGAAGATGTGTGTGAAATCTGCTCAAACGCCCTGTCCAATATGTAGGGGCTTACATCGGAATGCAAATGATATTGCAAGGTTCACAAATTCATTGGTTTTGAAAGGACGTAAGGCTAGCATCACTGACTCTACACAGGTCTTAATCACGGTCAGGAAGAGAAACTGAGGGAAACACATTCACATGTAACACAGAACTTGGCATTACCGGAAGGGAAAGATTCAGATGAATATGTGAAAGGATTTTGAGGAATGTGATAAATTGGAGGCATGACAACATGGAGAGACCGTCGGCAGAATGAGAATATGAAAATGAGTATTTTAGCACATTAGGAACTACAGTAGGTTACATTTTAAATGGCTGACAGGCGAATGGGTCTCGGTGTGAACTGGGGGACAGACCGCAGAATTGTATTGCAGATGCTGGACCTCCATCTGACCGTTTGTGCTGTAGAGCAGGAGCAGAAGCAGAATTGTAATCAACCACAATCTGTGACTTTTTGCCCGGGATAGGTCCTCAGTTTACCATGACCATCAAGCTGACCTATGGTTCAGAGACGAGTGTGAGTTAACATGACAGGGTCAGAAATATGTACGTAAAATTGATGACAACCTGCTAAAGTTACCCGATTTAGCTACTTACATTTCAAACAGCTGAACTGACAGAGAGAGCAAAATGATCCCATGACCAATAGATCAGATCTAAGTTCTGAGTGCTTCCACATCCAGTCATAGATAATGGTGGAGTAATAAACAACTAACTGGTGGAGACGGTTCCAAAAATATCACCATCCTAATGAATGGAACAAACCTCCACAGCCAGAAGCGTTGAGATTGATGTTTCACCTCCTTCTCTTCATGATGCCCACAGAATGACAGATGCCATTTTGATTCACTACACGTGACATGAAGAATCATATGAACACACTAGATACGACAAAGGCAATGATCTCTGACAGTATTCTAGCAAGAGGACTGAAGACCTATGCTGCACAACAAGCCGTGTCGCTGGGGAAGTTGTTCCATTCCAAATCAAACTCTGACATCTCCCTGACAAAGTGGAAAACTACTCAACTATGTCCAGTCCCCTAAGAGTGGAATAATCACAATCTGACCAATTACTGACACCCTCAAGCTCATCATGATAGTCAAATTGTTAGAGGCTCTTTCTGACAGAGCTGTAAAGCAGGACAGGAATAACCAGCTCAGTGTAGCCTCAATAAGTCGCCATGTGGAGATGGTGCTGTTGTGGAAACATCATTGAATAACTAATCCAGACCAAGCTAATCCTCTGGCAGGTGGTGGAAGATAAAACCAATGAATGAAGTATCGATATCGAACATTTGGTACCAGTAAAAGTGATCTTGAAGCCCCTGCCGATTGTAAAAACCAATTTGCCTCACTAACATATTTTCAGGAAGCACATATCTCTTGCTTTCCTGGTCTGATCTAAACGTGACTCCAAACATGCAGACATGTGTTAACTTCTTCAATGGTCTCTCAAACGGCCAAGCCAGACATTCCTTTGTACCAACTGGCTCAGAGGTCTGAAAGGATAAAACGAGAAAGAACACACGGCACAAGCCTCAGCACCAGAAAAGAGAAATGGAAACACAGTCGTGTCGACCTGCAGCAATCACCTTGCTAACATCTGAGAGCTGTGACAACACTTACAGAGCTTCCCCCAGACAACTCAAAAACATTGGGAACGGATTAAGCAATCAGTGGTTAGCACTGCTGTCTGAAAGCACCAGGAATCCGGGTTTAATTCCAGCCTTGGGAGATTGTCAGCGTGCAGGTTGCATATTATTCTCAGTGTCTGGTTGTGTTTCATCAGTGTGCTCTGGTTTCCTTCCAAAGTCCAAGTATGTGCCTATTCGGAGAATTAATCATGCTAAATTGCCCATCGCTTTCAGAAATGTTTCGGTTAGGTGCGTAACTCGGGGGTAGTTATCGTATAATGGGGCAGGGTAATGAGTGTCGATGGGTTACTCATCAGAGTGAACTTGTTTGGCCAAAGGGCCTATGTCCGCACTGTAGGCAATCTATGACTGAGCCTTCCCCGTTCTAGTTAATGTTATCAATGCACTTTTCTGCAAAATGCATTGATAATGTATTGTGATAGACCATTGGAAAAATGCAAACTAGGAACTGCGGTCCATCGAGTTTTCTGCCCAATTCGATGTCTGATACCCTATCTTCAACCTGTTGTGAAGGTGTATGTGTACCCTGTACCTTTAAGTGAGACAGAAATCTGGCACTGACTTAGAGAGACACAAAGCATACTGAAAGAATTTAAAGTGTAACATTTGACTGTGTAACCAATAGTGCAGCTGAGTTGGCATTACACAAAGACAAATTCACATTTGGCCAATCAGTTTACATTATGCTCCAGATACCAAATTTCAATCAAATTTGAATTTAGTACTTTTACAACAACAAACCAATGAAACAATCCGATGTTTGGGGTATAAAACCGAGTATTTTAAACAGGAGAAGCACGGTCAATGACAGCAGCAAATATGCACTGCTAGCTGCAGAGCTCTTTAAAAGGAACCTGAACTTATGACGTTTGTGGATCAGAATATCGAAGCTCATCTAGAGAAAAATCTACAGAAGACAATCTACAAAGGAGAATCGCCAAAACTGACTGGAATTGAAATGTGCTTTTCTTTTGTAAATCTTAATTGGATTTAATTTCTTTAATTGAATCATTATTTTACATTGCGAGGTAAAAGATAAGTTGAAGAGAAATGAGTTGCAAATAGTTGTCCAATGTTCTCTTTTGTACTGAAGGAATAAAATCCTTAATTCTTTACTTTAAATAGTGAAATCTTGTATTGTTCTTTGCCTCTCGACATTTAACAAATTACGATACAAAGTGAACTTCTCTGTGTGTTAGGATTAAATTAGCATAGGGGATTGTTTCATGTCGTAACAGTTTGGAGGCTACCATCCGCGACTTGAACAGGTTTAGACAGATCCAACGTAAGATTTCGACAAATTTGCATAGATTTTGGGAGCGAAAGAGGGTAAGTCCACTTAAGCACGAGCAAGTCAGTGTCTTAGAATGTTAAGTTAAGTATAGTTGAAAAAAATGTGCTTACTTTCATTGACTTGTGGTTGGTTAACATAAATGTGAGAGAAATTACTCTTAAAATTGCGGAAGAAATTCTGGTGTTTGAAGGTGATTCTCAAACTTGCCTCGAAAGTTTAGAAGGAAAGAATAAAGCAATACAGTTAGAATTAGCAGCGAAGTTAGATTTTCATTTTACAAAGGGAGAAAAAGAAGTATAGCTGAAATTGTAACTCAAACACTTCGGTGTCAGAGAGTCAGGGAAACGTCACTTACAATTGAAGAACATTGTGTTAGAAGATAAACAAATAGAGAAAAGGGGTAAGAGAGAGGGAGGAAAGCAAAGTACGAGAAGAAAGAGAAAGAGACAGACAGAAAGGAAAAAAAGAAACAGATAAGCTTCTTAGCTGAGCAAAAACAGAGAGAGAATTTGAACAGGTCAAGTTGTGACTTCGTCAGCAATGCCAAGTTAACAGAATAGAGGTTAAAAGAGATGGCAGTGGTATCTACAAACATATCAAACTCTGTCATATTTTGATGAGGAAGATGCTTAAACCTTCTTTATTTCATTTGAAAACATGGCTAGGTAGATGGAGTACTTTGAAGATTTATGGGGAATGCTAGTTCAGAAAAGCCAGTAGGCAGAGCTAGTGAGGTTTTTCAGCGCTATCAGATGAGGGGTCAGAGATTATGAAGAGACGAAAGAGGTTATTTTAAGAGCTTATGAATTGGTACCAGAAATTTAAAGATAGCGGTTAAGAAACATAAAGAAGGAACCAAGTCAGATTAATTGAATTGGAAAGAATTCAACATAGTCATTTTGATAGATGAGTGCGAGCCTGAACGATAGATTAGAAATCTAAGACTCTAAGAGAGATTAATCTGCTGGAGCAGTTTGAACAAAAAACTCAATTCCAGAGAAAGTAAGAATTCACGTGGATGATCAGAAAGTTCAGGACGTGAGAAGGGCATCAGAATTAGCAAATGAATACATGTTGGTGCATAAGACAAACTTGTGGTCCGAATTTTGTCCTGTGAAGGATAGAAGTTGAGAGAAGCGGTTATGCTACACGATGAAACAAAGAGTACAGAACACTGGGGTGTGTTTACCACAAGTTTAGAAATCAGTGCCAGGAGTTTAAGACGGGCACTAGCAAAAGGTGTTTTCACTGCCAGTTGGTGGAACACATAAAATCACAGTGCTGATCATTGAAGAAAGGCTCTGGGGGAAAATATTTAGTTAAGAAAAAAACCTAATCCAGTGGTATTTGTGCAAGTAGTAAAGGAAAATCCAAGAAGAGCAGAGGAGCTGCAAAAGAATTCACAAACTAGGCAGGTTTTGGTCATGTAGTTAGTACCCGATCTCTATAAATTACTCGCTTCGGTGGATAAAATGTAAGTAGAAAGAACATGGGGAGAAGGGCAAAAAAGTAAAATTGTTTGGGTTACAGGATCTAACCAGTCTATATTTGTTCGAGATAAGCGATTTGGAACTCTTTCTGATCTGTTAACCGAGAGTGTGGTGGATAGTAGGACAGAAATTTCGTGTTCCACTATGCAAAATCAAGTCTGGGGAAGTAATAGTGGAAGTGATTGATAGAGTTGCAGTTCCAGGAATCCAGTTTGTTCTTGGGAATGACTGAGCAGGTTCCAACGTCGGTGTGACAACCCTTGTTCTGAAAAATAAACAAAGGAAGATCAAGAAACGGAGTAGGTCAAATAAAAATATCACAGCATTTTCTCAGAATGCGTAGTACCAAGAAATCACTAACAGAAATCACAGTTTGAAACCAAAAACTAAAGTGAAAGATGAAGGAGCTGAGCATCAGTTAGCGGAAACCTAGTTTGACGTAATGGTGCAGGAAAGGAAAAAAAACTGAACAGACGGAGGTTCAGGAAGAAGTGTTTAATCCTGAAATATTAAGGGCATCCTGAAGAAGTGCTTATGCCCGAAACGTCGATTCTCCTTCTCCTCGAATGCTCCCTGATCTGCTGTGATTTTCCAGCACTACACTCTGAAAGGCGAAGACAATTGCAAAAGAGAGACAAGACAAAAAAATACGTGGATGCATACTCGGGAAAGGAGTCAGAGAATAGTTCCTCGGAGTGTCGTCTGAAAGATAGGAGCCTATGACGGAAACAGATACCACGACATTTTAGTGCAGAGCACAACTGTGCTGAAGTGCAACAGATTTCCTTGCTGGTAGCAAACAGACAGGAAGTGCTTCAGGAAAAACACCAACCACCACAGTACCCAAAGAGGGCAAAGAGCGGAATTAAGCAGGTGTCATATAAAAACCCTGAGACTCAGCCGTTTTTCTGAGGGATTGACATGTTAATACTGTAACCAATCGTAGGCGATCCCTTCAAAAGCTTTGCATTTCCAGTGCGAGCAGCAGCGAAGGTAAGACCGTTTGGTTTTAAAAGTGCTTACCGGAAGCGGGCAGCGGTGTTTTTTTTTTTCTCTTTCACTCTCTCTTCACAGAAAGAGCGGGAGCACAGGGGGAAGTGACGACGACCAGAGGGGCAGCCGAGACCCGGAAGCAGTTAGTGTAAGCTTACCTGGGTAGGTTTTTTCCCCTTTTAAAAGCGCGAAGGAGAGGAACCCGAGGCACTACACGGGTAGTGCCTCCCACCCGCCCTCCTCCTCTAAACTAATAATAACACCTGCTGTGGTAAGTAGGTAAGTGCTGAATTTTGCTTGTTGTATTCTTTAGACCCAGTTTTTTTAAAATAAAAGTTAGCTTTAGAGGGATGGCATGAAGGCAGTGCAATGTTCCTCCTGCAACATGTATGAGGTGAGGGATGCCATCGACGTCCCTGCCGATTACACTTGCAGGAAGTGCACCCATCTCCAGCTCCTCCAAGACCGTGTTAGGGAACTGGAGCTGGAGTTGGATGAACTTCGGATCATTCGGGAGGCAGCGGGGGTCATAGATCAGAGTTATAGGGAAGTAGTAACTCCAAAGATGGCAGATAGATGGGTGACAGTGAGGGGGACTGGGAGGAAGCAGCCAGTGCAGGGACCCCCTGCGGCCGTTCCCCTCAAGAACAAGTATACCGTTTTGGATACTTGTGGGGGGGACGACTTACCAGGGGTAAGTAACGGGGCTCAGGTCTCTGGCACGGAGCCTGCCCCCGTTACTCAGAAGGGAAGGGTGAAGAAGAGCAGAGCAGTAGTAATTGGGGACTCGATAGTTCGGGGCACAGATAGGCGGTTTTGTGGGAACGAGAGAGACTCACGTTTGGTATGTTGCCTCCCAGGTGCAAGGGTACGTGATGTCTCTGATCGTGTTTTCCGGGTCCTGGAGGGGGAGGGGGAGCAGCCCGAAGTCGTGGTCCATATTGGCACCAACGACATAGGTAGGAGGAGTGCCGAGGATGTTAGACAGGCTTTCAGGGAGCTAGGTTGGAAGCTAAGAGTTAGAACGAAGAGAGTTGTTGTCTCTGGTTTGTTACCCGTGCCACGTGATAGGGATTCGAGGAATAGGGAAAGAGAACACTTAAATGCGTGGCTACAGGGATGGTGCAGGAGGGAGGGATTCCGGTTTTTGGATAACTGGGGTTCTTTCTGGGGACAGTGGGACCTCTATAAACAGGATGGTCTACACCTGAACCTGAGGGGCACCAGTATCCTTGGGGGGAGGTTTGCTAGTGCTCTTGGGGGGGGGTTTAAACTAACTCTGCAGGGGCATGGGAACCCAGATTGTAGCTTCAGGGTGCAGGGCCTGGAGTGTAGGGAGGTTAGGAACATGGCATCAATTTCCAAGGAGGGTGCCGGTAAACAGGAAAGTGGCTTGAAGTGTGTATACTTCAATGCAAGAAGTATACGAAATAAGGTAGGTGAACTTGCAGCGTGGGTTGGTACCTGGGACTTCGATGTTGTGGCTATTACGGAGACATGGCTAGAACAGGGACAGGATTGGCTGTTGCAGGTTCCAGGATTTAAATGTTTTAGTAGGGTCAGAGGTGGGGGTAAAAGAGGGGGAGTTGTGGCATTGCTTGTCAAAGATAGTATTACAGTGGTGGAAAGGACGATGGATGAGGACTTGCCATCTGAGGTAGTTTGGGCTGATATTAGGAATAGGAAAGGTGAGGTCACCCTGTTAGGAGTCTTTTGCAGGCCTCCTAATAGTCCTAGAATCATTGAAGAAAGGATAGGGAAGGTGATTCAGGAGATGAGTGACAGTAATAGGGTGGTTGTTATGGGGGGCTTTAACTTTCCTGATATTGATTGGGAAAGCTATAGCTCAAGTTCGTTAGATGGGTCAGTGTTTGTTCAATGTGTGCAGGAGAGTTTCCTGACACAATATGTAGACAGCCAACAAAAGGTGAGGCCATACTGGATTTGGTTCTGGGTAACGAACCAGGCCAGGTGTTAGAATTAGAGGTAGGTGAACACTTTGGGGATAGTGACCATAATTCGGTGATTTTTACTCTCGTGATGGAGAGGGATAAGTGTGTACTACAGGGCATGAGTTATAGCTGGGGTCAGGGAAATCATGATGCGGTGAGGCATTCTTAGGATGTGTGGCTTGGAAAAGTAGACTCCAAGGCAAGAGTGTAAATGATATGTGGAGCTTGTTCAAGGAGCAACTATTGAGTGTCCTTGATAATTATGTACCTGTCAGGCAGGGAGGAAAGGGTCGTGCGAGGGAGCCGTGATTTAATAAGGAATTGGAATCCCTTGTTAAATGGAAGAGGGCGGCCTATCTCAAGATGAGACGTGAAGGTTCAATTGGGGCGATTGAGAGTTATAGGGTAGCCAGGAAGGACCTGAAGAGAGAGCTAAGAGCAGCAAGGAGGGGACATGAAAGGTCCTTAGTCGGTAGGATTAGGGAAAACCCTAAGGCTTTCTATAGGTATGTTAGGAATAAAAGAATGACTAGGGTAGGAATAGGTCCAGTCAAGGATAGTAGTGGGAAGTTGCGTGTGGAGGCGGAAGAGATTGGGGAGACACTGAATGAATACTTTTCTTCAGTATTTACTCAGGAACAGGGCATTGTCGTCGATGCGAATACTGAGTCACAAATAAGTAGAATGGATGGCTTTGAGGTATGTAGAGAAGAGGTGTTGGAAATCCTGGAAAAGGTGAAAATAGATAAGTCCCCTGGGCCTGATGGCATTTATCCTAGGATTCTCTGGGAAGCAAGGGAGGAGATTGCAGAGCCATTGGCCTTGATTTTTATGTCCTCTTTGTCTACAGGAGTAGTGCCAGAAGACTGGAGGATAGCAAATGTGGTTCCCTTGTTCAAAAAGGGGAGTAGGGATAACCCTAGTAACTATAGGCCAGTGAGTCTCACTTCTGTTGTGGGCAAAGTCTTAGAGAGAATTGTAAGGGATAGGATTTATGCACATCTGGATAGGAATAATGTGATCAAGGATAGTCAGCATGGTTTTGTGAAGGGCAGGTCGTGCCTCACAAACCTTATTGAATTCTTTGAAAAGGTGACGAAGGAGGTTGATGAGGGGAAAGCGGTAGATGTGGTATATATGGATTTTAGTAAGGCGTTTGATAAGGTTCCCCATGGTAGGCTACTGCAGAAAATACGGAGATATGGCATTGAGGGTGAGTTGGAGGTTTGGATTAGGAATTGGCTGGATGGAAGAAGACAGAGGGTAGTAGTTGATGGCAAAGTTTCTTCATGGAGTGCCGTCACTAGCGGTGTTCCGCAAGGATCTGTTTTGGGACCATTGCTGTTTGTCATTTTTATAAATGACCTGGAAGAGTGGTTAGAAGGTTGGGTGAGCAAGTTTGCGGATGATACGAAAGTCGGAGGAGTTGTTGACAGTGACGAAGGATGTGGCAGGTTACAGCAGGATATAGAGAAGCTGCAGAGCTGGGCAGAAAGGTGGCAAATGGAATTCAATGTAGCTAAGTGTGAGGTGATTCACTTTGGGAAGAATAACAAAAAGATGGGGTACTGGGCTAATGGTCGGATACTTGGTAGTGTGGATGAGCAGAGGGATCTTGGTGTCCATGTACACAGATCTCTGAAAGTTGCCACCCAGGTAAATAGTGCGGTGAGGAAGGCATATGGCGTACTGGCTTTTATTGGTAGAGGAATTGAGTTCCGGAGTCCTGAGGTCATGATGCAGTTGTATAAGACTCTGGTGCGGCCGCATCTGGAATATTGTGTGCAGTTTTGGTCGCCATACTATAGGAAGGACGTGGAGGCACTGGAACGGGTGCAGAGGAGGTTTACCAGGATGTTGCCTGGTATGGAAGGAAGATCGTATGAGGAAAGACTGAGACACTGGGACTGTTTTCATTAGAGAAAAGAAGGTTTAGGGGTGACTTGATTGTGGTGTACAAGATGATTAGGGGGTTAGATAGGGTTGACAGTGTGAACCTTTTCCCGCGTATGGAGTCGGGTATTACAAGGGGGCATAGCTTTAAGTTAAGGGGGGGTAGATATAGGACTGAAGTTAGGGGTAGGTTCTTCACTCAGCGAGTCGTAAGTTCACGGAATGCCCTGCCAGTAGCAGTGGTGGACTCTCCCTCTTTATGGGCATTTAAGCGGGCATTGGATAGGTATATGGAGGATAGTGGGTTAGTATAGGTTAGGTGGGCTTGGATCGGCGCAACATCGAGGGCCGAAGGGCCTGTACTGCGCTGTATTCTTCTATGTTCTATGTATAGTGGTCCCTACCAAATTGAGAAAAACAAACGTTGAGCTAGGTGAACTATCTAGTAAAAATGCCAGATTGAAAACAAGAAAAAAACTGTATCGGGTATGTCATATAAATATGTTGAAACCAAGTTATACTAGAGAGAAGGTACTGGAGAAACGTGTGTTAATTACTTTCCCGCAGTGTGAGGAATCGAATTCAGATGTTTTCGCTTTTGATATGTCTCAAAATATGTTTACAAAATGAAGAAGTTTTTGAGGAATGGTTCGTGAACTATCTGTCTATATAGCATGGAACGCAGTAGAAAAGTGTGTTTCAGCTGTATGAGGGCATGGGTAAGAACAGTTGGAGGGTATTAATGTTATTGCATATGATTTAGACGTAGGGAGTACTGTTCCGATAAAACAACACCACAATCGGCATAATCCTTTCAACGTCAGACAAGTCCACAAGGAATTGGAAGCCATGCTTAACGAGGATATCATTAAACCAAGCGAGAGCGAGTGGAGTTCACTGACAGTCATATTTCCCAAACTGGACAGGACTCAAGGATTTGGCATGGTTTATCGGAAGGTCAACGCCGTTACAAAATCCGACTCATACCCAATACGGAGATTGGAGGAGTGTATCGAGAATGTTGAACAAGCCAGTTACATCACAAAGTTGAAATTCCTGCTTGGTTATGGCCATGTACCTTCATCACAGACAACGAAAGATATTTCTGTGTTTGTAACCCTAAATAGGCTACATCAATTCAAAATGATGCGCTTTGGAATGAAGAATGCACCTGCCAAATTCCAAAAATTCATGAAAAGAGTTGTGACTGGGACAATAAACTGTGCAGTCTATTTGGACAATGTGGTGATCTTTAGTAAGTTATGGACCGATCACATGGTACAGTTGGCAGAGCTTGTTGAACAAGTACGAGAAGCAAAACTGACAATAAACTTGAACAAAACTGAATTCGCAAAGCAAAGCTGACATTCTTGGGACATAACATCGGACATGGAAGGTTGACCCCACGGAACACAAAGGCGAAGGCCATCAAGGAATTACCACGACCAACCTCAAAGAAAGAGGTACTGCGATTTCTGTAATTAACAAATTCTGTTGGAAATTTGTTCCAGACTTCAGCAGTGCAGTGGCACCGTCAAACAATTTGCTGACGAAAAATACAAAGTTTCAGTAGACAGAGCAATGCGAGAAGGGATTCGACCCTTTGGAAGAAATATCATCCATCAATCCAGTTTTGTCTACACCAGACCTTCCAAAGTCTTTCAGAGATGCCATCGATGCTCGTAACAGAGGATTCAGAGCCGTACTGCTGCAGGAAGATGATGAGGGGATTGAACTGCCTGTTGGTTACTATTTGAAGAAACTCAACATCCAACAAAGGGAATATTCCATGATGAAAAAAGAACGACTGAGTTTGGTACTGGTCTTGCAACATTTTTATGGGTATGTCATGGACAATGCATTGGAGACGGTTGTCGGAGAAGGAGATTCTTTCGGATGTTTCTTTTTTATGTAAGGGTGGAGGTTTTATGAAGGAGTCGGTGAGTATGAAGGAGTCAGTGAGTATTTTAACTTTAAGACAGACTGGAATCCTGCACGGACTGAGAAAGACACAGACTGTGCTGAAAAAATCTAAAAAGTAACATTTGACTGTAAAAACAAGAGCGCAACTGACTTCCTTTGATTCAAAAACAAATTTATATTCCGTCAATCTGCGGAAAATTATGCGCCACATACCATATTCCATTCAAGTTTGAAAATATTAATTTGACAACATCAAACAAATGAAATGATCCGATGGTATAGGTGTAAAACCAAATTCCTAGAAAGACAGACAGGAATGTGCTATTTCAAGCGCATTCATACTTGACAAGAGCAGTATTCTAACCACTGAGCTACAGAGCCAGTACATTACCATGTGAGAGAGAAGGTCTCATGCATGGGAAACTGCCAGATAATGGATTAATTGTCAGCCTGTATAACATAAAGCAAGTCAGTGTAACAAAACACCGATGGAAGAATGGATCATGTCCGAAAAGATGGCAGGATGCAATGCTAAATCATACTGTGTCCTGAGTAGTTTAGAAATGTGATTTACTTCTGTCCATTGTAATCTAGTACTGTAGATTGGAAGGTGTAAGATACGTTTAAGAGAAAGAAGTTGCCAATAGTTTTGAGTTAACATTCTCTGTTGGACTTAAAGGATGTAGTTGTTAATTTTTACTTTAAATCGTGACTTTTGGGATAGTTATTTGACTCCCGAATATTAAAACATTACAGCACTGGATGAACGTTTTCTGTGTTGCTGTTTTAATTTAGGGGAGGGCTTCACATGTTCCGTAACAGTTTAGTAGCTTTTGTACACGATTTGAACAGGTTTAGACAAATACAGTCGGAGATTTGGAGAGTTGTGAATAGATGTGGTGCACGAAAAAAAAACAAGTATATTTAAACACTAGCAGGTGCGTGTCCTCGATCTTTAAATAAAATGTAAGTGAAAACATTTGTTTCAATTCGGAGACTCGTGATTGGCTAAATTAAAGTGAGACAAATGGCTCTTAAAATTGCAAAAGAAGTTATGGGATTTGAAGATGATTTTCAAATTTGTCAAATAAGTTTTAAATGAATTTAAAAAACACACACACTTCTAGAATTAGCAAATAAGTTAGATTTGGATTTAGAGGAGAAAGTGAGGTCTGCAGATGCTGGAGATCAAAATTGAAACTTTATTGCTGGAACAGCACAGCAGGTCAGGCAGCATCCAGGGAACAGGAGATTCGACGTTTCGGGCACAGGCCCTTCTTCAGGAATGTTAGATTTGGATTTAACCAAGTACACAAGTAAAGCTGAATTTGTATAGCAGTTACTCAAACACTTGTGTGTATCACAGAAAGAGACAATTGCAGTAGAAGGAGAAAAACCTAAATTGCAATTGAGGGAAATGGAGTTAGAAGGTAATCAAAGGGGGAAAGAAAGAGGAAAAGAGAGAGAGAAGAAAAATAAATGCGAACAAAAGAGAGAGTGAAGAGGGAGAGGGAGGAAAAGGAGAAAGAGGAAAGATGGAGAGAGAGGAAAAGAGAGAGAGAAGGGTCTAAGCTGAGAGAGAGAATTTGAACTTCAGAATTTGCGAATTAGTCAGCAAATCAAGTGAACAGGATGTTGAATAAAAGAAAAGGTAGTGACATCGACAAATATATCAAAATGCTGCGACATTTTCATGAGAAAGATGTTGAAAACGTCTTTATTTCATTGAAAAACAAAATGGCTGGGCACATCGAATAGGCCAAGGATTCTGGATAATGATAGCTCAGGCTAAACAGATAGCAGACCGAGTGAGGTATTTGTTGCACTGTCACATGAGGGGTCGAGAGATTATGAAGAGTTGAAACACGCTATTTCAAGTGCTTATGAAATGGTACCAGAAACATATAAATAGCGCTTCAGAAAAATTACGAAAGAACAGAGCCAGACGCATGCTGAGTATTAGCTAGAATAATTTTGAGAGATGTGTCGCTGTTATAACGACAGATAGGACTTTTGAGCATCTGAGAGAAATTATTCTTGTGGAGGAGTTGAAAACTCGCTTCCAAAGCTGGTAAGAATTCACGTGGAAGAACAGAAATTTAAGGAAATGAGAAGGGCAGCAGAATTAACAGTTGAACACATATTGGTGCATAAGACAAACTTCCGTCCAGAATTTCGTCCTGTCACGGATAGAAGATGGGGGAACAGGGGATTCTGCACTCCGAAACAAAGAGTCGAGAACACTGGTAAGAGTTTACCACAGGCTTGAAAAGGGTGTCCAAGAATGTGGAAAGTAGGTGAAAGGAATCTGGTGTTTCTACTGTGGTAAAGAAGGACGCGTAAAGTCACAGTGCTCCTCGTGAAGGAAAGGCACTGCGGGAAAAGATGTGGTAAAAGATGGTAAGCCAGTAGTTTCAGTGAAAGTAGGAAAAGAAACACCAAGAAGAGCATAGAGGCTGCGGCAAGTGCACAGCCTCGACGGGGATTAGGTGTGGGGTTAGCAACTGATCTTTCGGAAGAATTCGCCTCTGTGGGTAAAGGTCACTCAGAAAGAACGGGGACGAAGACAAGAAGGCATAATTTTGAGAGACGCATGACCTAACCAGTCTTTGATATTAAGAGTTTAGCGAATTTGCACTCTTACTGATCTGTTCACCGAGATAGTGGTAATTTGAGGGAAAGATGGACGGAAATGTAACGTTCCACTATATAAGATTAGGTTCGAGTGTCAACTCAAGACTGAGGAAGGAACACTGGGAGTGATTGACAGAGTGTCAGTTCCAGCAATTCAGTTTATTGTTGGGAACGATTTTGCAGGTTCCAACTAAGAAGTGACACCACTTGTTGTGGAGAACCCAAGGAAGACTAAGAAGCCGAGAAGTGAAAACAGAAGTATCCTGGTATTTTGCCTGACTGTGTAGTAGCCAGATTCAACTTTCATAAGTTACAGCATGACGAAAACACGTAAGAGAATGATGAAGAGTTTGAGGTTTAGTTAGCGGACACCCTGTGTGACGTAATTTTGCAGGAACAACCTGAACAATCAGAGAGTCAGACAGAGGTGTTTTGTCCTGAATGGCGAAGGGATTTGCAACAGCAAGACAAGGCGATAAAATATATATATGTGAATGGAAACTCAGAAAAGAAGGCAAAGTATATTCAAGAGTAGTCATGATTTGGAGATGCTGGTGTTGGACTGTGGTGTACAAAGTTAAAAATCACACAACACCAGGTTATCGTCCAACAGGTTTAGTTGGAAGCACACTAGCTTTCGGAGCGACGCTCCTGCATCACGTTGCAGGACTACCACCTGATGAAGGAGCGTTGCTCCGAAAGCTAGTGTGCTTCCAATTAAACCTGTTGGACTATGGCCGGGTGTTGTGTGATTTTTAACTATATTCAAGAGAATTATTATCTGAAAGGTAGAATCCTAAGACAGAAATGGAGACCACGGCAGTTCAGGGCAGAGGAGAAATGGGCCGATGTGCCCAAGATTGTGTTCACGGTAGCACACAGAAGGAGGTGTTCCAGGTAGCACATTAAATACCTGTAAATGGTGAACTCGGGGCACGAAAGACTCGGGCGAAGTGCAAAACCATTTTATTTTGGCCTGGGATGTGGTGAGACTTTGCTGTAAGTGTCCAATGCTAGGTAAGCCGCAGGTGGTAATAAAACCAACAACCTTCATTTTTTGCAATTATCACATTAGAACGACCTTTCGTGCGGGTTGTAATTGTTTGCAGAGGTGCCATCTGAACAACTACAAGAGGGAACTAATACTTGTTAACCATAACGGATGTTGAGCGTGTGGTGCTGGAAAAGTTCAGCAAGTCAGTCACCATCTGAGGGGCAAGTCAATCGACGATTCGTGCACAGACCCTTCATCTGGAGTTTACCAGATATCTGCAGGCAATTCCATTATGGAGTATCAAGGAAAAAAAGGTTGAGTAGAGGAGTTAGTAGCTTTCTTCACACAGTCTGGTCTATCCAGAGAGATTCATTCCAATAACGGGTCGAAATGTACACCCCAGCCGTTTACGGTGGTCATGGAGAGCTGACGTTTACAGCAGCACTTTAAACCAGTGCGTATCTCCCGAATCCCAGGGAGCTTTAGTTCCTTGAAGTCCTTGAAGATCATTTTTAGAGTATACTGTTAGGATTAAGAGAATGATTAGGATAAAGGTACACCATTCGTATTGGTTGCCATGGCAGACGACCAACAATAATCTACTCAGTTCACTCCCTTCGAGTTAATATTCGGGTATGACGTGAGAAGCGGTTTGAATTTAAGTAAAGAAAAATTGACGGGACCAAAGCAAAAGATTTCAAACTTAGATTATGTATCGGAGGTGAGGGAGAGATAAAATCGAATAGATGAGTTACCTAAATAGCACATAAAGAGGGCACAACATAGAATGAAGTATTTGCCAGATAAAATCACTGAGCGTTGGATTTTTTTTTTCCGTAGGGGTTGACGTGATAGCACTGTAACTAGTCATAGGAGATCCATTCAACGCCAGGTTTAGTAGTCCCTATCAAATTGAGAAAAAGTTGAGTCAGGTGAACGATCTCGTAAAGATGTCAGATAGGAAAATAATGGCATTAGCTCTGTCATGTAAACTTGTTAAAACCGTATTATATGACAGAGAATGAACTGGAGAAACGGGAGTTCGTTACTGCCATTCAGAGTGAGGAATCGAATCCCGATGGTGTGGATTTTGATGTGCCTCAAAATAGATTTGAAAAAATGAAGATGTCCTTGAGAAGTACGCTATCTCTCTGAGGAGCATAGAACGCAGTTCATAAGGTTTCTCATGCAGTCTAAGGAAAGATGTAAGAATCAGATGGGAAGGACAAATGCTATTGTACACGAAGTGGAGGTATGGAACACCGGGGTCAAGACTGTGGTGCTGGAAAAACACAGAAAGTCAGGCAGCATTCGTGGAGCAGGAGAACCAAAGTTTGGGGCATAAGTCATTCATCAGGAATCCTGACGAAAACGCTTATGTTCAAAACATTAATTCTCCTGTTCCTCATTGCTGCCCGACCTGCTGAGATGTTCCAGCACCACACTCTCGACTCTGGCCTCGAGTATCTGCGGTTCTCAACTTCTCGTTAGGAATACCGCTCCAATAAAGCAACACCTCTATCTGCTTAATCATTTCGATGCCATACAGTTCCAGAAGGAGGGAGAGGCCATAATCGCGCGGATAGCATCGAACTGAGCATTTGTTTTAGTTCCCAAACCTGACGGGACTCAATGAATTTGCATAGATTATCAGAAGGTCAACGACCATTACAAAATGGGACACAATTTCAATTCCGAGACTGGAGAACTGTATCTAGAAAGTTGGACAAACCAGTTACATCACCAAGTTGGACTAACTGCGTGGTTACTGGCATGTGCCTTTATCGAAGATGGCGATAGAAATTTCTGCGATTATAACCACAAATGGGCTCTATCAATTCAACGTGATGCCCTTTGGAATGAAGAACGCACCCTCCACATTCGGAAGACTCATAAACACTGTCGTGACAGTGTTTTCATACTGTGCAGTCTATCTGGACGATGCCATGATCTTTAGTGAGTCCTGGAAAGATCATTGAGTACCGTTGGAAAAGCTCTTTGAACGACTACAAGAAGCAAAACTGGTAATAAACTTAAAAAAAACTGATTTCGCTGAAGCAAAGGTGATGTTCTTGGGACACAACATTGGTCATGGAAGGTTAACCCGACGAAGGCCATTGAGAAATTTCCCTGGCAAAAACGAGGGCCATTGTGAAATTTCCAACACCAAACTAGAAGATAGAGTTGCTTCAAGTTTTGGTACTAAGCTGATTCTATCAGAAGTGTGTTCCAAACTTCAGCAGTGTAGTGGCACCGTCAATCAATTTCCTGACGAAGGACGCAACGTTTCGGTGGACAGAACAATAGCAGGGGTCATTTGTCTATTTAGAAATAATATTATCCTCCAAACCAGTTTTAGCTGCACCAAACTTTCCAAAGCCTTTTAAATTTGCCATCGATGCTCGTGACGTAGGAGTCGAGCTGCACTGTTACAGAAAGACGATGAGGGGATTGAATTACGAGTTGATTACTTTTCGAACAAACTCAATATCCACAGAGGAAATCCTCCATCACCGAAAAGGAACCAGTGAATTTGGGACTGACGTTGCAACATTTTAACGTGCAATGTCATGAAAAATGTTTCGGAGACGGCTGTGTGCACGGATCACATTCCTCTTACATTCTGGGAAAGCTTTGAAGACAAAATTATGAAACTACTTTTTCGAAGTCTTATGTTACATACTTTTAATGTATATAACATACATTTTGCAGCTCGTAAGAATGTAATCGCGCATGTGTTATCGCAGTTTTGACAGATAAATTATTGATAAAGTTGTTGTCTATTCAATGTTATTTCTATGTGAGAAGAAGTTAATATGAACTTAGATTAAAGTTATATGTACGTCATGATTATGTGGTTAAGGAATAGAGAAAAGCAGAAGCCATTATGATGGTTATTTTTTTTAATGGATGGCAATGTTATGAAGTTCCACATGCGTTCTGTACCTTAAAAAGAGTTGAAAAGCTGACACGGACTTACAGAGGCACAGAATGTACTGAAAGGAGTTAAAATGTACAATTTGCCTGTGAAACCGACAGTGCAGTTGTGTTGCTATGGAAGCAAAAGAAATTCAAATTCAGTCAATCAGTTTAAATTATCCCGCAAGACACAAAATCCGATCAAGTTTGAATAAAATTTTTTGATGACATCAAACTAATGAAATGACCGGTATTTTTGCAGGTTGAAACAGGACATTTTGAACAGCTAGGGGCAGCACATCAAAACCGACCGAGAGAAAATCAACAGAGGAAAAACGACAAAGAAGGATCGACACAGGTCACTGATTTTTAAAACAACTTTTTTTTAAGTAAATCTTTATCGAGATTTTTGTCGGAACAGGATTGTAGAATGCGATGTAAAAGATATTTTTATACAAGAAAGGAGTTGTAAATAGTTTTTGGTATTAATATTCCCTGTCCGACTTAAAACATAAAATGTTTAATTTTGACTTTAAATAGCAAGCTCTGGCAAATTTTTTCATCTGTCGAATTTTAATATATTTCAGCACGAAGTGAACTTTTTCTGTGTGACTGTTTTAAATTGGCAGAGAGGTTTACTCCGTGTCATAACACTACACACTCCATTTTGCTCACACAGCAACTGAATGTCTGTGCCTCGTATTTTACCGCGTTGCATACAATATCAAAGCGAAACACATTAATTACAGTAGAAGAAGCAAAAATGGTTTTGCTTACGCTGAAGGAGACAAATGTAACGTGTTTCTGATGAAATGTCAGCTACTTTTAGCATCAGGTTTTTATTACCCATTCATCATTATTCTCAGGAACACCTTTTCGAACTATTGCTGCCTTTGGAATGTTGAGACACGCAGTTAGGGAGATAGTTACAAGTATATGACCCCGTGACAGTGAAGAACTGGTGGCAAACAGAGAAAGTCAAGTATAAAAGCACTGAGCTTTAGCAGGCTCTTCGTCCCAACCTGCCTATGCTGCCCAATTTTCACATTTAAACAATTCCCATTTGCCTGCGTTTGCCCCATTTCCCTCCATACCTGTCCCATTCGTGTATTTCTCCAAAATGCTACTTAAGTGACAAAATTGTACTTATCCCCACCAGGACATCAGCCAGCCTGTCTCAGACAATCATCCCCTCTGTGTGAACAAATGCTCCCGGACTCTTTTGTATTTCTGTCCTCTCACGTTTAAGCTATGCCCTCTTCTTTTAGACTGCCAGTTGGTCAGGACACTTTGCGGTACTGAGTGTAGTTCTGGTCGTCATAGTATAGAGAGGACGCATTTGAACTGGAAAAGGGCGAAAAATGACGACAATTCTACCTGGAATGGATGATTTCCGTTACAAGAAGAGGGTGGGATTACTTTCAATGGAACATAGGAGAATGAGGGGAGAACTTACAGAGATAGATAAGTTATTGTTCCCCAGGATAGATGCAGATTTTCGCCTGGATACAGGATATTGCCTTTGATATTATTAAAGGAAATCATATTTATGCAGGAAGTCTAGCTCAGTTTCTACTTAATTGCCCCTCACTCCCAGAGGACATGATAAAGGAGATTCAGTAACGATCAAGACACTGGATTTCATGCTATGCTGGTGAGATTTAAAAATGTGTCTCAAGAAGTAAGTTTAACCTCCATGTCGAGGTTAAGGGGTGTTGATGCAAGTGGAGTGATGCACTTGGGATGGACAAACAAGGCACTGAAATAAGTGATGAAGTCTAGGACACTACGAAACACCCAAGGATCAGAAAGACCTTGATATATGTTTCTGCCAGTCCCTGAATATATAAGGACAGTTGGACAAGGAAGGGATATGGGAAGCATGCGTTTACTAGTCTGACATTCTCTTTGTGACCTGAGGTTTGCTTTCTCTCTCCCTCTCTTCCGTTCTGCTTGTCTGTCTCTCACTCTCTCTCTCTGTTGCTCTCGAGCTGTCTGTTGCTCTTTCCTTATTCTCTCACCCCCTCCCTCTGTCTGTCAGTGTTTCCTCGGTTTCTCACTCCCGCTCACTATCCGTCCTTCTCTAGTATCTCACTCTGTATCCTGTCTGACAGTTCTTCTCTTGTCCTTTCACTACGTCTTACTGTATATGCTTCTTTCGTTCTGTGCCATCCTCTGACTGTCTTTCTCTAGTTCTGTCCATCCCTCGTTCTCTTGATGTCTTCTTCTGTTCTTTGTCTTCTTCCTGTCTCTGTCAGGTCTTCTCTCTATGTCTTTATACTTTTTCTCTCCATCTTCTCCATGGATCACTCTGCTCTATCCCAGTGATTGCGATGGGGATTTGGGAGGATTTGGACTCAGTGCCACAGTGCGCTAGACAACTCACTTTTCACCCCGTCTCTTCTGGGTATTTATCCCAATGTCGTGAGGCGGTGAGTGGATGTGTCATGAAGTTTCTTTCTCATTGTGTGTGTGGCCGAGGATAGCTGCAGACTTCGATCTTGCTGTGCATTATAGCAGTTAGTCACAGGCCAGTCAGTCCTCACAGATTCATTTAACTCTGCCACAGGGAATGGGTCTTAGCGGAACAAAACATCTGGGCAGGTACATTTGTACAGGCAAATATCTGGGGAAGAGTATAAACTTGGGAAGGTAGTAAAATAGGGGCATAATGTTTTGGGAGAAAGGAAAAGTTAGCCAGAGACAAACAGAAGTTAAAACATGAAGAAACGACAATCCCTCTCGCCCTAAAGGAAGAGACTCTGCTCCTGGGGTTTGCATCAGCCTGGGAATGTTTCAGTGCATCTCTATGTCTGTGTACATCTGTGTATGTCTGTTCAGTAGGATTTCCACGGTTTCACTTTCTCTTGCACTGTCTGTCCTTCTGATGTTTAAAGTGCTGCAATACTATCCACTGCTGGACTCCCCATGCCATCGCTCAAGTAGTGGACTGTTTTTGGAGACAACATCATACACTGTAAATCTCTTACGTTACACATTCGTTTTGTTCTTCGCTCTGAGGGAGTGCGACAATGATTTGAGACACAGACCTGTGTTAACTCATGCCTTGTAATGACGTCTCTGAGATATGGGGAGAAGAAGATGAGCACACCCATTTGTGGTCTCATCCCCTCCAGCTCTGAATGCTTTCTCTGTTAGAATTTTTGCGAGATGTCATAAAATATTGTAAGCAGCGGGAAGTGCCATCAAATTCACACGGCCTCCTCATGAAAAGTTCCATTCGGGGATCCTGGATACAATTCCAGTGGAAAAAACTCTATTTAACATAATGTCAAGAATACTTCTCAAAGTGCAGTCTGCTGATTCTTGAACAGCTGACTTAAACAAGAATCCGCAACACGCTCAGAGACTCTCGCCAACCTGCCATGCACTAAAGAATCACGAACATGATGCGCAGACTACTCTATCCCGTTCGCATCATGGTAGCTCACAATCCTACCACCACACTGAAACAGCTCTTGGTGGATTTTAAGGACCCCGTACCAACAGCCAGTAGAACCACTGTCATATACAAAATATCCTGCCAGGACTGCAACAAACAGTACATTGGACAAACGGGTCGGAAACTAGATAACAGGATGCATGAGCACCAACTAGGCACCAAAATTCATGACCATCTAACAATGGTATCCGTACACAAAGACGAAGAGGGTCTCTAGTTGGCCGGTAACAATACATCCATCCTGGTATGAATTAAAGAAAGACAGGCACAGAAATTCCTGGAGGCCTGACATTCACACTGAAACTCCATTAACAAAGACATTGATTAGGATATCATTTACCAACTTCTCAGAAACAGAACGGGAAATGATATCACCAACCACAACAAACTGAGACAGATAAATAGGAACTCCACTTTGAAGGCTCACTGATAATGTTACCTACCATGGTAACGAAACGTCTGACAACCCATTTAACAGCTCAGAGAGCAAACTTACACCTGGAGATGACAGAAAGCCAACTTTCTTTCACGTTGCAGTGGAGGCTCAACATTTCTGCATTGATCTGCAATTTCCTTCAGCTCCAGAGACACTACCTACCCCCCACCTGTAATCTCCGCTCGCAGCTGCGTTCCTTCTTATCTTTAAATTCCCCCCGCCCTGAAACCCCACGATACCTCTGCCACTTCCTGCAGTCATGACACCTCTCCCTATCTCTGCAACTTTGTTCAGCATCTACATGTATGGATAATTGTTTAACCCTGTCCAGCCCCTCATAGTCTTATATAACACGATCCCTGCTCTAAAGAAAACAGCCCGAGCTTATTTGGCCTCCTTCTTCACAGATAAATTGATTCACCCCAATGAACTTTCCAGTAGAACTGCTTTGCCTTCACTCCAACGCAATTACATCCTTCCTATGATGTAGTAACCAGGGCATTTCCCTTGTGGTTCGAGAGGAATCAATGATTTGGGTCAGAGTCCCTGAAATTCCCTACATCGTTGGCCTGGTTAAAATCCCCCTGGACCTCACGAATTGTCGACTTCAACCTCGTCAAATCTACATTGCTCACTCGCATCATATATAAATCTGCTCAAGCGAGGCTGAAAATGAGCTTCTTTTTCGTTTTTAGCATTTTTTCTTTCCAAATGCTGTTCCCATCCTAACTGAAGTGGAGCAAGTTGTGCTCCCTGAACCCTGTTTTTTGAATTACAATTTGTCAGATCAACACGGTCTAAGATTCTTTCAGAATAAGTAAAAGCAAGCGTTCTTAATAAAATGTTGATAACACTGAAGAATGTCTTCAGTATTTTACACAAACCCACACGTAAATCATTATTTTATCTTTGTGCACAGTACCTTCCATTGCGTGGGAAAACAATTGACTCGGCTCATCCATGGCTCCTTCAAATTTCTGACTGAACAACGACACAATCCATCTCGATCAGAATTAAACTGCACTGTCTCACAATTGTTCAGGTTGAATTCAATTTCGTCTGGTTGACACCTCTCACTTAATCTTTCTGCATTCCGATTTTCAAGAAACCAAATAGAGCCAAATTAATTGTACACTGAACGATTTGTAAGAAATGTAAAACCGTTATTTTGAAATTTTAACAGAAATATCATGTTGGGCTCCAAATCAAGAGCCAGTCATCGAATTGGCTCATATTCTGAAACTTACAAACTATTATTGTCATGGACCTGGATGAAATCCTACCATGACGAATGACAGAACTTCAATTTAATAAATGTATGGAATTCTAACTGTAATGTTGATCATTAAACCATTGTACAAAATCATTCAAATCAATCTGGATCACTAATGTCTTTTAAGGACAGAACACTGCATTTAACTGGTCTGGGTTACATGTGACTCCATAGGCACAGCTATTGATGTGGTTGTTGGAAGCCAGCCATGGAAGCTCCAGCACTTCACCGTAGTAGTTCCTAATGATTGCATCCGAGGACTAAATATGTTTAATGAATAATCTTGCCTCAATCATAGTATCACGAATCAGATGTATATTAATCATTGCACGATGTTCAGCAGCATCATTAACTCCTGAGGTGCTGATGCATGTCATGTCCAATACGGCAACATCTCAGAAGATTCAGTCCTTGGCTGTGAAGTGGTAACTAATACGTTTCACATAAATGCGAAGCAATTACCGTCTCTCTCTCTCTTTCGATATCTATCTATCTTTCTCTCGATGATAGAACAGCTGTCTGGGACCAGGGTAATTCCTTTCCTGTCCCTCGGTCAAAATTCGTTAAATTAAAAAGGATGAAGCAAAAATGACGGGTGTTGCTGAAAACGGAGTTTCTGAGTTAAAGGGAGACGTTGAGTCGGCTGCGGCTTTTTTCACAGGAGGGCTGGAGGCTAAGTGATGACTTATAGAGTTTTATACAATTTAGAAGGCCATAGAAAAAGTAAAAAACAAAGGTCTTTTTATCTGACAGGGAGAGGCGAATTCCAACTTTAGAGCACAGTTTGAAGGTGAGCGGGGACCTGAGGGTCAACGTTTTCACACAGAGATTGCTGCGTATCTGGAATGAGATGCCCGAATAAATGACAGGGCCAGTTACACTGACAGCATTTAAAAGGTACTTGGACAGATATGTGAATGGGAAATGTTTACAGGGTGACTAGAATTTCTACAGTCGGTAAAGAGGCCATTTGACCGAACAAGTTCGCACCACCCCTCCGAACAGGAACCCACCCAGGCCCATTTCCCCCAACTTATTCCCTGACATCACCCCTGAGTGATGCACCTTAACTCACTCATCCATGAACACTATCGGCAATCTATTATGATCAATTCACCTCACCTGCACATCTTTGGATTTTGGGAGAAAGCCGTAGCACCCGAAAGTAATCCTCACAAGCACGCTGAGAATTCGACACAGATCATGACCCCATGCTACAATCGAACTTGTGTCCGTGGCGTCAGGAGGCAGCAGTGCTAACCACTGAGCCAAAGTACTGTCCATGGAAAACAAAACTTTTCACTATACCGATACACATATGACAATAATCAATCAAATTGAAACATTTGGTTATTAACTTCGGGGCAGCACGGCAATTGGTTTGTTAGCAATGCTGCCTCAGAGCGCAACGGAGATGAGTTGAATTCCAGCCTCAGGTGACTGTCCTTGTGGAATTTGCACATTCTCCTCGTGTGTGACTGAGTTTCTACCAATTGCCTCAGTTTCGTCCCACAATCCAGTTAGGTGAATTACCCATGTTAAATTGCCCATAGTGGTTATGGATGTGTGGATCATGTGTAAATATATGATAATCGGGATGGGAAATGGGTTTGATTGGGTTTCTTTTCAGACTGTTTGTATGGACTTGTTGGGCCGAAGGGCCTGCTCTCACGTCAGAGGGATTGTATGATTCTCGGAACTTGATATCTTTTGCTAAGTGTGGATCTAAGTATTTCTGCTCAGTTGGTGGAATGATGTCTTGTGTTTCATCAACATTGACTTCTGGAATATATATGGAGCTGTCTCCTGCTGTTATTCATTTCCATTCACAGCTACCCTCGGCCGTACTGTACAGCTTCGATGTGATCGGCTATTTGTGTGACCCCTTAGCTATATCAATCATAAGCTGCTTTCACTGTTTGTCCTTCAATTACTACTTTGTTTAATATCACTTTATTGACTGACTCAACCTTTACTGTGGTAATGGCATTTTGACCTACATGTAAACTTATGCATTCACAGCAGTCTTCGGTCTCATTGCGCACTGTTTCAAGGCGCTGATTTTCAGCCACCACAATATTGTTCCCCTGACAAGATCCAGGGATCCTCCATCTATGTTATTCTCCTAATAATAGCCTGACCCACCACCTCTGTACTATTCACTTGACAACAGATTTTGTTCTCAGACATGCTGTGGTCCTTAGCAAGATCCTGTGACCACACATTTACTTTTTAACGTAGAAACGGAATGTGAGTGAGGATTTGAGGAAAAGAGGGGAAGGGAGGATAAGAAGTAGTTAAATACAGCAAGAGGGGGAGAGAGTGTGAGAGAGAGAAAATGCGGAGGCAGGGACAGTGGAAAAGAGAGAGAAAATAAGAGCAGGGGAGAGACAGAGGAACATTCCGAGAGTGGGATGGAGATGTGGATCGAGCAGTAAAAAGGGCGAGAGATGAATTCTGTCAATATTGTGTTGGGGTGGATGACCCAGAGGTGAAACCCAACACCTGAGCTTGTTCCCGTTCCCTAACTATTCCTTGACTGCCAGCTATTGGGGCTGAGTCTGTCTCTTTTGAGCTCAGCCTATTTAACACGAATATAAAGAACAATATAGTTCTTGGAACTTTTTTATGGAAAATGTTATTATTTACAAGTTGGAATCATAGATTCAGTTAGTAGCATAGTGAGTTTTCTAAGTGGACCCTCAGCTGAGAGCAACATTGAAATATGTCCCTGCAACTCTCTATGGGATCACTCTGAACAAATCAGCAATACAACCAGACTATTAGCATAGAGCTAGACTGCTTTATTGATGAAGGATTGAACTGGAATGAGACAATCCTAGATGGGTTGATTAATGATTGAATTTGATTGATTGATGAATTTGTGGAAAAGGATATTTAAGCAGATTCTTCAGCTGCTGATTGAACTTAGTCTCGGTCACAAGGCATTTGAACAGTAATTGAGGAGCTGCATGGTGAATCCCAGTTTCTGCAAAACGCAATCTCGAGACACGGAATTTTTCCCCCAAGTCATCCATGTAGAATACAGCATTAGCGTTGGCCATGACAAGATGAAATTGTCCGAAATTTTAAACAGCAAAATGATGGATTGTTTTTGATTCCTCTTCTCTGTATCACACTGAACGTCCCTAATCGTGTGAGCCCGGAGTGCTTTGCTGGCTCTGCTGGTCACTAAAATATGCTGACAGTGAAACTATTGAGCAGCAGAACCAGGATAAATGGGAGAGTCGGGTGTGCAATACATTGGAGGAACTCGATTATGGCCTAGACATGGCAATAACGAACATCGCATGTGCAAACGGAACCAGAGGAGGTTCCTTAGCCAATACCAAGGTTTGAGCATAAAATGACAAAAAAAAGTTTAAACAGCCCAGCGCAGTCATTGTTCCCAGAACCACAGCAGACATATTCTCACTGCAACTTTACTTTTCGTCTTCTTGTGACAAATGGCTGCAAATTGGTTAAAGGTGAACCACACAGAACAGGCAGTGGTTGCACATTGCAGGGCGGCGTAAATATTACGGGGATGTCTCATAGAAAATAAAACTGTCCTTTTCATAATGGGAATGTGTATCAATGTCATATCGGGACAACGACCAGCAGATCCACCCCAGATAATGACAAACCTACGGTGACAATCCACAATCTGCATAAAACAGGACAAAGAGAGGTGGGCGCCGCAGGGAGTGGAATGCATCATTTCTCCCTCCAGCTCTATTTTGATTTAGTCCCTACCCTCCCCTTCACTGTTTTGATCACACAGCACTGTCCTTTGATGTGAAGGGCAGTGTTTGTCACTGGCTACCCGGGTGTTTTCCTATCTTCATGGTGGTGGAAATTGAATAAAGATTCTTGCACTTTGTGGTAGTGTGGGCAGAAAACTGCACTTAGGTGGTAGTGTGGGGTTAATATTAAAAAAAAGAAGAAAAAATAAGTAAAAAATAAAAAACAAAATAATCAGGAGAGGAGAATTGCCCCAAAAAATGAAAAAATAAACAGGGGATCCGTTTGAAAGAAAAAAATTAAAACAGGACAAAAAGCGTCACTACATGAACTCTGAGGAGGGAAAACGAACAATTTATACATCAGTCTGGAGTGAATGTTACCAGTTTGATTATGGATCAAGTAAGATTCAATAGCGCCACTATATTTGGACGTTTATTGAAATATTTGATGCTCAGATAAAAAATATGAAGCTCTAAATTACTTTCAAAAATGGTATGTAAAACAAAAGAAACTATCCCTCTCTAAACACCCAAACACATATTCATAAGAACAGATTATTTCTATGACTTTCATAAACTCTCAAACAGCTGGAGAACAGACATCAGTCACTTCTTTAGAGTTACCTAATAAAGAGTATGAAAATATTTACATTCTGAAGGATTCTCTCTCAGTTCTTTCAAAACACAGAGGTATTGGAAATTGCTGTCTTTACGTCTAATTTGTGGTAGGTTTTTTGTAATTAAAAAAACACTATGGGAACTTCGAAAACGTATCACCCTTTTGACTGCTTGAGAGAAACAGTCAGTATCACCTTCTCTTTGTAATGGATCTCTTCTCTCCGGATGTTATCATTTGTTCAACTAATAGAATATACCAGGGAATGCCCGTTGCAGAATGTTCCAGGAAATGTCGGTTATTGAATGCTCCATGGAATGTCAATTAGAGAATGTCCCTGGAAATATTGGTTATGAATGTGGTGGAAGCATGAAGTTCCATGTCCATGTGGAATGTGGAGGAACCTCAATTATCCGAAAGACAATGGCAGGGAGTATTTTGTTTGAGGAATCGAATATTCAGATAATCAAATGCCTGATTACACAGTTTAGCCAAGCATCCGGACCCTGCGATCTTGTTTGGATAATCTGACATTCGGATAATCGGGGTTCCTCTATTAAGGCTGGCAATCACAGCATGAAATTGGCAGAGATCATTAGGTTTGGTGAGATGCACCTCGCCTCCCAGTGGAAATCTCACATCGAACTTGACTCAACTGGCACTTTAGAAACTGAAATAATAAGATGAAGTCAATTTTTTAATCATTTGATTTCAGATCCTCTTTCACAATTCAGTCAATCACCCCTCACCCCACACCCCCACCCCCAATCAACTGCTCCATCACAACACCTCGTTTTTTCCTGCATTTCCTATAGCCAATATAACATGTCTGCGTAACTTTGGACTGTTGGAGGAAATCTAAGCAGCGGTGTGAAGAATGCATGAACTCCACAAGGTCTCCCCAGATTGGAATCGGACCCCACTCTTTGGCTTAGTGAGGGAGCAGTGCTAACTGTTGAGCCAGTGTGCCACTCAAGGTTCAAAGGAGAGGTGATGAAAACCTTTCCAGCCAGACGATGGTGAATCCAGAATTCACTGTCTCTTACGATGAAAGGCATAAGCGCTCATAAGATTTAAGAAGTACTTAGATGTGCCCTTGTAATACCAAGGCATGCAAAGCCAGAGTCAATTGCTTCAATTTGGGATTAGGGTAATTAGCAGATTGTTTGGAATTAGAAGGCTGCTGTAAGCCAAAGGGTCTTTCTCTTTGTTGGAGATCCTAATGTTTTATAACGTTTCAATTGCTCATCTACTTGTTCAAGGATGACACACAAATTCCTGTTCCCCTCACACTCATTCCATCACCGTCACCCTGAAACCCTCACACTCACTCTGTCACCGTAACCCTTACACCGTCCCAATCACTGCTTCACTATCACCTTGACATCCTCACACTGAGTCCATCATCGTGTCCGTGATCCCCTCACAATTATTCCTACACCATCAGTCGAATTCCTTCACATTCACTCTCCTAATGTCACTCTGCATCCCTCATATTCTCTCCACACACTCGCGACGTCCCCGTTAACGTGTCCACCTGACAGTCCCTCTGTCACCGTAAAACTGACCCTTTCACAATTCTGTCAATTACCCCTCCAACTGACTCCATCACCGTCATTCAGATCCCTCACACTCACTCAGTCACCATCATCCTGATCCCATCAGACTCAAGCAATTACCATCATCCTGATTTACTCACATTCACTTCTTCACTGTCACCACTCTCCTTCACACTCACTCCATCACTCTCAATCTGACCCCCTCACACTCACTCCGTCGCTGTCACCCATAATCCCTCAAACTCACTTTCATCCTGATCACCTGACACTCACTCCGTCACCATCTCCCCTAACCCCCACTCTCACTGCCCCACTGTCATCCTCACCCCCTCACGCTCACTCATTCACGCTCTCCCTGATCCCTTCACACTCAATCTGACACCGTTTCTCTAACGCCCTTACACTCTGTCACCATCATTCTTAGCCCGCATTCACTCCACTACTGTCTTCCTCACCGCCTCACACTCACTCCATCACCCTGACTCACCAGCATTCACTCCATCACGGTCACCCTGACCCTCTCATTGTCACTCCTTCACTGACACACTCACCCCCTCGCACTCTTTCGGTCACCCTCACCCTGACTCCCCTCACACTCACTCTGTCATCGTCACACTGATTCCATCACCATCACCAGGACCCACTCACACTCACTCTTTTATTGTGACCCTCACCCCTTCACTCTCAATGCGTCACCCTGAAACTGACCACCTCCATGCTCACCTGGTGACTCTCACCCTGACAGCCTCGCAATCATCCGTCATCATCACCTTGAGCCCCTCACACTCATGCCTTCACGATCAACCTGATACACTCACACTCACTCCTACCCTTTATTTCTGATGCCTTCGCATTCACTCCACTGCTGTCTCCCTGACCGCATAACATTCATACCTTACTGTTCCCGTGTAACCCTCACTCTCAAGCCTGGATGTCACTCTGACCCACTCACGCTCACTTCATCACTATCACCCTGACTTCCTCACACTCAATCCTAACCGACGTTGTGTCCCTCTTATACTATCTCCGTCACCGTTAAACAGACACCCACATATTCATTCCTTCACTGTGAACCTGGCCCCCACACAAACACACCATCATCATCACCCCGACCTCCTCACACTCACGATTACCCTGAGTCCCTGACGCTCACTCTGTCATCCAATTCCCTCAAAATCACTCCATCGCAGTCACCTTGACTCACTCACAATCACTCCCTCAAAGTCAATATGTCTCTCTCTGTTATTCTGTCACCCTCATACTGACACCCTCACATTCACTCCGATATCATCAGCTATCACACTGACCCACACACTCACCTACTTATTGTTACATAACGCCCTAACACTCAATCCATCACCTTCAACCTGACCCCGTCACACTCACTCAATCCACATCACTCTGACCCCTCAGACTCACTATATCACAGCCACCCTGTCCTTGCCACAATCACTCTAACACAGTCAACCTCATACCTCACTCTCACACCGTCACGGTCACCCAAAACACCTGAACGTCTCTACTACACCGTCACCCTTACACATTCGCACTCACTACCTTACTGTCACATTGGCACCCTTACATTCTCTCCATCATCGTCACATTGAACTGTTCACATTCTCTGCATGTGCATCACTCTGAACTCCCTCACACTCACTCCATCATTGCCACCCTGTCCACCTTGAACTCACTCCGTCACTGTCCCCATGACCCCCTCACACTCACTATGTCGCCATCACATACCCCCTCACACTCAATCCATCACTATCACCAAGTGCAAATCACGCACATTCCATCAAAGTTACCCTGAATGTCATTCTCGCTCCGTCACTTTCACCCTGTTCATCTCACAATAACTTGATCAACACCACACTGAACCCCCCCCCCCACGCTCACTGCATCACCGTCGCTATGTTCGTCTCACTCTCACTCTGTTACTGTCACCTTGACACTATCACCCTCACTCTGTCACCTTCAACCCCCTCTAACTCACTCTATCAACGTCATCCTCACCACCTCACATTCACTCTGTCATTGTATCACTGAACCGCCTCACATTCACTCCATCACTGTCACTCTGACAACCTCACACTCACTCTCTCACTATCATCCTAACCCCCTCACTATTACCCTAACTGCTTCACTTTCACACTGACACCAACACCATGTCACCCTCACAGTCACTTCTTCACTGTAACCCTCACCCACTAACATTCACTTGGTCACCCTCACCTTGACCCACTCACACTCAGTCCTTCTCAATAACCCTCAACCCTCACCCTCACTCCGTCACCCTTAACCTGACCCACTCAAGCTTAGCCAGTCACTCTCATCCTGACCCCTGCACATTCACTCCGTAATCATCATCTTGAACCTTTCATACGCAGTCCATCACTATCAAACTGACACACTCACACTCATACACTATGAACCAGATATACTCACAGCCGCTCCCACGCAGTTATCTTAATGCCCTCATATTCACTCACCCACTGTCTCCCTGACCGTATAACATTCAGACCCTACTGTCTCCCTGTAACCCTCACGCTCAATCCTGACCATCGCTCTGACCCAATCACACTCACTCCATCACTATCACCTTGTCCACCTCACAATCATTCGATCATTGTCACACTGTCACCCTCCCGCTCACTCCATAACCATCACCATTTCCATTCACACTCACTCTGTTACTGTCATCGTGAACTCATTAGCCTCACTCTGTCACGTTCAGTTGACCCCCTCACGCTCCACACCATCATCCTGAAGCCGTCACACACACCCCGGCACTGCATCCATGACACACTTCCACCCACTCAATCACCGTCAACCTGATATCCTCACTTTCACTCTGTCACTGTAAGCCTGACAACCTCGCACTCACTCCTTCACCGTCACCTTGCCCCCTCACACTCATACTTTTACTAACACCCTGATGCCCTCACACTCACTCCTTCACTCTCACGCTGACCTCTAACAATACTTCTGTGAATGTCACTCTATCCTGCTCATACACACTCTGTCAATGTCACCCTGACCCACTCATTGTCACTCCTTCACTGTCACCCTCACCACTCACACTCAATCCGTCACCGTCACTCTGACCCACGCACACTCAGTCCTTCACTGTCAACCTGGCTCCCCTGCTCTCACTCCATCACCGTCACACTCATCCCTTCACACTCTTTCCATCATTCTCACCCTTATCCTATCAGAATCACTACATCGCCCAGACTCCCTCACACTCACTCCATCTCCTTCAGCCTGACCCCCACACACTCACTCCATCATCATCACCCATGCATACACTCCATTATCGTCACCAGGACCCCGTTACACTCACCATCACGCTGAGTCCCTCACAGTCACTCGGTCACCCCAATACCTTCCCACTCACTCCAACACAGTCACCCTGACATACTTACAATCGCTCCGTCAAAGTTAACTTAACTCTGTCACTCTCGCTCTGTCACTATTGCACATACCCTTTCATTGTCAGTCCTTCACTCTCACCCTCACCGCTTAACAGTTACTCGGTCACCCTCACCGTGACACCTCCTTCACACTCACTCCATCACCTTCACATTGACTGCATCGCTGTTACCCTAATACTCTCACTCACAACTTCACTTTCACCCTCACCCCCTCACTCTTACTCCGTCACTATCAATCTGATGCACTCACGCTCACTCCAGACTATGAATCTGATATACTCACACACACAATTACACTTTTATCCTGATCCCCTCATATTCACTCTCCCGTCACTCTGACCCAATCACCCTCACCCTGACCTCGTCACACTCAATGCTAACCATCACCCTGATCCCCCTTACACTCACTCCGTCACCCTGACTCCAGCACATTCACTCCCTCACCATCACCCTCACCCCCATATACTCACCCCATCACTCTCAACCTCGCCACGAACACGCTCTTTCCATCAAAATCCCCCTGATCACTCCTTGCAGTCTCTCTTTCACTGTCATGCTGAGAGCAATACATTTACTATGTCACCATCACCAGACACGTTCACACTTAATCAATCACACTTAAACCCAACCTCTCACTCTGTCACTGTGATTGCCCACATTAATACCTTCACCGTCACCCAGGCCCCCTCATATTCATTCCGTCACTGGCAGCCTGTCCACCTCGCAATCACTATCGCCATACCCCTGTCGCCCTCATGCTCATCCGTCACCATCACCATTTTCTTTCACACTCTGTTAATGTCGATGTGAGCACATCACACTCTCTCCATCACCTTCAGCCTGACACACCCACATTCATTCCATCACTGTCATTCTGACTGCATCGCATTCAGTGTGTTACTATTACCCTGACGCCCTCACATTCACTCCCTTACCGTCTCACTGACCACTGAGGAGAAAGTGTGGACTTCATGTTCATGCGGGGTCAGTTGGCTCCGTCGGCAGGTGCTGAGGAAGGAGATGTGGCTGTGGTAGCGAGTCTGTTTGAGAACGTGGCTGAAGAGGTTCTGGGCAGAGGAGATGACCAGTGGTCATCTGACACTAACTCGGTCACCAACACCCTGTCCTCCTCACACTCACTCCTTCAACGTCACCCTGACCCCCTCTTTGTCACTCCTTCACTGTCACCCTCATCCTCTCACACTCACGACTTCACAGTCAACCTCACCCTTCACTCTTATGCCATCACTGTCAAACTGACCCCCTCACACGCATCCAGTCACTCTCATCCTGAACCCCCCCAGCTTCACTCCGTTATCATCATCTTGACCCCCTCACACTCACTCCGTCATTATCAACCTGATACACTCACACTCACTCCGACGCTATCAACCTGATATATTCAAACTCACTCCTACACTTTTATGCTGATCCCCTCGCACTCACTCCTCTACTGTCTTCCTGACTGTATAACCTTCATAGCGTACTGTCTCCCTGTAGCCCTCACACTCAATTCTGACCGTCACTCTGTATCCCGCATACTCACTCTATCGCTGTCATCATGACCCATGACACTCTCTCCATCACTGTCACACGGATCTCTTCGCATTCACTCCCTCAGTGTCACCCTGACCCCCTCACACTCTATCACTGTCACCATTACTCTTTCACACACTCACTCCATCAAGCCGACTCCCTCACACTCACTCCGTCTCCGTCACCCTGACACCTTCACACTCACTCCATCACCATCAACCTGACACCCACACAACATCACTCCATCATTGTCACCCAGATCCCCTCACGGTCCCGATCACCCTGAGTCCCTCACACTCACTCTGTCATCCCAATCCCCTCATATTCACTCCATCACAGTCACCCTGTCCACCTGAAAATCACTCCATCACAGTCAACTTTACACATCACTGTCATGATGTTACCATCACCGAAATCACCTCACACTCGCTCCTACACCACCACGCTCACACATTCGCAGTCACTCCCTTACTATCACATTAACACCCTCACGTTCTCTCAGTCATCGTCACACTGACACGTTCACTTTGTCTCCATACGATTATTAAGAACTCCCTCACATTCACTCCACCACCGTCACCCTGACGCCCTCACATTCATACTGTCAGGAACACTCTGACGCCTTCACACTCCCTCCCTCACTGTCAACTGACAATTGCACTGTCACCATCACGCTGTGCTCCTCACACTCACTCCGTCACTGTCACCATGACCCCCTCACATTCACTCCATCAGTGTTACCCTGACAACCTGAAACTCATTCTCTCACCATCACCCTAACCCTTTCACACTGTCACCAACACCCTGACACCTCACACTCACTCCCTCACTGTCACGCTGACCCCTGACACTAGCTCTGTCACCATTACTGTCCTCCTCACACTCACCCGGTCACTGTCACCCTGAACCCCTTATTGCCACTCATTTACTGTCACCCTTACCCTATCTGATTCACTCGGTCATCCTCACCCTGACCCCTTTACACTCACTCCATCACTCTCATACTGACTCCATCACCCTGACCCAATTACACTCACTCTTTCACGTTCATCCTCACCACCTCGTTCATCCTACCCTGATGCCCTCACGCTCACCAGGTCACTCTCACCCTGACCCCCTTTGATTAACTCTGTCATCATCACCTTGAGCCTCTCACACTCACTCCATCACTATCATCCTGATATACTCACACACACTCCTACACTTTTATCCTGATCCCCTCGAAATCATTCCCCCACTGTCTCTGTGACCGTATAGCGTTCACCACCCTACTGTCTCCCTGCAACCTTCTCACTTAATCTTGACCATCACTCTGACCGATTCACACACACATCATTATCACCCTGACCTCCTCACCATCCATCCTAACTGTCACCCTCACCCCTTTCAGTCACTCTGTCACTGACACCCTGACACACGTACACCCTCCCCATCAGCGTCACCCTGACCCTCACATGTACTCACTCCATCATAATGATTTCCTTGCACTCACTCCATCACTCTCACCCTGGCCTCCTCACACTCACTCCGAAAACTGTCACCATGAGCACCACGCACTCACTCTGTCTCCCTTACCCGCTCAGACGCAGTATGTCACTGTCACTCGGATCTCCTCACACTCATTCTGTCACCATCACTCTGACCTCTTCACACTCACTCCATTACGTCACTATGACCCATAACAGTCACTCCTTCACCGTCACCCGGACCTCCTCACACTCACTCCATCAGTGTCACCCTCACTCCCTCACACTCAATTCATCACTGCCACCGTTACCTCCACATGTACTCACTCCATATAAAGGATTTCCTTGCACTCACTCCATCACCGTCATCCTGACCCCTCACAATCACTATCATCCTGTGTCCCTCACACTCAGACTGCCACCCAATCCCCTCACATTCACTCTGTCAGAGTCACGCTGAACCACTCACAGTCACTCATTCAAAATCAATCTGACTCCTTCACTCTCACTCTGTCACTGTCACCCTGACACCCTCACACTGAATCCTATAACGTCAGCCTAACCCCTTGTTCGCTCTCGGCAACTATCACCCCCTCACACCCACTCCCTCACTGTCACCATCAGTCCCTCACCCTCACAAATCTCATCGTCAACCTGACCTCCTTGCACAGACACCATCACTGTCACCCTGACTTACACTGACTCACTTCATCACATTACCCTGAACCACTGATCTGCACTCTGTCACACTCACCGTGACTGTCTTAAACTCACTCCATCTCCGTCACCCTGACCCCCTTACACTCACTCTCACTCTGTGATACTGACCTACTCAGTCTCAGTTCATCATTGTCACAATGACCCGGTCCCACTCACTCTTTCACCCTGTTCCTGAACCCCTCACACCCACCCCATCACTGCCACCCTGACCATCTTACACTCACTCTGTCACCGTCACCCTAACACCTCAGACTCACTCCCTCACTGCCACCCTGAACCCTACACATTTACTCGGTCATCGTCATCCTGACACCCTCACACTCACTCCGTCACTGTCAGCATGAACCCCAGACACTCCTTCGCTACCCTGAACCCTTAACACTCACACTGTTATGATTTGTCTGCTCCCCTCACACTCACTAAGTCTCCGTAACCCTGACTCCCTCCCACTCACTCCATTATCGTCACTCTGACCATACTTGACCCAAAGAGGGGAGAAAGAGAAGGGAGAAAGCGAGGGGGGAAGGAGAGGAGGACGGATAGAGGGGGAAGGAGAGTGTGGGGAAGGAGAGAGTGGGGAAGGCGAGGGGAACGAGAGAGGGGAAGGGGGGAAGGAGTGAGGGGGGCAGGAGAGATGGGGAAAGGAGAGGGGGGAAGGAGAGAGGGGGAAAGAAAGAGTGGGGAAGGATAGAGGGGAGACGGAGAGGGGGGAAGGAGGGGGTGAAGGAGAGAGGGAGAAGGAGGTAGGGGAAGGAGAGAGGGGAAGGAAGGGGAAGGAGAAAGTGGAGAAGGAGATAGGGGAAGGGGGATGGAGAGAGGGGAGAAGGAGAGTGGGAAGGAGAGAGGGGAGAAGGGGGGAAGGAGAGAGGGGAGACGGCGAGGGGGGAAGGAGGGTGTGAAGGAGAGAGGGAGAAGGAGGGAGGGGGAAGGAAGGGAGAATGAGAGAATGGAGAAGGAGAGGGGGAAAGGGGAGAGGGGAAGGAAGGGAGGAGGAGAGAGGGGGTAAGTAGAGAGGAAAGGAAGGGGGAAGGAGAGAGCGGTGAAGGAGAGAGGGGTAGGAAGGGGGAAAGGAGACGGGGAGGAGAGAGGGGAGAAACAGAGCGGGAAGGAAGAGGTAGCAGAGAGGGGAGAAAGAAGGGCGAAGGAGAGAGGGGAAAAGGAGAGAGGGGAGAAGGAGAGCGGCTAAGGAGAGGGCGAATGAGGGAGGGGAGAAGGAGGGAGGGGAAGGAGAGAGGGGGCAAGCAGAGAGGGGAGAAAGAGAGGGGATATAGAGAGGAGGGAAGGAGAGGGAGACGAATATAGGTGGGAAGGAGAGAGTGGGAAGGAGGGGGAAGGAGAGAGTGGAAGGAAGGGGGAGTGAGAGAGGGGAGAAGGAGAGGGGGAAGGAGAGAGGGGGAAGAAAGGGGTAAGGAGAGAGGGGAAGGAAGGGGGAGTGAGAGAGGAGAGAAGGAGTGGGGAAGGAACGGAGAAGGAGAGAGGAGAGAAGGAGTGGGGAAGGAACGGGGAAGGAGAGAGGGGAGAAACAGAGCGGTAAAGGAAGGGAGAAGGAGAAAGGGGAGAAGGAAGGGGGAAGGAGAGGCGAGAAGGAAAAAGTGGAGAAGGAGAGGGGCGAAGGAGTGGGGCAAGGAGAGAGGGGAGAAAGAGAAAGGGGAAGGAGAGAGGGGACAAGGAGAGTGGGGAGAAAGAGAGGGGAGAAAGAGAGTGGGGAAGGAGAGGGGGATAGATAGAAGGGGAAGGAGAGAGTGGGGAAGTGGGGGCAACAAGAGAGGGGGAAGGGGCAGGAGTGAGGCGAGAAGGAGAGATGGAGAAAGGAGGGGGGCAGGAGGGGGGGAAGGAGAGAGGGACAAGGAGGGAAGGGGAAGGAGAGGGGAAAGGAGAGAGTGGAGAAGGAGAGAGGTGAAGAAACAGGGAAGGAAAGAGGGGGAATGGGGAAGGAAGGGGGAAGGAGAGGGGGAGAAGGAGAGAGGGTAGAACGAGAGAGGGGTGAAGGACAGAGGGGAAGGAAGAGGGCAGGGGAGAGGGGAGAAGGAGAGAGGGATGGAGGGAGGGGAGAAGGAGAGGGGAAAGGAGAGGGGGAAGGACAGAGGGGAGAAGGAGAGAGGGGGAAGTAGAGAGGGAAGGAAGGGGGAAGGAGATAGGGGAGAAGGAGAGAGAGGAAGGAAGGGGCAAGGAGAGAGGGGAGAAGGAGAGAGGGGAGAAGGAGAGAGGAGAGAACGAGAGAGGGGTGAAGGAGAGAGGGGAAGAAGGGGGCATGGGAGAAGGAGAGAGGGGATGGAGGGAGGGGTGAAGGAGAGAGGGGAGAAGGAGAGGGGAAAGGAGAGGGGGAAGGACAGAGGGGAGAAGGAGAGAGGGGGAAGTAGAGAGGGAAGGAAGGGGAAGGAGATAGGGGAGAAGGAGAGAGAGGATGGAAGGGGCAAGGAGAGAGGGGAGAAAGAGAGAGGGGAGAAGGAGAGAGGGTAAGGAATGGGAAAAGAGTGAGGGGAGAAGGAGAGAGGGTAAGGAATGGGAAAGGAGGGAGAGGAGAAGAAGTGAGGGGAAGGAAGGGGGAAGGAGAGAGGGGAGAAGGAGGAGGGAAGGAGCGAGGGAAAGGAAGGGAGAACGAGAGAATGGAGAAGCAGAGAGGGGGAAGGAGAGAGAGGAAGGAAGTGGGATGGGAAGGGGAAGGAGAGAGGGGCGGAGAGGGGAAAGAAGAGAGGGGCAGAAGGAGCTAGGGGAAGGAAGGGAGAACGAAAGGGTGGAGAAGGAGAGAGGCGGGAAGGAGAGAGGGGAAGGAAGGGGGAAGGAGAGAGGGGAGAAGGAGAGAGGGGAATGAAGGGGAAGGTGAGCGACGGGAGAAGGTGAGCGGGGGGAGTAGCGAGGAAAGGAATGGAGAAGGAGAGAGGGGGAAGGAGAGATGGGAAAGAATGGGGAAGGAGAGAAGGGAGAAGGAGAGAGGGAGGAAGTAGCGAGGAAAGGAAGGGGAAAGGAGAGATGGGGAAAGGAGAGAGGGGAGAAAGAGAGAGGGGGGATGGAGACGGGGTGAAGGAGAGAGGGTATGGAATGGAGAAGGAGAGAGGGGGGAAGGAAAGGGGAAGGAAGTGGGAAGGAGAAAGGGGAGAAGGAGAGACGGGAAGGAAGGGGGAAGGAGAGAGGGGAGAAGGAGAGAGGTGAAGGAAGGGGGAAGGAGAGGGGGAGGAGGAGGGAAGGAAGGGGGATGGAGAGAGGGGAGAAGGAGAGAGGGGTAAGGAGAGAGGGGAGAAGGAGAGGGGGGGAAGGAAGCGGGAAGGAGAGAGGGGAGAAGGAGAGAGGGGGAAGGAGAGAGGGGAGAAGGAGAGAGGGGGAATGAAGGGGGAAGGAGAGAGGGGAGAAGGAGAGGAGGGAAGGAAGGGGGACGGAGAGAGTGGAGAAGGAGAGCGGGGGGAAGGAAGGGGGAAGGAGAGAGGGGAGAAGGAGAGAGGGGTAAGGAGAGAGGGGAGAAGGAGAGAGGGGGGAAGGAAGCGGGAAGGAGAGAGGGGAGAAGGAGGGGGGAGTAGAGAGGCAAGGAAGGGCAAAGGAGAGAGGGGAGAAGGAGAGAGGGTAAGGAAGGGGAAAGGAGAGGGTGGAGACGGAGAGGGGAAAGAAGGGGGAAGGAGAGAGGAAGAAGGAGATGGGGAAGGAGAGAGGGGGAAGTAGGGAGGGGGAAGAGAGGGGAAAGGAGAGAGGGGAGAAGGAGACAGGGGGGAAGGAGAGGAGGGAAGGAAGGGGGACGGAGAGATTGGAGGAGAGCGGGGGAAGGAGAGAATGGAGAAGGAGAGAGGGGAAGGAAGGGGGAAGAAGAGAGGGGAGAAGGAGAGAGAGGGGAAGTAGAGAGGCAAGGAAGGAGAAAGGAGAGAGGGGAGAAGGAGAGAGGGTAAGGTAGGGGAAAGGAGAGAGGGGAGAAGGAGAGAGGGGGAAGGAGAGGAAGGAAGGAAGGGGACGGAGAGAGAGGAGGTGAGCGGGGGAAGGAAGGGGAAGGAGAGAGGGGAGAAGGAGAGAGGGGGAAGGAGAGTGGGGGAAGGAGAGAGGGGAGAATGAGAGAGGGGGAATGAAGGGGGAAGGAGAGAGGGGAGAAGGAGAGGAAGGATGGAAGGGGGATGGAGAGAATGGAGAAGGAGAGCGGTGAGAAGGAAGGGGGAAGGAGAGAGTGCAGAAGGAGAGAGGGGGAAGGAGAGAGGGGAGAAGGAGAGAGGGAGGATGGAAGCGGGAAGGAGAGAGGGGAGAAGGAGAGTGGGGAATTAGAGAGGGAAGGACGGGGAACGAAGATTGGGGAGAGGGGGAGAGGGGAAGGAAGGGGTAAGGTGAGAGGGGAGACTGAGGGGGGAAAGCAAGGGGGAAGGAGAGAGGGATAAGTAGAGGGGGAAGGAGAGAGGGGGAAGTAGGGAGGGGGAAGGAGATGGGAAAGGAGAGAGGGGGAAGGAGCGAGGGAGGAAGGAGAGTGGGGAGAAGGAGAGAGGGGGAAGGAAGTGGGAAAGAGAGATGGGAGAAGGAGAGAGGGGAAGGAAGGGGGGAGGAGAGAGGGGAGATGGAGAGGGGAGAAGGAGGGGGGAAGGAGGGGGGAAGCAGCGAGGGGGAAGGAGAGGGGAAAGGAGAGAGGGGAGAAGGAGAGAGGGGAGAAGGAGAGGAGGGAAGGAAGGGGGACGGAGAGAGTGGAGGAGAGCGGGAGAAGGAGGAAAGAAGGAGATAGGTGAGAAGGAGAGGGGGAAGGAGAGAGGAGAGAAGGAGAGAGGGGGAAGGAGGCGGGAAGGAGAGAGGGGAGAAGGAGAGGAGGGAAGTAAGGGGGACGGAGAGAGGGAAGAAGGAGAGAGGGGAGAAGGAGAGAGGGGGAAGTAGAGAGGGAAGGAAGGGGGAAGGAGATCGGGGAGAAGGAGAGAGGGGAAGGAAGGGGAAAGGAGAGAGGGGAGAAGGAGCGAGGGCAGAAGGAGAGAGAGGAGAAGGAGAGAGGGGGGAAGGAGAGGGGGAAGGAGAGTGGGGGAAGTTGGGAGGGGGAGGGAGAGGGAAAAGGAGAGAGGGGAGAAGGAGAGAGGGAGGAAAGAGAGAGGGGAGAAGGAGAGAGAGGGGAAGGAAGCGGGAAAGAGAGATGGGAGAAAGAGAGATGGGAAGGAAGGGGAAAGGAGAGAGGGGAGAAGGAGAGCTGGGAAGGAAGTGACTGATTAAGAAATAGGAAACTACAATGTATCTGGAAATGGAGTAATCTCGTTACAATGCTGTGAATTGGAAAAGTCTATTGGGTGAATGTCCTGTTCCTTCACACAATTCAACATCCTGACAGTATCGGATGGATCCATTCCTCTTCACAGGTGGGTGTTAATATCTCTTCTGAAGTAGTGAGATGTTTCCATTGTGCTGTTCCTGGAGGGTGTCCTTGCTGGGGCCTCTCTGTCTGACCCACTCCTTGTGTGGCTTTAGTATTGCTGGGTTGTGAAACGGCCCTTCGGGCTTTGAGATATCTCTGGTGCCGTGTCATGTCCGAGGGACCAGGAAGCCTAATCCCTAGTATGCGTGCTATCTGATTCGGCTTGTGAGCTGCTCGGGAATTCTGGGTGTTCTGGTACAGTTTGGCCAATTTTGCATTTGTGGGCCTATCCTGGGTTAGCAAATCTTTTCTCACACTAATTTGTCTTGACCTGAAATTTATCCAACTGTCAGTGGTGACTGATTTGCACTGACCCCAAATTTTATTCCAAGTGTGGTTGGTTACGGATTTGCACTGACCCAAATTTATACTAATGTTGTGGGTTCCTGACTTGCACTGTCCAAAAATGTTTTGAAATGTCAGTGCTTACTGATTTGTACTGACTTGCAATTTTTCCACTTTTTGGTGGTTACAGATTTGTACAGACCCGAAATTTTTCGAAGTGTCAGATATTACTGATTTGCACTGCCCCAAAGTTTGTCGAAGTGTCAGTGTTTCCTGATTTGCCCCCAACCAGAAATGTTTCCATGTGTCAGTGGTTACTGATTTGCACTGACCCGAACATTTTCTCAGTGTTGGTGGTTACTATTTGTACTGACCCTAAATTGTTTTAAATGTCAGTGGTTACCAATTTGTACTAATCCATAATTTTTCCACCTGTCGGTGGTTAATGATTTGTACTGACCCAAAATTACTCTCAGTGTCGCTGCTTACTGATTTGTACTGACTTGAAATTCATCCAACTCTCAGTGGTTACTGATTTGTACTGACCCCAAATTTTTTCCAACTGTCGGTGGTTGCTGATTTGTACTGACCCCAATTTTTTTCCAACTGTCGGTGGTTGCTGATTTGTACTGACCCCAAGTGTGGATGGTTACTGATTTGCACAGACCCAAAATCTTTCTTAGTGTCACTGGTTCCTGATTTGCACTGACCCGAAATGTTTCCAGCTGTCTGTGGTTACTGATATAAACTGACGGGAAACTTTTCAAAGTCTCGGTGGTTACTGATGTGTACTGACCCAAAGTTTGTCGAAGAGTCAGATCTTACTCATTTGTACTGACCCCAAATGTTTCCACCTGTCGGTGGTTACTGATTTGGACAGAGCCGAAATTTTTCAAACTTTTGGTTGTAGCTGATTTGTATGGACCTGAATTTTCTCTAAGTGTCAGTGGTTACTGATTTGTACGAACCCAGCATTTTCTCAGAGTTAGTGGTTTCTGAGTTGTGCCAACCTGAAAATTTTCCAACTGTTGGTGGTTACTGATTTGCACTGCACTGAAGTTTGTCGAAGTGCCAGTGTTTCCTGACTTGCACCAACCAGAATTTTCTTTCCTTGTACCAGCGGTTACTGATTTGTACTGATCCCAAATTATTCTCAGTGTCCGTGGTTACTGATTTTCACTGACCCTAATTTATTCCAACTGTCAGATTTACTGATTTTCACCGATGAGAAATTGTTTGAAGTGTCAGTGCTTACTGATTTGAATTGACCCTAAATTTTTCCAACTGTCAGTGTTTCCTGATTTGCACAGACCAGAATTTTCTTTCCATGTATCAGTGGTTACTGATCTGTACTGACCCCAAATTAGTCTCAGTTTTGGTGGTTACTGATTTCGACTGACCCGAACACTTTCGAAGTGTGGATGGTGACTGATATGCAATGACCCAAATTCTTTTGTAGTGTCAGTACTCACTGATTTGTGCTGACCTGTAATTTCTCTAACTGTTGGTGGTTACTGATTTGTACTCACCCAATATTTTTCGAAGTGTTAGTGCTTGCTGATTTGAACTGACCCTAAATTTTTCCACCTGTCGGTGGTTACTAATTTGTAACTGACCCTCAGTTTTTCTAAGTGTGGATGGTGACTGATTTGCACTGACCCTAAATTTTTCCAATTGTCGGTGATTATTGATTTCTACTGACCTGAAATTATTCTAAGTGTCAGTGGTTACTGATTTGCACTGCCCTGAAGTTTTTCGAAGTGTCAGTGTTTCGTGATTTGCACCGACCAGAACGTTTTTTACCATGTACCAGTGTTTACTGATTTGCACTGACCCTAACATTTTCTCAGTGTCGGTGGTTACTGATTTTCAGTGACCCTAATTTTTTTCCAACTGTCAGTGGTTACTGATTTTCACTGACTAGAAATTGTTTGAAGTGTCAGTGCTTACTGATTTGAATTGACCCTAAACTTTTCCAAATGTCAGTGTTTCCTGATTTGCACCGACCAGAATTTTGTTTCCATGTATCAGTGGTTACTGATTTGTACTGACACCAAATTATTCTCAGTTTTGGTTGTTACTGATTTCTACTGACCCGAATCTTTTCTAAGTGTGGATGGTGACTGATTTGCACTGACGCAAATTCTTTTGAAATGTCAGTGCTCACCAATTTGAACTGACCCGTAATTTTTCCAAATGTCAGTGGTTACTGATTTGTAATGACCCAATTTTTTTCTTACTATCACTGGTTCCTGACTTGTACTGAATTGAATTTTTTTTCAAACTGTCAGTGGTTCCTGATTTGCACTGCCCCAAAGTTTGTCGAAGTGTCAGTGTTTCCTGATTTGCACCGACCAGAATTTTTTCCATGTACCAGTGTTTACTGATTTGCACTGACCCAAACATTTTCTCAGTGTCGGTAGTGACTGATTTTTACTGAGCACAAATGTTGCTGAGTGTGGATGGTTACTGATTTGCACTGTCCCAAATTCTTTTGAATTGTCAGTGCTTACCGATTTGTACTGACCCATAATTTCTCTGCCGGTGATTACTGATTTGCACTCACCCAATATTTTTCGAAGTATTAGTGCTGACTGATTTGAACTGACCCGAAATATTTCCATCTGTTGGTGGTTACTGATTCGTAACTGACCCTCAGTTTGTCGAAGTGTGGATTGTTACTGATTTGTACTGAACCAAAATCTTTTGAAATGTCAGTGCTCACCGATTTGAACTGACCCGTAATTTATTTAACTGTCGGTAGTTACTGATTTTCACTTGCTAGAAATGGTTCAAAGTGTCCGTGGTTACTGAGTTGTACTGACTCAAACTTCATCCAACTGCCGGTGGTTGCTGATTTGTAAGGACCCGAAATTATTCTAAGTGTCAGTTGTTACCGATTTTCACTGACTAGAAATTTTTCAAAGTGTCCGTGGTTACTGATTTGTATTAACTCAAAATTCATCCACTGTCGGTTGTTACTGATTTTCACTGACTAGAAATTTTTCAAAGTGTCCGTGGTTACTGATTTGTATTAACTCAAAATTCACCCAACTGTCGGTAGTTACTGATTTGCACTGCCCCAAATGTTTCCAAATGTCTGCGGTTACTGATTTGTACTGAACCCAAATTTTTCGTAGTATGGGTGGTTACAGATTTATACTGAACCTATTTTTTCCTTACTGTCACTGGTTCCTGATTTGTACTTACTTGAAAGTTTTCAAACTGTCACTGCCCCAAAGTTTTTCGAAGAGTCAGTGTTTCGACCAGATTGTTTTTCCATGGATCTCTGGTTACTGGTTTGTACTGACCACAAATTTTTCTAAGTGTGGATGGTTACTGATGTGAATTGTCCCAAAAGCTTTTAAAATGTCAGTGCTCACCGATTTGTACTGACTCGAAATTCATCCAATTGTCAGTGGTTACTGACTTAGAGTCGTAGAGTCATAGACACATACAGTATGGAAACAGACCCTTCAGTCCAACGTATCCATGCCAACCAGATATCCCAACCCAATCTAGTCGCACCTGCCAGCACCCGGCCCATATCCCTCCAAATCCTTCCTATTCATATACCCATCCAAATGCCTTTTAAATGTGGCAAATGTATCAGCCTCCACTACTTCCTCTGGCAGCTCATTCCATACATGTACCACCCTCTGGGTGAAAACTTTGTCCCTTAGGTCTCTTTCATATCTTTCCCCTCTCACCCTAAACCTATGCCCTCTCGTTCTGGACTCCCTAACCCAAGGGAAAAGACTTTGTCTATTTATCCTAACCATGCCCTTCATAATTTTGTAAACCTCTATCAGGTCACCCCTCAGCCTCTGACGGTCCAGGGAAAACAGCCCCAGCCTGTTCAGCCTCTCCCTACAGCTCAAACCTTCCAAGCCTGGCAACATCCTTGCGAATCTTTTCTGAACCCTTTCAAGTTCCACAACATCTTTCCGATAGGAAGGAGAGCAGAATTGCACACCATATTCCAACAGTGGCCTGACCAATGCCCTGTACAGCTGCAACATGACCTCCCAACTCCGGTACTCGGTACTCTGAACAATAAAGGAAAGCATACCAAACGCATTCTTCACTATCCTATCTACCAGCGACTCCACTTTCAAGGAGCTATGAACCTGCACGCTAATGTCTCTTTGTTCAGCAACACTCCCTCGGACCTTCCCATTAAGTATATAAGTCCTGCTAAGATTTGCTTTCCCAAAATGCAGCACCTCACATCTATCTGAATTAAACTCCATCTGCCACTTCTCAGCCCATTGGCCCATCTGGTCCAGATCCTGTTGTAATCTGAGGTAACCGTCTTTGCTGTCCACCGTGGGCGGCACGGTGGCACAGTGGTTAACACTGCTGCCTCACAGCGCCTGAGACCCGGGTTCAATTCCCGCCTCAGGCGACTGACTGTGTGGAGTTTGCACGTTCTCCCCGTGTCTGCGTGGGTTTCCTCCAGGTGCTCCGGTTTCCTCCCACAGTCCAAAGATGTGCAGGGGCAGGTGAATTGGCCATGCTAAATTGCCCGTAGTGTTAGGTAAGGGGTAAATGTAGGGGTATGGGTGGGTTTCGCTTCGGCGGGTCGGTGTGGACTTGTTGGGCCGAAGGGCCTGTTTCCACACTGTAATGTAATCTAATCTAAACCTCACATTTTGGTGTCATCCGAAAAGTTACCAACTGTACCTGTTATGCTCGCATTATTTATGTAAATGACAAAAGTAGAGGGCCCAGCGCCGATCCTTGTGGCACTCCACTGGTGACAGGCCTCCAGTCTGAAAAACACCCCTCCACCACCACCCTCTGTCTTCTACCTTTGAGCCAGGTCTGTATCCAAATTGCTAGTTGTCCCTATATTCCATGAGATCTAACCTTGTTAACCAGTATCTCATAGGGAACCTTGTTGAACGCCTTACTGAAGTCGACTTAGATCACATCTACTGCTCTACCCTCATCAATTCTCTTTGTTACTTCTTCAAAAAACTCAATCAAGTTTGTGAGACGTTTTCCCACGCACAAAGCCATGTTGACTATCCCTAATCAGTCCTTGCCTTTCCAAATACATGCACATCCTGTCCCTCAGGATTCCCTCCAACAACCTGCACACCACTGACGTCAGGCTCAATGGTCGATAGTTCCCTGGCTTGTCCTTACCGCCCTTCTTAAACAGTGGCACCACCTTTGCCAACCTCCAGTCTTCCGGCACCTCACCTGTGACTATCGATGATACAAATATCTCAGCAAGTGGCCCAGCAATCACTTCTCTAGCTTCCCACAGAGTTCTAGGGTACACCTGATGAGGTCCTGAGGATTTATCCACCTTTATGCGTTTCAATACATCCAGCGCTTCCTCCTCTCTAATATGGATATTTTTGAAGGTGTCACCATCGATTTCCCTACATTCTATACCTTCCATGTCCTTTTACAAAGTAAATACTGATGCAAAATATACGTTTAGTATCTCCCCCATTTTCTGTGGCTTCACACAAAGGCCGCTTTGCTGATCTTTGAGAGGCCCTATTCTCTCCCTAGTTACTCTTTTGTCCTTAAAGCATTTGTAAAAATCTTTTGGATTCTCCTTAATACTATTTGCCAACGCTACCTCATGTCCCCATTTTGTCCTCCTGATTTCTCTCTTAAGATACTCCTACTGCCTTTATACTCTTCTAAGGATTCACTCTATCGATCTTGTCTATACCCTACATATGCTTCCTTCTTTTTCTTAACCAAACCTCCAATTTCTTTAGTCGTCCAGCATTCCCTGTACCTACCAGCCTTCCCTTTCACCCGAACAGAAATATATTTTCTCTGGACTCTTATTATCTCACTTCTGAAGGCTTCCCATTTTCCAGCCTTCTCTTTACCTGTGAACATCTGCCCCCAATCAGATTTTGAAAATTCTTGCCTAATACCGTCAAAAGTGGCCTTTCTCCAATTTAGAACTTCAACTTTTGGATCTGGTCTATCCTTTTCCATCGCTATTTTAAATCTAATAGAATTATGGTCGCTGGCCCCAAAGTGCTCCCCCACTGACACCTCAGTCACCTGCCCTGCCTTATTTCCCAAGAGTAGGTCAAGATTTGCGCCTTCTCTAGTAGGTACATCCACATACTGAATCAGAAAATTGTCTTGTACACACTTAACAAATTCCTCTCCATCTAAACCTTTAACACTATGGCAGTCGCAGCCTATGTTTGGAAAGTTAAAATCCCTGACCATAACCATCCTATTATTCTTACAGATAGCTGAGATCCCCGAACAAATTTGTTTCTCAATTTCCCTCTGACTATTAGGGGGTTTATAATACAATCCCAATAAGGTGATCATCCCTTTCTTATTTCTCAGTTCCACCCAAATAACTTCCCTGGATGTATTTCCAGGAAAATCCTCCCTCAGCACAGCTGTAATGCTATCCCTTATCAGAAACACCACTCCCCCTTCTCTATTGCCTCCCTTTCTATCCTTCCTGTAGCATTTGTATCCTGAAACATTAAGCTGCCAGTCCTGCCCATCTCTGAGCCATGTTTCTATAATTGCTATGATATCTCACAAAAGTGAGGTGAAGCATTTTGGCAAGACTAATTCGAGAGCGAATTATACAATGAACAGAGGACCCTTGGGAAAAGTTGATGGGCAGAGAGATCTGAGAGTGCAGGTCCATTGTACCCTGAAGGTTGTTACACAGATGGATAGAGTGGTCAAGAAGGCATATAGTCTGCTTGCCTTCATTGGACGGGGTATTGAGTATAAGAGCTGGCAAGTCATGTTAAAATTGTACAAGACAGTGGTTCGGCCATATTTAGAATCCTGTGTACAGTTCTGGTCACCACATTCCCAAAAGGATGTGGCCGCTTTGGAGAGGGTGCAGAGAAGGGTTACGAGGAGGTTGCCTTGTATGGAAGGTGCTGGCTATGAAGAGAGGTTGAGTAGGTTAGGATTGTTTTCATTAGAAAACGGGATTTTAAGGGGGGCCGTGATTGAGCTTTATGAAATCATGAAGGGTATAGACAGGGTGGATAGAGATAAGCTTTTTCCCAGAGGTGAAGGATTCAATAAGGAGAGGTCATGCTTTCAAGGTGAGAGGTGGAAAGTTTAAGGGGGATACACGCGGCAAGTACTTCACGCAGAAGGTGGTGGGCGTTTGGAACGTGTTGCCAGCAGAGATGGTAGAGGCAGGCACGGTAGATTCATTTAAGATGTGTCTGGACAGATGCATGAGTAGGTGGGGAGCAGAGGGATACAGATGCTTAGGAATTGGGCGACAGAGTTAGACAGTAGATTTGGATCAGCTCAGTCTCGGAGGGCAGAAGGGCCTGTTCCTGAGCTGTACATTGTTTTTTTTTTTCAGTCCCATGTTCCTAACCGTGCGCTGAATTAATCTGTCTTCCATGTTAGGCCCCTTGCATTGGAATAAATGCAGTTTTATTTATTCGTCCTACCTTGTCCCTGCCTGCCCTGACTGTTTGACTCACTTCTGTACGTAACTGTCCCAGTCTCAGATTGATGTCTTTCCTCACTATCTCCCTGGGTCCCACCCCCTTACTAGTTTAGATCCTCCCGAGCAGCTCTCGCAAATCTCCCTGCCAGTACATTAGACCCCTTCCAATTTAGGTGTAATCCATCCTTCTTGTACAGGTCACTTCTACCCCGAATTAGATCCCAATGATCCAAAAATGTGAACACTTCTCCCAAACACCAGTCCCGCAACAGGAAAGGGGAGGAAAGGAGGGTGGGGGAGTGGTATGGGGGAATGGAGTGGGGGAAGGTGGGGACAGGAAGGAGATGTGGGAAGGGAAGGGGGGGAGGGAGAGGGATGGAAGGAGAAGGGGTAGGAGAGGGGAAGGAGGGGTGGAGAAGTGGGGGAATGAGGGAGGGGGAGGGAGTGGGGGAAGGAGACGTGGGGGAGGGAGGGAGGAAGGAAAGCGTGGTGGGGGAGGAGAGAGGTGAAGGAGGGGGGAGGAGGGGGTGAAGGAGAGGGGGAGGAGTGGGGTGAATGAGCAGGGGAATGAGGGGGAGGCAAAGGGGAGGAGAGGGGAGAGGGAAAGGAGAGGATTGAAGGAGAGGGGGAATGAGGGGAGGTGGGGGGAAGGTGACGTGGAGAATTGGGGAACGGAAAGGAGATGTGGGAAGTTAGGGGAGAGAAAGGTGAGGGGTGGAAGGAGAAGGTGGTAGGAGGGGGAAGGAGGGAGGAGGAGGGGTGGAGGAGAGGGGGAAATGAGGGAGGGGGAGGAAGTAGGGGAGGGGGAGTATGCGGGGTGAAGGAGAGTTTGGAGAAGGAGAGGAGGAGATGCGGAGAGGGAAGAAGACGGTGAAGGGAGAAGGTGAGGCGGGGGAAGGAGAGTTGGGGAAGTGGCAGAGGATAGGTGGAAGGAGAGGGGCGAAGGGGGAATGAGAAGGGGAATGAGAAGGGTGGAAGTGGTGAAGGAGAGGTGGGTAAGTAGAGGGGACAAGGAGCGGGGAGGAGGAGAGTGGTGGGAAGGGGGAGTAGGGTTGGAAGGAGAGTAGGGAAAAGGGGAGGGCGAAAAGGAAGGGAGAAGGAGAGGGGGGTTTGAAGGAGGAGGGAGGAGAGAGGGAGGAAGAAGAGTGGGAACGAGAGGGTGGGAGGAGATGGCGGAACGAGATGGCGGAAGAGAAGGTTGAAGGAGAGTTGGGAGAGGAGGGTGGGAGGAGGAGCCAGAGGAGAGGATGGGAGGAGGGGGCGGAGGAGAGGGGAAGGAAGGGGGTGAAGGGGCAGGGAGAGGAAGGAGGGGGAGCAGTGGGGGTAAGGGGGGAAAGAATTGGGGTTGAAGGAGAGGGGGAAGGGGTGAATGAGGGGGGAAGGGGTGAAGGAGAGGGGGGGTTTGAGAGGGGGAGGAGAGGGTAGGAGGAGAGGGCAGAGTGTGGGGGGAAGCGATTGGCAGGGAAGGAGGGGGGAAAAAGTAAGGGAGATGGAGGGGAGAAGCAGAGAGAGAGAAGAGTGGGGGATGGAGGGGGAGGAGAGGAGAGGTTTGGAAGGAGAGTGATGGAAGGGGTGACGGAGAGGCTAGTAGGAGGGGAGGGAAATGAAGTGGGGAAGCAGAGGGCGAAAGGAGAGGAAGGGGAAGGAGGGGGTGAAGGAGGAGAGGGGAAGGAGAGGGTGGAGGGGGCAGAGGTGGGAAAGGAGAGGGTGGAGGGGGCAGAGGTGGGGAAGGAGAGGGGGAATGAGGGGATAGGGAAGGAAATGGAGAATGGGGAAAGAAGAGAGGGGAATGGGTGAAGGAGAGGGGCGAATGGGGGAAGGAGAGGGGGAAGGGGCAAGTAGAGGGGAAGGCGAGTGCTAGGGAAGGAGGGGGGAAGGCAAGGGTGATGGAGGAGAAAACAGAGAAGAGTGGGAGGAAGGAGTGGGGAGGAGAGGAGGAGGGGCAGGTGAGAAAGAAGAGACGGAGAGAAGGGTGGTAGAAAAGAGTGAGAGAGACATAGAAACGCCCCTCCGTCCTCCCTCTGTCCTCCCTCCCCCCTTGTTCCTGCCTCCCACCCTCCCCTTTATGGTGGGGGGAACACAGTGAGCACGTGCAGACACTCACTGACCTTTTCAGGGACTGTCTCACTGCAGAGCAAGATCCCAGGGACCAATACCCCTCCCACACCCGATACAAGGATTTACATAAACCTCCCCCCATCAAGTTTTCACCCCCTGAATGTTGTTGCTCCCCCCCATCATATTCCTGACCACAATTCCCAATACCCCCATGATCAGTCTCTCCCCCCACCCCCTCTTTGGGGCGGAGTTGATTTCCAGCCCATCCCCATTTATTTACCTTTACAATCCACACCCCACCAGATATTGGCCCTTCCCCATTTTTCTCTTCCCCCCTACATTTACTGCCTCATTCCCCTGCAACTCCCCTACCTTTGGCTAATTTGTGACCCCAACCACAATTTCCCACCCCTCCTGGAATATTACAGCCCCACCCACTTTCCCCCCTTTCCTCAATCTAATTGCCCCTCTCCCCCTGTGCACCTTCATTTACACCCCTACCTCAAACTATCCATACTCTATCCCCTCTATCCATACTCCCCCATCTCTGTATAAAAGCCCCACTGTGTCTCCATTGTGTACAATTCCCCCACCCTCCCTCACACCCCCACCCCTCGCTGTGTCCCAGGTCCTGGGCTGGAGGGGGTGGGGGGGCACGGGGAGTGTGTGCAGAGACTGACCGGCCATTCAACTGTGTGTGTCTTCATGCACAGCAAGATCCCAGTCCCTAGGCTTCCCCTGCCCCACCCCACCCCTCACTGAGAAAGGGGCTTTATTTCCCATCACCCCACAGTTTGGCCAACAATAGGAGACCCAGGGCACAGCAAGATCCCACTGTGTTAATGACATGTGCAGCCCCACCACATGGAACTGAGTCTAAATTTCCCTCAGGGATAGGAGGACAGGGAGGGCGGGGGGTGTGGAATTCCCCAGTTTCTTCATTCCCTCTTCCACACCCCATCCCACCCCACCCCACCCCACCCCAGCTCCAACCTTCCAGCTCAGCCCCGCCCCCATGACCTGTCCCACCTGTCAATCTTCCTTCCCACCAATCCGCTCCACCCTCCAGTGGCTGCTGATTCGTCCTCCCGGCCGCCAGAGGGAGCCGGTCTGCCTCTCCTCACGGCCCTGGTCTGAGTCACCTCTTGCCTCCTGCCGCTTCCTCCTTGTCAATCCTTCCCCTGTGCGGGCGGCCTTCCTGGGGTGACGTCACCTCGTAGCCCCTTGCGCCTTTGCGTCACTCCGGTGATTGTGACGCTGTCAGTGAGTGAGAGTGCCCTGAGTGTAACCATCTGTAACACAGTCTGTGCCCCATCAGCTCAGTCCCAGCTTTTACACATGGAATGGCCAGGAGACAGTGCAACAGTCGCGGGATGGCCCTCAGACCATTGTCAGGGAAGAGGGCAATCTGGTTACAATCTCATGGTCATTTGTACAATTAACAGATCCGTGTAATCACTGGGTGTCCGTCTGGGAAATGGATTGATGATGATGGAGAGGAGTTGTGTTCTCCATAATTAGGTGGAATAAACTTGCAGTGCAGCTTGCTCAGCACCACAGCCACAAACATCCCCTGTCTCCACCACTGACACTCAGTAGCAGCAGTGTGTACCATAGACAAGATGCACTGGAGACATTCCCCAAGGAAAAGAGTTATATGGATGCTTGTAATACTTAGGAACTCTGTTTTCAGGCTGAAGTTTATCCTTGTATAGATTTGACACATTAATACTCCCTCCCAACCACGAACAGCCTGATTTCAGTGTTGTAAAAACTCTACAGTAACATGGCTCCCTGAGTGCACAAACAACCCCTCTCCAACCATTTCATTCAGAATAAGGTCAATAACAGGACGGATTAAAACAAAATACAAACTGTGATGAATACTGCATGTAAGGAGTCATGTTCCTGTAGAGTTTTTACAGCACTGAGATCAGGCTGTTTGGCCCATTATTCACACGCCAATCTAACCGTCTGACTCCCTCTCTAAACCTCTCCAATTACCCAGACCCCTGTCTGATTGAAAGTTGTCTGTGTGGAGTTTGCATTCTCCCCGGGTCTGTGTGGGTTTCCTCTGGGTGCTCCAGTTTCCCTCCCACAGTCCAAAGATGGGCGGGTTAGGGTGGGATAGCTGTGCCAAGTTGTCCATAGTGCCTAGGCATGTGTCGGTGAGATGGATTAGCCATGGGGAATGCGGGGTTACAGGGAGAGGGTGGGGGGGGGGGGTGTCTTGGTGGGAATGCATGATGGACTGAATGGCCGTTTTCCACAAGTTAGGGATTCAATGATTCTATGCTACTTCCCATCTGCCTCTATGGATGAGGGAGACTATCACCTGACCCAATATCCCCTTCGATGGCTCAACGTTTGCTTTGTTCCAACAAAGAACTGCAGATGCTGCAGATCTGAGAGACAGCACAGAAATTGCTGTGGAAACTCAGCAGATCTGACAGCATCTGTGGGGAGGGAACCTTTCGGATCCAGGGATTGTTCTTCAGAACTGAAGGCTTCGGATTCTGGTGCTGTCAGACCTGCTGAGCTTCCCCAGCAATTTCTTGTTTTTATTTAAGCCCCAATCTAGTTGGTGATAATCACGGCCTTGTTAAGTGTGTTTGGGAATGGGGAGGGAGCTGCTAGCAGGGTGATGGTGGGATAGTGGGGAGCATAGCTGCTTTCCAAGCAGTTGACCCGCGTTCGATTCCCAGCCATCGCAGTGTTATGGTTTGCAATCAGACTTTTAAAGGAAAGGCACTGGTATAAATCGAGGAAATACATTTTCAGCCATCGCAGGGTTGTGGGTTCATTTTGTGGTAAAACGGATCTGTCAGATTGCTCCTTGCTCTTCCTGGCAATGGTTCCTGTGAATTGCAGTGTGGAACTGGGCAGCATTGCTCGGCATCTCGGAAGCTTTCCACTCTGCTGCTTCCCATTTCTTATTGAAGTATTGGTTGCAGCACAAGGATGGGTTTGTTTTGTTCGAAAAATGAGAGACTGCTCCCGTCAGGAACCTGAAATAATTACAGAAGCCGTTGGAAACAATGAACATTTCCAACAACTTCTGTAGTGTCAGGGAGGGAGGATTAATGTGTCAAATCTACACAAGGATAAAATAAACTCCAGCCACAAGACAGACTTCCTACGTTTTACAAACGTCCGTATAACATTTTTCTGAGCCGTCAATTCACCTTAAACCCTTCCAATGAGGAATAGCATCTTTCTGATTCTCTCTTTGAGAGATGTCCCTCAGTGAGCTCCTCCCCCATTCTTTCCATTTCACTGGGGACCCACTATCCACAGTCTCCAATCAAATGACCTGAACTCAGACACACAGAGATCTTAAAGAGTGACACAATGCAGATAGGAAGTTGATTTCATTTCTGTTTCTGAGTCCAATCTTCACTCAGTGAGACAGAGCCAGGTATTTAAGGCTCCAACAAGAGCTGGATTCTGCTTCTGGTGATTGTCTTCATTCAGTGAGAAGGAGGGCCGTGGGCCGGAAGGAGCTCATCATTGTGCTTCGGGTTGTCTGCTCAGTCTGCAGCATTGCAGGCCGTGGGAGCAGGGCAGTGGGAAAGGTACCTCCTGTGGACTACAATAGGACTTTCCACACATTGTCCCAGGCCAGTTACAGAGCTCCAGGAATTCTGAATGAGGATCTGAAAAATGCATTGATTGAAGGAGGAGGATCAGGAAAAGAGGATAAGGTTGATGAGATTAGCAGGATTTCTCGGTCTAACTCTGTGCCATACTTTATTTTCTGCTTCATAAATCTACAATCCGGAGCTCAACCCACTCAGAGCAATATAAGCTCAGAAACAAGTCATTCAGTCCAAAACATCCATGCTGAACTGATATCCGATGTCAAACTCATTCTATTTGTCAGAATCTGGCCCATGTTCCTTTGAACCCTTTTTAATTCAAAGTGTTTGTGAAGATTTGTGGCTTGGGTGCTCGTTGTTGTGGATCTGTTCGCCGAGCTGGGAATTTGTGTTGCAGACGTTTCGTCCCCTGTCTCGGTGACATCCTCAGTGCTTGGGAGCCTCCTGTGAAGCACTTCTGTGATGTTTCCTTCGACATTTGTAGCGGTTTGTATCTGCCACTTCCGGTTGTCAGTTCCAGCTGTCCGCTGCAGTGGCCTGTATATTGGGTCTAGGTCGATGTTATTGTTGATAGAATCTGTGGATGAGTGCCATGCCACTAGGAATTCCCTGGCTGTTCTCTGTTTGGCTTGTCTTATGATAGTAGTGTTGTCCAGTCAAACTCATGTTGCTTGTCATCTGAGTGTGTGGCTACGAAGGACAGCTGGTGGTGTCGTTTCGTGGCTAGTTGGTTTTCATGGATATGGATCGTTAGCTGTCTTCCTGTTTGTCCTATGTAGTGTTTTGTGCAGTCCTTGAATGGGATTTTGTACACTACGTTGGTTTTTCTCATGCTGGGTATCGGGTCCTTTGTCCTGGTGAGTTGTTGTCTGAGAGTGGCTGTTGGTTTGTGTGCTGTTATGAGTCCGAGTGGTCGTAGTAGTCTGGCTGTCAGTTCATAAATGTTCTTGATGTATGGCAATGTGGCTAGTCCTTTGGGTTGTGGCATGTCCTCATTCCATTGTCTTTCTCTTTGGCATCTGTTGATGAAATTGCGGGGGTATCGGTTTTTGGCGAATACATTGTAGAGGTGTTCTTCTTCCTCTTTTTGCAGTTCTGGTGTGCTGCAGTGTGTTGTGGCCCTTTTGAACAGGGTCTTGATGCAACTTCTTTTGTGTATGTTGGGGTGGTTGCTTTCGTAGTTCAGGACTTGGTCTGTGTACCTCTATACCTTTGTGGTGCATTCTCCATTCTTCTGCAGCTGTACAGGGCCCTGGTGAGACCACACCTGGAATACTGTGTGCAGTTCTGGTCTCTAAATTTGAGGAAAGGCATTCTGGCTATTGAGGGAGTGCAGCGTAGGTTCACGAGGTCAATTCCTAGAATGGTGGGATTACCTTACACTGAAAGACTGGAGCATCTGGGCTTGTATACCCTTGATTTTAGAAGACTGAGAGGGGATCTGATTGAGACATATAAGATTATTAAAGGATTGGACACTCTGACGGCAGGAAACCTGTTTCCGCTGATGGGTGAGTGCCGAACCAGAGGACACAGCTTAAAAATACGGGGTAGACCATTTAGAACAGAGATGAGGAGAAACCTCTTCACCCACAGAGTGGTATCTGTGTGGAATGCTCTGCCCCAGAGGGCAGTGGAGGCCCAGTCTCTGGATTCATTTAAGAAAGAGTTGGAAAGAACACTCAAGGAATCAAGGGTTATGGAGATAAGGCAGGAACAGGATACTGATTAAGGATGATCAGCCATAATCATATTGAATGGCGGTGCAGGCTCGAAGGGCAGATTGGCCTACTCCTGCACCTACTGTCTTTTGTCTATTGACCGTTCGGTGTTCTATGTACCATCACGTCTAGGAATGGGAGTTGGTTGTCCTTTTCTTCCTCTCTCGTGAATCGGATTCCTGTGAGTGTGGAGTTGATGATCCGGTGTATGTTTTCTATTTCTGTGTTTTTAATGATTACAAAGGTGTCATCCACACGTCTGATCCAGAGTTTGGGTTGAATTTGCGGTAAGACTGTTTGTTCTAATCTTTGCATTACACCTTCTGCTATGAGTCCAGAGATGGGTGAGCCCAAGCACTGAGGATGTCACCTAGACAGGGGACGAAACGTCGGCTACACAAATTCCCAGCTCGGCGAACAGAGCCACAACAAATCCTTCAGTCCAACACATCCATGCCGAACTGATATCCGATGTAAATCTCATCCTATTTGTCAGAATCTGGCCCATGTCCCTCTTAACCCTTTTTAATTCCTACACCCACCCAGATACCTTTCAAATGTTGTGATTGTACCAGCCTCCACTACTTCCTCTGGCAGCTCATGCACACAATGAAAAATGTTCCCCTTAGATCCCTTTTATGTTTCCCCTCTCAACTTTAACACATGCCATCTGCTTCTGGACTCCCCCACCACAGGGAAATCACCTTGCCTTTTTACCCTGTTGAGGGTCGTTTATGAATTGTTGAATCTCTATAAGGTTACCCCTCAGCCACTGATGCTCCAGGGCTAATAGCCTCAACCTATACAGTCTTGCCCTCCAGCACAAACCCTCCAACCTTGGCAACATCCTTGTAAATCTTTTCTAAACACTTTAAAGTTTCACAACACCCTTCTTACAGGAGGGGGTCCACAATTGCACATTATATACCAAAAATGGCCAAATATGACCTCCCAACTCCCTTACACAACTAACTGAGCAATAAAGACATAAGTGTCAAACGCCTTCTTCACTCTCCTATCGAAATGTTAGTCCACCTTCAACGATCTAAGAAGCTGCACTCTAGGTCTACTTGTTCAGCAACACCCCTAGTACCATGTCATTAAGTGTATAAGTCCTGCTCTCTTTTGCCTTTCCAAAATGCAGCACCTCACATTTATCTAAATTAATCTCCATCTGCCACTCCTCAGCCCATTGGCCCATCTGAACAAAATCCCGTTGACCTCTGAGGTAAACATCTTCACTGTCCTCCACACCTCCAATTTTACTGTCATCTGCAAACTTACTAACCATTCGTCCTTTGGTCACATCCAAATCATTTATATAAATGACAAAACAACAGTGGACCCAGCACCGATCCTTGTGGCACACCACTGGTTCAGGCCTCCAGTCTGAAAAGCAACCCTCTCCCACCACCCTCTGTCTTCTACCTTCGAGCCAGTTCTCTACGCAAAGGGTAATTCCACTGCCCGAACATACAGCTTTGAAAATATGCCGCGTGTCTCAAAAGTACAACAAGAATCTTTTCCTGATGACAACAGGCGGGTCAGTTTGCCACCGGTGCTGTTTACACTTGGAATATACCTGGAGCAGAGCAACACAAACCCAACTGGAGAGGGTGGCTCTGTATAAGGAGAGTCAGTGTGGAGTTAAAATTCAACATACGTGATGGAATAAAATAAAAGGTTAACGAAGATAAGGCCCTCCAATCTGTTTCATAAATTATTGCATTCGAGGCTGGATAAAAACTGAAGCTATTGTAGTAAATGGCTCAAGCTCACCATGGAGAATTAATGTGCTCAGACGGAAAAATGCTAAGTGGTTATAAATTACTGCAACTTGCAAACAACAGAATTAAAATCCAATTTGCTTTTTTACGGCAAGGATGAATATTTTAATCATGTTGTTCTCTACATACGAATGATACAGACGGTCATTTATTATTGAGAAAGAAAAAGACAATCAATATTTTCTTTGACATCTAACTTGGATATGGAGAAGATACTGTGGATGATACCGACCAACAGGATTGTTTGCACAGACAGGTGAATAATAATGTCACCAGGAAATAGCAGAAGGTTGTGGAGGGAAATGAACAGACTGAAGCCCGCTGTGATGGAGTTTGTCATAAAAGGCTAAAGAGAGACAAACTCGACCGAACTACAGAGTTTGAAATGTGAACATGGATAGTGTTGCCTTGGTGTTCATGTGCACAGGTCTTTTACTGTGACAAGATCTGCTGAAGGGGAAAATAGAAAACATATGGGATCTTAAGCATCACAAATGACCCATTGAATAAGGAGAAAGAAAATGCATATAGAGAAAACCCTGCTGTCCCTGGGGATCTGAAATCTAACCTCAGCAGGTCAGGCAGCATCTGTGAGAAGGGAACCAGAACCCATTTCTCCCACAGCAGTCTGCAAGGCACCAAGGGATCTCCCTGATCTGATTGGCCCTGTGGTAATTAACACTGCACACAGATATTAATCCAGTGGGTCAGCTTCTTAGTTAAACAGCGAGTTCCTGAGAGTAACGAGGCAGACCCTTGTATGTTGTTCACACCTACATGGTCAGTAAAATGAATCCTGCCCGTCCCATTGCAAACTCAGCTTCAGCTCTGACCATATTTCCTGAAACCCAGCATGGGGAGAAAACACTGCCTCCTGGTCTTAGGTTCTTTGCTGTAGGAAAAGGTGTCACTCCCTCTGATAACTCCATTGCTTTTCGTTTCTCTCACTTAATCGGCTTTCTGTCCCTTCTGGTTTTGTGGTCTAGTCACACTTCCCAAAGCCGAGGCTCCTGCTAAATGGTAGAATCTGGCTAGGGCATCATTAAATTGAAGAATTAGTACAGGGGTATGAGTAAATGGGAGACTTGGTGGGAATCAATAAATGGGAGATTCGGTGCACAGCACCATTACATTGGAAAACTGGTGTGTGTCAATATATTAGGAAATTAGAGCAGAGCATGTCTAAATTAGGGAATAGGGGCAGGAAACCAATAAAAAAAAATGTTGCAAGCATCAGTTAATTGGAGGTTCATTTCAGTGCATCACTAAATGAAAAAATGCAGGACATTAATAATTGGAGTATTCATGCAGGTGCCATTAAATTCGAAGTTGGAGCACTCAGGCAGGATAACACTCAATGGGACAATTTGTGCAGTTCCAGGATTTGCGCAGGATTGGAAAATGGGAGAAATAGCCATAAACAGAGTCATACAATCGTCGAGGTTTACAACACACAAACAGATCCTTCGGTCTAAGTTGTCCACGTGTCTATTTAAGTATTCTGACAGCGCTCCACTAAATTGGACAATCATTGCAAGGGACTACTTAATGGGAGAATTGGGCAAGGGCTTATCAAAATGTGAGAAATGTCAATAGAAGAATTAGTATAGGGGTATGAGTAAATGGGAGATCTGGTGCACAATGCCGTTACATGAGAAAATTGGTGGGAATGCCGATATAATGGAAAATTGGAGGAGAGCATATTTAAATTGGGGAATAGGGGCCAGCGAATCAATGAAAAGAAATGTTGCAAGCATTGGTAAATTGGAGATTCAGTTCAGTGCATCACTAAATGAAAACAATTCACCAGGGCACCCGTACGTGGAAGAAGTGTTTCAGGGAAAACTTGAATCGAAGGAATTGATGGAGGACATTAATAATTGGAGAATTCATGTAAGTACCTTTACATTGGGCAGGATAATACTCAATGGGAGAGTTGGTGCAGTTTCAGGATTTGTGCAGGATTGGTAAATGGGAGAAATGGTGCAGAGCAGCGGAGCCATAAATAGAGTCATACAATCATAGAGATGCATAACATGGAAACAGACACTTCAGTCCGACTTGTCTATGACTCAATTTTAGAATTCTGGCAGCGCTCCACGAAATTAGAGAATCATTCCAAGGAACGACTAATGGAAGAATTGGGCAAGGGCTTATCGAAATAAGATAAATTGGAACGGGGCATCCAATAACGGCAAATTGGTGCAGTTAGCACCAAATGGGAGAGTTTCAGTTTAGCAGGAAAGTTTAGCAGGAAAGAGTAGAACGTTCTGTCAGCGGACTACTAAATGGGAGAATTGTTGCAGGGAAATACTAAATGGAAGACCTGGTGCACAGTGGGGCTAAATTGGGGAATTGGTATATGGCAACAGTAAATGGGAGAATTAGAGTAGCGCACCCTTAAATGGCAGAATCAAGCTCGGGCATCAGTAAATGGAAGAATTAGTACAGGGATATGAGTAAATGGGAGATTCTGTGGAAACAATAAATGGGAGATCTGGTGCACAGTGCCATTACATTAGAAAATTGGAGGGTGTGCCAATATTCTGGAAAATTGGAGCAGAGCATGTCCAGATTGGGGAATGGGGGTCAGGGAATCAACAAAAAAATAGAAATGTTGCAAGCATTGGTAAATTGGAAATTCAGTTCAGTGCATTACTAAATGAAAAAATAAGATCAGCAGGGCTTCTGTACATTGAAGATGTGTATCAGGGAACAATTAATGAAAGGAATTGATGCAGAGCAACATTAATTGGACAATTCATGCAGGTGCTATTAAATTATTAGTGGGACGACTGGGGCAGGATAACCTCAATGGGGGAGTTGGTGAAATTCCCAAATTAGTGCAGGATTGGTAAATGGGAGAATTGTTGCAAAGAAGTGGAGCACTAATTACAGCCTTAGAGATGTACAGCACGGAAACAGACCCTTCAGTCCAACTTGACCACGTCTAAATTTAAGAATTCTGGCAGCTCTCCACTAAATTGCAAGAAACTATTAAACGGCAAAGTTCCGAAAGGGCTTATCGAAATGTGAGAACTTGCAACAGAGCATCAGATAATGGGCGAATTCGTGCAGTTCAGCACAAAATGAATGAGTTATGCTGTGTTGCCCGAAATGGGAGAATTGGGACAGGACAATACCATTTGGGAGATACAGAGTAGGGCATCGCTAAATTGGGCGAGGGCATCAGTCACTATGTAACACTGAGTGGAGACGTTGTTCAGGACATCAGTAATTGGGAGAAATGGTGCTAACCAACACTGAATTGGAGAATTGATGTGGGGTATCAGTAAATGAAAGACCTGGTGCAGGGTGCTGATAACTTCGAGAATTGGTGCAAATGGGAGAACATGGGCAGTGAATCAGTAAATAGGACAAATGTTGCAAAGGATTCGTGGTCCAGATTCAATTCAGTGCACCACGAAATGAGGGAGTTGGTGCTGTTCACCACGAAAGGGAAGATATGTGTAGGATCGGTAATTTGGAGATATGATGCAGGGATCGCAAATTAGCAAATTCTGTCAGCGGTCACTAAATGGGAGAATTGTTGCAGGGAAATACTGAATGGAAGACCTGGTGCACAGTGGAGCTAAATTAGAGAATGGGTGCGTGGCAAATGGGGGAATTAGAGTAGCGCACCCTTAAATGGTACAATCTGCTAGAGCATCAGTAAATGGAAGAATTAGTACAGGGATATGAGTAAATGGGAGATTCGGTGCACAGTGCCATTTCATTGGAAAACTGGTGTGAATGTCAATATATTCGAAAATTGGAGCAGAACATGTCTAAATTGCGAGTAGGGGCATGGAATCAATAAAAAGAAATGTTGCAAGGTTCGGTAAATTGGAGATTCAGTTCAGTGCAACACGAAATGAAAACAATTCAGTAGGGCACCCGTACGTGGAAGAGGTGTTTCAGGGAACAATTAAATGGAAGGAATTGATGCAGGGCAACAATAATTGGAGAATTCATGCAGGTGCCTTTAAATTGTGCAGGATAATACTCAAAGGGAGAGTTGGTGCAGTTTCAGGATTTGTGCAGGATTGGTAAATGGGAGAAATGGTGCAGAGCAGCGGAATCATAAATAGAGTCATACAATCATAGAGATGTACAACATGGAAACAGACACTTCAGACCAACGTGTGTATGACTCAATTTTAGAATTCTGGCAGCACTCCATGAAATTGGAGAAACATTCCAAGGAACTGCTAAATGGAAGAATTGGGCAAGGGCTTATCGAAACAAGAGAATTTGGAACGGGGCATCCGACAATGGCAAATTGGTGCAGTTAGCAACAAATGGGAGAGTTTCAGTTTTTCAGGAAATGGGAGAATTGATGCAGTGTAGCACTAAATGGGAAAATTGGGACAGGACAATAGACTCATAGAGATGTACAGCATTGAAACAGATCCTTCAGTCCAACCTGTCCATGCTGACCAGATATCCCAACCCAATCTAGTCCCACCTGTCAGCACCCGGCCTATATCCCTCGAAACCCTTCTGATTCATATACCCATCCAAATGACTCTTAAATGTTGCAATTGTACCAGCCTCCACCACATCCTCTGGTAGCTCATTCCATACACGTACTACACTCTGCGTGATAAAGCTGGAGAATTGGTGCAGGGAAGCGGAGTACTAATTACAGCCTTAGAGATGTACAGCACGGAAACAGACCCTTCAGTCCAACTTGTACACACCTAAATTTAAGAATTCTGGCAGCTCTCCACTAAATTGGAGAATCATTGCAAGGAACTGCTAAGTGCCAAAATTGTGAAAGAGCTTATCAAAATGTGAATATTTGCAACAGAGCATCAGATAATGGGTGAATTAGTGCAGTTCAGCACTAAATGGGTGAGTTATGCGGTGTTGCAACTAAATTGGAAAATTGGGGCAGGACCATACCTTTTGGGAGATTTAGAGTAGGGCACCTCTAAACTGGGCCAGGGCATCAGTCAGTGTTAGGATTGGGGTAAGGCAACACTGAGTGGAGAACTTGTTCAGGACATCAGTAATTGGGGGAAGTGGTGCTAAGCAACACTGAATTGGAGAATTGATGCGGGTCATCAGTAAATGAGAGACCTGGTGCACAGTGGAGCTAAATTGATGATTGGCAACAGTAAATGGGAGAATTAGGGTAGGGCACCCCTAAATGGTAGAATCAGTAAATGGATGATTTAATACAGGGATATGAGTAAATGGGAGATTTGGTGGAATTTGGGCCAGAGCATCAGTCAATATGAGGATTGGTGAAAGGCTAAACTGAATGGAGAACTTGTTCAGGGCGTCAGTAATTGTGGGAAATGTTACTAAACAGCACGGAATTGGAGAATTGGTGCGGGCCATCAGTAAATGAGAGACCTGATGCACAGTGAAGCTAAATTACAGAATTGGTGCATGGCAACAGTAAATGGGAGAATTAGAGTAGCGCACCTTTAAATGGTAGAATCGGGTTAAGGCATCATTAAGTGATGCACTGTTGCACAGTGGAGTTGCATTAGAAAATTGGTGGGAGTGCCAATATATTGGAAAATTGGAGCAGAGCATGTCTAAATTGGGAAATAGGGGCCAGGGAATCAATAAAAAGAAGAAATGTTGCAAGCATTGGTAAATTGGAGCTTCAGTACACTGCATCACTAAATGAAAAAAAAATCAGGGAACAACTAAATAGAAGGAATTGATGCAGTGCAACAATAACTGGAGAATCTATGCAGGTGCCTTTAAATTCTATGTTGGAGGACTGGGGCAGGATAACACTCAATGGGAGAATTGGTGCAATTCCCGGATTTGTGTGGGATTGGTAAATGGGAGCATTGGTGCAGGGAAGCGGGGCCCTAAGTCAAGCCTTAGAGATGTACAGCTGCAATATCTCCCACAACAGTGACTATACCTCACAAGGACTTCAGTTGCTATGAAGCACATTCAGAAATCCTGAATGTGTGAAAATACATTTATAAATACCTTTGCAATGAATAAAAGACCCAAGAACAGGGCAGGAAATTGATATCTATCAATCTCATCTCACCGGAGAGAAATCAGTGGGTAAAAACTGTGTTTTTGATGTGATTAACACCTTAACAATTAAACACCAGTTCAATTAAAAAGATAATTCACATCCAATGAAGTAAACTATTGCTGACAGAATGAACACAGTCCAGTTCTGGATGCAATAACAGCAGAATACAATCACGTTACCCCACTGGAATGTGTGTGTCACTATAGTCTTCCCAGACCACAGGGGCTGCTCTCTTCAATACAGGGAGAAGCGACTCATGGTGATTTGACCAGTGGGCCCAGACCTCAGGCAAGGGAAGAATTTGAGAAGGAGAGTCCTTCATGGTAGCCTCAAACTGGTAATGGGAATTCAACCCACGCTGTTCATATTACACTGCTCTGTAAACCAACAATATAGCCAACTCAGCGAAACTGATTCCCCTTAACTGGAGCGTCACATGTGGGGATGAATAATTGAATCCCTTGCTACACACAGTGCAGGTGAACGACCTCTCCCCACAATGTGTTTGTTGATGGTTTTATCAAATCATTGCTACTCATAAAGCTCTTCTCACAGTCAGAGCATTGACATGTTCTCTCATTGATGTGAACAAAGCCATAGCTGCTGAGATTGGAGAACCGAGTGAACCCCTTCCCACACAAGGAGCAGGTAAAAGGTGTGAATGTGCTGGTGCTCACTGAGTACAGATGACTAAGTGAATCTCTTCCGACACTCAGTGCAGGTGTACAGTCTCTCTCTCTCTCTCTCTCTCTCTCTCTCTCTCTCTCTCTAGTATGGCCACGCTCGTGTATTTGAACTTTGCTGATTTAATAAGTCCCTTCTCACACACAGAGCAGATGATTGGTCTCTCTCCAGTGTCAACTCAACGGTTGACATTAGGCTGAACTGGGAAGTTTATTCCTTCCTAAACAGAACAGACAACGCTTCTGTCCCGATGATGAAGACGTTTGTCTGACATTAGGCTGGATCCCCAAGTGAATACCTTCCCACACATGGAACAGCTGAATACCGTCTCTCCCATGGGAACAGGTTGATGTTAAATTATGGCTGAAAAATGTGTTGCTAGAAAAGCGCAGCAGGTCAGGCAGAATCCAAGGAGCAGGAGAATCGACGTTTCGGGCATAAGCCCTTCTTCAGGAATGAGGAGGGTGTGCGAAGCAGGCTAAGATAAAAGGTAGGGAGGAGGGACTTGGGGGAGGGGCGTTGGGAATGCAATAGGTGGAGGGAGGTTAAGGTGTTAAATTATGACCATTGAATTTAAGACATTTACACATCTTAAAGTTTTTTTTCCCCCACAGTCAGGGGAAAGGTCTCTTGTCAGTGCGAACCCACTGGTGTTACATGAAGCTGGATGACAGAGTAAATCCCTTCCCACACATAGAGCAGGTGAACAGTCTCTCCCCAGAATGTCTGTGTCGATAAGTCTCCAGCTGGTCTGGGGATTTGCAATCCTTCTCACAATCCAGACATTTCCATGGTGCTGATCTCCTCACATATCTCCAAGTTGGATAATCTGTTGAATCCTTTCCCATAAACACAATATATTCATGACTTCTCTGTCTGTGGATTTTTAAAGAATGTTAACTCGATAATGCTAAATAATTTCTGCAGTCAGTTCAGTGGAACACTCACACTGTTGTGTGTGTGTGTCTGTGTGTGCGTCTGTGTCTGTGTGTGTGTCTGTGCTGGCACTTTACCACTCACAATGTTTTTTTGAAATCTTTGCTTACAGACATACCAGATAAACATGTTCCCCTTATGTCCAAATGAATTTAGTGACTCTGTTGGATCTTTATATCATGTCTGATTTGACTCACTCATCTTCAATTCTTTCAATCTATTTCTCTGTGAAAAGATTTTCAAATATTATCATTGTGCATACAGGGTAAAATATCAGACCAAACAAATCCAATTTCAGAAAGACACCCTCCCCCTATTCTACACCTCCTCCCAAACAAATGATCCAATCACATCAAAAGATGCAAAAAGCACCATCAAAAGCAAAAAGGAATGTTCCTGAATAAATCAGGTTGTTGTTCCAACATCTCTGAGACATTGTGTGTCCTGAGGTGCAAGCCTGTTGTGGGATGTACCTCGCCAACTGGTGGACAGCACAGCCCCATATCCAGAAGGATGTTACACAAGAGATGATCCCCTTTGCTGCTGCTGTACATCAATGGGGAAGAAAGGAATGGGGAAGGTTGTTGGCAATCAAGAGAGCTGTTTTGTCCCACATGTTGATGAGCTTCTTGTGTTGTTGAAGCAGCATTCAACCAGGCAAGTGGAGAGGATTCTGTATCACACCTGACTTACGTCTTGTAAGGTGGGCAGGCTGGAGGTGAGTTGAGCGCTGTAAGATTTTTTGCATCTTGTATCAACTGCAGTTGTATGGTTAGTCCTGTTCAGTTTCTGGTCAATATTACACCCCTGGAATGCTGCCCATGGAGGATTCGACAATGATATTGCTGTGGATTTTCAACAAGGGATACTCGGATATACTCTTGTTGAACATGGTCTTTGCCAGGCTCGGATGTGATACGACTGTTACTTATCATTTGTGCAGATTTTAGATCCAGGCCAGGTCTTGCTAAATATGGATATGCCGTTTTTGAGAAAATGTTTAGCTCAGGTTGTGGTTCAGGTTGTAAGATTGTTCTCAATGAGAACAAGCCTACCAGCTCAGCGAGCAAACGTACAACCTGAACATATGGATATCTGCTACATCAGTATCGGAGCAGTTGAAAATGATGCTGAATATTGTCCAATCATCAACCAACAATCCTGCTTCTGAAGGGAAAGTGATTGACAAAGCAACTGAAGATGGTTGACCCTGAGACTCCACCCTGAGGAACTCCCCTCGAACTAACAAGGCCTGGCTTCTCAAGGCCCACCTGCTTCACAAGTGGGACATGACACATCTGAACAGGTTGGTTAAAAATGTCACCTGCAGAAAAATTTAGGGATTCAAGTCGACTGCTATTTGTTTCAAAGATCACCTGGGGGTGAAGCTGTTATAAAGCTATCGCCGAGGACACTGCACCACCCGGGCAATGGGTTCTGAAGAAGATGCGCACAGGACTGGAATGGTTCACTCTGTTTCTCTGTCCACATCTCCTGCCAGACCTGCTGACTTCCTCCAGCACTTTCTGATTTGATTTGGATGAGAGCATAAGAGGTACAGTTCGTAAGATTGCAGATGACACCAAAATTGGAGGTGTAGTGGACAGCGAAGAAGGTTACCTCAGATTACAACAGGATCTGGACCAGATGGGCCAATGGGCTGAGAAATGGCAGATGGAGTTTAATTCGGATAAATGCAAGGTTCTGAATTTTGGGAAAGCAAATCTTAGCAGGACTTATACACTTAATGGTAAGGTCCAAGGGAGTGTTGATGAACAAAGAGACCTTGGAGTGCAGGTTCATAGCTCCTTGAAAGTGGAGTCGCAGGTAGATAGGATAGTGAAGAAGGCGTTTGGTATGCTTTCCTTTATTGGTCAGAGTATTGAGTACAGGAGTTGGGAGGTCATGTTGCGGCTGTACATGACATCAGTTAGGCCACTGTTGGAATATTGTCTGCAATTCTGGTCTTATTCCTATTGGAAAGATGTTGTGAAACTTGAAAGGGTTCAGAAAAGATTTACAAGGATGCTGCCAGGATTGGAGGATTTGAGCGACAGGAAGAAGCTGAACAGTCTGGGGCTGTTTTCCCTGGAGTGACGGAGGTGGAGGGGTGACCTTATGGAGGTTTACAAAATCATTGGGGGCATGGAAAGGATAAATAGACAAAATCTTTTCCCTGGGGTGGGGGAGTCCAGAACTAGAGGGCATAGGTTTAGGGTGAGAGGGGAAAGATATGAAAGAGACCTAAGGGGCAATTTTTTCACGCACAGAGTGGTACATGTATGGAATGAGCTGCCAGAGGATGTGGTGGGGGCTGGTACAATTGCAGCATTTAAAAGACATTTGGATGGGTATATGAATAGGAAGGGTTTGGAGAGATATGGACCGGGCGCTGGCGGGTGGGACTGGATTGGGTTGGGATATCTGGTCGGTATGGACGGGTTGGACCGAAGGCTCTGTATCCATGCTGCACATCTCAGTGATTCTTGTCTCAGGTTTTCAGCATCTGTATGAATCATTCTCAGGCCACGCCCCGTGACGTCACGCATCCCTCTGCGCATGCGTCCACAATCCCGGCCAAGATGGCGGCTGTTCACCTCAGAATGCAAACCATTTAACAACAAGTTATTTTTCAAGGTGCTCGCTTCTCGCTGGAAGGGTTTATTCTCGGTCTGAATCCCTCTGTCCAGCTCCTGCAGCCTTACCGTCTGGAAAAGCGCGTCTCTTCCCATTTCCCACGGAGACAAACCCGGCACTGCGGCTGCAGCGCCCTCGCCTGTAGTGAGTATAGAGGGTATTAAACACCGCGAGGGATGCTGGGTAGGTACTCCGCCATTCAGGAGATTAACACAGATGGTTAATTCTGTTCATTAATAATTTTCTCTTTCCTGTATTCCAATCTTCTGCTATCCAAATAACCTTTGGAAGAACAAAATTGGCTGTTAGAAAAACATCTTAAAGTTGGATGCATCTAACCAATCTCTCAAATCATCTCTACAACATAACATTGTCATTAAAATACTAGATCTCTCAAATCGTTTTGTAAATTCCTGTCCTGAACTGATGGTGGTAGATTTTGAAAACTCCTTTAACAGGTGGATGTTTAACACTCAAGCCAAAAGATACATTTGTATATTCTGAATGTCTCTCAACAGGTTTCTTTTGTCATCTCATTTTACAAAATAGTGGAAGGAATGAAAACTGTAGTGTATCTCTGATGCCAGTTCTGTGCTAACTTCTCAGCTTCAAGCTCCAGCCAGAGAGTTTACATTGAAGTACAATGACACTGATTCAGAGGTGAATATTTTTGAGCATTCATCTATAATTCAGTAGTTAACGTGCTTTGCTGTGGTTCATTGGTTAGGCCCTCCACCCTTCTCTTCCCCCCTCCGTCACCCTTCTCCTCCCCCACTTGTCACCCTTCTCCTCCCCCCCCCCCCACCGTCACCCTTCTCCTCCCTCCCCCGTCACCATTCTCCTCCCTCCTCCGTCACCCTTCTCCTCCCTCCCTGTCACCCTTCTCCTCCCCCCGTGACCCTTCTTCCCCCCCGTCACCCTTCTTCCCCCCCGTCACCCTTCTTCCCCCCGTCACCCTTCTTCCCCCCGTCACCCTTCTTTCCCCCCCTTCACCCTTCTTCCCCCCCCGTCACCCTTCTTCCCCCCCGTCACCCTTCTTTCCCCCCCTTCACCCTTCTTCCCCCCCGTCACCCTTCTTCCCCCCGTCACCCTTCTTCCCCCCGTCACCTTTCCCCCCGTCACCCTTCTCCCCCCGTCACCCTTCTCCCCCCGTCACCCTTCTCCCCCTCCCCGTCACCTCCCCCCGTCACTCTCCCCCGCCACCCTTTCCCCCCCATCCCCGTCAAACCTCCCCCCCATCCCTGTCACCCTTCCCCCCCACCCTCATCACCCTTCCCCCCTACCCTCGTCACCCTTCCCCCCACCCCCGTCACACTTCCCCGTCCCCACCCCCGTCACCCTTCCCCCCCAACCCCCGTCACCCTTCCCCCCCAACCCCCGTCACCCTTCCCCCCGTCACCCTTCCCCCCGTCACCCTTCCCCCCCGACACCCTTCCACCCCGTCACCCTTCCCCCCCGCCACCCTTGCCCCGTCACCCTTCCCCCCGTCACCCTTCCCCCCCGCCACCGTTCCCCCCCGTCACCCTTCCCCCGTCACCCTTCCCTCCGTCACCCTTCCCCCCCTGTCACCCTTTCCCCCACGTCACCCTTCCCCCCCGTCACCGTTCCCCCCCGGCACCCTTCCCCCCCGTCACCCTTCCCCCCGTCACCCTTCCCCTCCCCCGTCACCCTTCCCCCCGTCACCCTTCCCCGGCACCCTTCCCCCCCGTCACCCTTCCCCCCGTCACCCTTCCCCCCGTCACCCTTCCCCCGTCACCCTTCTCCCAGTCACCCTTCCCCCCGTCACCCTTCTCCCCATCACCCTTCTCCCCCCCGTCACCCTTCTCCCCCGTCACCATCCTTCCCCATCGCCTTCCCACCCGCACCTTCCCCCATCACCTTCCCCCCATCACCTTCCCCCCATCACCTTCCCCCATCACCTTCCCCCATCACCTTGCCCCATCACCTTCCCCCATCACCTTCCCCATCACCTTCCCCCATCACCTTCCCCCCATCACCTTCCCCCATCACCTTCCCCCATCACCTTCCCCCATCACCTTCCTCCCATCACCTTCCTCCCATCACCTTCCCCCATCACCTTCCCCCCATCACCTTCCCCCATCACCTTCCCCCATCACCTTCCCCCCATCACCTTCCCCCATCACCTAGCCCCATCACCTTTCCCCCATCACCTTTCCCATATCACCTTTTCCCCCCATTACCTTCTCCCCCATCGCCTTCCCACCCCTCATCGCCTTCTCCCCAATCGCTTTCCCACCCCCATCGCCTTCTCCCCATTACCTTCCTACCCCCCATCGCCTCCTCCCCATCGCCCTCCCGCCCCCCATCGCCTTCCCGCCCCCCCATCGCCTTCCCCACCCCCTCCATCGCCATCCCACCCCCCCATTGCCTTACCAACCCCCCCTCCCATGGCCCTTCTACCCCCCTATCGCCTTCCCACCCGCGGCTTCTCCCCCAGTCGCCTTCCCACCCCATCACCTTCCCTCCCCCCACATGGCATGGAGTCCAAGTCACCCTCTGGGACAGCAGGACAGGGACGGAGTGGAGAATGGGGGGGGGAGAGAGAGAGAGAGAGAGAGAGAGAGAGAGAGAGAGAGAGCGACAGGTTGTGGTGAAGATGGTGGTTAGAATAAAACCCAGTGAGAGAACAAGACAAAGAGAATGAAAGTCAGAAAGCAGAATAAACAAATACCTGGTGGGGGGGGGGGGGGCGGGGGGGGGAGGGGGGAGACAGAACGACAGGGAAGCCCAGGGAGAGCGATAGAGAGATTGGGAAAGACTGAACGATTAAATAATTCCAGGAAAAAGAGTGAGGAGGAAGAGAGTAATAGGAAGGGGATCTTCAGGGGAACATGAACAGGATGGAGATGGGAAGGATGGAGAGAGATGGGGATTGAAGGAAAGATGTCGGGAAGAGAGAGGGAACACGGAAATGTAGATGGGAGCTGCAGTGAGTGACGGAGGCAGTATCATCTGTGGGATCAGAATGTGCAGCAACTCCCTGTCCAACCTTTCTGCCCCTTTGTCTCCCCCCTCCAGCCCAGAGCTCGCCCCTTATGGTAAAAATCCCAGAAACAACCTGAACCCCACAATTCTTTTCCGTCTGCGTGTGTGTGTGTGTGTGTGTCTGAGTGTTGTGTGTGTAGCTGCGTGTGTAAATGAACAACAAGGAGACAGAACGGTTTCTGATTATTCTAGCTCTCTGGTTCCAGCTCTTGTCTGATGATTCCTCATGGCAGAATGATTGGATTCTGTCTGTCTCTTCATCGTCCGAGTTTCTAGATTAGATTAGATTAGATTACTTACAGTGTGGAAACACGCCCTTTGGCCCAACAAGTCCACACCGACCCGCCGAAGCGCAACACACCCATACCCCTACATTTACCCCTTACCTAACACTACGGGCAATTTAGCATGGCCAATTCACCTAACCCGCACATCTTTGTGACTGTGGGAGGAACCCGGAGCACCCGGAGGAAACCCACGCAGACGCGGGGGGAATGTGCAAACTCCACACAGTCAGTCGCCTGAGTCGGGAATTGAACCCGGGTCTCTGGCGCTGTGAGGCAGCAGTGCTAACCACTGTGCCACTGTGCCGCCCACGTTTCGGCTCCCAAATCAAATCCCCTCCTCGGGGGGAGAGACTGTTGCAATGTAGGCCACTCTGCAGGTGGTTTGAGACACAGCAAGATCCCACAAGTAGTATTACCCTGATATTAGAACAAGTCTTTAGATCGAGTTTCTCATTTAAGGTTTTAATTACCACCTTGGAAGTCCTGTCTGTCAGACACTCACTGGGGATTGATGTTTTTGTGCCAAATCCCAGGCCCCAGTTATTTTAGCCCCAGGCTTCAAATCTGTTTTAAAAATGACAGGGCCGCAATCTGACAGGAGGCAGTTAACCAGAGGCCCCTAAAACCCAGGACAGCCCAGAGGAGATTCACCCTCGGGGTAAATAAACACACAACTCACATGGGCCCACTCGGGGTGCAGCCTGTCTACTAGGCCTCAGGACCGTGTCCCCTCTGGAGAAAGCTTTTGTTCCGAGGTCTCCTGATCCCAAAGTTTCACTCTTTGAATCTTCAAGTGGCCAGCAAGATCCCTTGGGAGGAAAGAGACAGCACTATTTGAAAGGCAAAGGAGGGGAGGCGCAAGCATGGAGGAAGGGATTGAAGGGGGAAAGGAGAGGGAAGGAAGGAGAGTTGGAGGCGGGAGATGGAATGCAAGGGGTAGGGAATGGTGGGGGCGAAGGATTGGAGGGGAAGGGGAGAGGGGGAAAGGACAGGGGGAAGGAGGGTGGGATGGAGAGGAGTTAAGGGGGAGGGAGAAGGAGAAGGGGAAAGGGGTGAAGGAGAAGGGTGAGGAGGCAGCATGGAGGAATGGAAGGAGATGGAGAGAGGGGGAAAGGAGGGGGAAAGGATATAGGGTGGGGAGGAGAGGGTGGGAGGATGGGAGCGGAGCAGAGGGGAAGCCGATTGGTAGGGAAAGAGAGGGGAGAAAGTAAGGGGATGGAGGGGAGAGGCAGAAAGAGAGAAGAGTGAGTGGGGAAGGAGAGGGGAAAGGAGAAGAGGCGTGAAGGGGGAGGAGAGACGGGGAAGAGAGGAGGAGTGGTAGGGGGAGGAAGCAGGTGGAGGAGAGGGGGAGGACGGGGCGGAGTAGAGGGGAGAATGTGATTGGTATGGTAGGAGAAGAGAGAAAGTAATATTGGAGGGGAGAAGCAGAGAGAGAGAAGAGTGGGTGGGGAAGGAGGGGGAGAAGAGGGGAAAGGAGAAGAGGCGTGGAGAGGGGGGAGGAGAGAGGGGAAGTAGAAGGTGGCGAGGGGAGGAGGCGGACATAGGAATGGGGGAACAAGGGGGAAGAAGGGGAAAGGAGAGGGAGTGGAATAGGGGGTAAAGAGAGGGGAGAAGGAGGGGAGGTAGAGGGGGAAGGGAAAAGGGAGGGAAGAAGGGGTGTGAGGGAGGGAAGGAGTAGGAGAGGGGGGAAGGAAAGAGGGAAGGAGAGGGGGAAGGAAGGAATGGAGCGGGAAGGAGGGGCCCATGGAGAGGGGAAGGAGATAGGGAAGAAGAACAGGGCGGGAAGGAGAGCAGGAATGGAAGGAGAGGGGGGGAAGAAGGGGTGATGGAGGGCAGAGTAGAGGGGGAGGCAATTAATAGGGTAGGAGAAGGGAGAATGTAAGGGAGATGGAGGAGAGAGGCAGAGAGAGAGTAGGAGGGGAGGAGAGGGGAAAGGAGAAGAGGAGTGGGGGAAGGGGGGAAAGGGTGAAATAGAGGGTGGAAAAGAGAGGGTTGGAAGGAGAGGGGGGAAAGGGGAGGGGAGAAGGAGAATAGGGGAGAAGGAGAGGAGGAAGAGTGGGGAAGGGAAGAGGGGGGAAGGAGGGAGGGGGTAGTATAGGAGAAGGAGAGTGGAGGAAGGAGGGATAGGGGAGGACAGGAGTGGGGGGAAGGAGAGAGGGCGAAGGGGGAGGGGAGAAGGAAGAGTAGGGGAGTGGAAGAAGGGGAGAGTGTGTGTGAAGGGGGAGGGGTTGGAGAGGAGTGCAAGGAGGCGAGGAAGAAGGGGGAGGGAGGGGAGGAGGAGGAGGAAAAGGAGGGTGAAGGAGAGGGGGGCAAAGGACAGGGGAGAAGGAAAGGTGAAGGAGAAATGGGATGAAGGAGAGGTGGGGCGAGGAGACGGGGAGGAGGAGGGGGTTGGAATGGGGGAACGAGAGGAGGGGAAAGGAGCGGGGGAAAGGAGATTTGGGATCAATTGCCTTTTACTGAAAACAGTTCCCAACCTATACGTGCCTGTAGCTCACTCCAATCTGAAACCCTCATTCCCCTCTATCCTGTCTCTGAGCCAATGGTGTCTTCATTCCCAGGATAGGGACAACATGGGGCTAGATACAGAGTAAATCCCCCTCCACATTCTCTGCATCGAATACTCCCAGGACATGTGCGCCCTGAGGTTAGATACAGAGTATAAATCCCTCTGCACTGTTCCTATCAAACACGCACAGGTTAGGGACAGCACAGGTTTAGGTACAAAGTTAGGCAGCATTGTAGACAGTGCAGATGGCACCTTAACATTACAAAGGGCTATTGATAGACTGGGTGAATGGGCAAAGCTGTGTTAGATGGAGTTCAGTGCAAGCAAGTGTGTGGGAATCAGGTTGGAGTACAGAGAGGGAGCACAGAGGAGGTTTACAAGAATGATCCTGAACCTCAGGGGTTACGTTCTGAGGGGGCACTCGACAAATGAGGCCGGTTTTCATCAGAATTGAGAAAGTTAAGGGGTGATCTGATCAAAGCTTCCAAGATATAAACAGGATGAGACAGAATCGATCAAGATCAACGATTCCCACTGGTTGGAGATTCTCGACCGAGAGGGAGCAGAGTCTGAGAATGAGGGCCCAGAGCGGTCAGGAGAGATGGCAGGAAGCACTTTGACACACAAAGGGTGGGAGAGGGACTCTCTTCCACAAACAGCAGTGGATGCTGGATCAGTCGTTCAGGTTAAATCGGAGAGAGATACATTTTCAGTGAAGATATTGAGGGATATGGGCCAAAGGAAAGAATGTGGAGTTAGGCCACCGATCAGCGATGATCCCATTGAATGATGGAACAGGCTCGAGGGGCTGAATGGCCTCTTCCTTTTCCTATGTTCCAGAATAAAGATCCCCCTACACTGTCCCTATCAAACACTTTCAGGGCAGGGACAGAATGGGATTAGATGCACAGTAAAGCTGCCTTTACTGTATCCCCGTCAGGGCAGCGTCAGAACAGGGTTAGATACAGAGTAAAACTCCCTCTACACTATCCCCAACAACCCCTCACGGAGCTTTAATATTTGAAGATGCTCATATTATTCTGTCATTCCTTGTCCCTCAGTAACTGCGTGTGTGCGTATGTCAGAGAGTGAGACAGAGACAGAGACCATCATTGTGTCAGGTACTCCTGTACCTCAGTACTTAGAGTCATAGAGTCACAGAAACAGACCCGTTCAACCCATCCATGCCGACCAGATATCTCAACACAATCTAGTCCCACCTGCCAGCACCCGGTCCATATCCCTCCAAACCCTTCCTATTCATATACCCATCCAAATGCCTTTTAAATGTTGCAATTGTACCAGCCTCCATAACTTTCTCTGGCAGCTCATTCCATACTTGTACCACCCTCTGTGTGAAAAGGTTGTCCCTTAGGTCTCTTTCATATAGAACATAGAACAATACAGCACAGAACAGGCCCTTTGGCCCACGATGTTGTGCCGAACATTTGTCCTAGCTTAAGCACCCATCCATGTACCTATCCAATTGCCGCTTAAAGGTCACCAAAGATTCTGACTCTACCACTCCCACAGGCAGCGCATTCCATGCCCCCACCACTCTCTGGGGAAAGAACCCACCCCTGACATCTCCCCTATACCTTCCACCCTTTACCTTAAATTTATGTCCCCTTGTAACACTCTGTTGTACCCGGGGAAAAAGTTTCTGACTGTCTACTCTATCTATTCCTCTGATCATCTTATAAACCTCTATCAAGTCACCCCTCATCCTTCGCCGTTCCAACGAGAAAAGGCCTAGCACTCTCAACCTATCCTCGTAAGACCTATTCTCCATTCCAGGCAATATCCTGGTAAACCTCCTCTGCACCCTCTCCAAAGCTTCCACATCTTTCCTAAAGTGAGGCGACCAGAACTACACACAGTACTCCAACTGTGGCCTAACCAAAGTCCTGTACAGTTGCAACATCAAACCAAAGTCCTGTACAGTTGCAATATCTTTCCCCTCTCACCATAAACCTACACCCTCCAGTCGTGGACTAACCAACCCCAGGGAAAATACTTTGTCTATTTATCCTTTCCATGCCCCTCATGATTTTATAAACCTGTGTAAGGTCACCCCTCAGCCTCTGACGCTCCAGGGAAAACAGCCCCAGCCTGTGCAACCTCTCCCTATAGCTCAAATCCTTCAACCCTGGCAACATCCTTGTAAATCTTTTCTGAACCCTTTCAAGTTTCGCAACATCTTTCCGAGACCAGAATTGCACGCAACATTCCAACAGTTGCCTGACCAATGTCCTGTACAGCTGTAACATGACCTCCCAACTCCTGTACTCAATGCTCTGACCAATAAAGGAAAGCATTCCAAATGCCTTCATCACTATCCCATCTAACTGCGTCTCCACTTTCACCGAGTTATGAACCTGCACTTGAAGGTCTCGTTGTTCAGCAACACTCCCTCGGACCTTACCATTAAGTGTATAAGTCCTATTAAAATTTGCTTTCCCAAAATGCAGCATCTCACATTCATCTCAATTAAACTGCATCTGCCACTTCTCAGCCCATTGGCCCATGTGATCAAGATCCTGTTGCAATCTGAGGTAACCATCTTCGCTGTTCACTACACCTCCAACTTTGCTGTCAACAACTCAGTGGGAGAATTGGGGTCAGACAATATTCAGTGGGATAGTTGGTGCAGTTCATCACTAAAGGGAGGATTTGTGCAGGATGGGTAATTTGGAGATTTGATGCAGGGCACGCCAAAATTAGAGAATTCTGGCAGCGGACTACTAAATGGGAGAATTGTTGTAAGAAAATACTAAATGGAAGAACTGGTGCACAGTGGGACGAGAATTGGGGCCTGGCACCAGTACATGGGTGAATTAGAGTAGGGCACCTCTAAATAGTAGAATTGGGCTGGGCATCAGTAAATGGAAGAATGAGTATCGGGGTATGAGTAAATGGGAGAACTGGTGGGGCATCAGTAGATGGGTTTGGTACACAGTGCCATTACATTAGAAAATTAGTGGGAGTGCCAATACTTTCGAGAATTGGAACAGAGCAGGTCTAAATGGGAGAATAGGGGCAGGGAATAAATAAAAAGGAAAAATGTTGCAAGCATCAGGAAATTGGAGTTTCAGTTCAGCGCACCCTAAAATGACCAAATGTGAGGAGGCAACCAATCTGTGTAAGAGGTATATCAGAGAACAGTTACTTGGGCATGAATACTTGGAGACTTGCTCGAGAGAGTGTACACGTGAGAGAGGGACTGCGAGTGAGGGAGTGTGTGTGTGTGTGAGTGAGAGAGAGTGTACACGTGAGAGAGAGAGATTGCGAGTGTGTGATTGAGGGAGTGTGTGTGTGTGAGTGAGAGAGAGTGTACACGTGAGAGAGGGATTGCGAGTGTGTGAGTGAGGGAGTGTGTGTTTGAGTGAGAGAGTGTGCATATGCAGGACATTCACAGTTAATGGTAGTGCCCTGGGGAGTGTTGTTGAACAGAGAGACCTCGGGGGGGCAGGTACATAGTTCCTTGAAAGTGGTGCCACAGGTAGGCAGGGTCACAGGGTGGTGAAGGAGGCATTTGGCAGGCTTGCCTTTATCGGGCAGAGCACTGAGCCCAGGAGTTGGGACGCCATGTTACAGCTGTACAAGACATTGGTGAGGCCACATTTGGAGGACTGCGTACCATCATGTTCACCCTGCTGTAGGAAGGAGGTTATTAAACTGCAAAGGGTGGAAAACAGATTGACAAGGATGTTCCCCCAACTGGAAGGCCTGAGTTATAAGGAGAGGCTGGGACATTTTCCCCTGGAGCACTGGAGGCTGAGGGGTGATCTTATCGAGATTTATAAAATCATGATGGACTTCGATTTAAGGTGAGCGGGGAAAGATTTAAAAGGAACCTGAGGAGTAAATCTTTAACAGAGCCTGGTATGTGTATGGAAGGAGCTTCTAGAGGATGTAATCGAGGGGAGTACAATTACAACATTTAAAAGACATGAGGGCAGATATAAGGATAGGAAAGTGTAAATGGGGCTTGGTCAGTTCAGAAAAGTTTTTCAACAAGGACCAGTTGTGTGACATGCTGTGGGACTATAGTTTCGAGAACTCACTCCTGGGTAACTGTTACTCTGCACGTAAGTGAGATTAATCCCCTCAATTCAATTCCAGTCTTTAACTCACCTTGGGTCACCATTATTCCGTGTAAACCTTCCATTGAACTCTAACCGCCTACCTGCCACCTGCCTGGATTCATTCCTCCCATTGACCAACCAAGCTGTACGCTCTACCGGCGTTCACTTCACCACTCTGTCCCCTCCCCAACCTAAACCCTCCCCCACGCCCCCACCACTTTATCAGCAGCTCCCCTTGCCCTCACTCCCGAAGCATTGCCCTCTCCACCCCCGATGCTGCCTGGCTTGCTGTGTTCTTCCAGCCTCCTGCTTGTCTCCGATGGTTAGTAAGGTGGCAGATGGCTCCAAATGTGGTGGTGGGGTAGTGAACAGTGAAGGAGGTTTACCTCAGTGTTAAACAGGACCTTGATCAGACGGGCCAATCAGGAGCTGATACAAGGTTGGGTTTAAGGAGCTGTTTTACAGATGGAACAAAATCCTTGCTGACGGTCCATCGATCTTCCAATTGATCCCAGGCTCCATTATGAAGGCCCAAACAAACAGAGTTCATCCAGAGACAGTTCCCACTGAGCCCGATGGAGTTAGTGAGAGCCACGAAACCTTCTCATGGCAGCACTGAGGGGGGTCGCCTCATCTGCCACATCCAACCCCATTCCCCAGTGTCGGATCCGGTCTGTCAGTGAGCCCTCTGACTGGGCTGTGGATTCGCCACCAACACAGTGGCTGATTGGTGGAAAGAATCAATTAAGGAGAGGTGGTGATAGCAGCATCAGGCCGGGGGGGGGGAAGGGCATGGAACCAGAGAAAGGAAATCATTGCTGAAAATATATCTGTAATCAAAAGACACGGATTATTTACAGTATATTACTCTGCGAAATAGGAACATTCTGCTTTTTTATTTAGTTTTGCCCAGATGAGTGAATTTTGTGAGGACAGGAGCCTGCCATTGCTGTTCCCACTCCGGCCTGCAGTGACCGATGATACTTGCCTCCAGGTCATTGACCTTGTATCTGGTTCACTCACTGACAACTGGTTGCTGGGGATGATGTTATTCTGTGCATGTCTGATTCCCCCTTCGGTTATACTTTTGTTGTCCAGCTTTCTAGTAAGGGTTGCTGATTGCTGACAACACTTCCCACTGTTTTGCTTCTCCAGTCTCTTTGGTTTCGCTCCTCAGATGGAACCATTCCTTGCCCGTTAGGAAAGTGTTAGCGTGTTGCTGCTCCTCCTTCTCCTGTCAGTCCATTCTTCACTGGACCCCTCATTCCTTTATCTGCTGCCTTTAATGTGGGCTCTCAGTTACTTGGATTTATTCATCAATTTTTATAACTGGATATTTCAGAGCATGCTTTAACTGGTCTCTGAAACTGTTCTGTGTCACCACATAAACAAGTGCATTGGTGCAGCAGCTCAGGTCCCGCAGCATATATGAGGCTTGTGAAAAGATATCGAAAACAGTGGAATCCAAGGAATGAGCAACACGAAAGAAACGTAAAATATCCAGCAACCAGAGAAGTATGAAACTTGCAGATATGGCAAAGAGTAAGATCACAGATTTCCTTCTGCTCTCTATCTCTGGGTCATTCTCTATTTTTCTCTGACCCCTGAGTCCCTTACGCACCGTAATGGCCTCAGAGATGTGTCCGACAGTCAGAACATTAAGAAAGAGAATAAAAGTGAATGGGAGCATTGGTGTTAAAAATCGCTCAAAGTATTGAAAACCTGCCCACCGGCGGTCAGTATAGTAACTGGACCTGATAGAACAGTTGATGACCTTTCCATGTTTAAATCTAAAATAGTTGGGAATATTTTTAAAAGAAAAGAAAATACAGATTATTGCCAGAACCTTAATCGGAGTATTCTCTGTCCAATAATTATTTTGCATCTGATGAAAACAAATAGCGACAAATCGATCAAAAGAGAAAGTAACGGTGAACCAGACAGAACAATCAATGGTCCAGCAGCTCAACACATGGATAACACGACACACAGGAGTGATGTCCAGGAAACACTGTGGATAATAATAAGATGGAAACCAGCAAAGTACGATTTCGAAAGCAATGAATAGCAGCTCCGACATTGTCATGGCCACCAGATAATGAGTGGTGCTTTTAGACAAACCACACTTGCCCCGAGCTAAGATTAGAATCACCACTAGATTTACTGCAAGAGAGAGAGAGAAAAAGGAAAAAAAGAGACTTAAAGTTACTGGTCAAATGTATCTGTGCTTGAGCCCTGAGTATAAGCATTTTATGCAAAAGTGAGGACTGCAAATGCTGGAAACCAGAGTTTAGATCAGAGTGGTGCTGGAAAAGCACAGCAGGTCAGGTAGTATCTGAGGAGCAGGAACATCATCATTTCGGACAAAAGCTCTTCATCAGGAATAGCACAAAGATAATTGTTGTTCCATATCACAGAAACGTTAAAGCTTATGAATCATTTTCACTTTGAAAATACATAGGGATGTGCACAAAAAGCAAGTTAGTCTCAGAAACACAGTGACGTACTCAACATTTTTTCTGGGGTTGACAGTGGTTGATATATTCTGCTTTATACATTGCTCAGGCTCACTGGAGTTGTAAATTAGATGACAGCATCCACACAAACACTCCCAGGATCAGTAAAACAAAGAGTGGATGCACCTAACACAGACATGGATTACAAAAAAATCTTGAATTCAGTTTTGGAACCTCCACAGTTGAGTTTACTCCTAAAATTCTGCACCCACACAATATGAATTACAGTACACGGCACTGGATCACTCAACCGTGTCTAGGAATGGATGGTGTCTCAAATATGAACAAAGAAATGATAGAGCATTGAGCCCCTCACTCTGAACATCCTGGCAAGCTGAACTAAGAAGATATTCACCAGTGAATCCAACCACCATGTCCCAGCTTGGATACCCACTGCAATCAGGAGAACCTCATTTGGCATGGACTCCCCACCACCTGTCGAACACTGTGTACCACAACCTCCATCCAAACCCAGACATGAGTAATATCCCAACAGTTAAGGAGAATCGGGGGCGGAGTTGAGTATGGTAGCCATTACAAAAGAGAAAGTGCTAAAAAAAAGAGCCAAAAGGTCTAAAAATCGATAAATCTCCTGGCCCGGATGGGCTACATCCTAGAGTACTGAGGGAGGTGGCTGAGGAAATAGCAGAGGCATTGGTTGTGATCTTTCAAAAATCACTGGAGTCCAGGAAAGTCCCAAATAATTGGAAAATCACTGTTGTAACCTTCTTGTTCAAGAAAGGATCAAGACAAAAGATGGAAAATTATAGGCCGATTAGCCTAATCTCGGTTGTAGGTACAATTCTAGAATCCATTAAGGATGAGATTTCTAAATTCTTGGAATTGCAGTGTCGGATTAGAACAAGTCACCACGGATTTAGTAAAGGGAGATCGTGCCTGACAAACCTGTTAGGATTCTTTGAAGAGTTAACAAATAGGTTAGACCAGGGAAAACCAGTGGATGTTATCTACCTAGACTTCCAAAAGGCCTTTAATTAGGTGTTTCACAGGAGGTTGCTGAGTAAGGTGAGCTACTGGCATGGATTAGGGATTGGCTGTCTGATATAAGGCAGAGAGTTGGGATGAAAGGTTCTTTTTCGGAATGGCGTTTAGTGACAAGTGAGATCCCGCAGTGTTCAGTATTGGGGCGCAGCTGTTCACATTAAATATTAATGGTCTGGATGGAGGGACTGTGGCATTCTGGTGAATTTCACCGATGATACGAAGTTAGATGGACAGGCAGGTACTACTGAGGAGGTGGGGAGGCTGCAGAAAGATTTAGACAGTTTCGGAGAGTGGTCCAGGAAATGGCTGATGAAATTCAACATGAGCAAATACGAGGTCTTGCACTTTGGAAAAAATAAAACAGGAATGGGCTATTTTCTAAACGGTGAGAAAATTCATAAAGCCAAATTACAAAGGGATCTGGGAGTGCTAGTCCAGGATTCTCTAAAGGTTGACTTGTAGGTTGATGCCATGGCTAAGAAAGCAAATGTAATGTTGTCATTTATCTCAAGAGGATTGAAATGTAAAAGCAGTGATAATAGACAATAGGTGCAGGAGTAGGCCATTCTGCCCTTCGAGCCTGCACCACCATTCAATATGATCATGGCTGATCATTCCTAATCAGTATCCTCTTCCTGCCTTATCTCCATAACCCTTGATTCCACTATCCTTGAGAGCTCTATCCAACTCTTTCTTAAATGAATCCAGAGACTGGGTCTCCACTGCCTTCTGGGGCAGAGCATTCCACACAGCCACCACTCTCTGGGTGAAGAAGATTCTCCTCATCTCTGTCCTAAATGGTCTACCCCGTACTTTTAAGCTGTGTCCTCTGGTTCGGCACTCACCCATCAACGGAAACATGTGTCCTGCCTCCGGCGTGTCCAATCCTTTAATAATCTTATATGTCTCAATCAGAACCCCTCTCAGTCTTCTAAACTCAAGGGTATACAAGTCCAGTCGCTCCAATCTTTCAGTGTAAGGTAATCCCGCCATTCCAGGAATTGACCTCGTGAACATACGCTGCACTCCTTCAATAGCCAGAATGTCTTTCCTCAAATTTGGAGACCTGAACTGCACACAGTACTCCAGGTGTGGTCTCACCAGGACACTGTACAGCTGCAGAAGAACCTCTTTGCTTCTATATTCAATACCTCTTGTTATGAAGGCCAGCATGCTATTAGCCTTCTTCACTAGCTGCTGTACCTGCATGCTTGCCTTCATTGACTGGTGTACAAGAACACCCAGATCTCTCTGTTCTGCCCCTTTACCTAAATTGATTCCATTGAGGTAGTAATCTGCCTTCCTGTTCTTGCCACCAAAGTATGTAACCATACATTTATCCACATTAAACTGCATCTGCCATGCATCTGACCACTCACCTAACTTATCCAGGTTATTCTGTAATCTCCTAACATCCTCATCACATTTCACCCTGCCACCCAGCATCATCAGCAAATTTACTAATGTTATTACTAATACCATTTTCTATATCATTAATATATATTGTAAAAAGCTGCAGACCCAGTACTGATCCCTGCGGTACCCCACTGGTCACTGCCTGCCATTCCGAAATGGAGCCGTTTATCACTACTCTTTGTTTCCTATCAGCCAACCAAGTTAGTACTTTGCCCCCAATACCAAGCGCCCTAATTTTGCTCACTAACCTCCAATATGGGACTTTATCAAAAGCTTTCTGAAAGTCCAGGTACACTACATCTACTGGATCTCCCTCGTCCATCTTCAGAGTTACATCCGCAAAAAAATCCAGAAGATTAGTCAAGCATGATTTTCCCTTCATAAATCCATGCTGACTCTGACCAATCCTGTTACTACTATCCAGATGTGTCATAATTTCATCCTTTGTAATAGACTCCAGCATCTTTTCCAGCTCTGAGGTCAGACTAACTGGTCTATAATTTCCTGAATTCTCTCTACCATCTTTCTTTAAAAATAGACAGATTGCCGGTGTCTCAGGGAGTCACGGAATATGTGGAGTGGGTAGGAAACTGGATTTGCAATCCAGCTCTGATTGAATTGATTGCCAGAACAGACTGAACAGTTTAAACAGGCTGTATAGTCTTCTCCTGCTCAGATTTCCTGAGCTCTTAGCTGTTTAATGAACGAGTTGTTTAATGAAGCAATTCCCAATCCCTTTGGATTTGGTTCAGAACTGATGGCTTCTGAATAGATTAGATGAGACTCCCTACAGTGTGGAAACAGGCCCTTTAGCCCAACCAGTCCATACCGACCATCCGAGGAGTAACCCACCCTCTGACTAATCACTGTGGATAATTTAGCAAGGCCAATTCACCTAACCTGCACATTTTTGGACTGTGGAAGAAAGCCGGAGCACGCGGAAAAAACCCACACAAACATTGGGAGAATGTGCAAACCCCACACAGACAGTCGCCCGAGGCTGGAATTGAACCTGGGACTCTGGTGCTAACCACTGAGCCACCTTGCCGCCCACATTCTGGTGCTGTAAGACCCGCTGAGCTTCCCCAGCAATTTCTTGTTTGGATTTCAGCCCCAATCCAGTTGGTGATGATCACGGCCTTATTTATGTGTTTGGGAATGGGGAGGCGGCTGCTAGCAGGGTGATTTTGGGATAGTGGTGAGTATAGCTGCCTTCCAAGCAGTTGACCCGGGTTGGATTCCCAGCCATCGCAGTGTTGTGGTTTGTAAACAGCCTTTTAAAGGAAATACTTTTAAATCTGTCAGGTTGCTCCTTGCTCTTCGTGGCAATGGTTCCTGTGAATTGCAGTGTGGAACCGGGCAGCATTGCTCGGCATCTCGGAAGCTTTCCCCTCTGCTGCTTCCCATTTCTTATTGAAATATTGGTTGCAGCACAAGGATGGGTTTGTTTTGCTCGAAAAGTGAAGACTGCTCCCGTCGGAAACTGAAATAATTTCAGAAGCCGCTGGAAACACTGAACAGTTCCAACAGCTTCTGTCGTGGTGCGGAGGGAGGATTAATGTGTCAAATCTATACAAGGATAAAATAAACTCCAGCCTCAAAACAGTCAGAGTTCCTAAGTTTTACAAATGTCCGTATAACATTTTTCTGAACCATCAATTCACCTTAAACCCTTCCAATGTGGAATAACATCTTTCTGATTCTCACTTTGAGAGATGTCCCTCAGTGAGCTCCTCCACCATTCTTTCCATTTCACTGGGGACTCACTATCCGCATTCTCCAATCAAATGACCTGAACTCAGACACACAGAGATCTTAAAGAGTGACACAATGCAGATAGGAAGTTGATTTCATTCCTGTTTCTGAGTCCAACCTTCACTCAGTGAGACAGAGTCAGGTATTCAAGGCTCCAACAAGAGCTGGATTCTGCTTCTGGTGATTGTCTTCATTCAGTGAGAAGGAGGGCCGTGGGCCGGAAGGAGCTCATTATTGTGCTTCGGGTTGTCTGTTCAGTCTGCAGCATTGCAGGCCGTGGGAGCAGGGCAGTGGGAAAGGTACCTCGTGTGGACTGCAATAGGACTTTCCACACATTGTTCCAGGGCAGTTACAGAGCTCCAGGAATTCTGAATGAGGATCTGAAAAATGCATTGATTGAAGGAGGAGGATCAGGAAAACAGGATAAAGCTGATGAGATCAGCAGGATTTCTCGGTCTAACTCTGTGCCATACTTTATTTTCTGCTTCATAAATCTACAATCCGGAACTCAACACACTCAGAGCAATATAAGCTCAGAAACAAATCATTCAGTCCAACACATCCATGCTGAACTGATATCCGATGTCAATCTCATCCTATTTGTCAGAATTTGGCCCATGTTCCTCTGAACCCTTTTTAATTCCTACACCCACCCAGATACTTTTTAAATGTTGTAATTGTACCAGCCTCCACTACTTCCTCTGGCAGCTCATGCACACAGTGCCCTCTGCGTGAAAAATGTTCCCCTTAGGTCCCTTATATGTTTCCCCTCTCAACTTTAACATATGCCATCTGCTTCTGGACTTCCCCACCACAGGGAAATCACCTTGCCTTTTTACCCTATTGAGGACCTTCATGATTTTGTGAACCTCTTTGAGGTTACCCCTCAGCCACTGACGTTCCAGGGATAATAGCCTCAAACTATACAGTCTTACCCTCCAGCACAAACCCTCCAACTTTGGCAACATCCATGTAAATCTTTTCTAAACACTTTAAAGTTTCACAACACCCTTTTTACAGGAGGGAGTCCAGAATTGTACATTATATACCAAAAATGGCCGAACCAATACCGTAACATGACCTCCCAACTCCTTTACACAATTAACTGAGGAATAAAGACAAAAATGACAAACGCCTTCTTCATTATCCTATCGAAATGTTAGTCCACCTTCAATGATCTATGAAGCTGCACTCCTGGTCTATTTGTTTAGCAACACTCCAGTACCTTATCATTCAGTGTATACGTCCTGCTGTCTTTTGCTTTTCCAAAATGCAACACCTCACATTTATCTAAATTAATCTCCATCTGCCACTCCTGGGCCCATTGGCCCATCTGATCAAGATCCCGTTGACCTCTGAGGTAACCATCTTCACTGTCCTCCACACCTCCAATTTTACTGTCATCTGCAAACTTACTAACCATTCGTCCTTTGGTCACATCCAAATCATTTATATAAATGACAAAACAACAGTGGACCCAGCACCGATCCTTGTGGCACACCACTGGTTCAGGCCTCCAGTCTGAAAAGCAACTCTCTCCCACCACCCTCTGTCTTCTACCATCGAGCCAGTTCTCTACCCAAAGGGTAATTCTCCTGTCCCAACATACAAGTTTGACAATATGATACCAGTTTCAAAAGTACAACAAGAATCTATTCCTGATGACAACAGGCGGGTCAGTTTGCCACCGGTGCCGTTTGCACTTGGAATATACCTGGAGCAGAGCCACACAAACCCAACTGGAGAGGGTGGCTCTGTATAAGGAGAGTCAGTGTGGAGTTAAAATTCAACATACGTGATGGAATAAAATAAAAGGTTAATGAAGGTAAGGACCTTCAATCTGGTTCACAAATTATTACTTAAGAGGCTGGATAAAAACTGAAGCTATTGTAATAAACGGTTCAAGCTCACCATGGAGAATTAATGTGCTAGGATGGAAAAGTGCTGAGTGATCATAAATTACTGCAACTTGCAAACAGCAGAATTAAAATCCAATTTGCTTTTTTATGGCACGGATGAATATTTTAATCATGTTGTTCTCTATATACGAATGATACAGACGGTTATTTATTATCGAGACAGAAAAGACAATTAATATTTTCTTTGACATCTAACTTGGATTTGGAGAAGATACTGTGGATGATATCGGCCAACAGGATTGTTTGTACAGAGAGGTGAATAATAATGTCTCCAGTAGATAGCAGAAGGTTGTGGAGGGAAATGAACAGACTGAAGCCCGCTGTGATGGAGTTTGGCATAAAAGGCTAAAGAGAGACAAACTCGACCGAACTACAGAGTTTGAAATGTGAACATGGATAGAGTTGCCTTGGTGTTCATGTGCACAGGTCTTTTACTGTGACAAGATCTGCTGAAGGGGGAAATAGAAAACATATGGGATCTTAAGCATCACAAATGACCCATTAAATAAGGAGAAAGAAAATGGATATAGAGAAAACTCTGCCTTTCCTGGGGATCTGAAATTTAACCTCAGCAGGTCAGGCAGCATCTGTGAGAAGGGAACCAGAACCCATTTCTCCCACAGCAGTCCGCAAAGCACCAAGGGAGCTCCCTGATCTGATTGGCTAATTAACACTGCACACAGATATTAATCCAGTGGGTCAGCTTCTTAGGTAAACAGTGAGTTCCTGAGAGGTAGGAGGCAGAACCTTTTATGTTGTTCACACCTACATGGTCAGTAACATGGTACCCTGCCCGTCCCGTTGCAAAACCAGCTTCAGCTCTGACCATATTTCCTGAAACTCAGTCTGGGGAGGAAACACTGCCTCCTGGTCTTAGGTTCTTTGCTGTAGGAAAAGGGACACTTCCTGTGATCTCCCTCTGACAACTCCATTGCTTTTAGTTTCTCTCACATAATCGGCTTTCTGTCCCTTCTGGTTTCGTGGTCTCGTCACACTTCCCAAAGCTGAGGCTCCTGCTAAATGGTAGAATTTGACTAGGGCATCATTAATGGAAGAATAATTAAATGGTAGAGTTGGCGGGAATCAATGAATGGGAGATTCGGTGCACAGTGCCATTACATTGGAAACCTGGTGTGAGTGTCAATATATGAGAGAATTGGAGCAGAGCATGTCTAAATTTGGAAATAGGGGCGGGGAGTCAATAAAAAGAGGTGTTGCACGCATCAGTTAATCGGAGATTCAGTTCAGTGCACCATCAAATGAAAAAAAAATGCAGGGTGACAATAATTGGAGAATTCATTCAGGTGCCATTAAATTCGAAGTGGGAGAACGGGGGCAGGATAACATTCTATGGGAGAACTGGTGCAGTTCCAGGATTTGTGTCGGATTGGGAAATGGGAGAGATAGCCATAAATAGAGTCACACAATCGTCGAGATTTACAACACAGAAAAAGATCACTCGGTCCAACTTGTCCATGCCTCAATTTAAGAATTTTGGTAGCGCTCCACGAAATTGGACAATCATTGCAAGGGACTACTTAATGAGAGAATTGGGCAAGGGCTTATCGAAATGTGAGAAATGCAACAGATTATCAGTCAATGGAAGAATTAGTACAGGGATGTGAGTAAATGGGAGATCAGGTGCACAGTGCCATTACATTAGAAAATTGGTGGGAATGCAAATATATTGGAAAATTGGAGCAGAGCATGTCTAAGTTGGGGAATAGGGTTAGGGAATCAATAAAAAGAGGAAATGTTGCAAGCATCGGTAAATTGGAGATTCAGTTCAGTGCATCACTAAAATAAAAACAATGCAACAGGGCACCAAACGTGGAAGAGTTGTTTCAGGGAACAAGTAAATGGAAGGAATTGATGGAGAACATTAATAATTGGAGAATTCATGCAGCTGCCTTTAAATTGGGCAGGATAATACTCAATGGGAGAGTTGGTGCAGTTTCAGGATTTGTGCAGGATTAGTAAATGGGAGAAATGGTGCAGAGCAGCGGAGCCATAAATAGAGTCATACAATCATAGAGACGTACAACATGGAAACAGACACTTCAGTCCAACATGTCTCTGTCTCAATTTTAGAATTCTGGCAGCGCTCCACGAAATTAGAGAATCATTCCAAGGAAATATTAAATGGGAGAATTGGGCAAGGGCTTATCGAAATAAGAGAATTTGGAACGGGGCACCCAGTAATGGCAAATTAGTGCAGTTAGCACCAAATGGGAGAGTTTCAGTTTAGCAGGAAATGGGAGAATCGGTGCAGTGTATCACTAAATGGGAGGATTGGGACAGGACAATACTTGATGTGGGAATGAGAGTAGGGCACCCTTAACTTGGGCGAGGGCATCAGTCAGTATGAGGATTGGTGTCAGGCAACACTGAATGGAGAACTTGTTCAGGACGTCAGTAATTGGGGAAAGTGGTGCTAAGCAACACTGAATTGGAGAATTAGTGTGGGGTATCAGTAAATGAGTGACCTGGTGCACAGTGGCGCTAAATTAGAGAATTGGTGCATGGCAACAGGAAATGGGAGAATTAGAGTAGCGCACCCTTCGATGGTAGAATCGGGCGCAGGCATCAGTAAAATAGAAGAATTAGTACAGGGATATGAGTAACTGGGAGATTTGGTGGAAATAATAAATGGGAGGCCTGGTGCACAGTGCCATTACATTGGAAAACTAGTGGGAGTGTCAATATATTAGAAAATTGGAGCAGGGCATGTCTAAATTGGGGAATGGGGACGAGGAAATTAATAAAAAGAAATGTTGCAATCATTGAAAAATTGGAGATTCAGTTCAGTGCATCACTAAATGAAGAACAAACCCAGCAGGGCACCCGTACGTGGAAGATGTGTATCAGGGAACAACTAAATGGAAGGAATTGATGCAGGGCAACATTAATTGGAGAGTTCATGCAGGTGCCGTTAAATTCTAAGTGGGAGGACTGGGGCAGGATAACCTCAATGGGTGAGTTGGTGAAATTCCCGAATTAGTGCAGGATTGGTAAATGGGAGAATTGGTGCAGGGAAGCGGAGCACTAAATACACCCTGAGAGATGTACAGCACGGCAACAGACCCTTCGATCCAACTTGTCCACGCCTACATTTAAGAATTCTGGCAGCTCTCCACTAAATTGGAGAATCATTGCAAGGAACTACTAAGTGGAAACAATTAGGAAAGGGCTTATCGAAATGTGAGAATTTGCAACAGGGCATCGAAATAATGTGTGAATTAGTGCAGTTCAGCACTAAATGGGTGCGTTATGCTGTGTTGCACTAAATGGGAGAATTGGGGCAGGACATTGCCTTTTGGGAGATTTAGAGTAGGGCACCTCTAAATTGGGCGAGGGCATCAGTCAGTATGAGGATTGGTGTAAGGCAGCATTGATGGAGAACATTAATAATTGGAGAATTCATGCAGCGGCCTTTAAATAGGGCAGGATAATACTCAATGGGAGAGTATTCAGGATTTGTGCAGGATTGGTAAATGGGAAAAATGGTGCAGAGCAGCGGAGCCATACATAGAGTCATACAATCATAGACCAGTTGGACTGAAGTGTCTGTTTCCATGTTGTACATCTCTATGATTGTATTACTATTTATGGCTCCGCAGTAAATGCTGATAACTTTGAGAATTGGAGCAAATGGGAGAACACGGGCAGTGAATCAGTAAATAGGGCAAATGTTGCAAAGGATTAGTGGTCTAGATTCAATACAGTGTACCACGAAATGCGAGAGTTAGTGTAGTTTACCATGAATCGGAAGATATGTATAGGACCGGTAATTTGGAGATTTGACGCAGGGATCACAAGATTAGAGCATTCTGGCAGCAGACTACTAAGTGGGAGAATTGTTGCAGGGAAATACTGAATGGAAGACCTGGTGCACAGTGGAGCTAAATTAGAGAATGGGTGTATGGCACCAGGAAATGGGAGAATTAGAGTAGGGCACCCTTAAATGGTAGAATCGGGCTAAGGCATCAGTAAATGGACGAATTAGTACAGGGATATAAGTAAATGGGAGATTTGGTGGCAACACTAAATGGGAGATCTGGTGCACAGTGCCGTTACATTAGAAAATTGGTGGAAGTGCCAATATATTGGAAAATTGGAGCAAAGCATGTCTAAATTGGGGAATAGGGACCAGGGAAATCATAAAAAGAAGAAATGTTGCAAGCATCGGTAAATTGGAGATTCAGTTCAGTGCATAACAAAATGAAAAAATAAAATCAATAGGGTACGTGTACGTGGAAGATGTTTATCAGGGAACAATTCATGAAAGGAATTGATGCAGGGCAACATTAATTGGAGAATTCATGCAGGTGCCGTTAAATTCTAAGTGGGAGGACAGGGGCAGGATAACCTCAATGGGTGAGTTGGTGAAATTCCCGAATTAGTGCAGGATTGGTAAATGGGAGAATTGGTGCAGGGAAGCAGAGCACTAATTACAGCCTTAGAAACGTACAGCACGGAAACAGACCCTTCGATCCAAATTGTCCATGCCTAAATTTAAGAATTCTGACAGCACTCCACTATATTTGAGAACCATTGCAAGAAACTACTAAATGGAAAAATTGCGCAAGGGATTATTGAAATGTGAGAATTTGCAACAGGGCATCAGATAATGGGAGAATTGGGGCAGAACAACACCTTTTGGGAGATATAGAGTAGGGCATCACTAAATTGGGCGAGTGTATCAGTCAGTATGAGGATTAGTGTAAGGCAACACAGAGTAGAGACCTTGTTCAGGACGTCAGTAATTGGGAGAAATGGTGCTCAGCAACACTGAATTGGAGAATTGTTGTGGGGTATCAGTAAATGAAAGACATGGTGCAGGGTGCTGATAACTTCGAGAATTGGAGCAAATGGGAGAACACGGGCAGTGAATCAGTAAATAGGATAAATGTTGGAAAGGATTATTGTTCCAGATTCAATACAGTGCTCCACGAAATGGGGGAGTTGGTGCAGTTCACCACTAAAGGGAAGATATGTGTAGGATCGGTAATTTGGAGATATGATGCAGGGATCGCAAATTCGCAAATTCTGGCAGCGGACGACTAAATAGGAGAATTGTTGCAGGAAATACTGAATGGAAGACCTGGTGCACATTGGAGCTAAATTAAAGAATGGGTGCATGGCACCAGTAAATGGGAGAATTAGAGTATCGCACTCTTAAATGTTAGAATCAGGCTCGGGCATCAGTATATGAAAGAATTAGTACAAGGATATGAGTAAAAGGACGGTTTGGTGGGAGTCAATAAATGGGAGACCATTGCATTGGAAAATTGGTGGGAGTGCCAATATATTGGAAAATTGCAGCAGAGCATGTCTAAATTGGGGAATAGGAACCAGGGAATCAGGAAAAGAAATGTTGCAAGCATTGGTAAATTGAAGATTCAGTTCAGTGCATCAGGAAATGGAAAACAATTCAGCAGGGCACCCGTACGTGGAAGAAGTGTTTCAGGAACAATTAAATGGAAGGTATTGATGCAGGGCAACATTAATTGTAGAATTCATGCAGGTGCCATTAAAGTCTAAGTGGGAGGACTGGGGCAGGATAACACTCATTGGGGGGTGAGTTGGTGAAATTCCCGAATTAGTGTAGGATTGGTAAATGGGAGAATTGGTGCAGGGAAGCGGAACACTAATTACAGCCTTAGAGATGTACAGCACGGAAACAGACACTTCTGTCCAACTTGTCCACGCCTAAATTTAAGAATTCGGGCAGCCTCCACTATATTGAAGACTCATTGCCAGAGCTAAAAATGTGTTGCTGGAAAAGCGCAACAGGTCAGGCAGCATCCAGGGAACAGGAGAATCGACGTTTCGGGAATAAGCCCTTCTTCAGGCATAAGCCCTTCCTGAAGAAGGGCTTATGCCCGAAACGTCGATTCTCCTGTTCCCTGGATGCTGCCTGACCTGCTGCGCTTTTCCAGCAACACATTTTCAGCTTTGATCTCCAGCATCTGCAGACCTCACTTTCTCCTTTTCGACTCATTGCCAGAAAGAAATAAATGGAAAATTTGGGAAAGGGCTTCTCAACGTGTGAGCATTCGCAATAGGGCATCAGATCATAGGTGAATTAGTGCAGTTCAGCACTAAATGGGTGCGTTATGCTGTGTTGCACTGAATTGGAGAATTGGGGCAGGACATTACCTTTGGGGAGATTGAGAGTAGGGCACCCCTAAATTGGGCGAGGACATCAGTCAATATGAGGACTGGTGTAAGGAAACACTGAGTGAAGAACTTGTTCAGGACGTCAGTAATTAGGGGATATGGTGCTCAGCAACACTGAATTGGAGAATTGGTGCGGGCCATCAGTAAATGAGAGACCTGGTGCACAGTGGAGCTAAATTAGAGAATTGGTGCATGGCAACAGTAAATGGGAGAATTAGAGTTGCGCACCCTTAAATGGTAGAATCGGGCGCAGGCATCAGTAAATGGAAGAATTAGTACAGGGATATGAGTAAATGGGGGGTTTGGTGGGAATCAAAAAATGGGAGATTCGGTGCACAGTGTAATTATTTTGGAAAACTGTTGTGAGTGTCAATATATTAGAAACATAGAGGAGAGCTTGTCTAAATTGGGGAATAGGGGCCTGGGGATCAATAAAAAGAAGAAATGTTGCAAGCATCGGTAAATTGGAGATTCAGTTCAGTGCATGACGAAATGAAAACAATTCAGCAGGGCACCCATACGTGGAAGATGTGTATCATTGAACGACTCAATGGAAGGGATTGATGCAGGGCAACAATAATTGGAGAGTTCATGCAGGTGCCATTAAATTCTAAGTGGGAGGACTGGGGCAGGATAACCTCAATGGGTGAGTTGGTGAAATTCCCGACTTAGTGCAGGATTGGTAAATGGGAGAATTGGTGCAGCGAAGCGGAGTACTAAATACAGCCTGAGAGATGTACAGCACGGCAACAGACCCTTCGATCCAACTTGTCCACGCCTAAATTTAAGAATTCTGGCAGTTCTCCACTAAATTGGAGACTCACTGCAAGGAATTACCACATGGAAAAGTTAAGAAAGGGAATATCAAAATGTGAGAATTTGCAACAGGACATCAGATAATGGGTGAATTAGTGTAGTTCAGTGCTAAATGGGTGCGTTATGCTGTGTTGCACTAAATGGGAGAATTGGGGCAGGACAATACCTTTGGGGAGATTTAGAGTAGGCCATCCCTAAATTGGGCGAGAGCATCAGTCAGTATGAGGATTGGTGTAACTAAATTAGTGCAGGATTGGTGAATGGGAGAAATGGTGCAGGGAAGCGGAGCACTAAATAGAGCCACAGAGATGTAGAGCACGGAAACAGACCCTTCAATCCAACTTGTCCAAGCCTAAATTTAAGAATTCTGGCAGTGCTCCACGAAATTGGAGAATCATTGCAAGGAACAACTGAGGATCTAAAATTTGAATTTAGACAACAATTATATGTAGATTTTTATTTACCACAAAATGGTTTCTCAATGTAAAAGAATGTTATGAAATGGCCTGTGAACCTGTACTGCTGATTTGCAGAATTAAGCTGAAATTCAAAGACAATAGAGTTTCCATAAAATGAATACTGACACATTAATTGACTATTTGAACTAACCTTCAACTGATACATTGCATGATAATTTACATAAATAAGATTTCTTTTCCAAGGAATGCCATTGGATCAGCCTATTGTCAATTATGTCTCCATATTATAGATGGTTGGACTTTTCTTGTCATTAAGAACCCTTTTCCAGGAAATATCATTGGGTTAACTTGCAGTAAATCATATCACCTTATTATATGTGACTGGTTTTTCATGTCATTAGGGCTGTACTACCTCTTAAAAAAACATATTAAAAATGTTTAATTTTCAAATGTAATTGCGCGACTTCACATGGAATACAGAAGCTTTAATCTTTGTGTTGCTGGATAAAATTACAACAAGGTGCCTTAATTCAATAAACTAACGACCACTGCTTTTTCAACAGACCGTATTCGTTGATTCTTTTGACCGATCTCGAATCAAGAGGTCATAGATCTTCACAGAATGGTACAAAGACAAGCCGGAGTGAAATCTGGGAGAGGTATTAGTTATTTATGATCAGCAGGATGTTGCACAGATAAGCAGGAATAAAATCTGTTAGAGGTAATAAATGTTTCTGATCTGTAGGATGTTACAGAGACAAGCAGGAATGACAGCTGGAAGAGGTAGTAGTTATTTATGGTCTGCAGGATGCTACCGAGACAGTCAGGAATGTAATCTGGAAGCGGTAATAGTTGTTTACGATCGGCAGGATGTTACTGAGACAGGCAGGAATGCAATCTGGAAGAGGTAATAAATTGTTTATACTCTGCAGAATATTACAGAGGCAAGCAGGAATGTAATCTGGAAGAGGTAATAGTTGTTAATAATCTGCAGAATGTTACAGAGACAAGCAGGAGTGAAATCTGGAAGAGGTAATATTTGTTAATAATCGGCAGAATGTTACAGAGACAGGCAGGAGTGAAATCTGGAAGAGGTAATAATTGTTAATGGTCTGCAGAATGTGACAGAGACAAGCGGGAATGAAATCTGGAAGGGCTAGTAGTTGTTTGTGGTCTCCAAGATGTTCCAGAGACAAGCCGGAGTGAAATCTAGAGGAGGTCATAGATGTGTATGGTCTGCAGTATTTTACACAGACAAGCAGGAGTGAAATCTGGAAGAGGTAATAGTTGCTCATAATCTGCAGGATGTTACAGAATCAAGCAGGAGTGAAAAGTGGAAGTGGTAATTTTTTTATGGTCTGGAGAATGTTACAGAGGCAAGCAGGAATGATATCTAGAAAAGGTAATAGTTGTTTATAACATGCAGGACATCACAGGGACAAGCAGGAGTGAAATCTAGAAGAGGTAACTATTAAGAGGTCATATTTGTTTATAAACTGCCAGATGTTACAGAGACAAGCCGGAATGCAATCTGGAAGAGGGAATAGTTGTTTATGGTCTGCAGGATGTTGCAAGTTCTAGCAAGAGTGAAAACTGGAAGTGGTAATACTTTTTAATAGTCTAGAGACTGTTACAGAGACAAGCAGGAATGAAATCTGGAAGAGGTAATGGTTGTTATAATCTGCTGGATTAGATTAGATTACTTACAGTGTGGAAACAGGCCCTTCGGCCCAACAAGTCCACACCGACCCTCCGAAGTGCAACCCAATCAGACCCATTCCCCACCAGCTAACATTACGGGCAATTTAGCATGGCCAATTAACCTGGCCTGCACCTTTTTGCACTGGAGGAAACCGGAGAACCCAGGTGAAACCCACGCAGACACGGGGCGAATGCACAAACTCCACACAGACAGTCACCGGAGGCGGGAATTGAACCTGGGTCTCTGGTGCTGTGAGGCAGCAGTGCTGACCACGTGCCACCGTGCAGCCCACAGAGACAAGCATGAGTGTAATCTGAAAGAGGTCATTCGTGTTTATGGTCTTCAGGATGTTACAGATTCAAGCAGGAGTGAAATCTGGAAGAGGTAATAATTGTTTATAATCTGCAGTATTTTGCAGAGACAAGCAGGAGTGAAATCTGGACGAGGTTCCATTTGTTTATAGTCTGCAGAACATTATAGACACAAGCAGGAATCAAATCAGGAAGAGGTAATAGTTGTTTGTGGTCTGCAGGCTGTTACAGAGACAAGCAGGAATTCAAAATGAAAGTGGTAATACTATTTTATGGTCTGCAGGATGTTACAGAGTCAAGTAGGAATGCAATCTGGAAGAGGTAATAGTTGTTTACGATCGGCAGGATGTTACACAGACAAGCAGGAGTAATATTTGATATTAATCTGCCGGATGTTACCCAGACAGTCAGGTGTGAAATCTGGAGGAGGTAATTTTTTTTCGGGTCTGCAGTATTTTACAGAGACAAGCAGGAATGAAATCTGGAAGAGGTAATAGTTTATAACCTGCAGGATATTAAAGAGACAAGCCGGAGAGACATCTGAACAAGGTAATAGTTGTTTGTGGTCTGCAGGGTGTTATAGACACAAGCAGGAATGAAATCTAGAAGAAGTCATAGATGTGTATGGTCTTCAGGATGGTACACAGACAAGCTGGAGTGAAATCTGGAAGAAGTAATAGTTATTTATAATCTGCAGAAGTAAGCAGGAATGTAATCTGGTAGAGGTAGTAGTTGTTTATGGTCGGCAGGATGTTACAGAGACAAGCAGGAGTGAAATCTGGAAGTGGTAATACTTTTCTATGGTCTGGAGAATGTTACAGAGACAAGCAAGAATGAAATCTAGAAGAGGTAATAGTTGTTTATCGTCTGCAGGATGTTACAGAGACAAGCAGGATTGAAAACTGGAAGGGGTAATAGTTGTTTGTGGTCTGCAGGATGTTATAGATACAAGCTTGAGTGAAATCTAGAAGAGGTAATACTTTTTACGGTCTGCAGAATGTTACAGAGACAAGCAGGAGTGAAATCTGGAAGAGGTAATAGTTGTTTATGGTCTGCAGGATGTTGCAGATTCAAGCAGGAGTGAAAAATAGAAGAGGTAATAATCGTTTATAATCTGAACAATGTTAAAGAGCCACACAGGAGTGAAATATGGAAGAGGTAATAGTTGTTTCTGGTCTGCAGAATTTCACAGGGACAAGCAGGAATGCAATCTGGATGAGGTAATAGCTGTTTATAATCTGCTGGAAGTTACAGAAACAATTCAGACTGAAATCTGTCAGAGGTAATTTTTATGATCAGCATGATGTTACAGAAACAAGCAGGAGTGAAATATGGAAGAGGTAATAGTTGTTTATGGTCTGCAGGATATTACAGAGACAAGCAGGAGTGAAATCTGGGTGACGATATAGTTGGTTAGGGTTTAAAAGATTTTACAGGGACAAGCAGGATTGAAATCTCGAAGAGGTAATAGTTGTTTGTGGTGTGCAGAATGTTACAGGGACAAGCAGGAATGAAACCGGAAGAGATTCAAGTTGTTTATGATCTCACAGTTGTTACAGCGACAAGAAGGAGTGACATATGGAAGAGGTAATAGATGTTTATGGTCTGCAGGATGTTACAGGGTGAAACAGGAGTGAAATATGGAATAGGTAATAGGTGTCTATAGCCTACCAGATTTTACAGAGACAATCAGGAGTGAAATCTGGAAGAGGTAATAGTTGCTTATTGTCTGGAGGATGTTACAGAGACAAGTTGGAGTGAAATCTGGCTGAGTTAATAGTTGTTTATAATCTGCAGGAAGTGAAATCTGGAAGAGGTGCTAGTTTGTTTATCGCCTCCCAGATTTTACAGAGGCAGTCAGGAGTGAGATCTGGAAGAGGCAGTATTTGTTTTAGTCTGCAGGATGATACAGAGTTAAAAGGAGTGGAATCTGGAAGTGGCATTAGTGGTTTATGATCTGCTGCATGGTACAAAGACAAGCAGGAACGAAGTCTGGAAGACAAAAAATGTTGTTTATTATTTGCAGTATTTTATAGAGACAAGCCGGAATGAAATCTGGAAGAGGTAATAGTTGTTTATGGTCTGCAGGATATTGCAGGGTCAAACAGGAGAGAAATATGGAAGAGGTAATAGTTATTTATAATCTACCAGGATGTTGCAGAGGTAAGCAGGAATGTAACCTGGTAGAGGTAATAGTTGTTTATGGTCGGCAGGATTTTACAGAGACAAGCAGGAGTGCAAAATGGAAGTGGTAATACTTTTCTATGGTCTGGAGAATATTACAGAGGCAAGCAGGAATGAAATCTGGAAGAGGTAATAGTTGTTTATGGTCTGCAGGATGTTGCAGATGCAAGCAGGAGTGAAAAATAGAAGAGGTAATAATTGTTTATAATCTGAACAATGTTAAAGAGCCACACAGGAGTGAAATATGGAAGAGGTAATAGTTGTTTATGGTCTGCAGGATGTTACAGAGACAAGCAGGAGTAAAAAATAGAAGAAGTAATAATTGTTTATAATCTGAACAATGTTACAGAGACAAGCAGGAGTGCAAAGTGGAAGTGGTAATACTTTTCTATGGTCTGGAAAATGTTACAGAGGCAAGCAAGAATGAAATCTGGAAGAGGTAATAATTGCTAATGGTCTGCAGGATTTTACAGACAATCAGGAGTGAAATCTGGAAGAGGAAATATTGGTACAGAGACAAGCAGGAATGAAGTCTGGAAGAGGTAATAGTTGTTTATAATCTACAGGGTGTGACAGAGTCAGGCCTGGAAGATTTGAGCTATAGGGAGAGGCTGAACAGGCTGGGTCTGTTTTCCCTGGAATGTCGGAGGCTGAGGGGTAATCTTATAGAGGTTTACAAAAATATGGGGGGCATGGATCGGGTAAATAGACAAAGTCTTTTCCCTGGAGTCATGGAGTCCAGAACTGGAGAGCATAGGTTAGGGTGAGAGGGGAAAGATATCAAAAAGACCTATAAAAGGGGCAATTTTTTTCACGCAGAGGGTGATACATGTATGGAATGAGCTGCCAGAGGAAGTGGTGGAGGCTGGCACAATTGCAAGATTTAAGAGGCATTTGGATGGGTCTATGAATAGGAAGTATTTGGAGGGATATGGGCCGGGTGGTGGCAGGTGGGACTAGTTTGGGTTGGGATATCTGGTCGGCATGGATGGGTTGGACTGAAGGGTCTGTTTCTGTGCTGTACATCTCTATGACTCTATGAGGTAATAGTTGTTTATAATCTGCAGGCTGTTACAGAGACTATCATGAGTGAAATCTGGAAGAGGTAATAGCAGTCTGACCCACTTGTGGGAAGCAGACATAGTGTTTCGAGTCCCGTGGTAGAATTCTGTAGTTTATTGATTTATCCTCAGGCTCCAGTATTGGTCACCTGATTTCCTGGTATATCTCACTGATCTAGAATTGGTTGGACTATATTCAACTGCAGACGTTAAAACATTAATCACTGCTTTGGGGAGAGTTATCTGTATACTGCGGGGAAATGTTCACCATCTGGTCAGTTGGCCAAACAAACCTGTGAAATGGAATTCCATCTGGAGATTGGTGAGATTCAGGAAGAGGTCACTTGTTATGGATCTGCCATCCTTTCTACAGACAGGTCAACATGAAACTACAGAGCGATCTGAGCTGTCCCCTCAAGCAACATATTCTCCTGTTCCAAGAACACTGAAAGTAGATGTAATTTTGAGCAAATTGGTTACAATCCTTGTCCATAATTCCATGTGAGACAATCTACTTTACTGGATTCACCTTTGCCAAGCCTGTGATTTATGGATTGTTACTAAATTGGAAAAGTTGCTGGTCAGTAGTTAAATAATCTGTTAGCCAGTTAGGTTTCCAATAGAGTTAAGTTATTCCAATATTTCTTTCTTTTGTTTGTATTTTATCGATAGTGTGGAGTAAAGTGTGTTTTGCTTCAAGCCTGGCAGTTTGAACAATTGAATTACAATGCCTTACACTTTCCTTGAGAATTTTTTTAACAGGCCTGGGCCATTTTCTTAATATATTTTCGGTGGGTTTGGTTTGTTTCATAACATCCTCAATGTCTGTGAATAAATGTGCCCACAATCCTGAACAATGACATGTACAGAACAGAGGAGGAGACACAGACACATTGATCATTATTACCTCGGACAGGAGTTATTTAGGAATGATATTCCTTTGACCGGGCACTATTGGAGAATGCACATTCCCGGGAGACTAACAGAGGTCACTAACAGAGCGGGAGCTGGAGAGTCAGGAACAGAATAACAGGGACAGTCCGCTCTGTTATCTGACCCTTCACCCCTCATTGAATCCAGTGCCAGGAATGACTGCTATTAGTCAGACTGACAGAATGTTATCAGATGCACACATCATCATCAATGATGTCCTTCCACATCATCAATGTCGTCCAGCTCCCACTCTGTCTCAGCTCATCTGCCCCTCTGCCATCTTCAATATTTTAATCGGGGCAGCATTAAGCACCGTGCTTTGAGCTGAGCTGTCTTACCTTCTGTACTCTCTCTCCAAACGGCTCCAATTCACCCCGATCCCTCTCCGGTTTAAGATGGTCCTTGACACCTGCCCCAATGAATGAGGTAGACCGTCACCTGACCCAATATCCCCTTCTGTGGGTCAACATCTACTCCGGGATTACAAACACAGTCCTGCAGATCCTGGAGAGCTGAAACCCAACATGGAGATTGTTGGGGAAACTCAGCAGGTCCGGCAGGATCTGTGGGGAGAAAGCAAAGGGAACTTTTTAAGTCCAGTGATTCTTCATCAGAGCTGAGGGATTCTGATGCTGATGCTGCCAGACTTGCTGAGCTTCACCAGCTATTTCTGTTTTTATTTCAGCCCCAATTCAATTGGTGATGATATCCGTGTTGTTAAGTGTGTTTGAGAATAGCGAGCACCCAGCTGGCAGGGGGATGGGGGTATAGTGGGCAGCATGGCTGCCTTCCACGCAGTTGGTATGGGTTCGGATCTCAGCCATCGCACGGTGGCACCTTTGAAGTGATGTTCAATGGAAAACCCCGAGATTAAGTCAATGAGATCCATCTGTCAGAAGTTTTCCAAACGTTTGAGGATGGGATACCAGCTGCTGTTACACTTCCAGAGCTGGCATAACTCTAAGAGATTCTCTAAATGGTTATTTCAACAGGGAGTGATAAATCCAGGAGAGTCAGCATGGGTTTCTCAGGGAAGGTTGTCCCTTGCTCACTTTGGGAGAATTTCTTTGAAGGAAAAAAGATTGATCGATGGAGAGAGTGTTTGTGATGGGGATAAAATGGATGATAGGAATCGTCATGCATTTGCGTGTCTAGATAAACTCAGTGAGGAGAGCGTTAGACCCTCTGATCTAAGCTGGTTCAAGCATCCTTCAGGCACAACGTTGATTGGGCTTCACTGAGACAAACCCAAAACACCGTGTGGCTGCTTTCCATGCTGTCATCTGTCTCCAAGTCCCTGGCTCTATCTGACAGTGTGTTCAACAAGGGAAACTGATAGGTTACATTGGTCATGGTGAAAGGTAAGGGTGGACTGGGGATACCTGGTAAAGGAACAAGTTGTCAATGAGGAAATAGGATTTGTGTCACAATCTGTCCAACACTGACATTTGCATTCTCCTTTTTTAATAAAAGGAAATAAAATGGGGAATTACCAGTAATTAGAGCGAATTTACTGAAAGGTAGGTGGTGAAATTAGCCAGGTTATCATTGCAGTCAGCCGTCACAAATACAATGTACTGTAACAGCTGTAGCATTCTGGCCAGATAGATAACAATGTTAGCTGCCAATTACACAGAGGTAGGGTTCTATTGAGCATTTTGGCACAAAGTCAGAGTGAGGTCATGGTTTTCCCAGTGACTCGCTGATGGGAACAGATCAAATAGCACATTGTGGTGCACTGTGTGTGGCAGTTTGAGAGGAACCACTCCAGCAGAATGACACATTCCCAGGTGACAGTGTCTCGATCTTGAAAGCCCACAATTATGTGTGAACCCGAGCCAGTGCAAAGGCTGTCCCTTACATTCCAATTGATCTGCCAGTCTGAAACAAGTTAATTTCTGTCACTGTTGTACAGGACACCAAGTGCGTCTCCATACTGTCCCACTCCCAATGTGGTTCAATGCTATCCACTTCTCCCTGGGCCGGGGCAGATTCTCTTTGGTTTCTCGGCTTCTGGTTTGGGACATGGAGGTTCCATCTGTGGTCCCAATATGACCTGACCTGCCAAACATTTCTGAGCCAATACTGATGTCAGCAACTGCTTATGAATTGGGGCCCTGAAGTACTTGGGGATATGCTGCACGTATTGTGCCGCATATAGACCTGAGCACCGAACTTTCCAAGGGATGTGTGAACGCTGCACATCTTTAAAAGAATTGTCCCAGGAATGTGGATATCAGCTATGTTGATAGCTTGGAGAAGATGGGCATTTCTGTTTCGTTTGGAAGTGATTTTATTTAATAGGTGTCCTCAAAATTGTGGGTCACCTGGCCCAATAAAATAGAATTAAGCTAACCCCCTCCCATAGAGAACGGAGGCAAACGGGCACTCAGGTTATTGTCAAAAGAGCAAATGGCAGAATGAGATGATTCCAAAAACAAAAACAAAGAATACTTTGTGAGGAGCTAAAATGATCCGTCTGAGCCTGGTTTGGAACTAGATTATACCAGAACGGTATTGAGTCAGCAACTGGGAAAAGCAAATCCATGCCACGGCAGGAGGGTGACAATGAGGGGACCTGAATTTCTCCAACACAGAGATGGGACGGACATGGTACATTGACAGGTCAACTACATTCCTACAAGTAATCTAGGATATGGGAATTATCTGAGACATGGGTAATGACAGTCCATGGTAGAGCTACGGTAGAGGGCTCGCTATTGTCAGGGATTCATACAATAAATGGTCATGACTGACATCACGGAGACAATGTGAGGTACATTCCCTCAACACCAAGCTGCTGGACAAAAATCCAACACAAATTAGAAAGCAAATTTCGATGTTAGCGGGGCATTAAGGAAGTGGAAAACAGGGTTGATGCAGCAAACAAAATCACATCCATCCACTAGAAAGCAATGTAATCTCTTTATGTGAAGGCAGCATTAATACAACAGCAGGCTGCCTCTCTGTTCATAAAGTGGCGACAATTACAAGTTTTTTTTTAATTAACGCAGTTTCCAATTATGATTCTTCCCTCGATGAGGTCATCCCTTCCCTGTCACAATCCAATTTCAGTGAGAAACATCTTCTACCAACTGGGAATGATGAAGTTGTCATCATCAGAGCTGCAACACCAATCTCCCAGTGGAGATCACACAGAATATAATGGAAACACGCAGAGAATGTAACACCGCAGAGTTTAATGCTTGCATTTTTATGTGCAAGATTAAAGGATTACCACTCTACATTGAAAATGCATCTGCCAATTCATTTAGCCAGGAATGTTTTCTACATGGTTCTTGGTGTTCCTGTTAAGTGTTTATAATTATTTACAATTTGTGGATTACATCTCTCCTGGTTTTCCTTGTTAATTAAGAGATTTGTATTCTGATGTAATATTCAATGTTATACCCACTCCCTCGTTGAAATATCAGACAGTTAAATTAGATATTTAAAAAATTATGTTGTTTCATTGTTTTACTACGTGATCACCCTTAGTCAAATGTTATGAACTCCTGAATTGCACCTTAGACTGGAGGCTACCTTCAGGGAAGGAGTTATTGGAAATGTCAGCAAGAAACGAACTGCAATGGATCTTGGTCAGTCAGTGCAGTGGATCTCATAAACTCAGTGTTCTCACATTCCTGCGTGTATCTGTGTTTGTGCAGTTGTATTGATAGCAGCACATTTCCTCCTTCCTACTTTAGGGAGCACTACAGTAAAAGGGTTTTGAGCTGGTTCATCTCCTTTACACCATGTGGGTTTCAGATTCTGTTAGCTCTGAATGTTGGATGTTCAGAATCCACTGTCGGCTTGGGTAACTGTTGAGGAGCACGGATTGACCTTTCCAATTATGGAGTGATGAAGATTTGAGGAATAATTTTCTTCTTATAGAATCACGCAGCACAGAAACTGCCCCTTTGTCAACTCCTCCATCCTGACCAGATATCGCAAATTAACCTAGCCACATTTACCAGCATTTGGCCCATATCCTTCTAAATCCTTCCTGTTCATATACCCATGCCTTTTAAATGTTTTAATTCTACCCACCATCACCACTGCCTCTCACAGCTCGTTTCATCCATGTCTCGGTTCAAAGCTGTAACCTGCAGTGGGGCCTGCTGTTTGTGGATGGAGGGTGTCCCTATGAGGACAGACAAGTGTAACGGTCAGGTGTACATCCTTGGATTCCAAAATATAGGATCAAAATAGAAGTAAAAATAAATAACAGTTCCCTCGAACTTGTTAAACATTGGATTTGTCATGACATTCCTCATTCCGCTTCCCGTGTCCCACCTGCAAGTAGTTTTTATTTTTCTGAATGAGTACAGAGCTACACACTGAGGATGACTTTCCTTTCTGACCATGGCTATCCGCTCGACTGTAAAATATGCAACAAACCCGAGCATTCCTTAAACGCACAGTGGGCATGACCCATTCTCAGTGAGAGAGCAAATCATTTTCTGTCAAATGACCCTTGACGATTTCCCATGGCTTCCCCCCGAATGTTCAGGTTGGATAATATTTATTAGATTCCAGTTCTCCACCATTCTGAATGGTATAGCTCCCCCACCCCATAATCCGTCACTTATCCTGGGTGTTCCTGCTTTACCTCTGAGTCTGGAACAATTGGCAGCTGTTGGAACCGCTTATCCTTCTGTTGCTGTCTGCTGGATAAACTGGAGGGTTTTTAAATCTCTCTTTCCTACAACACAGTTCTTAGCTTCACCTGGCTAATCCCAGACTGTTCCTTTACCTTCCCCCACTTTGACAGTGATCCTGGATTTATTTTTCGGTAATGAAGCTGGGCTGACCTCTCAGTGAGGAAGCATTTTGCAGGCAGTAATCATAACTCAAGATTAACATGGAAAAAGGCAAGGATGATGGGGAAATCAAAGTTCTAAACTGTGAGAATAAGATTGGGTGTGATTAGACCGAGAGCAGAAACGTTTAAGTAAATCCATGTCAGAGCAGTGGGATGTATTGAAGATGGAAACAGGGAAATTGCAGAGCCACATGTTCAACAAAAGATAAAGGTGGTAGTCGGAAATGCTGTGAACTCTGCACATCGGGGGATTTCCAGGATAAGTTCCCTGGTAATGCAAAAATTGTTGGAAATTGGAATTCAATCCATGAATGTGAGCTGATGCACTTGGTGGGACACAAAACCCAAGGGGTATATTATGAATATAGAAACCTGGGAAATACTGAATCAGGGGGATCTTGGTGCACATGAAGATCTTAAGGTAGTAGGACAGGTCGATGAAATGGTTGAGAAGGTATTGGGATTTTTTGGCTTTTAAATACGAGACATAGAGTTTAGGAGCAGGGACAATATGTTGGCACTGTATAAAATATTGGCTAGGCTACAGCTAGAATGTTGGAGTACTTTGATTGTCTGAAAGAAGGTGGAGACTTTCCAGGAAGACTCCAAGGTAGTAAAGTTTTGGGTATGAAGGGAGATTGGATGGTCTGGGATTGTTTTCCTTGGAGCAGGGGAGATTGATAGGGGGCAGCATTTAAAGTATATTGTTATAAGGAGCATAGACAGCACAGAAGGAAATATGTTTTCCCCTTTGTGGTCTGGTTTGAGTTTTCCACCGGAAGTGTTGTGACAATGTGGAACTTACTTCCTGTCAGGGTAGTAGAAGCAGATCCCCGATAGCATAGAACTCTTTAAATGTCAGGGTTATGGACCTAATGGTGGCAAACTGGATGAGAATTCGGAGGCAATTGTTTCATGGATTCTATCGGGCAAAGTGCATTTTTATTTTCTGTGAAGTAAGTCTCTATGTCTCCAAACCTTCTCCAACTCCCAGCTGGACCATTGTCTTTTCAACCAATACTTCCCCCAGAGCCATTGACTCCAACAATGATCCTGACTGCCATTGTCCCAAATTCTGTTACTGTTCGGGGTATCCTTTTGCTTTTGCAGCATCTCTGCCATTTCAGCAACTTTCCCAGTGATGCAGCATTCCATGCCAGTGCCTTTGAAATTGTAGCAACTTCCTCCCCCACCCCACAACACTGAGCAAGCCATCCTCAGGCATTTCGCACTGTTCAGCTATAGACACCATGCAATGTGTCTTGCCTCACAAGGTATTCCACAGGCTCTGCTGATTGACAGCGTTACTCTTCCATCATCTCTGTTGTTTACCGTTTTTTCTGAACCATGAGTTGATTTGATATAATTTATTATTATATTATCACGTTTACCACTGTATTTTGGGGGGAAAAAAGAACTTGTTTTGCTTGCAGTGCCGCGAATATTCCATGGAAAGACACAAAGGCCACCGGGTAATTGAACAGAGTGAGGGATACAGAGTTATAGCTGCAAGGAAGGTGCTCAAGAAGCAAGATCAATATTGGGTTGAAAATTTGAGAGGTCCATTCAGAATTCAAATAACTATGGGGACAAAGCTAGTCTTGAACATCGTGCTCTGTGTGTTTATGGTTTTGTATCTCCGGACTGATGGAAGAGGTTGAAGTAGAGTTTAACCGGAGTGGGAGGGTCTTTAATGGTGTTGGCTGGCTTTCTCCGGCAACAAGAAATGTACATTTAGTTAATGGATGGAAGGTTGGCTTGTGTATGATCTAGCCTGTGTTTCTAACTCTCTGTATTTATTTTTGATTTCGATACCTGTCCACAAGAAATCTTCTGGAACACCAAATTTCCAGTGTATGCTTGGACAGTTTATTTTACTAAAGGTGCCCTGTGAAATCCGCCCGACCTTCTGTACAACACCCAGTTTAACTCGACATTTTTCCTTTGGAAACTTCCCGTACATTTTGAACTGAATGATGAACAGCATGTTATTATTTTTCGAAAGCTTGCAGGAATCCACATTGAAAGTAAAGAATCCAGTGTCAATTTACTACAGTTACCTTCTTGGATGTGATGTGGTGATAACTGAGGACAATTAGTGCAGCTTTGCTGGGGCTGGCAATGCTATCTTGTTACTGTTACCTCTATCTCCATGCATCCACAATGTTGGTTCAACCAACAGGATCGGCCTGTCATTCCCCATCATATTTAGAGATGATTGGGGTTCGCACTTGACCAGATTTACCACAATCCCAACTCCCTCATCTTTCATTGTGCCTGAACATGAAGCATTTACCTCCACCTGGAAATCACATTTTAACAGCATGGATTATCACTGCCGAGGATCACCATCCCTTTGTTGTTGAGCCGCATCGACCCTCAAACCGATCATACAAAAACTTTTCCCCCTTCCCCAATACACCTTTTCATTTTCATCACAATTGATTTAAAGCTGCCCTGTTTTGATATTTCAGCACCCTGATGACTTGTTTTCATCCTCATAAATTAATGCAAGGACTCACTGAAAAGAGTTACTTTTGTTTGTGATGACTGTTTGATCTTTATTGCTGTTGTAGCAACAATGCAGATTGCTTGTAAACTAAAACAGAAAAGAGTGCTCATTAATATTAAGTCATTTTTCCTTTATCCTTCTGACAGTGAATTGTGTGGCTATCATGATCCTATCCCAGGGAAAGTGCGGCCTTGCTCACTGCACAATACGCTATCTGGTGGCCATGGCAGCAGCAGATCTACTGGTCCTTATCAGTGAGGTCATACTGAAGCAATTTCGTTCTTATTATTACACAGTATGTTTCCTGGACATCACTCCTGTGTGCAGTGTTATCCATGTCCTGATCCGTGCATCCATAGACTGTTCTGTCTGGTTCACCGTCGCATTCACCTTCGATCGGTTTGTCAGCTTTTGTTGCCACAAACTGAAAACTAAATATTGCACTGGGAAAAACGCATCTGCAATTCTCTCAATAACAGGTATTCTGCTTTGTTTAAAAAATGTCCCTAGTTATTTTATGTATGAACCCACAAAGATAACGGGAACATACCATTTTACTGCAGGACTAAGGGAAGCTACTTCACTGACTCTCGCTGGATTGGATACCGCTCATTTGCTGTGGCTCTAACCCCATTGGGGCCATTCTTTTTCATTGTGTTCCTCAATGTTCTGACAATCGCACGCATTTTATTTAAGTCAAGTCAAGTCTGTAAGGGACTGAGGGTTCAGAGTAAGGAAGGGAAGCAGGTTGACCCCGAGATGAAGAGTAGGACTACGGCAGTGATTTTACTCTCCGTTATATCTGGAAATTTCATCATTCTCTGGCTATTGTATGTTTTATATATCATTCGTGTCCCAGGTCAGTTAAATAAGTATGACTATGACATCTTTAAACACGTTGAATACATGCTGCGCAATGTAAGCTGCTGCACAAACACCCTTTCTTTATATGGCAACTCTGTCCAAGTTCAGAGCTCAGTTCAATAGAGCGGTGAAATATCCCGTTTCCAGAGTTATTGAACTAATCACTGCATAAAGCTGATAAACGCTCAAACTCCCGTGGGTGATGGGCAAGAAATGACCATGGAGGACTAACGGGAAATATTTTCGAGATGCAAATCTGTCAGAGAGATCAGAGAAGATAGAATATTTAGCAGACGTCAAGAGAACTGAAAGAAGATGAAGGCAAGGACACAGATTTCCCATTCAGAGAGCAGAGATAATATTTCTGTCCTGGACCCAAAACTGTAACTCTGATTTCTCTCCTACAGATGCTGCCAAACCTGCAACAATTCCTGTTCTGTTTTGGTTTAACATTTTGGGGAGCAGTGTAAATGAACTGGAGACACTGCACAGGCCAAAGGTCAGTAGAGCAAGGGGAAAAAGCCACAACTTGTCCAAGATAACCAGGTGGAAAGTAGCAGGAGCAGGGTCTCTGCTTCCTCCTGTCTCAGATGAAGTGATCCAGTGACCCCCTCACATTAACCACGTCACTATCACCCTGACCCCTCACACTAACCACGTCACTATCGCCCAGATCCCTCACACTAACCACGTCACTAACACCCTGACCCCCTCACACTAACCACGTCACTAACACCCTGACCCCCTCACACTAACCCCGTCACTATCACCCTGATCCCCTCACACTAACCACATCATTATCACCATGAAGCACGCACACTAACCACGTCACTAACACCCTGACCCCTCACACTAACCACGTCATTATCACCCTGAAGCACGCACACTGACCACGTCACTAACACACTGACCCCCTCACACTAACCACGTCACAAACACCCAGACCCCCTCACGCTAACCATGTCACTATCACCCTGACCTCCTCAAACTCACCACGTCACTATCAAGCTGACCCCTCATACTCACCACGTCACTATCACCCTGTCGCTCTTTCACTAACCAAGTCACTAACACCACGACCCCCTCACAATAACCCCGTCACTATCACCCTGACCCGCTTATATTAACCATGTCACTATAACCCTGACCCCCTCACACGAACCACGTCACTATCACCTTGACCCCCTCACACTCATCACGTCACTATTACCCTGTCCCCCCTAAAATAACCATGTCACTATCACCCTGACCCCCTCACATTAGCCACGTCACTATCACCCTGACCCCTTCACACTCATCACGTCACTATTACCCTGACCCCCTCAAACTAACATCATCACTATCACCCTGACCCCCTCACAGTAACCACTTCACTATCACCCTGTCCCCCTCACACTAACCATGTCACTATCACCCTGACCCCTCACTCTAACCACGTCACTATCACACTGACCCCATGACACTAACCACGTCACTATCAAGCTGACCACTCACACACACCACGTCATTATCTCCCGGATCCCCTCACACGAACCACATCACCATCAACCAGACCCCTCACACTAACCATGTCACTATCACACTGACCACCTCACACTAACCACGTCACTATCACCCTGACCCCCTCACACTAATCACGTCACTATCACCCTTACCCCCTCACATCAACCATGTCACTATAGACCTGACCCCCTCACACTAACCATGTCATTATCACACTGACCCCCTCACACGAACCACATCACTATCACCCTGACCACCTCACATTAACCATGTCACTATCACCCTGACCACCTCACATTAACCACGTCACTATCACACTGACCCCCTCACACTAGCCACATCACTATCACCCTGACCCCCTCAAACTAACTTCGTCAGTATCACACTTACCCCTCACTCTAACCACGTCACTATCACACTGACCCCATGACACTAACCACGTCACTATCACCCTGACCCCCTTGCACTAACTACGACACTATCACCCTTACCCAATTACACTAACGCCGTCACTATCACACTGACCCCACAAATTCATCATGTCACTATTATCCTGTCCCCCTTACACTAACCACATCACTATCACGCTGACCAACTCACAAAAACCACGTCACTATCGCCCTGACCCCCTCACACTAACCACATCACTGTCAACCTGACCCCCTCAAACTAACCACATCACTATCTCTTTGACCCTCTCACAGTAACCACTTCACTATCACCATGACCGCCTCACAGTAACCACTTCACTATCACCATGTCCCCCTCACACGAACCATGTCACTATCACCCTGACCCCCTCACACTAACCACATCACTATCACCATGCCCCCTCACACTAACCACATCACTATCACCGTGACACCCTCACACTAACCACGTCACTCACACCCTGACCCCCTCACACTCACCACGTCACTATCACTCTGATACCCTCACACTCACCATGTCACTATCTCCCTGAGGCCATCACATGAACCACATCACTATCTCCCTGACCCCTCACACGAACAACGTCACTATCACACTGACCCCATTACACTAACCACATCACTGTCAACCTGACCCCCTCAAACGAACCATATCACTATCACCCTGACCCCCTCACAGTAACCACTTCACTATCACACTGTCCCTCTCACACTAACCATGTCACTATCACCCTGAGCCCATCACACTAACCATGTCACTATCACCCTGACCCACTCACACTAACCACATCACTATCACCGTGACACCCTCACACTAACCACGTCACTCACACCCTGACCCCTCACACTAACCATGTCACTATCACCCTGACCACCTCACATTAACCACGTCACTGTCACCCTGACCACCTCACACTAACCACGTCACTGTCACCCTGACCACCTCACATTAACCATGTCACTATCACCCTGACCACCTCACATTAACCACGTCACTATCACACTGACCCCCTCACACTAACCACATCACAATCACCCTGACCCAGCCAAACTAACATCGTCACTATCACCCTTACCCCTCACTCTAACCACGTCACTATCACTCTGACCCCATGACACTAACCACGTCACTATCACCCTGACCCCCTTGCACTGACTACGACACTATCACCCTTACCCAATTACACTAACGCGGTCACTATCACACTGACCCCACAAATTCATCATGTCACTATTATCCTGTCCCCCTTACACTAACCACGTCACTATCACACTGACCAACTCACAAAAATCACGTCACTATCGCCCTGACCCCCTCACACTAACCACGTCACTGTCACCCTGACCACCTCACATTAACCATGTCACTATCACCCTGACCACCTCACATTAACCACGTCACTATCACACTGACCCCCTCACACTAACCACATCATTATCACTCTGACCCCCTCAAACTAACATCGTCACTATCACCCTTACCCCTCACTCTAACCACGTCACTATCACACTGACCCCATGACACTAACCACGTCACTATCACCCTGACCCCCTTGCACTAACTACGACACTATCACCCTTACCCAATTACACTAACGCCGTCACTATCACACTGACCACACAAATTCATCATGTCACTATTATCCTGTCCCCCTTACACTAACCACGTCACTATCACGCTGACCAACTCACAAAAACCACGTCACTATCGCCCTGACCCCCTCACACTAACCACATCACGGTCAACCTGACCCCCTCAAACTAACCACATCACTATCACACTGACCCCCTCACAGTAACCACTTCACTATCACCATGACCGCTCACAGTAACCACTTCACTATCACCCTGTCCCCCTCACACTAACCATGTCACTATCACCCTGACCCCCTCACACTAACCACATCACTATCACCATGCCCCCTCACACTAACCACATCACTATCACCGTGACACCCTCACACTAACCACGTCACTCACACACTGACCCCCTCACACTCACCACGTCACTATCACTCTGATACCCTCACACTCACCATGTCACTATCTCCCTGAGGCCATCACATGAACCACATCACTATCTCCCTGACCCCTCACACTAACAACGTCACTATCACACTGACCCCATTACACTAACCACATCACTGTCAACCTGACCCCCTCAAACTAACCACATCACTATCACCCTGACCCCCTCACAGTAACCACTTCACTTTCACCATGACCCCCTCACAGTAACCACTTCACTATCACACTGTCCCCCTCACACTAACCATGTCACTATCACCCTGACCCCCTCACACTAACCATGTCACTATCACCCTGACCCCCTCACACTAACCACATCACAATCACCGTGACACCCTCATACTAACCACGTCACTCACACCCTGACCCCCTCAAACTCACCACGTCACTATCACTCTGATCCCCTCACACTCACCATTTCACTATCTCCCTGAGGCCATCATATGAACCACATCACTATCTCCCCTACCCCTCACACTAACCATGTCACTATCACCCTGACCACCTCACATTAACCACGTCACTATCACCCTGACTCGCTTACACTAATCCCCTCACTATCTCCCTGACCCCCATCACACTAACCATATCATAATCACACTGACCCCTCACACTCACCACGTCACTATCACCCTGACCCCATTAAAATAACCATATTACTATCAGCCTGATCCCCTCAAACTAACCACCTCACTATCATCCTGACCACCTTAAACGAAACACGTCAATATCACCCTGACCATATCACACAAACCACGTCACTATCACCCTAATCCCTTACATTCACCACATCACTATCATTCTGACCTCCACAACTAACCACGTCACTATCACCCTGACCCCCTCACACTAACATCATCACTATCACCCTGACCCCTCACACTAACAACGTCACTATCACACTGACCCCATTACACTAACCACGTCACTATCACCCTGACAACCTTGCACTAACTACGACACTATCACACTTACCCAATTACACTAATCCCGTCACTATCACACTGACACCCACAAACTCATCAAGTCACTATCAAGCTGACCCCTCACACTAACCACGTCACTATCTCCCAGATCCCCTCACACGAACCACATCACTATTACCCTGGCCCCCTCACATTAACCATGTCACTATTGCCCTGACCCCCTCACACTAACCACGTCACTATCACCCTGCCCCCTCACACTAACCACATCACTATCACCCTGACCCCCTCAAACTAACATCGTCACTATCACCCTTACCCCTCACTCTAACCACGTCACTATCACACTGACCCCATGACACTAACCACGTCACTATCGCCCTGACCCCCTTGCACTAACTACGACACTATCACCCTTACCCAATTACACGAACGCCGTCACTATCACACTGACCCCACAAATTCATCATGTCACTATTATCCTGTCCCCCTTCCACTAACCACGTCACTACCACGCTGACCAACTCACAAAAACCACGACACTATCGCCCTGACCCCCTCACACTAACCACATCACTGTCAACCTGACCCCCTCAAACTAACCACATCACTATCACCGTGACCCCCTAACAGTAACCACTTCACTATCACCATGACCGCCTCACAGTGACCACTTCACTATCACCCTGTCCCCCTCACACTAACCATGTCACTATCACCCTGACCCCCTCACACTAACCACATCACTACCACCATGCCCCCTCACACTAACCACATCACTATCACCGTGACACCCTCACTCTAACAACGTCACTATCACACTGACCCCATGACACTAACCACGTCACTATCACCCTGACCCCCTTGCACTAACTACGACACTATCACCCTTACCCAATTACACTAACGCCGTCACTATCACACTGACCCCACAAATTCATCATGTCACTATTATCCTGTCCCCCTGACACTAACCACATCACTATCACGCTGACCAACTCACAAAAACCACGTCACTATCGCCCTCACCCCCTCACACTAACCACATCACTGTCAACCTGACCCCCTCAAACTAACCACATCACTATCTCTTTGACCCCCTCACAGTAACCACTTCACTATCACCATGACCGCCTCACAGTAACCACTTCACTATCACCATGTTCCCCTCACACGAACCATGTCACTATCACCCTGACCCCCTCACACTAACCACATCACTATCACCATGCCCCCTCACACTAACCACATCACTATCACCGTGACACCCTCACACTAACCACGTCACTCACACCCTGACCCCCTCACACTCACCACGTCACTATCACTCTGATACCCTCACACTCACCATGTCACTATCTCCCTGAGGCCATCACATGAACCACATCACTATCTCCCTGACCCCTCACACTAACAACGTCACTATCACACTGACCCCATTACACTAACCACATCACTGTCAACCTGACCCCCTCAAACGAACCACATCACTATCACCCTGACCCCCTCACAGTAACCACTTCACTATCACACTGTCCCTCTCACACTAACCATGTCACTATCACCCTGAGCCCATCACACTAACCATGTCACTATCACGCTGACCCACTCACACTAACCACATCACTATCACCGTGACACCCTCACACTAACCACGTCACTCACACCCTGACCCCTCACACTAACCATGTCACTATCACCCTGACCACCTCACATTAACCACGTCACTATCACCCTGACCCCCTCACACTAACCACGTCACTGTAACCCTGACCACCTCACACTAACCACGTCACTGTCACCCTGACCACCTCACATTAACCATGTCACTATCACCCTGACCACCTCACATTAACCACGTCACTATCACACTGACCCCCTCACACTAACCACATCACTATCACCCTGACCCAGCCAAACTAACATCGTCACTATCACCCTTACCCCTCACTCTAACCACGTCACTATCACTCTGACCCCATGACACTAACCACGTCACTATCACCCTGACCCCCTTGCACTGACTACGACACTATCACCCTTACCCAATTACACTAACGCGGTCACTATCACACTGACCCCACAAATTCATCATGTCACTATTATCCTGTCCCCCTTACACTAACCACGTCACTATCACACTGACCAACTCACAAAAATCACGTCACTATCGCCCTGACCCCCTCACACTAACCACGTCACTGTCACCCTGACCACCTCACATTAACCATGTCACTATCACCCTGACCACCTCACACTAACCACGTCACTATCACACTGACCCCCTCACACTAACCACATCATTATCACTCTGACCCCCTCAAACTAACATCGTCACTATCACCCTTACCCCTCACTCTAACCACGTCACTATCACACTGACCCCATGACACTAACCACGTCACTATCACCCTGACCCCCTTGCACTAACTACGACACTATCACCCTTACCCAATTACACTAACGCCGTCACTATCACACTGACCACACAAATTCATCATGTCACTATTATCCTGTCCCCCTTACACTAACCACGTCACTATCACGCTGACCAACTCACAAAAACCACGTCAGTATCGCCCTGACCCCCTCACACTAACCACATCACGGTCAACCTGACCCCCTCAAACTAACCACATCACTATCACACTGACCCCCTCACAGTAACCACTTCACTATCACCATGACCGCTCACAGTAACCACTTCACTATCACCCTGTCCCCCTCACACTAACCATGTCACTATCACCCTGACCCCCTCACACTAACCACATCACTATCACCATGCCCCCTCACACTAACCACATCACTATCACCGTGACACCCTCACACTAACCACGTCACTCACACACTGACCCCCTCACACTCACCACGTCACTATCACTCTGATACCCTCACACTCACCATGTCACTATCTCCCTGAGGCCATCACATGAACCACATCACTATCTCCCTGACCCCTCACACTAACAACGTCACTATCACACTGACCCCATTACACTAACCACATCACTGTCAACCTGACCCCCTCAAACTAACCACATCACTATCACCCTGACCCCTTCACAGTAACCACTTCACTTTCACCATGACCCCCTCACAGTAACCACTTCACTATCACACTGTCCCCCTCACACTAACCATGTCACTATCACCCTGACCCCCTCACACTAACCATGTCACTATCACCCTGACCCCCTCACACTAACCACATCACAATCACCGTGACACCCTCATACTAACCACGTCACTCACACCCTGACCCCCTCAAACTCACCACGTCACTATCACTCTGATCCCCTCACACTCACCATTTCACTATCTCCCTGAGGCCATCATATGAACCACATCACTATCTCCCCTACCCCTCACACTAACCATGTCACTATCACCCTGACCACCTCACATTAACCACGTCACTATCACCCTGACTCGCTTACACTAATCCCCTCACTATCTCCCTGACCCCCATCACACTAACCATATCATAATCACACTGACCCCTCACACTAACCATGTCACTATCACCCTGACCCCATTAAAATAACTATATTACTATCAGCCTGATCCCCTCAAACTAACCACCTCACTATCATCCTGACCACCTTAAACGAAACACGTCAATATCACCCTGACCATATCACACAAACCACGTCACTATCACCCTAATCCCTTACATTCACCACATCACTATCATTCTGACCTCCACAACTAACCACGTCACTATCACCCTGACCCCCTCACACTAACATCATCACTATCACCCTGACCCCTCACACTAACAACGTCACTATCACACTGACCCCATTACACTAACCACGTCACTGTCACCCTGACAACCTTGCACTAACTACGACACTATCACACTTACCCAATTACACTAATCCCGTCACTATCACACTGACCCCCACAAACTCATCAAGTCACTATCAAGCTGACCCCTCACACTAACCACGTCACTATTCCCAGATCCCCTCACACGAACCACATCACTATTATCCTGGCCCCCTCACATTAACCATGTCACTATTGCCCTGACCCCCTCACACTAACCACGTCACTATCACCCTGCCCCCTCACACTAACCACATCACTATCACCCTGACCCCCTCAAACTAACATCGTCACTATCACCCTTACCCCTCACTCTAACCACGTCACTATCACACTGACCCCATGACACTAACCACGTCACTATCACCCTGAACCCCTTGCACTAACTACGACACTATCACCCTTACCCAATTACACTAACGCCGTCACTATCACACTGACCCCACAAATTCATCATGTCACTATTATCCTGTCCCCCTTACACTAACCACTTCACTATCACGCTGACCAACTCACAAAAACCACGTCACTATCGCCCTGACCCCCTCACACTAACCACGTCACTGTCACCCTGACCACCTCACATTAACCATGTCACTATCACCCTGACCACCTCACATTAACCACGTCACTATCACACTGACCCCCTCACACTAACCACAGCACTATCACCCTGACCCCCTCAAACTAACATCGTCACTATCACCCTTACCCCTCCTCTAACCACGTCACTATCACACTGACTCCATGACACTAACCACGTCACTATCACCCTGACCCCCTTGCACTAACTACGACACTATCACCCTTACCCAATTACACGAACGCCGTCACTATCACACTGACCCCACAAATTCATCATGTCACTATTATCCTGTCCCCCTTCCACTAACCACGTCACTACCACGCTGACCAACTCACAAAAACCACGACACTATCGCCCTGACCCCCTCACACTAACCACATCACTGTCAACCTGACCCCCTCAAACTAACCACATCACTATCACCGTGACCCCCTCACAGTAACCACTTCACTATCACCATGACCGCCTCACAGTGACCACTTCACTATCACCCTGTCCCCCTCACACTAACCATGTCACTATCACCCTGACCCCCTCACACTAACCACATCACTACCACCATGCCCCCTCACACTAACCACATCACTATCACCGTGACACCCTCACTCTAACAACGTCACTATCACACTGACCCCATGACACTAACCACGTCACTATCACCCTGACCCCCTTGCACTAACTACGACATTATCACCCTTACCCAATTACACTAACGCCGTCACTATCACACTGACCCCACAAATTCATCATGTCGCTATTATCCTGTCCCCCTTACACTAACCACGTCACTATCACGCTGACCAACTCACAAAAACCACGTCACTATCGCCCTGACCCCCTCACACTAACCACGTCACTGTCACCCTGACCACCTCACATTAACCATGTCACTATCACCCTGACCACCTCACATTAACCACGTCATTATCACACTGACCCCCTCACACTAACCACATCACTACCACCCTGACCCCCTCAAACTAACATCGTCACTATCACCCTTACCCCTCCTCTAACCACGTCACTATCACACTGACCCCATGACACTAACCACGTCACTATCACCCTGACCCCCTTGCACGAACTACGACACTATCACCCTTACCCAATTACACGAACGCCGTCACTATCACACTGACCCCACAAATTCATCATGTCACTATTATCCTGTCCCCCTTACACTAACCACGTCACTATCACGCTGACCAACTCACAAAAACCACGACACTATCGCCCTCACCCCCTCACACTAACCACATCACTGTCAACCTGACCCCCTCAAACTAACCACATCACTATCACCCTGACCCCCTCACAGTAACCACTTCACTATCACCATGACCGCCTCACAGTAACCACTTCACTATCACCCTGTCCCCCTCACACTAACCATGTCACTATCACCCTGACCTCCTCACACTAACCACATCACTACCACCATGCCCCCTCACACTAACCACATCAGTTTCACCGTGACACCCTCACACTAACCACGTCACTCACACACTGACCACCTCACACTCACAACGTCACTATCACTCTGATACCCTCACACTCACCATGTCACTATATCCCTGAGGCCATCACATGAACCACATCACTATCTCCCTGACCCCTCACACTAACAACGTCACTATCACACTAACCCCATTACACTAACCACATCACTGTCAACCTGACCCCCTCAAACTAACCACATCACTATCACCCTGACACCCTCACAGTAACCACTTCACTATCACCATGACCCCCTCACAGTTACCACTTCACTATCACCCTGTCCCCCTCACACTAACCATGTCACTATCACCCTGACCCCCTCACACTAACCATGTCACTATCACCCTGACCCCCTCACACTAACCACATCACTATCACCGTGACACCCTCACACTAAACACGTCACTCACACCCTGACCCCCTCACACTCACCACGTCACTATCACTCTGATCCCCTCACACTCACCATGTCACTATCTCCCTGAGGCCATCATATGAACCCACATCACTATCTCCCTTACCCCTCACACTAACCATGTCACTATCACCCTGACCACCTCACATTAACCACGTCACTATCACCCTGACCCGCTTACACTAATCCCCTCACTATCTCCCTGACCCCCCTCACACTAACCATATCATTATCACACTGACCCCTCACACTCACCACGTCACTATCACCCTGACCCCATTAAAATAACCATATTACTATCAGCCTGATCCCCTCAAACTAACCACCTCACTATCACCCTGACCACCTTAAACTAAACACGTCAATATCACCCTGACCCTATCACACAAACCACGTCACTATCACCCTGACCCCCTTACATTCACCACATCACTATCATTCTGACCCCCACAACTAACCACGCCCACTATCACCCTGACCCCCTCACACTAACATCATCACGATCACCCTGACCCCTCACACTAACAACGTCACTATCACACTGACCCCATTACACTAACCATCTCACTATCACCCTGACACCCTTGCACTAAGTACGACACTATCACACTGACCCAATTACACTAACCCCGTCACTATCACACTGACCCCCACAAACTCATCACGTCACTATCAAGCTGACCCCTCACACTAACCACGTCACTATCTCCCAGATACCCTCACACGAACCACATCACTATCACCCTGGCCCCCTCACATTAACCATGTCACTATTGTCCTGACCCCCTCACACTAACCACGTCACTATCACCCTGCCCCCTCACACCATCCACATCACAATCACCCTGACCCCCTCAAACTAACATCGTCACTATCACCCTTACCCCTCACTCTAACCACGTCACTATCACACTGACCCCATGACACTAACCACGTCACTATCACCCTGACCCCCTTGCACTAACTACGATACTATCACCCTTAACCAATTACACGAACGCCGTCACTATCACACTGACCCCCACAAATTCATCATGTCACTATTATCCTGTCCCCCTTACAATAACCACGTCATTATCATGCTGACCACCTCACAAAAACCACGTCACTATCGCCCTGACACCCTCACACTAACCACATCACTATCAACCTGACCCCCTCAACCTAACCACATCACTATCACCCTGACCCCCTCACAGTAACCACTTCACTATCACCCTGTACCCCTCACACTAACCAAGTCACTATCACCCTGACCCCCTCACACTAACCACATCACTATCACCCTGACCCTCTCACACTAACCACATCACTATCACCGTGACACCCTCACACTAACCACGTCACTCACACCCTGACCCCCTCACACTCACCATGTCACTATCACTCTGATCCCCTCACACTCACCATGTCACTATCCCCCTGAGGCCATCACATGAACCACATCACTATCTCCCTGACCCCTCACACTAACCATGTCACTATCACCCTGACCACCTCACATTAACCACGTCACTATCACCGTGACCCGCTTACACTAATCCCCTCACTATCTCCCTGACCCCCCTCACACTAACCATATCATTATCACACTGACCCCTCACACTCCCCACGTCACTATCACCCTGACCCCTTTAAAATAACCATATTACTATCAGCCTGATCCCCTAAAACTAACCAACTCACGATCACCCTGACCACCTTAAACTAAACACTTCACTATCACCCTGATCCCATTATAATAACCATATTACTATCACACTGACCCCTTCAATCTAACCTCATCACTATCACCCTGACACCCTCACAGTAACCACTTCACTATCACCCTGTCCCCCTCACACTAACCATGTCACTATCACCCTGACCCCCTCACACTAACCATGTCACTATCACCCTGACCCCCTCACACTAACCACATCACTATCACCGTGACACCCTCACACTAACCACGTCACTCACACCCTGACCCCCTCACATTCACCACGTCATTATCACTCTGATACCCTCACACTCACCATGTCACTATCTCCCTGTGGCCATCACATGAACCACTTCACTATCTCCCTGACCCCTCACACTAACCATGTCACTATCACCCTGACCACCTCACATTAACCACGTCACTATCACCCTGACCCCCTCACACTAACCACGTCACTGTCACCCTGACCACCTCACATTAAACATGTCACTATCACCCTGACCACCTCACATTAACCACGTCACTATCACACTGACCCCCTCACACTAACCACATCACTATCACCCTGACCCCCTCAAACTAACATCGTCACTATCACCCTTACCCCTCATTCTAACCACGTCACTATCACACTGACCCCATGACACTAACAACGTCACTATCACCCTGATCCCCTTGCACTAACTACGACACTATCACCCTTACCCAATTACACTAACGCCGTCACTATCACACTGACCCCACAAATTCATTATGTCACTATTATCCTGTCCCCCTTACACTAACCACGTCACTATCACGCTGACCAACTCACAAAAACTACGTCACTATCTCCCTGACCCACTCACACTAACCACATCACTGTCAACCTGACCCCCTCAAACTAACCACATCACTATCACCCTGACCCCCTCACAGTAACCAATTCACTATCACCATGACCGCCTCACAGAAACCACTTCACTATCACCCTGTCCCCCTCACACTAACCATGTCACTATCACCCTGACCCCCTCACTCTAACCACATCACTATCACCATGCCCCCTCACACTAACCACATCACTATCACCGTGACACCCTCACACTAACCACGTCACTCACACCCTGACCCCCTCACACTCACCACGTCACTATCACTCTGATACCCTCACACTCACCATGTCACTATCTCCCTGAGGCCATCACATGAACAACATCACTATCTCCCTGACCCCTCACACTAACCATGTCACTATCACCCTGACCACCTCACATTAACCACGTCACTATCACCCTGACCCGCTTACACTAATCCCCTCACTATCTCCCTGACCCCCCTCACACTAACCATATCATTATCACACTGACCCCTCACACTCACAACGTCACTATCACCCTGACCTCATTAAAATAACCATATTACTATCAGCCTATCCCCTCAAACTAACCAGCTCACTATCACCCTGACCACCTTAAACTAAACACGTCAATATCACCCTGACCCTATCACACAAACCATGTCACTATCAGCCTGACCCCCTTACACTCACCACATCACTATCATTCTGACCCCCACAACTAACCACGTCACAATCACCCTGACCCCCTCACACTAACATAATCACTATCACCCTGACCCCCACACTAACAACGTCATTATCACACTGACCCCATTACACTAACCACATCACTGTCAACCTGACCCCCTCAAACTAACCACCTCACTATCACCCTGACCCCCTCACAGTAACCACTTCACTATCACCATGACCCCCTCACAGTCACCACTACACTGTCACCCTGTCCCCCTCACACTAACCATGTCACTATCACCCTGACCCCCTCACACTAACCATGTCACTATCACCCTGACCCTCTCACACTAACCACATCACTATCACCGTGACACCCTCACACTAACCACGTCACTCACACCCTGACCCCCTCACACTCACCACGTCACTATCACTCTGTTCCCTTCACACTCACCATGTCACTATCTCCCTGAGGCCATCGTATGAACCACATCACTATCTCCCTGACCCCTCACACTAACCATGTCACTATCACCCTGACCACCTCACATTAACCACGTCACTATCACCCTGACCCGCTTACACTAATCCCCTCACTATCTCCCTGACCCCCCTCACACTAACCATATCATTATCACACTGACCCCTCACACTCACCACGTCACTATCACCCTGACCCCATTAAAATAACCATATTACTATCAGCCTGATCCCCTCAAACTAACCACCTCACTATCACCCTGACCACCTTAAACTAAACACGTCAATATCACCCTGACCCGATCACACAAGCCACATGACTATCACCCTGACCCCCTTACATTCACCACATCACTATCATTCTGACCCCCACAACTAACCACGTCACTATCACCCTGACCCCCTCACACTAACATCATCACGATCACCCTGACCCCTCACACTAACAACGTCACTATCACACTGACCCCATTACACTAACCCCGTCACTATCACACAGACCCCCACAAACTCATCACGTCACTATCAAGCTGACCCCTCACACTAACCACGTCACTATCTCCCAGATCCCCTCACACGAACCACATCACCATCACCCAGACCCCTCACACTAACCATGTCACTATCACACTGACCACCTCATACTAACCACGTCACTATCACGCTGACCCCCTCACACTAACCACGTCACTATCACCCTGACACCCTCACACTAACCACGTCACTGTCACCTTACCCCTCACACTCACCACGTCACTATCTCCCTGCTCCCCTCACACGAACCACATCACCATCACCCAGACCCCTCACACTAACTACGTCACTATCACACTTACCCCTCACACTAACCACTTCACTATTACCCTGACCCCTCACACTCACCACGTCACTATCTCCCTGACCCCCTCACACGAACCACATCACCATCACCCAGACCCTCACACTAACCATGTCACGATCACCCTGACCCCCTCACACTAACCACGTCACTATCACCCTGACCCCCTCACACTAACCATGTCACTATCACCCTGAGCCCCTCACATTAGCCACATCACTGTCTCCCTGACCCCCTCACACTAACCATCTCACTATCACACTGACCCCCTTACACTAACCACATCACTATCACCCTTACACCCTCACATTAACCACGTCACTATCACCATGACCCCCTCACACTAACCACAATACTATCACCCTGACTCCCACACACTAACCACATCACTATCACCCTGACCTCCTCACACTCACCACGTCACTATCTCCCTGACCCCCTCACACTAACCACGTCACTATCACCCTTACCCCCTCACATTAACCATGTCACTATCGCCCTGACCCCCTCACACTAACCGCAACACTATCACCCTGATCCCCACACACTCACCACGTCAGTATCACCCTGATCCCCTCACACTCACCAGGTCACTATCTCCCTGAGCCCCTCACACTAACCACGTCACTATCGACATGACCCCCTCACACTAACCCCGTCACTATCACCCTGACCCCTCACACTAACCACGTCACTATCTCCCTGAGCCCCTCATACTAATCATGTCACTATCGCCATGACTCCCTCACACGAACCCCGTCACTATCATCCTGACCCCTCACACTAACTACGTGACTATCACCCTGACCCCTCACACTAACCACGTCACTACCACCCTGAGCCCCTCACATTAACCACATCACTATCTCTCTGACCCCTCACACTAACCATCTCACTATCACACTGACCCCCCACACTAACCACATCACTACCACCCTTACCCCCTCACATTAACCACGTCACTATCACCCTGACCCCCTCACACTAACCACAATACTATCACCCTGACCCCCACACACTAACCACATCACTATCACTCTGACCCCCTCACACTCACCACGTCACTATCTCCCTGGGCCCCTCATACTAACCACATCACTATCGCCATGACCCCCTCACACTAACCCCGACACTACCACCCTGACCCCTCCCACTAACCACGTCACTATCACCCTTACCCCTCACACTAACCATGTCACAATAACAGTGATCCCTCACACTAACCACATCACTATAACCCTGACCCCCTCCCACTAACTATGTCACTATCACCCTGACCCCCTCACACTAATCACGTCACTAACACATTGACCCCTCTCTCACTAACCATGTCACTATAACCCTGACCCCTCAAACTAACCACGTCACTATCAGCCTGACCCCCTCACACTAACCATGGCACAAACCCCCATGACCCCCTTGCACCAATTACGACACTATCACCCTGACACCATCACACTCACCATGTCGCTATCACACTGACTCCCGCAAACTCACCACGTCACTATCAAGCTGACAACTTACACTCACCACGTCACTATCACCCTGATCCCCTCACATTCACCACGTCACAATCACCCTGACCCCCTTACACTAATCACGTCACTATCAACCTGACCCCCTCACACTAACACCATTACTATTACCCTGACCCCCTCACACTCATCACTTTACTATCACCCTGTCTTCCTTACACTAACCAGGTCACTATCACCCTGATTACTCACACTAACCACGTCACTATTCTCTGACCCCCTCACACTAACCATGTCACAATCACCCTGACCCACCACACTAACCATGTCACAATCACTCTGAGCCCCCCGAACTCACCACGTCACTATCAAGCTGACCCCTCATACTCACCACGTCACTATCACCCTGTCCCACTTACACTAACTAAGTCACTATCGCCCTGACCCCATCACACTCACCATGTCACTACCACCCTGACCCCTCACACTAACCACGTCACTATCACCCTTACCCCTCACACTAACCATGTCACAATAACAGTGATCCCTCACACTAACCACATCACTATAACCCTGACCCCCTCCCACTAACTATGTCACTATCACCCTGACCCCCTCACACTAATCACGTCACTAACACATTGACCCCTCTCTCACTAACCATGTCACTATAACCCTGACCCCTCAAACTAACCACGTCACTATCAGCCTGACCCCCTCACACTAACCATGGCACAAACCCCCATGACCCCCTTGCACCAATTACGACACTATCACCCTGACACCATCACACTCACCATGTCGCTATCACACTGACTCCCGCAAACTCACCACGTCACTATCAAGCTGACAACTTACACTCACCACGTCACTATCACCCTGATCCCCTCACATTCACCACGTCACAATCACCCTGACCCCCTTACACTAATCACGTCACTATCAACCTGACCCCCTCACACTAACACCATTACTATTACCCTGACCCCCTCACACTCATCACTTTACTATCACCCTGTCTTCCTTACACTAACCAGGTCACTATCACCCTGATTACTCACACTAACCACGTCACTATTCTCTGACCCCCTCACACTAACCATGTCACAATCACCCTGACCCACCACACTAACCATGTCACAATCACTCTGAGCCCCCCGAACTCACCACGTCACTATCAAGCTGACCCCTCATACTCACCACGTCACTATCACCCTGTCCCACTTACACTAACTAAGTCACTATCGCCCTGACCCCATCACACTCACCATGTCACTATCACCCTGACACCCTTGCACTAACTACGACACTCTCACCCTGACACCATTACACTCTCCATGTCATTATCACACTGACCCCCTCAAACTCACCACGTCACTATCAACCTGGCCCCTCATACTTACCACGTCACTATCATCCTAACCTCCTCACACTAACCACGTCACTATCACCCTGACCCCCTCACATTCACCACGTCACTATCTCCCTGATCCCCTCACACTAATCACGTCACTATCACACTGACCCGCTCACACTAACGATGTCACTATCACACTGACCCCCTCATACTAACCACGTCATTATCACCCTGAGCCCCTCACACTAATCACGTCACTATCACCCTGACCCCCTCCCATTAACTACGCCACTATCACCCTGACCCCTTTACACTAACCACGTCACTATCACCCTGAGCCCCTCACACTAACCACGTCACTATCACCCTGACCCCCTCACATTAACCACATCACTATCACCCTGACCCCTTTACACTCACCACATAACTATCACCCTGACCCCGTCACACTAACCACGTCACTATCACCCTGACCCCGTCACACTAACCACGTCACTATCACCCTGACCCCTTTACACGAACCACATCACTATCACCCTGACCCCCTTGCACTAACTACGACAGTATCACCCTGACCCCATGACACTAACCCCGATGCTATCACACTGACCCCCTCAAACTCACCACGTCATTATCACCGTGACACCATTACACTCTCCATGTCATTATCACACATACTCATTCTCTCTCTCTCACGCAACACGCATTTTCTCTCTCTCTGCCCCTCGGTCTCTCTGTCCCTCACTCACTCTATGTCCCTCACTCTCTCTCTGTCCCTCACTCGCTCTGTGTCCCTCCCTCTCTCTCTGTATCCCTCTCTCTGTGTCCCTCTCTCTCTCTGTCCCTCTCTGTCCATGTCCCTCTCTGTCTCTGTGTTCCTCACACTCTCTCTGTGTCCCTCTTTCTCTGTGTCCCTCTCTATCTGTCCCTCTCTGTCCATGACCCTCTCTCTCTGTGTCCCTCTTTCTCAGTCCCTCTCTGCCCATGTCCCTCTCTCTCTGTGTCCCTCCCTCTTTCTCTGTGTCCCTCTCTCTCTGTCCCTCTCTGTCCATGTCCCTATCTCTCTGTGTCCCTCTCTCTCTCTCTGTATCCCTCTCTCTGTGTCCCTCTCTCTCTCTGTCCCTCTCTGTCCATGTCCCTCTCTGTCTCTGTGTTCCTCACACTCTCTCTGTGTCCCTCTTTCTCTGTGTCCCTCTCTCTCTGTCCCTCTCTGTCCATGACCCTCTCTCTCTGTGTCCCTCTTTCTCAGTCCCTCTCTGTCCATGTCCCTCTCTCTCTGTGTCCCTCACACTCTCTCTGTGTCTCTCTTTCTCTGTGTCCCTCTCTCTCTGTCCCTCTCTGTCCATGTGCCTCTCTCTCTCTGTGTCCCTCCCTCTCTCTGTGTCCCTCTTTCTCTGTGTCCCTCTCTCTCTTTCCCTCTCTGTCCATGACCCTCTCTCTCTGTGTCCCTCATACTCTCACTGTGTTCCTCTCTCTCTCTGAGTATCCCTCTCTCTCTCGATCTCTCTCTCTATGTCCCTATCTTTCAGTGTCCCACTCTCTCTGTCCCTCTCTCTCGCTGCGTCTCTTTCTCTGTCCCTCTCTCTCTCTCTGTGTCCGTCTCTCCCTGTCCCTAGCTCTCTCTCTCTCTCTCTGTCACTCTCTCCCTGTCCCTCTCTCTCTGTGTCTCTCTCTCTGTCCACGCACTCTGTCCGCTCTCTCTTGCTCACACACACACCCATTCTCTCGTGCACATGTAGACACTCTTTCTTTCACATATGCCATCTCTCTCACGTGCGCACTCACTCTCGTTCACTTGTACACACACACTCTCTCACGTGCACGCACACACTCGCATGCACTCACTCTTTCACTCTCACACCCTCTTTCTCGCACTCACACACACTCTCATGCATGTGCACATCATATTTCACACACGCTCACTCTCTCTCTTACTCACATGTGCACATTTTCTCTCTCTCATGCGCGGACACTATCTCATGCACGCACTCTGTCTTTTGCACACAGGCATTCCCTCTCTCTCTCACACACAGGCATTCTCTCTCTCTCTCTCACACACGCATTCTCTCTTTCACACCCGCATTTTCTCTCTCTCTCGCAATGACTCATTCTCTCTCTCACGCACACACAAATTCTCTCTCACGCACACACTCATTCTCTCTCTCTCACACACACATTCTCTCACAGACGCATTCTTTCTCTTACACAGACACTCGTTCTCTCTCTCACACACGCACGCATTCTCTCCCTCTCACACACACACATTCTCTCTCTCACACACACACGCTCTCTCTCTCTCTCGCATACACACATTCTCTCTCTCTCTCTCGCACACACATTCTCTCTCTCTCACGCACGCACGCATTCTCTCTCTCTCTCTCTCACACGCATTCTCTCTCTCTCTCACACACGCATTCTCTCTCTCGCACACACACACATTCTCTCTCTCTCTCTCGCACACACATTCTCTCACAGACGCATTTTTCCTCTTACACAGACACTCGTTCTCTCTCTCTCACACGCATGCATTCACTCTCTCACACATGCACGCGTTATGTCTCTCACGCACACACGCATTCTTTTCTCTCGCACACGCACATCCTCTCTCTCGCACACACATGCATCCTCTTTCTCACACACACGCATTCCCTCTCACACACGCATTCTCTCTCACACACGCATTCTCTATCTCTCTCACACACAAGCATTCTCTCTCACACATGCATTCTCTCTCTCACACACACATTCTCTCACACACGCTTCCTCTCTCTTACACAGACACTCGTTCTCTCTCTCTCACACACGCATTCTCACTCTCACACATGCATGCATTCTCTCACACACCCATTCTCTCTCACACACAAGCATTCTCTCTCTCACACACGCATTCTCTCTCACACAAACACATTCTCTCACACACGAATCCTCTCTCTTACACAGACACTCGTTCTCTCTCTCACACACAAGCATTCTCTCTCTCACACATGCATGCATTCTCTCACACACGCATTCTCTCTCACACACGCATTCTCTCTCTCTCACACACATTCTCTCACACACGCATCCTCTCCCTTACACAGACACTCGTTGTCTCTCTCACACACACCCATTCTCTCTCTCACACACGCACGCATTCTCTCTCACACGCACACACTCATTCTCTATCTCTCACGCACAAACGAATTCTCTCTCTCACGCACACACGAAGTCTCTCTCTCTGTCTCACACACACGCATTCTCTCTCTATCTCTCGCACACACATTCTATCTCACGCACACATGCATTCTCTCTCTCTCTCACGCACACACAAATTCTCTCTCTCTCGCACACGCTCATTCTCTGTCTCACACACGAATTCTCTCTCTCCCTCGCACACACTCATTCTCTCTCTCTCACGCACACCCGCATTCTCTCTCTCACACACACACGCATTCTCTCTCTCGCACACACTCATTCTCTCTCTCGCACACACGATTTCTCTCTCTCTCACGCACACACGAATTCTCACTCTCTGTCTCGCACACACATTCTCTCTCACGCACACACATTCTCTCTCTCTCGCACACACGCATTCTCTCTCTCTCACACACACACTCATTCTCTCTGTCTCTCACAAACACATTCTCTTTCTCACACACACACGCATTCTTTTCTCTCTCTCGCACACACTCATTCTCTCTCTCTCGCACACACGATTTCTCTCTCTCTCACGCACACACGAATTCTCACTCTCTGTCTCGCACACACATTCTCTCTCACGCACACACATTCTCTCTCTCTCTCTCACACACATTCTCTCACAGACGCATTCTTTCTCTTACACAGACACTCGTTCTCTCTCTCTCTCACGCATAAATTCTCTCTCTCACGCACGCACGCATTCTCTCTCACACACATGCATTCTTTTCTCTCTCACGCACACACGCATTCTCTCTTTAACATACACTCATTCTTTTCTCACTCATACGCACGCATTCTCTCTCACACGCACACATTCTCTCACATACACGCATTCTCTCTCTCACACACACATTCTCTCTCTCACACACACGCATTCTCTCACACACGCATTCTCTCTCTTACACAGACACTCATTCTCTCTCTCACACACGCACACATTCTCTCTCTCTCACACACACACATTCTCTCTCTCACACACACACGCACTCTCTCTCTCTCGCACACACACATTCTCTCTCTCTCTCGCACACACATTCTCTCTCTCACACACACACGCATTCTTTTCTCTCTCTCGCACACACTCATTCTCTCTCTCTCGCACACACGATTTCTCTCTCTCTCACGCACACACGAATTCTCACTCTCTGTCTCGCACACACATTCTCTCTCACGCACACACATTGTCTCTCTCTCGCACACACGCATTCTCTCTCTCTCACACACACACTCATTCTCTCTGTCTCTCACGCACGGATTCTCTTTCTCTCTCACACACACATTCTCTCACAGACGCATTCTTTCTCTTACACAGACAATCGTTCTCTCTCTCTCTCACGCATAAATTCTCTCTCTCACGCACGCACGCATTCTCTCTCACACACATGCATTCTTTTCTCTCTCACGCACACACGCATTCTCTCTTTAACATACACTCATTCTTTTCTCACTCATAAGCACGCATTCTCTCTCACACGCACACATTCTCTCTCACACACGCATTCTCTCTCACACATGCATGCATTCTCTCACACACGCAATCTCTAACACACACGCATTCTCTCTCTCACACACTCATTCTCTCACACACGCATCCTCTCTCTTACACAGACACTCGTTCCCTCTCTCTCACACACGCATTCTCTCTCTCACACATGCACACATTCTCTCACACACGCATCCTCTCTCTTACACAGACACTCGTTCTCTCTCTCTCACACACGCATTCTCTCTCTCACACATGCACACATTCTCTCACACACGCATTCTCTCTCACACACACGCATTCTCTCTCTCACACACACATTCTCTCACACACGCATCCTCTCTCTTACACAGACACTCGTTCTCTCTCTCTCACACACGCATTCTCTCTCACACATGCATGCATTCTCTCACACACGCATTCTCTCTCACACACGCATTCTCTCTCTCACACACACACTCTCTCACACACGCATCCTCTCTCTTACACAGACACTCGTTCCCTCTCTCTCACACACGCATTCTCTCTCTCACACATGCACACATTCTCTCACACACGCATTCTCTCTCTCACACACACACGCATTCTCTCTCTCTCTCACACACGCATTCTCTCTCTCTCTGACACACACACACACAGTCTCTCTCTCTCTCGCACACACATTCTCTCGCAGACGCATTCTTCCTCTTACACTCGTTCTCTCTCTCTCTCACGCATGCATTCACTCTCTCACACATGCACGCATTATGTCTCTCACGCACACACGCATCCTCTCTCTCACACACACGCATCCTCTCTCTCACACACGCGCATTCTCTCTCAAACACGCATTCTCTCTCACACGCACCCATTCTCTCTCACACACACTCATTCTCTCTCTCACACACTCATTCTTTTCTCTCTCGCACGCACACAATCTCTCTCTCACGCACACACACATTCTCTTTCTCACACGCACACATTCTCTCTCACACGCACACATTCTCTCTCACACACGCATTCTCTATCTCTCTCACACACAAGCATTCTCTCTCACACATGCATTCTCTCTCTCACACACACATTCTCTCACACACGCATCCTCTCTCTTACACAGACACTCATTCTCTCTCTCACACACACGCATTCTCTCTCTCACACATGCATGCATTCTGTCACACACGCATTCTCTCTCACACACGCATTCTCTCTCTCACACACACATTCTCTCACACACGCATCCTCTCTCTTACACAGACACTCGTTCTCTCTCTCACACACACGCATTCTCTCTCTCACACATGCATGCATTCTCTCACACACGCATTCTCTCTCACACACACACATTCTCTCACACACGCATCCTCTCTCTTACACAGACACTCGTTCTCTCTCTCACACACACGCATTCTCTCTCTCACACATGCATGCATTGTCTCACACACGCATTCTCTCTCACACACAAGCATTCTCTCTCTCACACACGCATTCTCTCTCACACAAGCATTCTCTCTCTCACACACACATTCTATCACACACGCATCCTCTCTCTTACACAGACACTCGTTCTCTCTCTCACACACACGCATTCTCTCTCTCACACATGCACACATTCACTCACACACGCATTCTCTCTCACACACACGCATTCTCTCTCACACACACACATTCTCTCACACACGCATCCTCTCTCTTACACAGACATTCGTTATCTCTCTCTCCCACACGCATTCTCTCACACACATGCATGCATTCTCTCACACACGCATTCTCTCTCACACACGCATTCTCTCTCTCACACATGCACACATTCTCTCACACACGCATCCTCTCTCTTACACAGATAGTCGTTCTCTCTCTCTCACACACGCATTCTCTCTCTCACACATGCACACATTCTCTCACACACGCATCCTCTCTCTTACACAGACACTCGTTCTTTCTCTCTCACACACGCATTCTCTCACACACACACACACATTCTCTCTCACGCACACACATTCTCTCTCTCTCGCACACACGTATTCTCTCTCTCTCACACACACACTCATTCTCTCTGTCTCTCACAAACACATTCTCTTTCTCACACACACACGCATTCTTTTTTCTCTCTCGCACACACTCATTCTCTCTCTCTCGCACACACGATTTCTCTCTCTCTCACGCACACACGAATTCTCACTCTCTGTCTCGCACACACATTCTCTCTCACGCACACACATTCTCTCTCTCTCACACACACATTCTCTCACAGACGCATTCTTTCTCTTACACAGACACTCGTTCTCTCTCTCTCTCACGCATAAATTCTCTCTCTCACGCACGCACGCATTCTCTCTCACACACATGCATTCTTTTCTCTCTCACGCACACACGCATTCTCTCTTTAACATACACTCATTCTTTTCTCACTCATACGCACGCATTCTCTCTCACACGCGCACATTCTCTCACATACACGCATTCTCTCTCTCACACACACATTCTCTCTCTCACACACACGCATTCTCTCACACACGCATTCTCTCTCTTACACAGACACTCATTCTCTCTCTCACACACGCACACATTCTCTCTCTCTCACACACACACATTCTCTCTCTCACACACACACGCACTCTCTCTCTCTCGCACACACACATTCTCTCTCTCTCTCGCACACACATTCTCTCTCTCACACACACACGCATTCTTTTCTCTCTCTCGCACACACTCATTCTCTCTCTCTCGCACACACGATTTCTCTCTCTCTCACGCACACACGAATTCTCACTCTCTGTCTCGCACACACATTCTCTCTCACGCACACACATTGTCTCTCTCTCGCACACACGCATTCTCTCTCTCTCACACACACACTCATTCTCTCTGTCTCTCACGCACGGATTCTCTTTCTCTCTCACACACACATTCTCTCACAGACGCATTCTTTCTCTTACACAGACAATCGTTCTCTCTCTCTCTCACGCATAAATTCTCTCTCTCACGCACGCACGCATTCTCTCTCACACACATGCATTCTTTTCTCTCTCACGCACACACGCATTCTCTCTTTAACATACACTCATTCTTTTCTCACTCATAAGCACGCATTCTCTCTCACACGCACACATTCTCTCTCACACACGCATTCTCTCTCACACATGCATGCATTCTCTCACACACGCAATCTCTAACACACACGCATTCTCTCTCTCACACACTCATTCTCTCACACACGCATCCTCTCTCTTACACAGACACTCGTTCCCTCTCTCTCACACACGCATTCTCTCTCTCACACATGCACACATTCTCTCACACACGCATCCTCTCTCTTACACAGACACTCGTTCTCTCTCTCTCACACACGCATTCTCTCTCTCACACATGCACACATTCTCTCACACACGCATTCTCTCTCACACACACGCATTCTCTCTCTCACACACACATTCTCTCACACACGCATCCTCTCTCTTACACAGACACTCGTTCTCTCTCTCTCACACACGCATTCTCTCTCACACATGCATGCATTCTCTCACACACGCATTCTCTCTCACACACGCATTCTCTCTCTCACACACACACTCTCTCACACACGCATCCTCTCTCTTACACAGACACTCGTTCCCTCTCTCTCACACACGCATTCTCTCTCTCACACATGCACACATTCTCTCACACACGCATTCTCTCTCTCACACAGACACTCGTTCTCTCTCTCTCACACACGCATTCTCTCTCTCACACACACACGCATTCTCTCTCTCTCTCACACACGCATTCTCTCTCTCTCTCACACACACACACACAGTCTCTCTCTCTCTCGCACTCACATTCTCTCGCAGACGCATTCTTCCTCTTACACTCGTTCTCTCTCTCTCTCACGCATGCATTCACTCTCTCACACATGCACGCATTATGTCTCTCACGCACACACGCATCCTCTCTCTCACACACACGCATCCTCTCTCTCACACACGCGCATTCTCTCTCAAACACGCATTCTCTCTCACACGCACCCATTCTCTCTCACACACACTCATTCTCTCTCTCACACACTCATTCTTTTCTCTCTCGCACGCACACAATCTCTCTCTCACGCACACACACATTCTCTTTCTCACACGCACACATTCTCTCTCACACGCACACATTCTCTCTCACACACGCATTCTCTATCTCTCTCACACACAAGCATTCTCTCTCACACATGCATTCTCTCTCTCACACACACATTCTCTCACACACGCATCCTCTCTCTTACACAGACACTCATTCTCTCTCTCACACACACGCATTCTCTCTCTCACACATGCATGCATTCTGTCACACACGCATTCTCTCTCACACACGCATTCTCTCTCTCACACACACATTCTCTCACACACGCATCCTCTCTCTTACACAGACACTCGTTCTCTCTCTCACACACACGCATTCTCTCTCTCACACATGCATGCATTCTCTCACACACGCATTCTCTCTCACACACACACATTCTCTCACACACGCATCCTCTCTCTTACACAGACACTCGTTCTCTCTCTCTCACACACGCATTCTCTCTCTCACACATGCATGCATTGTCTCACACACGCATTCTCTCTCACACACAAGCATTCTCTCTCTCACACACGCATTCTCTCTCACACACGCATTCTCTCTCTCACACACACATTCTATCACACACGCATCCTCTCTCTTACACAGACACTCGTTCTCTCTCTCACACACACGCATTCTCTCTCTCACACATGCACACATTCTCTCACACACGCATTCTCTCTCACACACACGCATTCTCTCTCACACACACACATTCTCTCACACACGCATCCTCTCTCTTACACAGACACTCGTTATCTCTCTCTCCCACACGCATTCTCTCACACACATGCATGCATTCTCTCACACACGCATTCTCTCTCACACACGCATTCTCTCTCTCACACACACATTCTCTCACACACGCATCCTCTCTCTTACACAGACAGTCGTTCTCTCTCTCTCACACACGCATTCTCTCTCTCACACATGCACACATTCTCTCACACACGCATCCTCTCTCTTACACAGACACTCGTTCTCTCTCTCACACACACGCATTCTCTCTCTCACACATGCACCCATTCTCTCACACACGCATCCTCTCTCTTACACAGACACTCGTTCTCTCTCTCACACACACGCATTCCCTCACACACGCATTCTCTCTCACACACAAGCATTCTCTCTCTCTCACACGCATTCTCTCTCACACGCACACTCTCTCACACACACACATTCTCTCACACACGCATCCTCTCTCTTACACAGACACTCGTTCTCTCTCTCTCACACACGCATTCTCTCTCTCACACATGCATGCATTCTCTCACACACGCATTCTCTCTCTCACACACGCATTCTCTCTCTCACACACGCATTCTCTCTCACACACACACATTCTCTCACACACGCATCCTCTCTCTTACACAGACACTCGTTCTCTCTCTCTCACACACGCATTCTCTCTCACGCATGCATGCATTCTCTCACACACGCATTCTCTCTCACACACACACATTCTCTCACACACGCATCCTCTCTCTTACACAGACTCTCGTTCTCTCTCTCTCACACACGCATTCTCTCTCTCACACATGCATGCATTCTCTCACACACGCATTCTCTCTCACACACAAGCATTCTCTCTCTCACACACGCATTATCTCTCACACACACACATTCTCTCACACACGCATCCTCTCTCTTACACAGGCACTCGTTCTCTCTCTCACACACAGGCATGCATTCTCTCACACACGCATTCTCTCTCACACACGCATTCTCTCTCTCACACACTCATTCTCTCACACACGCATCCTCTCTCTTACACAGACACTCGTTCTCTCTCTCACACACACGCATTCTCTCTCTCACACATGCACACATTCTCTCACACACGCATTCTCTCTCACACACACGCATTCTCTCACACACACACACATTATCTCACACACGCATCCTCTCTCTTACACAGACACTCGTTCTCTCTCTCTCACACACGCATTCTCTCTCACACATGCATGCATTCTCTCACTCACGCATTCTCTCTCACACACACATTCTCTCTCTCACACACACATTCTCTCACACACGCATTCTCTCTCTTACACAGACACTCGTTCTCTCTCTCTCACACACGCATTCTCTCTCTCACACATGCACACATTCTCTCACACACGCATCCTCTCTCTTACACAGACACTCGTTCTCTCTCTCTCACACTCGCATTCTCTCTCTCACACATGCACACATTCTCTCACACACGCATCCTCTCTCTTACACAGACACTCGTTCTCTCTCTCTCACACACGCATTCTCTCACACACGCATTCTCTCTCACACACAAGCATTCTCTCTCACACACGCATTCTCTCTCACACGCACACTCTCTCACACGCACACATTCTCTCTCTCACACACGCATCCTCTCTCTTACACAGACACTCGTTCTCTCTCTCTCACACACGCATTCTCTCTCTCACACATGCATGCATTCTCTCACACACGCATTCTCTCTCACACACAAGCATTCTCTCTCACACACACGCATTCTCTCTCACACACACACATTGTCTCACACACGCATCCTCTCTCTTACACAGACACTCGTTCTCTCTCTCTCACACACGCATTCTCTCTCACACATGCATGCATTCTCTCACACACGCATTCTCTCTCACACACGCATTCTCTCTCACACACACACATTCTCTCACACACGCATCCTCTCTCTTACACAGACACTCGTTCTCTCTCTCTCACAAACGCATTCTCTCTCACACACACGCATTCTCTCGCATGCACACACATTCTCTCACACACGCATTCTCTCACACACGCATCCTCTCTCTTACACAGACTCTCGTTCTCTCTCTCTCACACTCGCATTCTCTCTCTCACACGTGCACACATTCTCTCACACACGCCTCCTCTCTCTTACACAGACACTCGTTCTCTCTCTCTCACACACGCATTCTCTCACACACGCATTCTCTCTCACACACAAGCATTCTCTCTCTCACACACGCATTCTCTCTCACACGCACACTCTCTCACACGCACACATTCTCTCTCTCACACACGCATCCTCTCTCTTACACAGACACTCGTTCTCTCTCTCTCACACACGCATTCTCTCTCTCACACATGCATGCATTCTCTCACACACGCATTCTCTCTCACACACAAGCATTCTCTCTCTCACACACGCATTCATTCTCTCACACACGCATCCTCTCTCTTACACAGACACTCGTTCTCTCTCTCTCACACACGCATTCTCTCACACACGCATTCTCTCTCACACACAAGCATTCTCTCTCTCACACACGCATTCTCTCTCACACGCACACTCTCTCACACGCACACATTCTTTCTCTCACACACGCATCCTCACTCTTACACAGACACTCGTTCTCTCTCTCTCACACACGCATCCTCTCTCTCACACATGCATGCATTCTCTCACACACGCATTCTCTCTCACACACATGCATTCTCTCTCTCACACACGCATTCTCTCTCACACACACACATTCTCTCACACACGCATCCTCTCTCTTACACAGACACTGGTTCTCTCTCTCACACACACGCATTCTCTCTCACACATGCATGCATTCTCTCTCACACACGCATTCTCTCTCACACACGCATTCTCCCTCTCACGCACACATTCTCTCACACCCGCATCCTCTCTCTTACACAGACACTCGTTCTCTCTCTCTCACACATGCATTCTCTCTCTCACACATGCACACATTCTCTCACACACGCATTCTCTCTCACACACACGCATTCACTCTCACACACACACATTCTCTCACACACGCATCCTCTCTCTTACACAGACATTCGTTCTCTCTCTCACACACACGCATTCTCTCTCTCACACATGCACACATTCTCTCACACACGCATTCTCTCTCACGCACACGCATTCTCTCTCACACACACACATTATCTCACACACGCATCCTCTCTCTTACACAGACACTCGTCCTCTCTCTCACACACGCATTCTCTCTCACACATGCATGCATTCTCTCACACACGCATTCTCTCTGACACACACATTCTCTCTCTCACACACACATTCTCTCTCTTACACAGACACTCGTTCTCTCTCTCTCACACACGCATTCTCTCTCTCACACATGCACACATTCTCTCACACACGCATCCTCTCTCTTACACAGACACTCGTTCTCTCTCTCTCACACACGCATCCTCTCTCTTACACAGACACTCGTTCTCTCTCTCTCACACACGCATTCTCTCTCTCACACATGCACACATTCTCTCACACACGCATCCTCTCTCTTACACAGACACTCGTTCTCTCTCTCTCACACACGCATTCTCTCTCACACACACACATTCTCTCACACACGCATCCTCTCTCTTACACAGACACTCGGTCTCTCTCTCTCACACTCGCATTCTCTCTCTCACACATGCACACATTCTCTCACACACGCATCCTCTCTCTTACACAGACACTCGTTCTCTCTCTCTCACACACGCATTCTCTCACACACGCATTCTCTCTCACACACAAGCATTCTCTCTCACACACGCATTCTCTCTCACACGCACACTCTCTCACACGCACACATTCTCTCTCTCACACACGCTTCCTCTCTCTTACACAGACACTCGCTCTCTCTCTCTCACACACGCATTCTCTCTCTCTCACACATGCATGCATTCTCTCTCACACACAAGCATTCTCTCTCACACACACGCATTCTCTCTCACACACACACATTGTCTCACACACGCATCCTCTCTCTGACACAGACACTCGTTCTCTCTCTCTCACACACGCATTCTCTCTCACACATGCATGCATTCTCTCACACACGCATTCTCTCTCACACACGCATTCTCTCTCACACACACACATTCTCTCACACACGCATCCTCTCTCTTACACAGACACTCGTTCTCTCTCTCTCACACACGCATTCTCTCTCACACACACGCATTCTCTCTCACGCACACACATTCTCTCACACACGCATTCTCTCACACCCGCAACCTCTCTCTTACACAGACTCTCGTTCTCTCTCTCTCACACTCGCATTCTCTCTCTCACACATGCACACATTCTCTCACACACGCCTCCTCTCTCTTACACAGACACTCGTTCTCTCTCTCTCACACACGCATTCTCTCACACACGCATTCTCTCTCACACACAAGCATTCTCTCTCTCACACACGCATTCTCTCTCACACGCACACTCTCTCACACGCACACATTCTCTCTCTCACACACGCATCCTCTCTCTTACACAGTCACTCGTTCTCTCTCTCTCACACACGCAGTCTCTCTCTCACACATGCATGCATTCTCTCACACACGCATTCTCTCTCACACACAAGCATTCTCTCTCTCACACACGCATTCTCTCTCACACATGCATGCATTCTCTCACACACGCATTTTCTCTCACACACGCATTCTCTCTCACACACACACATTCTCTCACACACGCATCCTCTCTCTTACACAGACACTCGTTCTCTCTCTCTCACACACGCATTCTCTCTCTCACACATGCACACATTCTCTCACACACGCAACCTCTCTCTTACACAGACACTCGTTCTCTCTCTCTCTCACACGCATTCTCTCTCTCACACATGCACACATTCTCTCACACACGCATCCTCTCTCTTACACAGACACTCGTTCTCTCTCTCTCACACACGCATTCTCTCACACACGCATTCTCTCTCACACACCAGCATTCTCTCTCTCACACACGCATTCTCTCTCACACGCACACTCTCTCACACGCACACATTCTCTCTCTCACACACGCATCCTCACTCTTACACAGACACTCGATCTCTCTCTCTCACACACGCATTCTCTCTCTCACACATGCATGCATTCTCTCACACACGCATTCTCTCTCACACACAAGCATTCTCTCTCTCACACACGCATTCTCTCTCTCACACACACATTCTCTCACACACGCATCCTCTCTCTTACACAGACACTCGTTCTCTCTCTCTCACACACGCATTCTCTCTCACACATGCATGCATTCTCTCTCACACACGCATTCTCTCTCACACACGCATTCTCCCTCTCACGCACACATTCTCTCACACACGCATCCTCTCTCTTACACAGACACTCGTTCTCTCTCTCTCACACATGCATTCTCTCTCTCACACATGCACACATTCTCTCACACACGCATTCTCTCTCACACACACGCATTCTCTCTCACACACACACATTCTCTCACACACGCATCCTCTCTCTTACACAGACACTCGTTCTTTCTCTCACACACACGCATTCTCTCTCACACAGGCATGCATTCTCTCACACACGCATTCTCTCTCACACACGCATTCTCTCTCTCACACACTCATTCTCTCACACACGCATCCTCTCTCTTACACAGACACTCGTTCTCTCTCTCACACACACGCATTCTCTCTCTCACACATGCACACATTCTCTCACACACGCATTCTCTCTCACACACACGCATTCTCTCACACACACACACATTATCTCACACACGCATCCTCTCTCTTACACAGACACTCGTTCTCTCTCTCTCACACACGCATTCTCTCTCACACATGCATGCATTCTCTCACTCACGCATTCTCTCTCACACACACATTCTCTCTCTCACACACACATTCTCTCACACACGCATTCTCTCTTACACAGACACTCGTTCTCTCTCTCTCACACACGCATTCTCTCTCTCACACATGCACACATTCTCTCACACACGCATCCTCTCTCTTACACAGACACTCGTTCTCTCTCTCTCACACTCGTTCTCTCTCTCTCACACACGCATTTACCCTCACACACACACACATTCTCTCACACACGCATCCTCTCTCTTACACAGACACTCGTTCTCTCTCTCTCACACTCGCATTCTCTCTCTCACACATGCACACATTCTCTCACACACGCATCCTCTCTCTTACACAGACACTCGTTCTCTCTCTCTCACACACGCATTCTCTCACACACGCATTCTCTCTCACACACAAGCATTCTCTCTCACACACGCATTCTCTCTCACACGCACACTCTCTCACACGCACACATTCTCTCTCTCACACACGCATCCTCTCTCTTACACAGACACTCGTTCTCTCTCTCTCACACACGCATTCTCTCTCTCACACATGCATGCATTGTCTCACACACGCATTCTCTCTCACACACAAGCATTCTCTCTCTCACACACGCATTCTCTCTCACACACACACATTGTCTCACACACGCATCCTCTCTCTTACACAGACACTCGTTCTCTCTCTCTCACACACGCATTCTCTCTCACACATGCATGCATTCTCTCACACACGCATTCTCTCTCACACACGCATTCTCTCTCTCACACACACATTCTCTCACACACGCATCCTCTCTCTTACACAGACACTCGTTCTCTCTCTCTCACACACGCATTCTCTCTCACACACACGCATTCTCTCACACACACACACATTCTCTCACACACGCATTCTCTCACACACGCATTCTCTCTCACACACAAGTACTCTCTCTCTCACACACGCATTCTCTCTCACACGCACACTCTCTCACACGCACACATTCTCTCTCTCACACACGCATCCTCTCTCTTACACAGACACTCGTTCTCTCTCACACACACACGCATTCTCTCTCTCACACATGCATGCATTCTCTCACACACTCATTCTCTCTCACACACAAGCACTCTCTCTCTCACACACGCATTCTCTCTCACACACACACATTCTCTCACACACGCATTCTCTCTCTTACACAGACACTCGTTCTCTCTCTCTCACACACGCATTCTCTCTCACACATGCATGCATTCTTTCACACACGCATTCTCTCTCACACACACACATTCTCTCACACACGCATCCTCTCTCTTGCACAGACACTCGTTCTCTCTCTCTCACACACGCATTCTCTCTCTCACACATGCATGCATTCTCTCACACACGCATTCTCTCTCACACACAAGCATTCTCTCTCTCACACACGCATTCACTCTCACACACACACATTCTCTCACACACGCATCCTCTCTCTTACACAGGCACTCGTTCTCTCTCTCTCACACACGCATTCTCTCTCACACATGCATGCATTCTGTCACACACGCATTCTCTCTCACACACGCATTCTCTCTCTCACACACACATTCTCTCACACACGCATCCTGTCTCTTACACAGACACTCGTTCTCTCTCTCACACACACGCATTCTCTCTCTCACACATGCACACATTCTCTCACACACGCATTCTCTCTCACACACACGCATTCTCTCTCACACACACACATTCTCTCACACACGCATCCTCTCTCTTACACAGACACTCGTTCTCTCTCTCTCACACACGCATTCTCTCTCACAATTGCATGCATTCTCTCACACACGCATTTTCTCTCACACACGCATTCTCTCTCTCACACACACATTCTCTCACACACGCATCCTCTCTCTTACACAGACACACGTTCTCTCTCTCTCCCACACGCATTCTCTCTCACACATGCATGCATTCTCTCTCACACACGCATTCTCTCTCACACACGCATTCTCCCTCTCACGCACACATTCTCTCACACACGCATCCTCTCTCTTACACAGACACTCGTTCTCTCTCTCTCACACATGCATTCTCTCTCTCACACATGCATGCATTCTCTCACACACAAGCATTCTCTCTCTCACACACGCATTCTCTCTCTCACACACACACATTCTCTCACACACGCATCCTCTCTCTTACACAGACACTCGTTCTCTCTCTCTCACACACGCATTCTCTCTCTCACACATGCACACATTCTCTCACACACGCATCCTCTCTCTTACACAGACACTCGTTCTCTCTCTCTCACACACGCATTCTCTCTCACACACACACATTCTCTCACACACGCATCCTCTCTCTTACACAGACACTCGGTCTCTCTCTCTCACACTCGCATTCTCTCTCTCACACATGCACACATTCTCTCACACACGCATCCTCTCTCTTACACAGACACTCGTTCTCTCTCTCTCACACACGCATTCTCTCACACACGCATTCTCTCTCACACACAAGCATTCTCTCTCACACACGCATTCTCTCTCACACGCACACTCTCTCACACGCACACATTCTCTCTCTCACACACGCTTCCTCTCTCTTACACAGACACTCGCTCTCTCTCTCTCACACACGCATTCTCTCTCTCTCACACATGCATGCATTCTCTCTCACACACAAGCATTCTCTCTCACACACACGCATTCTCTCTCACACACACACATTGTCTCACACACGCATCCTCTCTCTGACACAGACACTCGTTCTCTCTCTCTCACACACGCATTCTCTCTCACACATGCATGCATTCTCTCACACACGCATTCTCTCTCACACACGCATTCTCTCTCACACACACACATTCTCTCACACACGCATCCTCTCTCTTACACAGACACTCGTTCTCTCTCTCTCACACACGCATTCTCTCTCACACACACGCATTCTCTCTCACGCACACACATTCTCTCACACACGCATTCTCTCACACCCGCATCCTCTCTCTTACACAGACTCTCGTTCTCTCTCTCTCACACTCGCATTCTCTCTCTCACACATGCACACATTCTCTCACACACGCCTCCTCTCTCTTACACAGACACTCGTTCTCTCTCTCTCACACACGCATTCTCTCACACACGCATTCTCTCTCACACACAAGCATTCTCTCTCTCACACACGCATTCTCTCTCACACGCACACTCTCTCACACGCACACATTCTCTCTCTCACACACGCATCCTCTCTCTTACACAGTCACTCGTTCTCTCTCTCTCACACACGCAGTCTCTCTCTCACACATGCATGCATTCTCTCACACACGCATTCTCTCTCACACACAAGCATTCTCTCTCTCACACACGCATTCTCTCACATGCATGCATTCTCTCACACACGCATTTTCTCTCACACACGCATTCTCTCTCACACACACACATTCTCTCACACACGCATCCTCTCTCTTACACAGACACTCGTTCTCTCTCTCTCACACACGCATTCTCTCTCTCACACATGCACACATTCTCTCACACACGCAACCTCTCTCTTACACAGACACTCGTTCTCTCTCTCTCTCACACGCATTCTCTCTCTCACACATGCACACATTCTCTCACACACGCATCCTCTCTCTTACACAGACACTCGTTCTCTCTCTCTCACACACGCATTCTCTCACACACGCATTCTCTCTCACACACCAGCATTCTCTCTCTCACACACGCATTCTCTCTCACACGCACACTCTCTCACACGCACACATTCTCTCTCTCACACACGCATCCTCACTCTTACACAGACACTCGATCTCTCTCTCTCACACACGCATTCTCTCTCTCACACATGCATGCATTCTCTCACACACGCATTCTCTCTCACACACAAGCATTCTCTCTCTCACACACGCATTCTCTCTCTCACACACACATTCTCTCACACACGCATCCTCTCTCTTACACAGACACTCGTTCTCTCTCTCTCACACACGCATTCTCTCTCACACATGCATGCATTCTCTCTCACACACGCATTCTCTCTCACACACGCATTCTCCCTCTCACGCACACATTCTCTCACACACGCATCCTCTCTCTTACACAGACACTCGTTCTCTCTCTCTCACACATGCATTCTCTCTCTCACACATGCACACATTCTCTCACACACGCATTCTCTCTCACACACACGCATTCTCTCTCACACACACACATTCTCTCACACACGCATCCTCTCTCTTACACAGACACTCGTTCTTTCTCTCACACACACGCATTCTCTCTCACACAGGCATGCATTCTCTCACACACGCATTCTCTCTCACACACGCATTCTCTCTCTCACACACTCATTCTCTCACACACGCATCCTCTCTCTTACACAGACACTCGTTCTCTCTCTCACACACACGCATTCTCTCTCTCACACATGCACACATTCTCTCACACACGCATTCTCTCTCACACACACGCATTCTCTCACACACACACACATTATCTCACACACGCATCCTCTCTCTTACACAGACACTCGTTCTCTCTCTCTCACACACGCATTCTCTCTCACACATGCATGCATTCTCTCACTCACGCATTCTCTCTCACACACACATTCTCTCTCTCACACACACATTCTCTCACACACGCATTCTCTCTTACACAGACACTCGTTCTCTCTCTCTCACACACGCATTCTCTCTCTCACACATGCACACATTCTCTCACACACGCATCCTCTCTCTTACACAGACACTCGTTCTCTCTCTCTCACACTCGTTCTCTCTCTCTCACACACGCATTTACCCTCACACACACACACATTCTCTCACACACGCATCCTCTCTCTTACACAGACACTCGTTCTCTCTCTCTCACACTCGCATTCTCTCTCTCACACATGCACACATTCTCTCACACACGCATCCTCTCTCTTACACAGACACTCGTTCTCTCTCTCTCACACACGCATTCTCTCACACACGCATTCTCTCTCACACACAAGCATTCTCTCTCACACACGCATTCTCTCTCACACGCACACTCTCTCACACGCACACATTCTCTCTCTCACACACGCATCCTCTCTCTTACACAGACACTCGTTCTCTCTCTCTCACACACGCATTCTCTCTCTCACACATGCATGCATTGTCTCACACACGCATTCTCTCTCACACACAAGCATTCTCTCTCTCACACACGCATTCTCTCTCACACACACACATTGTCTCACACACGCATCCTCTCTCTTACACAGACACTCGTTCTCTCTCTCTCACACACGCATTCTCTCTCACACATGCATGCATTCTCTCACACACGCATTCTCTCTCACACACGCATTCTCTCTCTCACACACACATTCTCTCACACACGCATCCTCTCTCTTACACAGACACTCGTTCTCTCTCTCTCACACACGCATTCTCTCTCACACACACGCATTCTCTCACACACACACACATTCTCTCACACACGCATTCTCTCACACACGCATTCTCTCTCACACACAAGTACTCTCTCTCTCACACACGCATTCTCTCTCACACGCACACTCTCTCACACGCACACATTCTCTCTCTCACACACGCATCCTCTCTCTTACACAGACACTCGTTCTCTCTCACACACACACGCATTCTCTCTCTCACACATGCATGCATTCTCTCACACACGCATTCTCTCTCACACACAAGCACTCTCTCTCTCACACACGCATTCTCTCTCACACACACACATTCTCTCACACACGCATTCTCTCTCTTACACAGACACTCGTTCTCTCTCTCACACACACGCATTCTCTCTCACACATGCATGCATTCTTTCACACACGCATTCTCTCTCACACACACACATTCTCTCACACACGCATCCTCTCTCTTGCACAGACACTCGTTCTCTCTCTCTCACACACGCATTCTCTCTCTCACACATGCATGCATTCTCTCACACACGCATTCTCTCTCACACACAAGCATTCTCTCTCTCACACACGCATTCACTCTCACACACACACATTCTCTCACACACGCATCCTCTCTCTTACACAGGCACTCGTTCTCTCTCTCTCACACACGCATTCTCTCTCACACATGCATGCATTCTGTCACACACGCATTCTCTCTCACACACGCATTCTCTCTCTCACACACACATTCTCTCACACACGCATCCTCTCTCTTACACAGACACTCGTTCTCTCTCTCTCACACACGCATTCTCTCTCACAATTGCATGCATTCTCTCACACACGCATTTTCTCTCACACACGCATTCTCTCTCTCACACACACATTCTCTCACACACGCATCCTCTCTCTTACACAGACACACGTTCTCTCTCTCTCCCACACGCATTCTCTCTCACACATGCATGCATTCTCTCTCACACACGCATTCTCTCTCACACACGCATTCTCCCTCTCACGCACACATTCTCTCACACACGCATCCTCTCTCTTACACAGACACTCGTTCTCTCTCTCTCACACATGCATTCTCTCTCTCACACATGCATGCATTCTCTCACACACAAGCATTCTCTCTCTCACACACGCATTCTCTCTCTCACACACACACATTCTCTCACACACGCATCCTCTCTCTTACACAGACACTCGTTCTCTCTCTCTCACACACGCATTCTCTCTCACACATGCATGCATTCTTTCACACACGCATTCTCTCTCACACACACACATTCTCTCACACACGCATCCTCTCTCTTACACAGACACTCGTTCTCTCTCTCTCACACACGCATTCTCTCTCTCACACATGCATGCATTCTCTCACACACGCATTCTCTCTCACACACAAGCATTCTCTCTCTCACACACGCATTCTCCCTCTCACGCACACATTCTCTCACACACGCATCCTCTCTCTTACACAGACACTCGTTCTCTCTCTCACACACATGCATTCTCTCTCTCACACATGCACACATTCTCTCACACACGCATTCTCTCTCACACACACGCATTCTCTCTCATACACACACATTCTCTCACACACGCATCCTCTCTCTTACACAGACACTCGTTCTTTCTCTCACACACACGCATTCTCTCTCACACATGCATGCATTCTCTCACACACGCATTCTCTCACACACGCATCCTCTCTCTTACACAGACACTCGTTCTCTCTCTGTCACACACGCATTCTCTCTCGCACACATTCTCTCACACACGCATTCTCTCTCACACACACGCATTCTCTCTCACACACACATTATCTCACACACGCATCCTCTCTCTTACACAGACACTCGTTCTCTCTCTCTCACACACGCATTCTCTCTCACACATGCATGCATTCTCTCACACACGCATTCTCTCTCACACACACATTCTCTCTCTCACACACAGATTCTCTCACACACGCATCCTCTCTCTTACACAGACACTCGTTCTCTCTCTCTCACACACGCATTCTCTCTCTCACACATGCACACATTCTCTCACACACGCATCCTCTCTCTTACACAGACACTCGTTCTCTCTCTCTCACACACGCATTCTCTCTCACACACACACACATTCTCTCACACACGCTTCCTCTCTCTTACACAGACACTCGTTCTCTCTCTCTCACACTCGCATTCTCTCTCTCACACATGCACACATTCTCTCACACACGCATCCTCTCTCTTACACAGACACTCGTTCTCTCTCTCTCACACACGCATTCTCTCACACACGCACTCTCTCTCACACACAAGCATTCTCTCTCTCACACACGCATTCTCTCACACACGCACACTCTCTCACACGCACACATTCTCTCTCTCACACACGCATCCTCTCTCTTACACAGACACTCGTTCTCTCTCTCTCACACACGCATTCTCTCTCTCACACATGCATGCATTCTCTCACACACGCATTCTCTCTCACACACAAGCATTCTCTCTCTCACACACGCATTCTCTCTCATACACACACATTGTCTCACACACGCATCCTCTCTCTTACACAGACACTCGTTCTCTCTCTCACACACGCATTCTCTCTCACACACGCATGCATTCTCTCCCACACGCATTCTCTCTCACACACGCATTCTCTCTCTCACACACACATTCTCTCACACACGCATCCTCTCTCTTACACAGACACTCGTTCTCTCTCTCTCACACACGCATTCTCTCTCTCACACATGCACACATTCTCTCACACACGCATTCTCTCTCACACACACGCATTCTCTCTCACACACACACATTCTCTCACACACGCATTCTCTCACACACGCATTCTCTCTCACACACAAGCATTCTCTCTCTCACACACGCATTCTCTCTCACACGCACACTCTCTCACACGCACACATTCTCTCTCTCACACACGCATCGTCTCTCTTACACAGACACTCGTTCTCTCGCTCACACACGCATTCTCTCTCTCACACATGCATGCATTCTCTCACACACGCATTCTCTCTCACACACAAGCATTCTCTCTCTCAAACACGCATTCTCTCTCACTCACACACATTCTCTCACACACGCATCCTCTCTCTTACACAGACACTCGTTCTCTCTCTCTCACACACGCAGTCTCTCTCACACATGCATGCATTATCTCACACACGCATTCTCTCTCACACACACACATTCTCTCACACACGCATCCTCTCTCTTACACAGAAACTCGTTCTCTCTCTCTCACACACACATTCTCTCTCTCACACATGCATGCATTCTCTCACACACGCATTCTCTCTCACACACAAGCATTCTCTCTCTCACACACGCATTCTCTCTCACACACATACATTCTCTCACACACGCATCCTCTCTCTTACACAGGCACTCATTCTCTCTCACACACACACGCATTCTCTCTCACACATGCATGAATTCTCTCACACACGCATTCTCTCTCACACACGCATTCTCTCTCTCACACACACATTCTCTCACACACGCATCCTCTCTCTTACACAGACACTCGTTCTCTCTCTCTCACACACGCATTCTCTCTCTCACACATGCACACATTCTCTCATACACGCATTCTCTCTCACACACACGCATTCTCTCTCTCACACACACATTCTCTCACACACGCATCCTCTCTCTTACACAGACACTCGTTCTCTCTCTCTCACACACGCATTCTCTCTCACACATGCATGCATTCTCTCACACACGCATTTTCTCTCACACACGCATTCTCTCTCTCACACACACATTCTCTCACACACGCATTCTCTCTCACATACATGCATTCTCTCTCACACACACACATTCTCTCACACACGCATCCTCTCTCTTACACAGACACTCGTTCTCTCTCTCTCACACACGCATTCTCTCTCACCCATGCACACATTCTCTCACACACGCATCCTCTCTCTTACACAGACACTCGTTCTCTCTCTCTCACACACGCATTCTCTCTCCCACACATGCACACATTCTCTCACACACGCATCCTCTCTCTTACACAGACATTCGTTCTCTCTCTCTCACACACGCATTCTCTCTCTCACACACGCACACATTCTCTCACACACGCATCCTCTCTCTTACACAGACACTCGTTCTCTCTCTCTCACACACGCATTCTCTCACACACGCATTCTCTCTCACACACAAGCATTCTCTCTCTCACACACGCATTCTCTCTCACACGCACACTCTCTCACACGCACACATTCTCTCTCACACACACTCATCCTCACTCTTACACAGACACTCGTTCTCTCTCTCACTCACGCATTCTCTCTCTCACACATGCATGCATTCTCTCACACACGCATTCTCTCTCACACACAAGCATTCTCTCTCTCACACACGCATTCTCTCTCACACACACACATTCTCTCACACACGCATCCTCTCTCTTACACAGACACTCGTTCTCTCTCTCACACACACGCATTCTCTCTCACACATGCATGCATTCTCTCTCACACACGCATTCTATCTCACACACGCATTCTCCCTCTCACGCACACATTCTCTCACACACGCATCCTCTCTCTTACACAGACACTCGTTCTCTCTCTCTCACACATGCATTCTCTCTCTCACACATGCACACATTCTCTCACACACGCATTCTCTCTCACACACACACATTCTCTCACACACACATCCTCTCTCTTACACAGACACTCGTTCTTTCTCTCACACTCACGCATTCTCTCTCACACATGCATGCATTCTCTCACACACGCATTCTCTCTCACACACAAGCATTCTCTCTCTCACACACGCATTCTCTCTCACACGCACACTCTCTCACACGCACACATTCTCTCTCACACACACTCATCCTCACTCTTACACAGACACTCGTTCTCTGTTTCACACACGCATTCTCTCTCTCACACATGCATGCATTCTCTCACACACGCATTCTCTCTCACACACAAGCATTCTCTCTCTCACACACGCATTCTCTCTCACACACACACATTCTCTCACACACGCATCCTCTCTCTTACACAGACACTCGATCTCTTTTTCTCACACACGCATTCTCTCTCACACATGCATGCATTCTCTCTCACACACGCATTCTCTCTCACACACGCATCCTCTCTCTTACACAGACACTCGTTCTCTCTCTCTCACAGATGCATTCTCTCTCTCACACATGCACACATTCTCTCACACACGCATTCTCTCTCACACACACGCATTCTCTATCACACACACACATTCTCTCACACACGCAGCCTCTCTCTTACACAGACACTCGTTCTTTCTCTCACACACACGCATTCTCTCTCACACATGCATGCATTCTCTCACACACGCATTCTCTCTCACACACGCATTCTCTCTCACACAAGCACATTCTCTCACACACGCATCCTCTCTCTTACACAGACACTCGTTCTCTCTCTCACACACACGCATTCTCTCTCTCACACATGCACACATTCTCTCACACACGCATTCTCTCTCACACACACGCATTCTCTCTCACACACACACATTATCTCACACACGCACTCTCTCTCTTACACAGACACTCGTTCTCTCTCTCTCACACACGCATTCTCTCTCACACACACACACATTCTCTCACACACGCATCCTCTCTCTTACACAGACACTCGTTCTCTCTCTCTCACACACGCATTCTCTCTCACACACGCATTCTCCCTCTCACGCACACATTCTCTCACACACGCATCCTCTCTCTTACACAGACACTCGTTCTCTCTCTCTCACAGATGCATTCTCTCTCTCACACATGCACACATTCTCTCACACACGCATTCTCTCTCACACACACGCATTCTCTATCACACACACACATTCTCTCACACACGCAGCCTCTCTCTTACACAGACACTCGTTCTTTCTCTCACACACACGCATTCTCTCTCACACATGCATGCATTCTCTCACACACGCATTCTCTCTCACACACGCATTCTCTCTCACACACGCACATTCTCTCACACACGCATCCTCTCTCTTACACAGACACTCGTTCTTTCTCTCACACACACGCATTCTCTCTCACACATGCATGCATTCTCTCACACACGCATTCTCTCTCACACACGCATTCTCTCTCACACACACACATTCTCTCACACACGCATCCTCTCTCTTACACAGACACTCGTTCTCTCTCTCTCACACACGCATTCTCTCTCACACACACGCATTCTCTCACACACACACACATTCTCTCACACACGCATTCTCTCACACACGCATTCTCTCTCACACGCAAGTACTCTCTCTCTCACACACGCATTCTCTCTCACACGCACACTCTCTCACACGCACACATTCTCTCTCTCACACACGCATCCTCTCTCTTACACAGACACTCGTTCTCTCTCTCTCACACACGCATTCTCTCTCTCACACATGCATGCATTCTCTCACACACGCATTCTCTCTCACACACAAGCACTCTCTCTCTCACACACGCATTCTCTCTCACACACACACATTCTCTCACACACGCATCCTCTCTCTTACACAGACACTCGTTCTCTCTCTCTCACACACGCATTCTCTCTCACACATGCATGCATTCTTTCACACACGCATTCTCTCTCACACACACACATTCTCTCACACACGCATCCTCTCTCTTACACAGACACTCGTTCTCTCTCTCTCACACACGCATTCTCTCTCTCACACATGCATGCATTCTCTCACACACGCATTCTCTCTCACACACAAGCATTCTCTCTCTCACACACGCATTCACTCTCACACACACACATTCTCTCACACACGCATCCTCTCTCTTACACAGGCACTCGTTCTCTCTCTCTCACACACGCATTCTCTCTCACACATGCATGCATTCTGTCACACACGCATTCTCTCTCACACACGCATTCTCTCTCTCACACACACATTCTCTCACACACGCATCCTGTCTCTTACACAGACACTCGTTCTCTCTCTCACACACACGCATTCTCTCTCTCACACATGCACACATTCTCTCACACACGCATTCTCTCTCACACACACGCATTCTCTCTCTCACACACACATTCTCTCACACACGCATCCTCTCTCTTACACAGACACTCGTTCTCTCTCTCACACACACGCATTCTCTCTCACACATGCATGCATTCTCTCACACACGCATTTTCTCTCACACACGCATTCTCTCTCTCACACACACATTCTCTCACACACGCATCCTCTCTCTTACACAGACACACGTTCTCTCTCTCTCCCACACGCATTCTCTCTCACACATGCATGCATTCTCTCTCACACACGCATTCTCTCTCACACACGCATTCTCCCTCTCACGCACACATTCTCTCACACACGCATCCTCTCTCTTACACAGACACTCGTTCTCTCTCTCTCACACATGCATTCTCTCTCTCACACATGCATGCATTCTCTCACACACAAGCTTTCTCTCTCTCACAAACGCATTCTCTCTCTCACACACACACATTCTCTCACACACGCATCCTCTCTCTTACACAGACATGCATTCTCTCTCTCTCACAAACGCATTCTCTCTCACACATGCATGCATCCTCTCTCACACACGCATTCTCTCTCACACACGCATTCTCCCTCTCACGCACACATTCTCTCACACACGCATCCTCTCTCTTACACAGACACTCGTTCTCTCTCTCACACACATGCATTCTCTCTCTCACACATGCACACATTCTCTCACACACGCATTCTCTCTCACACACACGCATTCTCTCTCATACACACACATTCTCTCACACACGCATCCTCTCTCTTACACAGACACTCGTTCTTTCTCTCACACACACGCATTCTCTCTCACACATGCATGCATTCTCTCACACACGCATTCTCTCACACACGCATCCTCTCTCTTACACAGACACTCGTTCTCTCTCTGTCACACACGCATTCTCTCTCGCACACATTCTCTCACACACGCATTCTCTCTCACACACACGCATTCTCTCTCACACACACACATTATCTCACACACGCATCCTCTCTCTTACACAGACACTCGTTCTCTCTCTCTCACACACGCATTCTCTCTCACACATGCATGCATTCTCTCACACACGCATTCTCTCTCACACACACATTCTCTCGCTCACACACACATTCTCTCACACACGCATCCTCTCTCTTACACAGACACTCGTTCTCTCTCTCTCACACACGCATTCTCTCTCTCACACATGCACACATTCTCTCACACACGCATCCTCTCTCTTACACAGACACTCGTTCTCTCTCTCTCACACACGCATTCTCTCTCACACACACACACATTCTCTCACACACGCTTCCTCTCTCTTACACAGACACTCGTTCTCTCTCTCTCACACTCGCATTCTCTCTCTCACACATGCACACATTCTCTCACACACGCATCCTCTCTCTTACACAGACACTCGTTCTCTCTCTCTCACACACGCATTCTCTCACACACGCATTCTCTCTCACACACAAGCATTCTCTCTCTCACACACGCATTCTCTCACACACGCACACTCTCTCACACGCACACATTCTCTCTCTCACACACGCATCCTCTCTCTTACACAGACACTCGTTCTCTCTCTCTCACACACGCATTCTCTCTCTCACACATGCATGCATTCTCTCACACACGCATTCTCTCTCACACACAAGCATTCTCTCTCTCACACACGCATTCTCTCTCACACACACACATTGTCTCACACACGCATCCTCTCTCTTACACAGACACTCGTTCTCTCTCTCACACACGCATTCTCTCTCACACACGCATGCATTCTCTCCCACACGCATTCTCTCTCACACACGCATTCTCTCTCTCACACACACATTCTCTCACACACGCATCCTCTCTCTTACACAGACACTCGTTCTCTCTCTCTCACACACGCATTCTCTCTCTCACACATGCACACATTCTCTCACACACGCATTCTCTCTCACACACACGCATTCTCTCTCACACACACACATTCTCTCACACACGCATTCTCTCACACACGCATTCTCTCTCACACACAAGCATTCTCTCTCTCACACACGCATTCTCTCTCACACGCACACTCTCTCACACGCACACATTCTCTCTCTCACACACGCATCGTCTCTCTTACACAGACACTCGTTCTCTCGCTCACACACGCATTCTCTCTCTCACACATGCATGCATTCTCTCACACACGCATTCTCTCTCACACACAAGCATTCTCTCTCTCAAACACGCATTCTCTCTCACTCACACACATTCTCTCACACACGCATCCTCTCTCTTACACAGACACTCGTTCTCTCTCTCTCACACACGCAGTCTCTCTCACACATGCATGCATTATCTCACACACGCATTCTCTCTCACACACACACATTCTCTCACACACGCATCCTCTCTCTTACACAGAAACTCGTTCTCTCTCTCTCACACACACATTCTCTCTCTCACACATGCATGCATTCTCTCACACACGCATTCTCTCTCACACACAAGCATTCTCTCTCTCACACACGCATTCTCTCTCACACACATACATTCTCTCACACACGCATCCTCTCTCTTACACAGGCACTCATTCTCTCTCACACACACACGCATTCTCTCTCACACATGCATGAATTCTCTCACACACGCATTCTCTCTCACACACGCATTCTCTCTCTCACACACACATTCTCTCACACACACATCCTCTCTCTTACACAGACACTCGTTCTCTCTCTCACACACACGCATTCTCTCTCTCACACATGCACACATTCTCTCATACACGCATTCTCTCTCACACACACGCATTCTCTCTCACACACACACATTCTCTCACACACGCATCCTCTCTCTTACACAGACACTCGTTCTCTCTCTCTCACACACGCATTCTCTCTCACACATGCATGCATTCTCTCACACACTCATTTTCTCTCACACACGCATTCTCTCTCACATACATGCATTCTCTCTCACACACACACATTCTCTCACACACGCATCCTCTCTCTTTCACAGACACTCGTTCTCTCTCTCTCACACACGCATTCTCTCTCACACATGCACACATTCTCTCACACACGCATCCTCTCTCTTACACAGACACTCATTCTCTCTCTCTCACACACGCATTCTCTCTCCCACACATGCACACATTCTCTCACACACGCATCCTCTCTCTTACACAGACATTCGTTCTCTCTCTCTCACACACGCATTCTCTCTCACACACATGCACACATTCTCTCACACACGCATCCTCTCTCTTACACAGACACTCGTTCTCTCTCTCTCACACACGCATTCTCTCACACACGCATTCTCTCTCACACACAAACATTCTCTCTCTCACACACGCATTCTCTCTCACACGCACACTCTCTCACACGCACACATTCTCTCTCACACACACTCATCCTCACTCTTACACAGACACTCGTTCTCTCTCTCACTCACGCATTCTCTCTCTCACACATGCATGCATTCTCTCACACACACATTCTCTCTCACACACAAGCATTCTCTCTCTCACACACGCATTCTCTCTCACACACACACATTCTCTCACACACGCATCCTCTCTCTTACACAGACACTCGTTCTCTCTCTCACACACACGCATTCTCTCTCACACATGCATGCATTCTCTCTCACACACGCATTCTATCTCACACACGCATTCTCCCTCTCACGCACACATTCTCTCACACACGCATCCTCTCTCTTACACAGACACTCGTTCTCTCTCTCTCACACATGCATTCTCTCTCTCACACATGCACACATTCTCTCACACACGCATTCTCTCTCACACACACACATTCTCTCACACACGCATCCTCTCTCTTACACAGACACTCGTTCTTTCTCTCACACACACGCATTCTCTCTCACACATGCATGCATTCTCTCACACTCGCATTCTCTCTCACACACGCATTCTCTCTCACACACACACATTCTCTCACACACGCATCCTCTCTCTTACACAGACACTCGTTCTCTCTCTCTCACACACGCATTCTCTCACACACGCATTCTCTCTCACACACAAGCATTCTCTCTCTCACACACGCATTCTCTCTCACACGCACACTCTCTCACACGCACACATTCTCTCTCACACACACTCATCCTCACTCTTACACAGACACTCGTTCTCTGTTTCACACACGCATTCTCTCTCTCACACATGCATGCATTCTCTCACACACGCATTCTCTCTCACACACAAGCATTCTCTCTCTCACACACGCATTCTCTCTCACACACACACATTCTCTCACACACGCATCCTCTCTCTTACACAGACACTCGATCTCTTTTTCTCACACACGCATTCTCTCTCACACATGCATGCATTCTCTCTCACACACGCATTCTCTCTCACACACGCATTCTCCCTCTCACGCACACATTCTCTCACACACGCATCCTCTCTCTTACACAGACACTCGTTCTCTCTCTCTCACAGATGCATTCTCTCTCTCACACATGCACACATTCTCTCACACACGCATTCTCTCTCACACACACGCATTCTCTATCACACACACACATTCTCTCACACACGCAGCCTCTCTCTTACACAGACACTCGTTCTTTCTCTCACACACACGCATTCTCTCTCACACATGCATGCTTTCTCTCACACACGCATTCTCTCTCACACACGCATTCTCTCTCACACACACACATTCTCTCACACACGCATCCTCTCTCTTACACAGACACTCGTTCTCTCTCTCACACACACGCATTCTCTCTCTCACACATGCACACATTCTCTCACACACGCATTCTCTCTCACACACACGCATTCTCTCTCACACACACACATTATCTCACACACGCATCCTCTCTCTTACACAGACACTCGTTCTCTCTCTCTCACACACGCATTCTCTCTCACACACACACACATTCTCTCACACACGCATCCTCTCTCTTACACAGACACTCGTTCTCTCTCTCTCACACTCGCATTCTCTCTCTCACACATGCACACATTCTCTCACACACGCATCCTCTCTCTTACACAGACACTCGTTCTCTCTCTCTCACACACGCATTCTCTCACACACGCATTCTCTCTCACACACAAGCATTCTCTCTCTCACACACGCATTCTCTCTCACACGCACACTCTCTCACACCCACACATTCTCTCTCTCACACACGCATCCTCTCTCTTACACAGACACTCGTTCTCTCTCTCTCACACACGCATTCTCTCTCTCACACATGCATGCATTCTCTCACACACGCATTCTCTCTCACACTCAAGCATTCTCTCTCTCACACACGCATTCTCTCTCACACACACACATTGTCTCACACACGCATCCTCTCTCTTACACAGACACTCGTTCTCTCTCTCTCACACACGCATTCTCTCTCACACATGCATGCATTCTCTCACACACGCATTCTCTCTCACACACGCATTCTCTCTCTCACACACACATTCTCTCACACACGCATCCTCTCTCTTACACAGACACTCGTTCTCTCTCTCTCACACACGCATTCTCTCTCTCACACATGCACACATTCTCTCACACACGCATTCTCTCTCACACACGCATTCTCTCTCACACATGCACACATTCTCTCAAACACTCATTCTCTCTCACACACAAGCATTCTCTCTCTGACACACGCATTCTCTCTCACACGCACACTCTCACACGCACACATTCTCTCTCTCACACACGCATCCACTCTCTTAAATAGACACTCGTTCTCTCTCTCACACACACGCATTCTCTCTCTCACACATGCATGCATTCTCTCACACACGCATTCTCTCTCACACACAAGCATTCTCTCTCTCACACACGCATTCCCTCTCACACACACACATTCTCTCACACACGCATCCTCTCTCTTACACAGACACTCGTTCTCTCTCTCTCACACACGCTTTCTCTCTCACACATGCATGCATTCTCTCACACACGCATTCTCTCTCACACACACACATTCTCTCACACACGCATCCTCTCTCTTACACAGACACTCGTTCTCTCTCTCTCACACACGCATTCTCTCTCTCACACATGCATGCATTCTCTCACACACGCATTCTCTCTCACACACAAGCATTCTCTCTCTCACACACGCATTCTCTCTCACACACACACATTCTCTCACACACGCATCCTCTCTCTTACACAGGCACTCGTTCTCTCTCTCACACACAAGCATTCTCTCTCACACATGCATGCATTCTCTCACACACGCATTCTCTCTCACACACGCATCCTCTCTCTTACACAGACACTCGTTCTCTCTCTCACACACATGCATTCTCTCTCTCACACATGCACACATTCTCTCACACACGCATTCTCTCTCACACACACGCACTCTCTCTCATACACACACATTCTCTCACACACGCATCCTCTCTCTTACACAGACACTCGTTCTTTCTCTCACACACACGCATTCTCTCTCACACATGCATGCATTCTCTCACACACGCATTCTCTCACACACGCATCCTCTCTCTTACACAGACACTCGTTCTCTCTCTGTCACACACGCATTCTCTCTCGCACACATTCTCTCACACACGCATTCTCTCTCACACACACGCATTCTCTCACACACACACACATTATCTCACACACGCATCCTCTCTCTTACACAGACACTCGTTCTCTCTCTCTCACACACGCATTCTCTCTCACACATGCATGCATTCTCTCACACACGCATTCTCTCTCACACACACATTCTCTCTCTCACACACACATTCTCTCACACACGCATCCTCTCTCTTACACAGACACTCGTTCTCTCTCTCTCACACACGCATTCTCTCTCTCACACATGCACACATTCTCTCACACACGCATCCTCTCTCTTACACAGACACTCGTTCTCTCTCTCTCACACACGCATTCTCTCTCACACACACACACATTCTCTCACACACGCTTCCTCTCTCTTACACAGACACTCGTTCTCTCTCTCTCACACACGCATTCTCTCTCTCACACATGCACAAATTCTCTCACACACGCATCCTCTCTCTTACACAGACACTCGTTCTCTCTCTCTCACACACGCATTCTCTCACAGACGCATTCTCTCTCACACACAAGCATTCTCTCTCTCACACACGCATTCTCTCACACACGCACACTCTCTCACACGCACACATTCTCTCTCTCACACACGCATCCTCTCTCTTACACAGACACTCGTTCTCTCTCTCTCACACACGCATTCTCTCTCTCACACATGCATGCATTCCCTCACACACGCATTCTCTCTCACACACAAGCATTCTCTCTCTCACACACGCATTCTCTCTCACACACACACATTGTCTCACACACGCATCCTCTCTCTTACACAGACACTCGTTCTCTCTCTCACACACGCATTCTCTCGCACACACGCATGCATTCTCTCACACACGCATTCTCTCTCACACACGCATTCTCTCTCTCACACACACATTCTCTCACACACGCATCCTCTCTCTTACACAGACACTCGTTCTCTCTCTCTCACACATGCATTCTCTCTCTCACACATGCACACATTCTCTCACACACGCATTCTCTCTCACACACACACATTCTCTCACACACGCATCCTCTCTCTTACACAGACACTCGTTCTTTCTCTCACACACACGCATTCTCTCTCACACATGCATGCATTCTCTCACACACGCATTCTCTCTCACACACGCATTCTCTCTCACACACACACATTCTCTCACACACGCATCCTCTCTCTTACACAGACACTCGTTCTCTCTCTCTCACACACGCATTCTCTCACACACGCATTCTCTCTCACACACAAGCATTCTCTCTCTCACACACGCATTCTCTCTCACACGCACACTCTCTCACACGCACACATTCTCTCTCACACACACTCATCCTCACTCTTACACAGACACTCGTTCTCTGTTTCACACACGCATTCTCTCTCTCACACATGCATGCATTCTCTCACACACGCATTCTCTCTCACACACAAGCATTCTCTCTCTCACACACGCATTCTCTCTCACACACACACATTCTCTCACACACGCATCCTCTCTCTTACACAGACACTCGATCTCTTTTTCTCACACACGCATTCTCTCTCACACATGCATGCATTCTCTCTCACACACGTATTCTCTCTCACACACGCATTCTCCCTCTCACGCACACATTCTCTCACACACGCATCCTCTCTCTTACACAGACACTCGTTCTCTCTCTCTCACAGATGCATTCTCTCTCTCACACATGCACACATTCTCTCACACACGCATTCTCTCTCACACACACGCATTCTCTATCACACACACACATTCTCTCACACACGCAGCCTCTCTCTTACACAGACACTCGTTCTTTCTCTCACACACACGCATTCTCTCTCACACATGCATGCTTTCTCTCACACACGCATTCTCTCTCACACACGCATTCTCTCTCACACACACACATTCTCTCACACACGCATCCTCTCTCTTACACAGACACTCGTTCTCTCTCTCACACACACGCATTCTCTCTCTCACACATGCACACATTCTCTCACACACGCATTCTCTCTCACACACACGCATTCTCTCTCACACACACACATTATCTCACACACGCATCCTCTCTCTTACACAGACACTCGTTCTCTCTCTCTCACACACGCATTCTCTCTCACACACACACACATTCTCTCACACACGCATCCTCTCTCTTACACAGACACTCGTTCTCTCTCTCTCACACTCGCATTCTCTCTCTCACACATGCACACATTCTCTCACACACGCATCCTCTCTCTTACACAGACACTCGTTCTCTCTCTCTCACACACGCATTCTCTCACACACGCATTCTCTCTCACACACAAGCATTCTCTCTCTCACACACGCATTCTCTCTCACACGCACACTCTCTCACACCCACACATTCTCTCTCTCACACACGCATCCTCTCTCTTACACAGACACTCGTTCTCTCTCTCTCACACACGCATTCTCTCTCTCACACATGCATGCATTCTCTCACACACGCATTCTCTCTCACACTCAAGCATTCTCTCTCTCACACACGCATTCTCTCTCACACACACACATTGTCTCACACACGCATCCTCTCTCTTACACAGACACTCGTTCTCTCTCTCTCACACACGCATTCTCTCTCACACATGCATGCATTCTCTCACACACGCATTCTCTCTCACACACGCATTCTCTCTCTCACACACACATTCTCTCACACACGCATCCTCTCTCTTACACAGACACTCGTTCTCTCTCTCTCACACACGCATTCTCTCTCTCACACATGCACACATTCTCTCACACACGCATTCTCTCTCACACACGCATTCTCTCTCACACATGCACACATTCTCTCAAACACTCATTCTCTCTCACACACAAGCATTCTCTCTCTGACACACGCATTCTCTCTCACACGCACACTCTCACACGCACACATTCTCTCTCTCACACACGCATCCACTCTCTTAAATAGACACTCGTTCTCTCTCTCACACACACGCATTCTCTCTCTCACACATGCATGCATTCTCTCACACACGCATTCTCTCTCACACACAAGCATTCTCTCTCTCACACACGCATTCCCTCTCACACACACACATTCTCTCACACACGCATCCTCTCTCTTACACAGACACTCGTTCTCTCTCTCTCACACACGCTTTCTCTCTCACACATGCATGCATTCTCTCACACACGCATTCTCTCTCACACACACACATTCTCTCACACACGCATCCTCTCTCTTACACAGACACTCGTTCTCTCTCTCTCACACACGCATTCTCTCTCTCACACATGCATGCATTCTCTCACACACGCATTCTCTCTCACACACAAGCATTCTCTCTCTCACACACGCATTCTCTCTCACACACACACATTCTCTCACACACGCATCCTCTCTCTTACACAGGCACTCGTTCTCTCTCTCACACACAAGCATTCTCTCTCACACATGCATGCATTCTCTCACACATGCATTCTCTCTCACACACGCATCCTCTCTCTTACACAGACACTCGTTCTCTCTCTCACACACATGCATTCTCTCTCTCACACATGCACACATTCTCTCACACACGCATTCTCTCTCACACACACGCACTCTCTCTCATACACACACATTCTCTCACACACGCATCCTCTCTCTTACACAGACACTCGTTCTTTCTCTCACACACACGCATTCTCTCTCACACATGCATGCATTCTCTCACACACGCATTCTCTCACACACGCATCCTCTCTCTTACACAGACACTCGTTCTCTCTCTGTCACACACGCATTCTCTCTCGCACACATTCTCTCACACACGCATTCTCTCTCACACACACGCATTCTCTCACACACACACACATTATCTCACACACGCATCCTCTCTCTTACACAGACACTCGTTCTCTCTCTCTCACACACGCATTCTCTCTCACACATGCATGCATTCTCTCACACACGCATTCTCTCTCACACACACATTCTCTCTCTCACACACACATTCTCTCACACACGCATCCTCTCTCTTACACAGACACTCGTTCTCTCTCTCTCACACACGCATTCTCTCTCTCACACATGCACACATTCTCTCACACACGCATCCTCTCTCTTACACAGACACTCGTTCTCTCTCTCTCACACACGCATTCTCTCTCACACACACACACATTCTCTCACACACGCTTCCTCTCTCTTACGCAGACACTCGTTCTCTCTCTCTCACACTCGCATTCTCTCTCTCACACATGCACACATTCTCTCACACACGCATCCTCTCTCTTACACAGACACTCGTTCTCTCTCTCTCACACACGCATTCTCTCACAGACGCATTCTCTCTCACACACAAGCATTCTCTCTCTCACACACGCATTCTCTCTCACACGCACACATTCTCTCTCTCACACACGCATCCTCTCTCTTACACAGACACTCGTTCTCTCTCTCTCACACACGCATTCTCTCTCTCACACATGCATGCATTCCCTCACACACGCATTCTCTCTCACACACAAGCATTCTCTCTCTCACACACGCATTCTCTCTCACACACACACATTGTCTCACACACGCATCCTCTCTCTTACACAGACACTCGTTCTCTCTCTCACACACGCATTCTCTCGCACACACGCATGCATTCTCTCACACACGCATTCTCTCTCACACACGCATTCTCTCTCACACACACACATTCTCTCACACACGCATCCTCTCTCTTACACAGACACTCGTTCTCTCTCTCTCACACACGCATTCTCTCTCTCACACATGCACACATTCTCTCACACACGCATTCTCTCTCTCACACACGCATTCTCTCTCACACACACACATTCTCTCACACACGCATTCTCTCACACACGCATTCTCCCTCACACACAAGCATTCTCTCTCTCACACACGCATTCTCTCTCACACGCACACTCTCTCACACGCACACATTCTCTCTCTCACACACGCATCGTCTCTCTTACACAGACACTCGTTCTCTCGCTCACACACGCATTCTCTCTCTCACACATGCATGCATTCTCTCACACACGCATTCTCTCTCACACACAAGCATTCTCTCTCTCAAACACGCATTCTCTCTCACTCACACACATTCTCTCACACACGCATCCTCTCTCTTACACAGACACTCGTTCTCTCTC